>NC_083278.1:69272130-69872130 GCF_963506605.1 Zootoca vivipara
ATTCCTGTTTAAATATAGCAGGTGTGCACTGTCTGCACTTTCTGGAAACAACTGAATTCAGATTTGTTTTGATGGGCTTTTGCAACTGGACAAGTGGTTCTCTGCCATCATGGCTATTTTATGTATTGCTAGATATAGATACCTTACTATATGCTTGTGGAACATGGACCACTTATAAACGGCATCTCCAGCTCCTCGAAAGATTCCATCAACAATGTTTATGAAAAAATTTACACATCACTTGGGAAGACAGGCAAACTAATATCAGTGTACTGGAAGAAGCAAAGATCACCAGTGTTGAAGCAATGATTCTTCAACATCAACTTCGTTGGACTGGTCATGTTGTGCGGATGCCTGATTATCATCTTCCAAAGCAACTACTCTATTCCGAACTTTAAAATGGAAAGCGTAATGCTGGTGGTCAACAAAAGAGGTTTAAAGACTGTCTCAAGGCAAATCTTAAAAAATGTAGTATAAACACCAACAACTGGGAAACACTGGGCTGCGAGTGCTCCAGTTGGAGAACAGCCTTTACCAAAGGTGTTGTGGACTTTGAATACACTTGAACTCAGGGCGCAAGGGAGAAACATGCTGAGAGGAAGGGACACTTGGCAAATCCACACTGTGATCAACTCCCACCCAGAAACCTACCGGAATGTCCCCACTGTGGAAGGACTTGTGGACCCAGAATTGGCCTCCACAGTCACTTACAGACTCATAGTTAAAACCGTGTTTGTGGAAGACAATCTTACTCAGCTACGAGTGATCGCAGAAGAAGAAGAAGAAGAAGAAGAAGAAGAAGAAGAGATATAGATACACACACACATGCATAATCTGTTGTTTAAACTGTTTTTTGCTATTTTTATTGTATATAGTCATGAAACATTTGTGTAGAAGAGGACTATATAATTATTAAATGTAATAATAATAATAATAATAATAATAATAATAATAATAATAATAATCTGGCATTGAAATATGTTAGCAATAAAGTAGTTGCACTGTATTCCCCACAACCGAATAATATATTTATTGAAATGTTTTTATTTCCATATTTCCATTGTAAAATAGCTCACACCATATTAAACCAAACAAACAAAATATGCATTTCAATGGTAAATTTTCTTAGAAAGTGTGGCATTGGGAGGATTGATGGGCGCAGGGGGCAAGCTCCCCAATGCTTGTCATTTCCAAGCTTTACTGAGAAAGCTTAGAAAAAACCAAATTAATTACAAGACATGTTAGGACGTGTTCACCCATCATTAAATGGGACTCAAAGGTGCACTTAAATGCCTAAGTAGCATTAACTTCAATGGGATGCTGCAATTAAATATTGATGGGACCATGCAACCATTTTTCCACATGAGCCTTTGAAGAAAATGAGAGGGACATTTCTGTGAAGGGTGCTAGTGACTCCCACAGGCTGAAATGGATCATTTGTGATGTTTGTTCCTGACCTATAATTTTTACAAATAAAATGCTCTTCTACCTTGGTATTTGTGGGGGAGTGGGGGTGGAGATACTTTGTGAGATGCTGCCACACCCAAAGGGAAATGATATATTGGGTTTTCAGGGGAAGGGAAGGGAAGCCCATGCTGAACAAGAAGACTGTTGTATCTTTCAGAGCTTTGTGGGCGGGAAAAGTTCATCAGGTGTGGCTCTTTCTAATTGCAGTGCTGGAGTGAGTCACAAGCCACAGTGACAGATCTTTTGCTGCCATTGAGCCACACAGTGGAATGGGATAAGTTTGGCAGCCCTGCTATACTGCAGACTTGATAAAGTATCAAAGAATCTTGTGGCAACTTAGATACACAGCACAAGTTATTTGGTCTAAAGTCTACTCCATTAGATGCTAAAAATGCTATTTACTGATATGGGGAGGGTTGTAAACAGTGAGGTCACAGGGAAATGAAATGCAGGCAGTAAGGACAGTGACAATTACATTCTTAACAGATACTTTGATTGTATGAAGTGTTCTGGAGCACATGCGCATCTCTGTGCAAGAATGTGCTTTTGTGGGTATGTGGGGGGAAACTGAAGAGAGAGAGAATGCTATGCAGTTTCTATGTTTACATTCTCCATAAATGATTTTTGAAATTCATTGAGCGAAAGCACACTTCAGGAATCCTAAATAATAACAGTGAATTCATCTTCCTATTGACCTTGATCTGAAGATAGACCTCTTAACATAATCAATACAGGTGCAATCAGATAAGAACATTCTACTGTTTTATTAAAGTGTATCTAATTCAAAACTCAATAACTCTTGCAAACCCTTAATCAGAGAAGACACCCTGGGAGGCATTTAGGTGAATGATCTTATAACACTTGCTCTTTCTTCTTGTTAGGGTGGCATTTAACACAGTGACATGTCCCTTGCTTTCTATTTACCATTCCAGCCATAACCATAGCTGCCAAGTTTTACCTTTTCTCGTGAGGAAGCCTATTCAGCATAAGGGAAAATCCCTTTAAAAAGGGATAACTTGGCAGCTATGCCATAACCCTTTCTCTCTCTAGCTATGCTTTTCTAGATTCTGATGCATTTATTAAGACTTTCATTTAACAAAATGAATTTCCAGCTTCTGAATCTGCGTTTTTTTTAAATAAAGGAAGAAGAAAGAAGAAGAAGGAAGGAAGAAGAAAGAAGAAAGAAGAAGAGGAGGAGGAGGAGAAGGAGTTTGGATTTGATATCCTGCTTTATCACTACCCTAAGGAGTCTCAAAGTGGCTAACAATCTCCTTTCCCCTCCTCCCCCACAACAGACACCCTGTGAGGTGGGTGGGGCTGAGAGACTTCAGAGAAGTGTGACTAGCCCAAGGTCACCCAGCAGCTGCATGTGGAGGAGCGGAGACGTGAACCCGGTTCCCCAGATTACTAGTCTACCACTCTTAACCACTACACCACACTGGCTCTCAGGAAGCAGGAACAGTGGAAGAGCCTTGCTAGGTTAGACCAAAGGTGCATTAATCCAGAATTCTGTTTCCACCAGTCATCAGTCATGTGCCTCTAAGGATGCCAAAATCAGATGTCCAAGAAGACACATTTTATTCAATCTAGGTGTATCATGATTGGATTATGAGTCCACATCAGAACCCACAGTCCTGTGGATACCTTTACAAGGCTGTCTGGCTTGTAGGGCTGCCCCTGCCCTTGTCAAAGCTATTTATTGCCATTCAAAGATTTGGTCAGACGCCCACACCCAGAAGTAGCTGGCATGTGTGACTCCCTCCCATTACATACATTGATTACAATACAGTCCTGGAAGTGTATATGCCTTGACCAGCCATAGACAAACTCGGCCCTCCAGATGTTTTGGGACTACAACTCCCATGATCCCTAGCTAACTGGACCAGTGGCCAGGGATGATGGGAGTTGTAGTCCCAAAACATCTGGAGGGCTGAGTTTGCCTATGCCTGGGCTTGATGATATTTTGTCACTTTCAGTGGGCAGTGGGCAGTGTATGGGAATAGCAGGCCTACCACCATGTTTTACATGGGGACAGTCATTTTTTTGAGCCTTGGAGACTCAAATAGAACTGATGGGACTGTCTTAAAGCTCTATGCAAAAGGGCTCTTTGAAGCAGCTCCAATATACTCCTTTAAGTGGAAAGGCAGGTGGTGATGGGGGGGGGGGAAGAGAAGAGTAGAAAGAAGCCTGCATTGCACAGTCTTCATCCTCCACTTGCTTAAGCAGAAGAGTGGAGCAGCTTCAAAGAACACATTTGAAAAGGATTTTAACCCCTTTCTATCAGCTGATGAGAGGGGATTAAATCATGCTGCCTTGGCTGTGTGAACCTGTTGCTGCTAGCAAGCAAAGCTCTTTGCCACTCTGAATACATTTTTACATTAGGTCAGCCATGCAATTTCCCCTGAGAGCAACATATCCCGCCAGGGGAACTTGTTATATTCAAAGCGCAAGGTAGCTGCGCCTGGCTGTGGCTGTGAAACCTACTAGCCATTCCAGACTGTGGGCAGCTGGATGATCTGCTTTTTGAACTTTGTATAAAAGCAGCAAATAGCTTTTACAAGAACAGAGGCAGTGAGTGCTCTGTGTATCCTCCCCATGTGTAACGGGGACAGACTGGGGTTTAATAGGTCAATTCCTTCCTATCTACCCTGAGCTATAATACTTGTTTCAGAGTAGAGGGGACCACTTTCCACTTCCTAAATTAATGGGTCAAAGAATATGCATTTCCAGTCATTGTGAATTATTTCCATTGATTAGGTCTTGGATCTCTTTGATGCCACACCTTTACACCTAATGCCTTATATTGAGAGCTGCTTCCACTGGTACTCTCTGCTTTAGCCTGAGGTCGCCATCTTTGATTGGAAAACATTATCCCATACACCAAGCCAACCTGGTCTTAATCATCTGAGGGGAGCATCAGACGTAATATTTTAAAGGTATCAGCTGCATTCCCACATCTAGTTAGATTGCTCAAATCCCATTAAAAGAATGTATTGCTGCCAGGGGCTCATATCATTCTCACGTCCACAAAAACAAGACAACCTCTTGTCTCAACAACAGATGTGCTTGTCTGGCTCCTGCACATAGCCGTGAGCTGTAATACCTTGGAAACATCTTCATATTTCATGGGTCTGATGGAAATTCAGTTCCATTTATTATTGATTTAGAGCAAGATGCATGTCATTCTTTGAGGCTGCATGAATTGCTCATTACAATCTTCACATGAATGTAAAATTTAACATGAGAAACAGACTGGTGTTCCTTTGCCCTGCCTAATTCAACATGTATGGTTCTTGAAATATGAAATGTCTGTGCTGGGATTTCAGGCCAGAGTCTGAATTTTTCCTAAATGAGCAAAACATATGTCCAGAAGGAGGGATGGATCTGTTCTGTGCTGTGTTGAAAAGCAGAGATGAAAATGTGCTTGAGGTTGAATCCTGACAAGACAGAAGTACTGTTTTGGGGGGACATGGGGTGGGTTGGTATGGAGGACTCCCTGGTCCTGAATGGGGTAACTGTGCCCCTGAAGGTCCAAGTGCGCAGCCTGGGAGTCATTTTGGACTCACAGCTGTCCATGGAGGCATAGGTCAATTCTGTTTCCAGGGCAGCTGTCTACCAGCTCCATCTGGTATGCAGGCTGAGACCCTACCTGCCCACAGACTGTCTCACCAAAGTAGTGCATGCTCTGGTTATCTCCTGCTTAGACTACTGCAATGCACTCTACGTGGGGCTACATTTGAAGGTGACCCGGAAACTCCAACTAATCCAGAATGCAGCAGCTAGACTGGTGACTGGGAGTGGTCGCAGAGACCAAATAACACCTGTCCTGAAAGACCTACATTTGCTCCCAGTACGTTTCCGAGCACAATTCAAAGTGTTGGTGCTGACCTTCAAAGCCCTAAATGGCCTCGGCCCAGTATACCTGAAGGAGCGTCTCCACCCCCATCGTTCAGCCCAGACACTGAGATCTAGCTGGCAGTTCCCTCACTGCGAGAAGCCAAGTTGCAGGACACCAGGCAGAGGGCCTTCTCGGTGGTGGCGCCCGCCCTATGGAATGCCCTCCCATCAGATGTCAAGAAAGTAAACAACTATCTGACTTTTAGAAGACATCTGAAAGCCGCCCTGTTTAGGGAAGTTTTTTTTATGTTTGATGTTTAATCGTGTTTTAAATATCCTGTTGGGAGCTCCCCAGAAATCATCACCATCATCTCAGGGGGAAAATGCAGGTCCCATTGCAGGAGCAACATCATAGGAGGGGTGTCTCTAAGACTAAGGTGAAACTGGGAGATTCCCTTGTTATTTTTGGTATTGGATGCTCCCGAGTTTTCTGCACTTCAACATAGCGATAAAAGTTGTGAAGCAAATCCTTCTCCCGTGTGGGTGATCTCCATGCACTTTTGAAATGTGTGTCATTCTTTTCTGGGAATGAAAAAGCTGTTCCCTTCAGGGTGGAATAAGGAAGCCATTGTGGCGGCCGCACAGATATTTGGCTAGGGCAGGAATAGGAGAGTGTGCAATGCATATTCATGCTGCAGCGGAATGAACAACTGATGGGGGAGGGCAGAGCCACATTCCTGATGCATTATTTTGTGCACAGTGACATTCAACAGTTCTGCATTAATCTAATAAGGCCATGGTCTATGAGCAAGCACTGTGCTTATGCCTTGCTGGTTTGGCTCAAAATGATTCCCACACCCCCTGGAAAAAAGGGATACTGGAGATCTAATTAGAAGTGGGAGCTTGAGCTGCACAACAAGACTTTAAACTTTTCTGGCATTTAATGGAATTTTCCGTAGTGCTAAAATAGCATTCCCCCCCCCCCGCCTGCCCTGTCATTTTGACATGAAAAATATTAGTGAATATTTGATTTTACCGTGGAACAAATTAGGGTAATAATAAGCCTCTGAAAGGGGAAGGAATGTGCACCAACCAGTTCAATCTCATTTAAAGTGTGCATGTTAAAAAATAGTGTGTGTGTGTGTGTGTGTACAGGAAATGCTACCTGCTACTTAATCAACAGATGGTTATTTTACGAGAGGCATGCTTGGTAGGTGTAATGTTTGACACTCCTTAGCATTTGTTTAGCTCAACACGCTTTTAATGCAGTTATCATAATTATGCAGTATGTAATTCAGGGATCTGGAATGGCATGGATAGTCTTGTTCTGCAAGACCTGGTAGGTGACCAAAAGTTCAATGGGCAAGTGCTAGTTCTTTGCAAAGTCACCTTGAGAGTCTCTTGGCAGACAGAACCATTGATTTCTATAGAATCACTCCTTTCAAGTAAGGATAGACAAACAGGTCTATTTTCAGCATGTGTCACTCATGTTCCATCCCATTTCAATGTTAATCTGCTGTCGATATGTATATTTTAAAACCTGCATGAAAATTTGTATTTTAAATGTCTTTTTAATGCATTTTACTGTCAATATGTGCATTACTAAACACATTTCCCCTGAAATGATGAATCTTTTAAATCAGATTTTAATCTGCTTTTTGAGCTGAGAACAAAACATTCAAGAAGCACAGAAGCAAGTGGATAAAAATTTGCTATGTTCTACCTCCACTGCTGGGGACAATAGACCTCTAAATACCAGTTGCTGAGAATCCTACCGTATGGAGGGAGAGCACTGTTGGACTCCAGTTTGTGGGCTCCCTATGGGCATCTCATTGACCACTGTAAAAACCAAGATGCTGAACTACATCATTTATTGATCTTCCTTCTTTCCTTCCAAAGGAGCCCAGGGCAGCAAACCACAAAGTAGTAAAAATAGTACAATTAAAATAAAATAAAAACAAATTTAGAACATTTAAAAACAATTAAGAACATCTGAAAGCATTTTAAAGATGGCCTTCACAGCTAATAATAGATGCAATCTTCTTATGTTCAAAGTCTAAGAAGTGCAGATCAGGTCTGTTTGTTTTAGGATCCACAAAGATCAAGCTCTTCAAGGATCTCCAATTTTAAGGGTATTGAATGCTAACAGCCTTGGCTGAATTCAGAATTTGGTCCTGGGACCTTGCTCATATGCTCCTTGCTGTTTGGAGAATGCATCATTGTACCTTGAAGTGGCCGCCAATGGGATGTTTTGTTCTGGTGGCAACAGCCACTGGCTGTTTCATATAAACACAGTTCTGTTTAGTACTAATCTGTACCACAACTGCAAAATCATCACATATAAGGAAGGAACATTAAAAAGAGGAATCATAGAGTTGAAAGAGTCCCCAAGGGGCATCTAGTCCATCCGGCTGCAATGCATAAACATCAACTAATGCGCCAGTGGCAGATGGCCATCCAACCTCTGCTTTAAAACCTCCAGTGAAGGTGTGTTCACAACCTCCTGAGTCCGTTCCACTGCCAAAGAGCTCTTACTGTCAAGGTGTTCTTCCTGATGTTTAGTCGGAATCTCCTTTCTCGTAACTCCTACCCTCTTGAGTTTCTTGAGTCCTACCCTCCAGAGCAGGAGAAAACAAGCTTGCTCCATCTTCCATGCGGCAGCTTTTAAGATATTTGAAGATGAGAGAATGGAGAATCAGGGGCATAGGAAGGAGGGTGTGGGAGATGCAGTTTGCCCAAAATGGCATCCCACAGGGAGTGGCACTTATCACGGGGCCTGGAATGCAGCGTGCCTGAGCCACACATCTCTCCTGGGAGTGACACAGTGGCTCGAGGCTCCACGCTGCCTGAAATGGCAGTGTGGGGCTTGTGTCCACCAGGAGGACTCCATGGGCAGCTTGCTGCGGCGCCCCCCGGGCATATCGCCGCGCTGCCCCAGTGGGTGGAACGCCCCGCCCCCACCACTCTGGGTGCCGGAGCAGCTAGCTACGCCCCTGTAGAGAATCACATCATGGGGGTGGGGGTGGGGTGAGGGGAGTCAATCAGGAAGAGTTAATCCATACAGAGGTAGTGTTCACTGTGAACCTGTGTGAACAATCTGAATATGGACATGAGCTTCTGTAAAGAGAGAGCTCTGTGGCGGCAGAGGATGTAGCAGACTGATGCACAGAGGGAAATTGGCTTCAGTCAAATTTGCTTTCAGGCAAGTGTTTTTAGGGCTCTAGATTTAAATGAAATATTTGTCTTTTAAAAAAGACGCGGCGGCCACGTCTCTTTATCAAGAATTCATCCTGTTTTGTTTGCACAAAATTTGTGCAGAGGTTAGAGGAAGCCATCTACTCATTCTCATTTGTTTGCATCTAAAGTTAGATGGCATTGCATCAAGCAAACACTTTACGGTGCATTTCTCCATCGCTTGCCTTATCACAAAAAGCCAGGGTTTGTTTGTTTTTTGAGAAAGCAAGTTTGCAGCGCAAGAAGATGAGTCCCCAAACCAGCTGTAACTGAACAACCCAAATTTGCTGGTATATGAGCGATTTGAAAAGGAGAGACTTTCTGGAAGTGCCCTATTACAACAAATACAAAAAAGTACTAAGCAAAATGCTCCAAGTGGGAAGGGTTGTGCCCTTAACTTTCACATGCAGGGCCTGAAAGTGACAGCCTTTCCTTGTTGCTTGCCCATGGAATCTGTATTCCAAGGTAGTTTGCCTCTGCATGTGGAAGTTCCATTTTGCTATCAGGTTCACTGATTCTGGGGCATTGCTGGAAGCAGAACGCTGTGTTAGTTAGATTATGAGCTGATCCAGGAGTATGTCACATGGAAACACAAAAGTGGCTCCAAAGAAAATGGGCTACATATGCAAGGGCTTTTGTTTGCTTGCTTACAGAATAGGGAATAGAGTTTTGCTAGTCAGTTTGGCTATCCAAAGGTGGCTACTAATAGCCATGAGTTAAGTGCCAACTCTTAGGCGCTTACACACCAAGGAAGCATTTCTCACCTCTAGCAGATCTCACTTCATGGGGTTAGAGGATTATCTTTTGAAATAAATCAAAAGATGCAGGTGTGTACATTGTCCAGGGAAGCTTCTATATTAATTTGACTAATTAGGCACAAAAATTCAGGCTGTGAACATCTGACATGAATTAACTCAGCAAAACAAGTCCTTTCTTTCAGGGCCCTATATGGAATGGGGAAGAATGGCACAGCCAGCGGCCTTGTGTTTAAAAGGTTCTCGGTTGAGAATGTGGGTCACCGTGGGGTGGGCTTATGTGGCACGCAAAAGAACACAGTCAAAAGGAGGCTGTCAGAAAAGCTCAATGACTTTGCACAAGTCTGGGCTCATGAATAGACGAAGGAAGGGAAATACCTCATCATCAAAGATTCCACTGTCTCCATGGTTAGCGGCTCTTCCAGACAAAAAATGCATGACGCATTTCATATAATCTCTCTGTACAATATAATGAGACTGTCACAGGAATGCCTAATATGACTCTGGTAGTCAACAATCAAGTGTGGTCAAGGACAATCAGATTGCTTTATTGGACATGAGACTTGGGCTAAGGAAATTCTTATGAAAATATTGCTGGAGATTTTCTTTACCATGTTGCCCAACAGGTGATTTGGGAAAATAATGCACTTCCCTTGCCTTCAAATGCAATGTGAAAAGGTGGTCTTAAAACATTTGATTGAGAGAGTGCCTTTCTACACTTACTATTTATAGTGGAGTAGCTGCTGGTTTGGGGGGTTGGGGTTGGCGTTGTGCCGCATGAAGTTGGCATGGTTCTGCTAGTATTCCAGAAAAAAAACCTACTCGAAAGCTCGCTTTTTCATCTCCTGGGGGAAAACAAATCTTATTTTTTGCGAAAGATCTAGAATCGATCCTCAATATTTTCAGTTGCGTGGCATCATCCCACTTTTTGTGTGGAGAAGGCAGTGGTTGGTGGGGGTGATTTGGGAGACGTCCATTTCATGTCAGTTACCTCTGACTGCTGCGAACTGTCACTTTGCTAGCTATGTTCAGAGGACAGATGTGACAGATAGAGTCAAAGTATTGCCCATGACAGCAATCAGGAAAAAAATCATTTTTTATTTTTTTTTTAAATATTTTTATTAATTTTCCAATTAAAACCAATTATATCACATTCAATATTTCAAATTATACACATATATATATCAATCAAACCGAATGTTATGCCAAATCATCTAAAGAATTTTTTATTTGGGTTCCCATGCTTCAAGAAATTGGGAATTCCTTGCAACTGTCCACTGCCGTCTTTTTTCTAAAGTTCAAATCGTCCTCCAAGTTCATAATAATCCAGATCTTCCCCTTACAGTCACATAGATGTTTTCCACTTTCATCCGATTGTTTCCCAGCCGCTGAGATAAATATCAAACAAAGTTTCACAGATGTTCTTTCTCCTGTGTGAGTTAATCAGTCCAGCCTCCCCATAAATCTTCTTCTTTTTTTTTTTTAAATAATCTTTATTAACAACACAAAAAAAAGAACATCAACTCAGAGAATAATACAAATCGTTAAAACCCTTGAGCAAAAATTATAACCCGTTGAGATATCATTTTTGCTTTGCCCGCTCCCTCCCTCCCACTTCCCCCCATTCCCCGCCCCCCGCACTTTCCATCCTGTTTGGAGCTTATCCTTATATTCCATATATTATTTACATACCTTAATTTATTTAACAATTAACAAAAAAAAAGAAAGAAAGAAAAAAGAGATAAAAAACACAACAAAATACATATAATTACTTATTTTCTAAATCAAATATTCATGACAAAATCGTTAAGCATCTGAGATTACATTTGGGTTTTCCAATTGGCTCTTAATATAATTAATAAATGATTTCCAATTTTTGACGGTCTCCTCTAAATCCATTCCTTTAATTTCTTCATAATTTTTTGCTAAATTGTAGTAATTGAATAATTTTATCTGCCATTCTTCTTTACTTGGGTTTACCGAGGTTTTCCAATTTTTTGCAACTAATAACCTAGCAGCTGCTACCGCATAACTGACTACACATCTGTCCTTGGGATGAATGTCCTCAGATATCATTCCTAGAAGGAACATTTCCGGGGTTTTCTTGAAAGAGTATTTTAATATTTTCTT
Organism: Zootoca vivipara; assembly: GCF_963506605.1. Classification (NCBI taxonomy): domain Eukaryota; kingdom Metazoa; phylum Chordata; class Lepidosauria; order Squamata; family Lacertidae; genus Zootoca; species Zootoca vivipara. The sequence continues at coordinate 69,283,554 of NC_083278.1, forward strand.
TAATTCATTGTAAAGCATTTCCCAAAATTCTCTAATTATACTACAATTCCACCATATGTGGATGAAGGAGCCAACCTCCTTTTTACACCTCCAGCATAAGTTGCTGGTTCCTGGGTAGATTTTGGCTATTTTAAGTGGGGTCAGGTACCATCTGTTCTGCATCTTCGAAATGTTTTCCTTTAGATCGTAATTGGGTGTAAATTCTGAGTCTTTTTTCCATAACTTCTCCCACTTCTCCACTGGGATAGGTTTCCCCAGGTCCTGACCCCACTTAATCATGAATTCTTTGGTCAGCTCTTCTTCTGTTCTCCATTTTAGAATTATCTGGTATAATTTTTTAATATATTTGCTCTTATTTACTAATAAAATCTCCTCCAATTTTGACATTTCCCTGTCGAAGCCCAATTTTTTATCGACTTGCAGCCTCTGACTTATTTCAAAGTACTGCAACCAGGTGGTCAAGAGATGTTTTATTTCAGAGTAATCTTTTAATTTTAATGTTCCCTCTTTTTCTTCCAATAGGTTCCTATAGGTGGGCCAGTTACCACCCATATTAGTTCTTTTGACCGCCACTAATTCAAGTGGGGAGACCCACCATGGGGTCTTTGGTTCAAAGAACCTTTTATATTTCTGCCAAACTAGGTACAGAGATTTTCTAATTATGTTGAACATAAAAATGTTCTTTTTTTCAATTTTTTCTTTCATTAAATAGCGGTGCCAGCCAAAAGCTAAACCTTGGCCCTCCAAATCTAAAAGATCCGTATTTTGAAGCTCCATCCACTCTTTAATCCAGGCGATTGCAGCTGCGTCGTGGTATATTTCGAGATCTGGGAGCCCGAAGCCTCCCCTATTTCTATGATCTATCATGATTGTATATTTGATCCTCGGTCTCTTCCCGTTCCAGATAAATTTCATAATATCCTTTTTCCATTCACCAAAAATTTTTTCTTTCCCCAAAATTGGTAAGTTTTGAAATAAGTAATTCATTTTCGAGACTACACACATCTTAATTAATGAAATTCGGCCCATTATTGATAATTTTAATTTAGTCCATTCCTCCATGTTTGCCTTTATCTTTTTCCAGGTTTCCCTATAATTTTCTTGTACCAGATCTATCCCTTTTATTGTTGTTTTTATACCCAAATACTTCATTTTTTTGTCAATTTTTAAACCTGTTTTTTCTTGGAGCTCCTGTTTTTCTTTGATTTCTAAATTTTTTACCAACATTTTGGTTTTCTCATAATTTATTTTGAGTCCTGCCAATTTACCGTATTCATTTAACTTCGTAATCACTGCGGGGATACTTTGTATTGGGTCTTCAGTAGTTATAATTATATCGTCCGCATAAGCCTTTACTTTATATTTTTTACTGCCAATTACTATACCCTTAATACTGTCCTCTTCTCTTATATTTTTTAGTAGAATTTCCAATGTTAATATAAAGAGGATAGGGGATAAGGGACAGCCTTGCCTAGTACCTCTTCCAATATTTATGTTATCTGTTAGTTTTCCATTTATTAGTATCCTGGCTTTTTGAGTTTTATATATGGCTTTTATTGCTTTCTCCATTCTGTCTCCCAGGTTCATTTTTTCAACTATCTTTATCAAAAATACCCAGGAGACTCTGTCGAAAGCCTTCTCAGCGTCAATGGCTAGGAGGGCTGCCTGCTTGTCCCTTCTATTTTCAAGGCATTCTAAAATATTTACAATATTTCTAATATTGTCCTTTACGGACCTACCCTTTACAAAGCCAACTTGATCTTTATGTATTAATTCTTGCAAAATTTTGTTTAATCTTTCTCCCAGAATTTTGGTAAAAATTTTATAATCAGAATTTAGGAGAGAGATCGGTCTGTAATTAGATGGTGAATCTAAATCTGTTTGGGCTTTGGGTATTAAAACAATTTGTGCTTCTGTCCAAGATTTGGGAACCTTACCTTCCGTTAATATTTTGTTCATTAAATCTTTAAGTGGACTAGATATTATTTCCTGGAATTCCTTATAGAACTCTATGGGAAGCCCGTCAGGGCCTGGGGTCTTCCCTCTTTTCATAGCATTTATCGCTTCTATTATTTCTTCTGAGGTAATTTCTTTATTTAAAAGTAACATTTTTTCGGCTGATATTTGGGGTAGCTGATATTTTTTAAGGAATTCATCAATTTCCTGGTCGCTTACCTCCTCCCTTTGATATAAAGATTCATAAAACTTTTGAAATATTTTCATAATTTCCTCAGTCTTATCAAGAATTTTTCCCTCTGATCTAATTCTTGTTATTATTTTCTCACTTTTCCTCTTATTGATCTGCCACATCAATAATTTGCTCGGTTTATTTGCCCATTCGAAGTATTTGTATTTCCAAAATTTTAGTTTTCGTTCCATTTCTTGGTCAATCGTCTTTTCAAATTCTGCTCTTAATAATCTTAATTCTTGTTCTACCTTCTTGTCATGGTTTTTGTAGAGAGATTTTTCTTTTCTTTTTATTTCTTGTAATAATTTTTCTTTTTCTTTTTCTTCCGCTTTCCTAATTCTCGCTGATTGTTCTATGAGGACCCCACGCATGAAAGCCTTTCCCGCATCCCATACTGTATTTGAATCTACCTCACCATTGTTATTTATTCTAAAATATTCTTTCAATTTTTTAATAACCTCTTGCTTTACATTGGTTTTTTTCAACATAAAGACATTTAATCTCCAATTTTTCTCTTTTTGGCCTTCCTTTAATATCAAACTTATAGCACTATGATCTGAAAGAGTTCTGGGGTTAATTTCTATTTTTTGGATTCTTAACAATAATTCTTTTGAAATCCAAATCATGTCTATTCTGCTTGCAGTATGATGTCTGGCTGAAACATGTGTGAATTCTTTTTTAATTGGATTTTTATGTCTCCAGGCATCCGATAAATTCAAATTTTTGGTCAGATTCAGAAAATTCCTAGGCAGCTTCATTTTATGATTCTTTATATTCTTTCCGCTTTTGTCAAATTCTGGGTCAATTATTCCATTTGTGTCCCCCATTAATATGATCTTATTTTGAGCATACTTCATTACCTGGGATTCTAATTTTTCTAGGAAGGCTGTTTTACTCCCATTTGGGGCATAAATGCCCACCCAGATCCATTGCTCGCCCTCAATAGTCGTTTTTATCATTACTATTCTGCCTTCATTATCTGTCCATAATAATTCTGGTTCCCATTTCTTTTTAACATACAATACCACGCCCCTTTTCTTTTTTGCATCTGCCGTAACGAATTCCATTCCTAGTTTTTCATTTTTTAATACCCTCAGGTGTTTTTTGTTTATATGTGTCTCTTGAAGACAAATTACGTCATAATTTTGTTTTTTTAGTAAATGGCCCACTCTATTCCGTTTTTTCTTATTATTTAAACCGTTTATATTCCACGATATAATTCTTAAATCCATTCTGCTTTATTTAATTTTTATTTTGTTATTATTACAACTTTAGGGAGAAAAGGAAAAAGAAAAAGGAAAAGAAAAAGGGAAGGAAAGAAAGAAGCGGGGGGGAAAAGGAAAAGAAAGAAAAAAAAAAGGGGAGGGAAGGGAGGGGGGAGAAGGAAGGAGAGGAAAAAAAAACAAAAAACAAAGAGACCGTAATATAAAGAACAAATAAAAACAAACCATCTTAATCCCCAAACTAAGCAGAGCCAAGGAAACAAAACTCAATTTCAATCACAATTTTCTGTCTGGTGTGTGAAATTCATTAAAATCATAAGTGTCCATAACTAGAACCTCCACTATAATCATTTCACTAATTAACTGATAGGAGTTAACAATTACAAGGAAGGTTTACATATTCTATAGACTACTCTTTCTACTCATCCTTCTGTTTCTCCTTCCTCTTTTTCTTCTTCCTCTGGCACTCTCTCCTCTTTATCGTCATCGCTGCTAAGGTCTTCCTCTCTTTCATCATCAGTTCTAGTTTGTTGTTGATCTTTAATTAGTTTCATTTTATCTCCTCCTAGTTCCTGAGAGTAGGTTCTAAAAAATCTGTCAGCTGCCTCCTGTGTATCAAACCTCCTCCATCTTCCCTTAAATGCGAAGGCTATGCCTTCCGGATACTCCCATTTAAAGAAAACCTTTTTTTCTTTTAAAGCTTTTGCTAGGAACTGGTATTTTTTCCTTTTGTTAAGCAGTCTGGGGGGGATTTCTTTCATTATGATTATTTCTGTCCCGTCCATCACAAATTTTTTCTTTCCTTTGGTTTTCAAAATTTTATTCCTGAGCCACATAGTTGTGAATGTTGCTAGACAGTCTCCAGGCCAATTATTTGCTTTTGCTTTTTTGGAGTTAATCCTGAAGGCTTCTTCCAGGCGGGTTTCAATGTCTAACTCCCCCAGCTCTAACCATTTCGCCAGCGCTACTATCAACTTCTTTTCGATGTCCTCATTAGGTGTCTCAGGGATATTCCGGAACCTTAAAATTTTTTCTCTCATTTTCATTTGAAGCATAGCAAGAGCATCCTGCGTTGCTTCCCAGGCTTCCTTTTGGTCCTCCAGGTCTTTTTTTATTTTTTCCGTTTCTTTTTTCCCTTCACGTCTTTCTTTGGAGAGATTTTTCAAAGAGTTTTCCATTGTTTGGTTTTTTTCCTGTACTTCTTGAATATTCTCTATTGCTTTATTGGCTGTTTCCTCAACTTTGTTAAGATGTTCTTGAATACCTTGTTTATCTTTTTCATTTGTGTCCATTTTCCCTTCCATTTTTTCGACCTTATCTTCCAAATTAATCAATCTTTCATTCATATCTTTTTTCATTTCTGTAAGGTCTTGTTTAATCTCTCCAATGTCAGATTTTAAACTGAGAATTAATTCTCTAAGGTCCATGTCATGATCTGCTGAAGACACTCTTCTTTGGGAATTGCTGGCTGAATTTGATTTATTTCCTTTATTCATATTTTGGAGTTTTCCGCAGTGTCTATTTATATCCACTTGATGTCACTGTTGAGTCAGATTTCTTAAGAGGATGTCTATCTGGTTTTCTATCTCCACTTGGTGTCGCTGTTTTGTTTTAGGGGCTGCTTTCTCCGTTGTTCGGTTGTTCCTTTAAGATATTACACACACCACTTCTTGTAATTCTGTTACCTTGCTTGCTTAGTCATGGGTCTTAGCACGCCGTCGCCATTTTATTTTGGAATATTTCCAACTTATAAAATAGAGAAAGGAAATAAAATTAAGTCCAGCTTTAGAGCGAACAGTAGAATTTAATGTAACTCTTGTAAAAATTACAATTCTCCGCCACGATTCTGTCCTACGTTGTATGGATAATATATAAAATCAAAGCTCCAACAGGTCCTGATTAAAAAGTTCTTGTTTCCCCCTGATTAAAGATACTTTGTGTCTCCCCAGTCAGCGTCTCTTGCATGCGCGATACTTTGTTCCTGTTGATCTTTCCCACACCCCACTTCTCCTTTTTTAACAGTTTAAGGCTGTCCCAGTTCGTTAAGGCAGTCCCAGCTCGTTGGGGGGGGGGATGATTTTAATACCGATCTCCGTTTGGCTTCCTTAGTTTAATCTACGCCCGGGGGTGATCGTGGGGGTTATATTTAAAAGGGGTTCTTTACCGTCATGCACGCAGCTGGTTTCGGCTTCAATTTAGGCTGGAAGAATCTTATCTCTGTCTTAGTTCCCAGGTCTCTCCCCCTCCTTCTCTGATCGCGGAGGTCTCGGGGAGGTCTCCTCTCCCTCTTCCTCTTCTTCCACTTGCGAAGGTCTCCGGGAGAGCCTTAGGGGAACCGCCGACGTTTCGGGAGGGAATCGCCTTCCCAGCCTTATTCGGGGGGGTCGTTTAGCCGCACGACACCCCCCCTCTTTTCCAGCTAGAAAGTCGGGAGTTACGGAGCTCCCGTTTCAGCCAGCTAGCGCTCCGCGGTTCGAACCGGAAGTCCCCCATAAATCTTCTTAATGGAGCTCCTTGTTGCGTCGAAGCAGCCCGAAGCAGCGCCATCTCAAAAAGCTCAAATCACTTTCGCTTTCTCTCATAGCCATGAAGATTCACGATCATTATAGAATTTACAGCTTTTTCAGGCAGGAGACCCAAACATCAAACCATAAACTCTTGGTAAATTAATGGATCTCCTTGCCCTATAGCTGAACTTAGCTTCAGGTCGCTGCTCCAATTTAAAGTGCGTCACAACTCATAAATCCTCCGAGCGCGTCCAGAACCCCTTCCGCCCGACTAGGGGGAGGCTTTTCTCATCGGCAACTCCACATCTTTAAAAAAATATGCTCAGTAACAACAGTTATAAAGTTCAACTCACACAGTCTTTTGCTTCTCTTTCACTCCAAACAAGCCAGGACATCGCGTCCGGGAAGGTACGATGCAGCAATATGAAGGAAAAAAAAAATAAAAACTCACTTCCCTTATCGCTCCGTCCCCATCAATCCTTCTTCCAGATGCAGTACAATCTTTGACTCCTCTCCTTTCAGCAGCATAAATTTCTCAGCAGTAAACAGCGCTTCTTCCCCTCCTTCTGAAGTATGTCCATAGATTTAAGCCTAATTATCTTCTTTAACCATGGAAATCCCCGCCATGCAGATTAGCGTCCGGGAGTCCTGGCCCTCGTAAGTGCTCAGCCCAAGCTCCCCCCACTCCAAAAACAGTCGGAGTGGGTCAGGGGGCATCGCGGGCCAGCGGCCCCTCTCCGTAACCCCCGGAGAGGGTAGGGGGTTGCCATTTACTCCCCTAGCAACCGCCAAATTCCTTACGAAGGTCAGAGAGATGGAAAACAGGTCCGCCATTCCTGCAGGCGGAAACCGGAACCAATCAGGAAAAAAATCATGACAAGACTGCGGTTGTTGAGGTTCACCATAGCTCAGGCAGACATGTATTCCCTCTTTTTTAATCTCCTACTCCTACACACCTACAAGAGTAGTATCCTATTGCATTAAATACAGTTTTTTAAAGCCCTAGTAGGGTTGTCCCCATGTCCATACTCATAACTCTGACATTCACTGGCTGGAGGAACATGTGGAGTCATTAGGGTTGTGACTGCAGTCATGGAGCTTTTCTCAATTTGGGAACAACAGGTCATTAGTTTGGAAAGGAAAACCGCACACTCACTAATAAAAGCAACGTGTGAGTAAAGATTCAGAAGATTAGCTACAAATTCACTCTTATCAGCCCTAGAAAAAAAGGAAGATGATGACCCACCATGGAGCCCACAGGCACCTCCATCATGTTGACATCATCAGGCCTGATGTCAACCCAGGAGTGCCACAAAACCATGTGGCCTGGGCACCTAAGGTTGGTTACATGCCTCCCAAATGAAAGAGGTTGTATACAGTGCTTTGATTTGCACATAGCTGAGAAGTCAGGATTTTTCTGGCCTGTCTCCTGAGATCTGTGCAATGCAAAGGCGTCCATATGCTTTTATCATAAGAATGGCTCCCGATAAGGAAATGTTATATGCAGTGAAAGCTCTTTGTATACATTTGTGCAGGAATGCGACATTTAAGCACAGGATCTGGTTGGACAAAAGCAGGTTTAATGTTTTTAATAACAGGTTAATATTTTCAGTAAGAGTTGGGTAGGCTTGGATTTGTTCCTGTGGAAGTCCTTTTCTTTCTAACCACCCCCAATTTTCAATGAGCACTTTCCCAGAAATTTCCTAAAGCAGTCTTGCCGAATTTAGTTCCCCCCAGAAGTTTTGGACTAGCGTTTTCATTGACACTAGCCAGCACAGTAGCAGACGGCTGGTCTAAACATCTCACTGGCTCATCTGCTAGCTGTGTGGATTTGCAGTACCCAGCCATTTGCATGAGTCTGTTCTACTGAGCTCAAGGGCTACTTGAATACAGTAGTGTAGTGGTGCCTGAGGCAGCAGTGATTAGATTAGTCAGCTTGACAGGAAATCCAGCATCAAACAAGGCTCAGGGGTGGTGTACTTGAGAAACAACAGACCATGTATTGGACTTGACCTGCCAACAGCCACTTCTATGGATAACAATCCATAATCCTGGGTTGCAAAGCCAACCATTTTCTCAGCACAAATTATTCAGACTCAAGTGGGCTGTTTTTAAATTTTATTTCACATATTTATCATGTTATATATTTATTTCATATTACATGTACAGGGAAGCAAGCCCAATATTTATAACTGTCAATCATGAGAATAAATACAAGAAAATCCAGAAAATTCAAACATCCTTACCATTGGAGCTAGAAGAGTGGATCTACAACAGAATGATGTGGAGTTGGCATCCAGGTTTTGATACAAGTTTTGAATAGTTTCTCTCTCTCTCTCTCTCTCTCTCTCTCTCTCTCTCTCTCTCTCTCTCTCTCTCTCTCTCTGTGTGTGTGTGTGTGTGTGTGTGTGTTTGTGCATGTATTCCCTGTCTGGATAGTCTTAATCCGTATTAAATGATGGCGTTGAGTTGGTGGTAAAGGAAATAAATGGCATAAGGAAAACACACTTAATCTAATAAACATCACACTCCTGACTAATTTTGGATTTGGGCAAATGGATTCCAAAAGTAGTTTATTAAAATAAGCACTTGTAATTAGAAAAGCAAGAGTACAGTCATTGTTTTCCTAACCTCTAATTGCTAACGGACATCTATTTAGGGTATTTATATGGCCCCTCTTTTCTACTCACAGTTTTTCACATTTTTCTAGTTTTTCACATCTAGTCACTAACGGTAACTGCACATGATCATTTTTAAACTATAATGATTGCAGCTCTCATAGTCTGCTGGCTCTCATAGGATGCCTTCAAAGACAACAGTGGATTCACAGCAGCTCACCATTTTCTGGCTTGGTCAACATTTCCACTCACAGTCCGTCACCACTTTGCTAGTTCACCAACTCCATCAGCAATTCAGCTTAGGGTGGCCAAAGAAGAGGAAACGCTTTGCAAAAATGAAGAAAGAAAGAAAGAAAAGAAAAGAAAAGAAAAAGTTACTCCCATGGAGTTCAATAAGGCTTGCTCCCAGTAGGTAAATATAGGAGTACAGTCTCAAGCAATTTGATTCTAGTCCTGTTAATGTGTCATTGCACAGCAAGCTATGGATAATGATGGTGGCTAATTCGTGTGGTGAGATTATTTCCACCTGTATACAGTGGTACCTTGGTTCTCAAACACCTTGGTACTCAAACAATTAGGAACCCAAACACTGCAAACCCAGAAGTAAGTGTTCCGGTTTGCGAACTTTTTTTGGAAGCTTTTTTGAGTGTTACACTTCTGTTTCGAGTGTTACGCTGAGGTCTGTCAGTTTTTGCTATTTATTTTGCGTTTTTGTTTTTGTGGCTATTTTTCTTTTGGTTTTGTGACTGTGTGGAACCCAGTTCAGCTATTGATTGATTGATTGCGTGACTGCAGTAGATTGTTTATTGCTTTCATTTTATGGATCAATGGTCTCGTTAAATAGTAAAATTCATGTTAAGTTGCTGTTTTAGGGCTTGCTTTTAAAAGTATGGAACGGATTAACCCGTTTTGCATTACCTTCTATGGAAAAGCGCACCTTGGTTTTGGAACGCTTTGGTTTTGGAATGGACTTCCGGAACGGATTACGTTTGAGAACCAAGGTACCACTGTAATGCTAACATTTCCATTTGAATTCCCTTACGGTTGTGGCTTCGTGTTTCACAGTTGACCTCAGAACTGTGGGACTGAGCAAAGGTGGAGGACCTAGACCAGGAAGCATCTCTAGGAAGGCCATCATTTGTTGGAGAAAGAAATCGGTGGCACAGAACTTCAGGCAGGCACCCAGAGCAGAAACAGAAGTGACAGGGAAGTGAATTAAAGTAGCTTAAATCCGAGGCTTACATGCAGATCAGACTCATTAATAATGCAATGGAAATATTTCAGTCACTTCAAGTAGATAAAAGCTTGTTGTTAAGGCATTATCTACCTGAAGTGACTGAAATATTTTGCATGCTTAATTAACGTAACTGGTACGGAATCAGGCACTGTTTCTTCTGCTTTCAGTTCTTCCTTAAACCGAAGAACTGCTTATTTTGTTTTTGCAAAGCTTTGTTGCAAAAGGATACCCCCCCCCCCGCCGGCTGCCTCTTTTAAAGCTGAAAAGCCTGTGGCTGTCACCACAGGCTTGTTCACATGTTACATTAAACAGGGGTGCATACTTGTCTCTACATGTACATGGTTGTGTGTCAGAAGGTCCGCTTGTTGTTTTTTTTGTACAGCACAGCTATTGCATCACACAGGTACACAGACTCTACATTTGGTGAAGAGTGCGTGTAAATTACTGTGAGAGTGCACAGCTCAATTGTTGTGTACATAAGTACACAAATAGTACACTCATTGAGTGTGAAGTGTGGGGTTCAGCTCTCTCCAGTGTGGCGTAATGGTTAGAGTGTTGGACTAGGACCTGGGAGACCAGGGTTCAAATCCCCACTGAGCCATGAAGCTCACTGGGTGACCTTGGACCAGTCAGCCATCTCATAGTCTGACAGGGTTGTTGTGAGGATGAAATGGGAAGGAGGAGAACCATGTGCACCAACTTGAGATCCTTGGAAGATAAAGCTGGTTATAAATAAATAAATAGTAATCAAGATTAGCCGTGAGAAGGTGGGCAGAGACTGTCTTACCTTTTAATTTCTGTATAGCACTTGGGAAAATACAAACTATTATTATTATTATTACTACTACTACTACTATTACTACAACAAACAACAATAGTAATAATAATGCCGTAAGTCAAATCCAAATCCAATTAATGGCAAGTCCTGGAAAATGTGGTGGAGCTCACCCCAACTATTTAGACCTGCAGTCATCTCTGAAGATGACTCAATATATTTCCTTGTGTGATATATAGCTGTGGGTCACATTGGTTTATATATTTAATCCCTAGTGCAATCATACCTGGTTTACAACATAATGTGCTCTGGAATTGGTTTAGAAGGCACGTGGAATGGGGAATAATTATCTGGAGAAACTCTGCTTGAAGTTGTAATCAAATTTTCAGCTACATTATACTGCTTGCTTTACGAAAACATTTAGAAGTTGATTTGCAAGTAAAATATTTTATTATACTAATATTAGGGCAGTTTATGCTACTAGTAAAATTTTTGCATTGTTTTAGAGACCACTCTTGGGTTGTAAAATTAACCATGTAAATTGTAAATCAAGTGAGAGATGAAAGCACAGTGGCTGGCAGAAACATTTGAAGCATACTGATTTTAATAATACTGTGTGTTCCTGTTTAAATTTTAATTTGCTTAACCACACCATTTATTCTAATTTAAGGCAATAGCTTGCCTGCAACATGCAAGAATATGAATCTTTCCCCCATGCAATGATATTAATATTTCCCACATAATACAACTTGCCTTATGATATCTTATGTCACACACACCCTATTCAGATTAGTGCTGAATCTGATCATCTGTTTGAGGACTGTGAAGAGGAAGCAATAGACCTGATTCTTGCTAGATCAGATGATTCACATGATTGCTGGCCATTTGCTGGTGATGCATGTGTATGGCTCCATCTATCCATGCAGGATAAAGATGGCAGTCATCCATTACATATATATTCTCCCTCCATTGTCAGTTGTTGTTGTGTAGTCATTTAGTCGTGTCCGACTCTTCATGACCCCATGGACCAGAGCACGCCAGGCACTCCTGTCTTCCACTGCCTCCCGCAGTTTGGTCAAACTCATGTTCGTAGCTTTGAGAACACTGTCCAACCATCTCGTCCTCTGTCATCCCCTTCTCCTTGTGCCCTCAATCTTTCCCAAATCAGGATCTTTTCCAGGGAGTCTTCTCTTCTCATGAGGTGCCCAAAGTATTGGAGCCTCAGCTTCACGATCTGTCCTTCCAGTGAGCAGTCAGGGCTGATTTCCTTCAGAATGGATAGGTTTGATCTTCTTGCAGTCCATGGGACTCTCAAGAGTCTCCTCCAGCACCATAATTCAAAAGAACCAATTCTTCGACGATCAGCCTTCTTTATGGTCCAGCTTTCACTTCCATACATCACTACTGGGAAAACCATAGCTTTAACTATATGGACCTCCTAATCACTGGAAATCACAAGCAGGGAGAGAGCTGCTCCCCTCAGGACATACTTGTGGATTCACCATAGCCATCTGATTGAACCTGGAATAGATGAGCTTTTGGGCCGTTCCAACGAGATGTTATTGTGAGCTGTTCAGCACTTCACACTACATGTGTGCAGCTATCCACTGCACGAACACATATAGTTGGAACAGGTCCCATAAAAACCCTCCAACATTTCCCTGATGAAAATAGGGGCGTCCTATTCCATAATAATAATTTTACTATTTAGACCCCACCCATCGGTGTTGCCAACTTTAAAATATTGTGAGGGCCCAGGTAAGCCCCGCCCCATGTAATTGATCACATGACGCATTGAATTCACACAATTTGAATGGGAATGCTCATAAACTCAAATATGTTATTGTGGGGGCCAAAGCCCCCACAGTCCCTAGGAGTTGGCTCCTATGCCACCCATCTGACTGGGTTGCCCCAGCCACTCTGGGCGGCTTCCAACATATATAAAAACATCATGAAACATGAAACATGAAAAAACTTCCCTAATACAGGATTGCCTTCAGACGGCTTGGGGGTTGGAGAGCTCCATACCCTCCAACATTTCTCCAATGAAAATAGGGGTGTCCTAAGGAAAAGCAGGACATTATAGGATTAAATCAGAGACTGGGTTGGCTTCTGTAAATATGGGACTGTCCCTGGAAAATAGGGACAATTGGAGGGTCTGCCCTTCTATAAATTTATCCATACACACAGTGATCTCCACTACTGAACCAGGAGACTTCGGAAAGACTTCCCTAGCTGTGAATCAAATCTGAGCTACAGCAACGACAACTTCTGAGCACTCTGACTGCACTGGATTGCTCCAGAAAAAATGGTTTTGCATATGAATTGCCTTAATAAAGGCAACCTAAAGTTCAGGCTTCGCCCACTCCCTGCCCCCCGAAAAGGAGGGTATACATTCTGAATGGAGAACTACTGTCTGGGAATGTCTGTAGACAGCAGCTTCATGCAGTCTGACTCCTCCATAATGAAGGCAGTCTGATTTAAATGTAATAAATTCATTAATCAATTAATAGATTTGAAGGGAAATGGTTGTTCAAGTAAAATTTGTTTGAATCAGCTGGCAGCCCTGATGAAAATTCAATGCCGTTCATTAAAGCCAGCAATTAACAATACTGAAAGATGAGATTCAAATGGGCAGAAATGTATTTATATTTTTACAGAAATTGAGCAGAAATATATAAAAGTAGAATTTGTTCTGCAGGTTTTGCATGTGGCTACTGTGGGTTAAAAAGGTAGGTACTTTATTTGCTGTCGCTGTATAGGTCTTGTTACTGAGCCCAACACATTGCAGCAAGGCAGAAATATCAACCCACCATATGTCTACAGATCAATGGGTGTCCTCAAAACTTGGACAAGTAGGCAAAATCAACTTCTTGGATGAATAATAGATAAAAATAAAGGGGGGGTGTATAAAGGAATGCTCTTCTCAGGGAGGTGCGCCTGGCACATCACCAGCTACTTTTGTTGCCAGGCAAAAACATGTTTCAGCTAGGCTTTCAGCCTTTAGCTTAGAGAGTGTTAGATAATGTGGTCTTTTTTAGTGGGCGGTGGGCGTGAGACTACTTTTTGTGTATCTCAGTGTTTTAAGTTTTTATTCTGTTCTAGCCTTATATTGTTCCTAATTTTTGTATTATGTTTTAAGTTACATTCAGTTTACATTTCTTTCTTTCTTTCTTTCTTTCTTTTCTTTTCCTTTTTTTTTAATATAAAAAAGACCAATAAATCCTGTAAATAATAGTACTTGACTGGTCAAGACATAGTCAGATGAGCACAGGGTTCAGAGCTACCCCATAATATCTATACATACCGTAATCGAAAGGGGGTGGGGAATTACTAGACCACAGGCAATGAATATGTACTGCCTTAAGAACAGTTTATTCACCTAGATGTATTACAGGGAGCCATACCTAATGCCTGGCTTTCTTTAAGCCTTCTTTATTGAACAAATGGATACTGTTAAAACATAATTTAAAGCTAACAGTCCCACACTGATACAACCAGTTATTGAAAGACATTAAGCCAAGACATCTAGGCTTCGAAATCAGAGTCGATGACCTCAATCCCCTTTCATAGATTATAGGATTATTCAAACGCTTACAGGATAGAAGCCTGTCAATAACTACTCTGCCTGAACATCAATGGCTTTGTCACTGCTTGATTGTTTCTTGTTCTCAAAATAATCTGTCTAAAGTGGATCTCCCACATTTGATCTGAAGACCAAGAGTGTCTAGGACAGCAGCAGATGGTGGCATGCATTATTCTCACGCTCCTACAGAGAGTAACACTGTTTTAAAAAATGGTGGGAATTCTGTTAGAAGATTGTCAATCATTTATATAGCATATTTATTCCATTAAGCGCTTTATAATAGGGATGTGTAACTCCTTCCATGAACTTACACTCGTCTTATCAAAACTCTTCTTGAAATTCTTTTAATGTCTCTCAAAATTATTTGAAAGGACTCTCCAAATTCATTTTGAATGCTCACTTTAGGTGAATCCGTTTGATAACATAGGAATAACTATGGTTATATTTTACCTAGTCTGATCTTCCATCTTCCATTGAGATTCCTCCTTTTTTTTTTTTACTTCATAAGAACATATGAGGAACCCTGCTGGATGAGACCAGAGGCCCATCTAATCCAGCCTCCTATTCTCAGAATGAACAGATGCCTTTGGGAAACTCAGATGTGTTGGATTTTCCTTTGCTTGAAATGCAATGACAACCCAGTGCCAAGGGAGAGATGTGCAGAATCTCGTTGATAATATTTGCTAGTCTTTTCAAATCATTTCGCCTTTTCTTGGAATTCTACAGATGTTTCACTTGGAGACAATACTTCAGTGAATTGCAGTATGAAAGGCTCCCCACCTCCAAGCAGAAAATATTGGAAACAATACCAATCTGTGCACTTTTCCTTTTCTCTTTTAGCGTTTTCTAAATGGCTGTACTTAGTAGAGGTATGCATGGGCCCCAAGCACACCTGTGATTTCAGTTCTAACCCACTCTTTGCAAAACAAAGCTCTGCATTCTCCATTCATTCTTATGAGAAAGCAATACAATGGCTATAACCTTTTCCCCTTTGAGCAAAAGCAGATGAAATTTGCAGGCACAGGAGTTCCTTCAGAGTTGATTAGTTTTGCCAGATTGCAAGCCAAGAAGCTTTTCTGGGGAAATAAAAAAGAATTCTCTTCCCTCCATAATCAGGATTAGGGAAGAACTTTATTAGCGCAATTAAAACCACCCTCCCTGGATTCGGAAAATCTAAGTAACTACCAGCCAGTTGCTAATCTCCCTTTCCTGGGCAAGTTTCTTGAGTTGGTGGCTGCAGACCAGATCCAGGCAATCTTGGAAGAAACTGATTTTCTAGATTTCAGTTGTGGCATAGGCCCGGTTTTATCACAGAAACTGCTTTGGTCACTCTGTATAAAGACCTCTGGCTGTATAAAGACCACTCTGGGCGGCTTCCAACAGAAATATTAGAATACACTAATTTCTTAAAGATTAAAAGCTTCCCTAAACAGGGCTGCCTTGAGATGCCTTCTAAAGGTCTGGTAATTGTTGTTCTCTTTGACCTCTAGTGGGAGGGCATTCCACAGGGCGGGTGCCACTACTGAGAAGGCCCTCTGCCTGGTTCCCTGTAACTTGGCTTCTCGCAGCGAGGGAACCGCCAGAAGGCCCTCGGAGCTGGACCTCAATGTCCGGGCAGAACGATGGGGGTGGAGACGCTCCTTCAGGTCCCAGTCCTACTTGGATGGATGATTCCAGAGAGGGAAACCTATACCCTTTTATGTGTTTGTGGCAGGGGGTGGGGGTGGGAGGAAGAGCGTTATTGCTTTGTGTGTATGTGGGGTGGGGTATTGTTCTTGTTTTTAATATTTAGTTCGTGTTTTTAGCTTGTATTTTTATGTTGTGAACTGCCCTGAGATCTACAGATGAAGGGTGGTATACAAATTTAATAAAATAAATAAACAAACACATCAGCATAGATATTACTTTTAAATTTTGAAGGGTGGGAGAGCAAGGTTTGTCTCTTGCTCTTTCTTACCTTAAAATAATTGTTGTGAGTACTCTTGTTTCTACACTTTTTATAACACTAGCAACTTCACACCAGCCAGCTCAGCTTTCTGGTTGTTTGCATAGACAAGGGTCATTGCAATAGGCATTATAAGGCAAGGCTGCCCTTAATGATGCCTGAAGAATGCTGAGGTCAGGATGGTGTTTTTTCCCCAAGCAGAGCAGCAGTTTTTTTAAAGTTAAAAATGAAGCTCCTCTGGGTGTCTCCTGGTGCTGTTTAGCAAAATAAAAAAAATAAGCCAGAGCTCTTAGTATTTCACAGAGAACATAAAGACTTTTTACAAAAACCTATGTTTTTGTAAACACAGAAAAAGATACAGATATAGTGGCAGAAAAGTGAGCCTGAGGGGCCCATTCCTGACTCTCTCCACCTGGCCCAGGGTGGGGCCTGACAAGGCTTCATAAGAACTGCTGCTGCCCAGCAAGGACTGGGGTATTTTGGGGAAAGGTTTGTCAGGAGTTTTTGCAGTTATGGAAATTGTTCAGTTTGGTTATGTAGTTTTTGATGCACTTTGTTTATTTTTATGTCTACTTTGCTATGTTTGTAACTATGCAAATCTTTTCATATAGTAAGCCATCTTGAGCATTGTTTTAACTGTGGGAAGGTGGATTACAAATAAAATGATGATGATGATGACTGACAGAGAATTGTGAGGCTTTGTGGCGGGGGTCTGGCTGATTTGATTCAGGATGCTGCAGTTTGGCTCAGAGATAGGTAAATTCACCCCCCAAATCACCCCAATTTGCCTCATGTAGAGTTGCTCTGCACCACCCAGTTTTTGGTCCTCTTTGTTTATATACTGAGCCTAGATTTCCCAGGGCTTAAGGCCACAAGTGTCAACAGTTGGGCAAGGTAATTTTAGAACAGGCATGTTTGAGGGTCACATTGGAGATTATTGCTGCCACCCTGTCCCACCTGTTCTGATAAGCAGCAGCAATAACCAGTGATGGGCAGCCAGCTGCACAGGGACACCACACCATGCCATCTACTTGAGCCAAGAAGCTGTAATCTGGAGGGGAAGACACTTGGGTATGAGAGGAAAGGCTTCTTAGCACTTTTCCGCTTGGAGGCTTAAAAACAACAACCAACCAGCAGCTTTTCACTTGTGGGAGAGGAGGAATATCAGCATGTGTGTGTGTGTTTTTAGGAGAAAAAAAACAATGGAAGGGTAAGAAGTCCTATACAGACATATCTCATAATGTAAATGTATTGCTGTGCAAACATCACTTGTTGCTACAATTCATTTTACGGAATGCACAAAGTGGAATACGATCCTTTTATCATTCATCTACACTACAATCTTGCAAGATAGCTCACTGTTATTCCCCCATTTACAGCTTCAGATCAGTGCGAGCAATGAATTATATACCTAATTAAAAGAGAAACTCATTGAGACGAATAATATTAAAGAGGAAGCAATAATGCTATTATCTATACCAGAGCTTGATTGCCAGGATTATCTAATTGGGCATGCCTAGATCCTAGAGTTAGTAGGATTATCTGATTGGAAGCTTTTTAGTAGATCCTAGATTTGGGGTGGAAGTTAAAGCTGATGAGGTTTAGCTTTAATTCATTAGTGCTGCCTTGCCAATGGACTTGCTTTTCACAGGAGAATTTTCTGTAACTTGTTCCTTTTTAGCAAATGGAAAAATTATCGCTGGTTTCAGCAGACACAGAACTTGACTTCCACCTTTCCCAGAATGAATCACACCTGTTCTCTGGCACGGAATCACCCTAGAATAATTTGGTTCAGAAAAAATCATGTTGAGTTGTGGACTATTGTTTGGAGACTTGCATTGCACAATTCAGTCACAGAAGAAGACTCCTCACTGGATTCCATGACCTGGCGGACATCAAGCTCGACCTTCAGATAGACAGTGATAGCCAATGTCCACACATTCCCAGAATCTGCTCTGGAGGTTCTCCCTGGAACTGATTTTGAAGACAAATGGGTGGCTGGAAGGGGCAGGAAAGTAAGATACATCCATTGTGTCAGAGGATATGTAATGTTGGATACCACTCAGAAATAATACAAAAAGGTCAATAAAATGTACACTGTACTATGTACAGTTTACTGAGTTTGCCTGCAAGCTGCATAGAGGAAAATGCAAATTATAAAAGAAAAGATATATGGAACTATATATGACCATTAGCCCACACGGAAGGGGATTGGGACTACACCTTCTGCCCCAACAACCCTGCCATCCCCAAGTCATCTTTGACTGCCATATGTTCTGTGATGGGTGGTCCAGCTGAATTTACCTAGACACCTCCAAATATTCCAAGGTCTGGATTATACAGGGCTTCTAATTGTGTGGAACTGAGTGCAATACAAATGATATTGGGCTCTGCACAGCAGCTTGGCTCCACTCCCCCTAATTCAAGCAATACTACTACTACTACTACTACTAATAATAATTTATTATTTATACCCCGCCCATCTGGCTGGGTTTCCCCAGCCACTCTGGGCGGCTTCCAACAGAAACATTAAAATACACTAATTTCTTAAACATTAAAAGCCTCCCTAAACAGGGCTGCTTTCAGATGTCTTCTAAAAATCTGGTAGCTGTTTTCCTTTTTGACATCTGATTAACCCACTAACCCATCACAAGATAGCTAACACTGCAATACTATACATATCTACTCAAAAGTAAGTTCAATTGAGTTCAATGAGGCTTATTTGCCAGTTAAGTGGGCATTTCCACCTACTGTGTGTTAGCCTATTGTAAAGGGTAATATGGAAACAAATAAGCTGTGTTCTGGGGGTGCTTAGTACCGGATTCAAAATGGTACCATTACTTACTTTTTCCATCTTAAAAACAAAAACAAAAAAAAACTAAATAGAGGTCACATTTACAGAAAAACCGTACCCATGCTTGCTCAGAAGTCAGTCTTTATGGCACTTAATAAGGTGTTTCGTGAGGTTTACTCCCTAGTAAGTGCATTTAGGTTTGCAAGCATAAATTATATATGTATCTTAACATGCTCACTGGAAGGACAGATCGTGAAGCTGAGGCTCCAATACTTTGGCCACCTCATGAGAAGAGAAGAATCCTTGGAAAAGACCTTGATGTTGGGAAAGATGGAGGGCACTAGGAGAAGGGGACGACAGAGGACGAGATGGTTGGACAGTGTTCTCGAAGCTACCAACATGAGTCTGACCAAACTGCGGGAGGCAGTGGAAGACAGGAGTGCCTGGCGTGCTATGGTCCATGGGGTCACGAAGAGTCGGACACGACTAAACAACTAAACAACAACAACATCTTAACATAGTTCAAAAGGGTCAAGGTAGGTTACAGCACTTGGTAAATCAGAAGAATTAAAACAAATGCTAGACGAAAACGTTGGCAGCATTAAGATGAATTCAACAATGTAAATAAGTTTTGATGGATGTAATCAGTGTTTTTTTTTTTCCTGAGGGATGCAGGGGGACACATACCCCTAAAATTTTTGTGAATCTAAGTTTGGCTTAACTGAGGGACAGTATTTCAATATGAGTAGGAAAATGAGAGTACCCCTAAACATTTTTTTTTGGGGGGGGAAGCACTGGATGAAAAAAACACTTCATAAACGCACTCATATAGTAAGTTATGGAACTTGCTCCTGCAGGAGGCAGTGATGGTCACCAACTGGGATTTATTTAAAAGAGGATTAGACCAATTCATGCAGGGGAGGGCTATAAATGACTACTATCTAGGATGGCTAAGCTCTCCCTTCACAGTTGGAGGCACTAATTCTTCCAAATCAGTTGCTGGAAATCATGGGAGGGGAGTGTCATCTTGTGCTCAGCCCTTGCTTGCAGGTTTCCGCCATGCAGCTGGATGGCCATTGTGAGAACAGGATGCTGGTCCAGATGGGCCTTGGGCTTCATCCAGCAGGCTCTTATGTTCTTAAATTGGGTTATAAAGCAAGGGATGTCACTACTTTAAATTAAAACACAAATATTTGTATATTTATGGAGCCTTTTAGGTGTATAGGATGGCGCTTACATAACATATCTAAAACAATTAGTAGGAAAAAATACAAATGAAATGCAATTGCCTTTTGAAAATGAGTCGAACTCTTCCCCCAGCAGGTCCTTTAGAAGAATTTCTGCTAATTTTACTGGAGGAAATGGTTTTGGTGGTACAGAAATGCTCTGGAATGTGTGTCTTGGTGCCACTCCACACTCTAAGCTTTCTCAGGGATCGCTAACATCACATACGAACAATTCCCTTTCTGAATCTGTTCTTCTCCTAACCACACAAACAATATTTTCAGGAACATGTCAAAGCAGCCATGATGGGGAGGCAGGAGACCAGCCTTGTGAAAGCAGGAGCTGTTGCAAGAGGGCTAGAAGAAGATGAGGCGATGGCAGGTGGCAGACAGGAAGTGGAGACGATTCGAGTACAGAAGATGACTCGGCAGGAGCGACAAAGCTGAGTCCAACAGATGGTGATAAAAAGAGATTGTTTGAGGTGAGAACCGGGAAAGGCAGAAAGAAGTGGAAGAAAAGCGACATTAGGTGCTGGCAGGAAATTCACAGCATTGTGAAGCTAGAAAGAAGCCTGTAGGAAAAAAAAGGAAAGAGAGAAATGTGCCAGCGCAGGTCTTAAGTTTCTTTGTACCTGGAACTGGGCCCCAAAGCAATTAAAATATCCCTACAAGATATCCCACCACTAATCCTTTTGTAGCCCACACTATAATTTTAATAACAATTAGCAAAGGCCCCTGACAAAAAAGAAAGCACGTTTCAAGGAGATGCTTCATTGGATGGGTTTCTAAAAGGCGGAAGTATTAATTCTAAGAGCAGCCACCAGTCATTATATATGAGTTCTTGGTGGAATAGATAGGTGCAGGGATATAGGAAAAATGCCTTGAGAAATCTGAGTAATCAAAACTCCTGGATTTCTAGTGGTTGTGCCCCATAGGAACCCCTGTACTATATTTTAATCTTATGACTGTTCACTAGTCCTCATGTACAAGACCTTTTTGGTTTGTCTTGAATAGTTTGCCTGAGCCAAGTTCTGCCTCTTTTCCCTCCTTAAAATAACCCCTTTGCTTACTTTTGCTCTTTCCTTAGAGGGGAGCTGGGAGCACTGCCAGCTTACTTGACCCATAGGCCATTATGCATATAAATCCACAAATGCAAATGTTATGCAAATATGTATCCAATGCCCTTTAAATACTTAGTAGTGCCCCTGGGTACTCCCAAAATATAAACCTTTCCTCTTTAGAGGACCATAGAGTGGCTGGATGAAATGATGATGACCAAAGAGCCAAAATCTAATATCTTCTCTATGACATAAGACTGGGGCTGACCAGGTGTACAGATTCATATTCCCTTGTTCCAAGCAAAATCAGACTCCATTTACCATTGGACTATGATTCAATGTATCTACTGCATTATTCTTGGTTACTCTTGTATTATGATACTATCTGTATTTTGAGTGAATTGTTATCTTGTTTCTCAGATGTTGTCGCCTTTGACTTGGGCAATAAAAAAAAATTGTATTAGAAACGTGTATTTCATTCTGAAACGCCCCAATTCCATGCTTCAGAGCTATTGTATATATATTCTTGCTAGGCATGCTTTGTTGGACTGAAGAACAAAACATCCATGGAAAACACAAATAGTTCACTCGGTGTATTTTTAGATTTTCCCAGGCTTCACAGGAAAAATGTAGTTTACACAGCTATTAATAAAGACCAGCTAAAATCCTTGTTGATTGCTCAAATTAAAATCAACTAAAGAATCATTCCGTTTTCTACCACCAGCAGCACTTTTTAATTCCAAGTTCTCTCCATGGCTGACTGTATTAAAATTAGATTTTGAGCCAGAAGCATATTTATACTTGTAACTGCTTTTCTTAGCAGTTATTCCAGACTCTCACTTCTAATGGATGCAGACCAAAAAATTCTTTTTCTGTTTGGGGTGGATATGAAAAACATGTCATTGTTGTTTTTAACCCACGGAGAGGAAGTTTTGCTTTTGTTTATCCAATCAGCAACATAGGAAGAAAGGATGCTAATTTATGAGTCAAATCATTGTCTCAGATGACCTCAGTATCCCCTACAATAACTGGCAAGGTTTCAGCTAGAGGTCTCTCCCAGCCCTACCTGGAGAGCCAGAACTTTCTGTATGCAAAGCAGACGCTCTCCTCCTGAACTGCAGGGAGCTAGATCACATTAAGGCCTTTGACCACTTTTGCCCTTCTTCATTATCTGAATAAATGCCTCTTCCAATATAGACCCTGGGGAGCCTATCTGCAGGGGAGGCACTGCCAGATGTTTCACCACCATGTGATGGCCATCTGCCATTTCATCTCATTTTTCATTTATTGAATTTATATACCACCTTATACCCGGAGTTCTCAGGGCGGTTCACACAAAAAGATCTCAATATATAAAATCAAAATTAAAACAATGATCCAATGACACACACACACACCAAAAAAGAGCCACATGTTAAAGGGTATAGGATGCTGATTAGGTCAGCCAAAGGCCTAGTTAAAAGGGAAAATTTTTGCCTGGTGCCTAAAGGTGTATAGTGAAGGCGCCAGGTGAACTTCCCTGGGGAGAGCATTCCACAGATGGGGAGCCACTGCAGAGAAGGCCCGTTCTCGTGTTGCCACCCTCCGGACCCCTCGAGGAGGAGGTACGTGAAGGAGGGCCTCAGATGATCTCAGGGTCCGGGTAGGTTCTTATGGAAAGAAGCGGTCCTTGAGGTATGTCATGGATGCTGTAGCTGAGATTCCTGCATTGCAGGGGGTTGGACTAGATGACCCTAGGGGTCCCTGGTCCAACTCTAAGATTCTATGATTATGATTTTATGTGTCCTTGCTTCTCAACCCCCCCCCCCACTATATATATATCATATTAAGAATAACTTTGATGCTTTGCTCATTAGGCAAACCTGTAGTATTTTCTGCCATGAAGCCCACTCTGCTTTTATAGATGCTATAAATGTTCAGAGTCATATCCCAAATGCATATAGTCCTTCAAAAGGGTCTCCTGTAACAGCACACGCGCGCTCACACACACACACACACACACACACCCGTGTTCCATACAAAAAGCAACAACCGAAAGAAGGTGCATTGTTCAAGTGACATTATGTTGTCATTCAAGGAAAGGCTGGTTTGGTTAGAGGTTAGATTGGATGGCTTTCAAATGTCAATCGTCAGGACTCCTTTAGTTGAACTTGATATCCTCTTTAAGTCAGAATAGGTCTCTCAAAGTGCAGCAGGACCAAAAAAGGACTTGAGATTAAGGCGACCTTGCATCCTTGGTATACTGGAAAAGTTCCAGAGTATGAGATGATATTTCAGTCAGTCCTTTGCATTTTCCAGGATGTCCCTTTGTCCCGTGAAAGGCTGACATCTTCCTGTGTCTTATAGCAAAGACAAGCCGTATGACGAGCTGCTTAGTAATTGCCTTCCCACTTAAGCCACAAATGCATGCCTGTGAAATGGAGGCACACAAGACTCACCCTCTTCATTCTCACCATCGGACTGCTCACTCTTGACTGAAAATATTTATGGGCTGGTCTCTAGTGGTTTTGAACAGACAGACCATTAAGTAGAATGACGACAAGTTCCAAGTTATCTCAATGAATTTAAGATTAATTAATAAAATCGCAATACCTTGCTTTATTAGTTATCACGGATTAGTCTGAAACGCTATTGCTTATTTTTTTGTATGCATTTATGCCAACATAAAATGTTTAATCTGAACTGAAGAATTAAAAGTGCAAGGCTGAAGCAGTGTCTAGTGATGCAGTATTAATTAAATTAGGAGCAGCTTCTTTGTCTAATTTGGATTTCCTGTCAGAATCTCTCATGATCCCAAAATCGTTACTGAGATTTAAATTAAACTAACAAAAGCCACACAATTCCGTTATTAAGGCCATGCAGTTTCATCTAATTCTGTTATATAGTCAGTATCAGCAATGCTGGAAGATAAGAAAGAAGTGATTAGTAGAAATCAAATGTGTGAAAGGAATAAGGCTCAGAAACTTGTAAATGGAGGGTTTTATTTTCCATATGAAGGAAATAATAACATTGAAATAGCTGTTGACAATTTAATTAAGAAGGAAACTGGAGTTTGGGAACGCATTCAGCAAAAGGTGTGTCTGCAACTTCCTGACGGGAGTAGTTTACTCTTCTGCATTAATTTAGCAACAAGACACCTCACTTCTGTATTGTTCACATTTCCTCTGGAATTCAAATCCTTCCTAGCCATGGCCATGGAGCTCTGCATGGTGGGAATATAGTTCTATCCCATCATGGCTGATGGACATAGACACCACTTGCTTGTCCTACATGTTTGGTCATCACTTGATGTTGTGGAAGCAAATGCCTGACTCATCTCCATTGTGTTGTGTTATGAACATTCTCTTCAAGTCATCCTATAATGCTAGTCAATGAGCAATGGACATGCATGTGTGAACTGGTTTTCATGATCCAGTGAAAGGTTAAAAGAGCCATTGATTCTAATAGAGATACTTAAATCTCTCATTGACTTCAGTGAGACTTAGAAGTGCTCGACTGGCTATATGGCACTTTTCCTCTCATTTAAGAAGTGGGAAAGTGTTGGACATCAGACAGGAATGCAAAGTTGGTAATGAACTAAAACATTGGACTTGAAATGAAAACTAAGAAGGCTCACGCAATGACATAAGGGATCTCCTTCTCCCCAACTGCCAGGCAGATGTGTGGGGCAAATCACCTCTTCCTCCACCACATTCCTACCCATCACGGTGTCTTATTCCTGAGGTTTCAAACTGTGTGGTTATTAAAAGCACGGAAGTCTAAAACTAAATCAGAGTAAAAGGAAGCAGGGAGTCAAATTAGCTCCTGAGCAGAGAATTTTTTTACAGTAGGAAGTAAGAACTCATAACAGAGGTGTGGAGAAAGGAGACAAAAGCTTCACATCTGCACCCGCCCTTGATAATCTAATGAATTCCTTGCACCCTTTTAATGTATGCAGAGGCTTCTCTCACCAATATGTGCCAGTACAGTATGTGATATTCGCAGATGGTGTATCAAGGGAGCACCGATGGCCAGTTCCAGCAATTCCTGCACTAATGCACTAATATGAAGAGAGCTTTTGATTTCACGGTTTAAAACAAAATGACCCAGATATAATTACTGAAGCTTATTAATTTATTTGTTCTGGGTCGGTAACCCTTCACAGACTATAGTGCTTGTTACAGGCAGAACCGAGAGGATTAAAGCTTTAGTTTAGCACAGTTTGATTCCTGTATGAAAATTGGGAGAAACGAAGCACTAAATTGCATGTTTTACGATTGTATCTTATTAAGGCACAATTAATACCCAACTTCAACTGTGTCAGTTTTGGGCCAAGGAAAAGGGGGAAACCCAGAAGCTTTGCAAATGCTTCTGTTCCACAACACAGTTGCGGATTTAACCAGTTTGAAGGGTTTTTATCAAATGTGTGGTGTAAGGAACACAATAAACTGCCTTCTTGGTTCATCTGGCTCAGAAATGTCCACATTGAAATATCTCTGAAGTCTTCTCATCCCCCCGCTTGAGAAAATGGCTAATATTTCTCTCTCTCTCAGCCCCCAAAAGAAGGCCACTTTCCTGAATTTTCTCTGAAGATTCTTCCTCTATTTAATACCCAAGTTGTATGCTGTTTTAAACTGTTTCTAATATTGTGCTTTAATGTTATAAACTGGCATGAGACCTTAGGGTGAAGGGTGAGTAAATAACAAGAACAGCAATATTTGTGGGTGTGTGGATCTCTGTCTGTCACTCACTCACATACACACCCTGCAAGGAAGGAAGGAAGGAAGGAAGGAAGGAAGGAAGGAAGGAAGGAAGGAAGGAAGGAAGGAAGGAAGGAAGGACATGTGCTGGCATCAATGGGATGAGAGTTTTCGGAATTTAGCATCACATCAACTTTGCCCCAAATATTAAGGGCCCATATAGAAGTTCAGCAAACAACCATTGTAGTGCATAGTGTTGGTCTCACAACACTTGAGCTTGTGGACCCTCAGTGAAGCTGAATGTTGGAAGATTCAGGACAGATAAAAAAGTACTTTGTCAGGCTTCAGGGAATCAGCTTCCTCCCCCATGGCAGTAGATAAGCAGAACAAAGGAAAAGGAGTCTTCTTACCAGAAACTTTAATAATCACAGCAAGAGAACAAAGAACACATCTCCTAGAAATGGCGGTGCTCCCAATTAAGCATTCTACCCCCTTACGTTCATATTAATCTATGTCACTTCTATGTCTTGTAATCTGAGTTTGTACCCTCTGTGCTTTCTGTTCTGCCACTTCTGGGCTGAGCGGAGGAATGCTGTCCAGAGACTGTGAATCTGTTAACCCTCTCTCTTCCAGTGTTCCTTCTCCTAGCTGTTCCCCATCCAGTATTTCCCAGCTTCTGCCTTCTGAACTACGTCCCTCTGCAAACAACTGTTCCAAATCTACACTGCCCTCCTGCTCCTGGGAAAATTCAGGATCCGGATCCAGAGCAGGGGGAGGGGGAGGCCCCCACCATTCCTCCTCAGTGCAGCCCTCCTCAGCACAATCTGTGACATACTTCTTCACACAGCGCATAGTCGAACTATGGAACTTGCTCCCCCCAGGAGGCAGTGATGGGCACCAACTTGAGTGGCTTTAAAAGAGGATTGGACAAATTCTTGGAGGAGAGGGCTAACAGCGGTGACTAGCCACAGTTGCTATGCTGTACTTCCAATGTCAAAGGTATTATGCCTCTGAATACCAGTGTCTGGGAATCACAGGTGGGGAGTGTGCTTGCAGGCTTCCCACAGGCACCTGGTCAGCTAGCGTGAGAACAGGATGCTGGACTAGATAGGCCATTGACCTTGATCCAGAAAGCTTGTCTTATGTTCTTATATTAGGGAGCTCTGCCCAAGTTCTTATTTTGATACTTTATTGCCATAATGCTGCACTATAAAATAGTGTATGCAGGGCAGTATTATTGCATTCAGCTGAGGCTTTTGGCAGTAGCAGCAAGGACTCAAATAAATAGCTTGGTACTTGTGTTTTCATTGCTCCCTCAGACTTTGGGGGAATAAACTCTCGAGTTTCCTTCCATGGATACGTTTCACCCTAAAATCTGAGCCACACAGGTTATTTGTGGACTGGTAGCTTTAATCTGTGTTAGCAAGGAGAGGAGGAAGAGAGTGCTAGGAATGATAATCGTTCCAAATTAATTACTCTGGTGTGAAACAGTGCTATCTCGTGAAACTGCTCTTTATCAGAGCCCCATAGCTTCTTCTCTTCCATATCTCCGAGTTGTTTTTGTCTTAACGGAGGTATCCCTGGCGCTCCCATTTCTCGTGTGTCTAATGGGAATAATTACGACGTACTTCTAGGCCTGTTGTCGGGATGAATGTAACACCACCGAAAGCCCTTTGTGAATAAACACGTGCTGTATGAATGGCTGTCTTTAATTTTTAAAGTGTTTTAATTGGGTGGTAAAAGTGGATCTATGAGCAGAAGAAGAAAGTGAGCATGTGAAATTAAAATGAAAAGCTTTATTATACTTACGGAGTATTTCAAACTGCAGCCACAAATGCTGAAACAGCCCGTCGTTTTGTTTTTGCATGGCATTTAAAAGCCTTCTTTTTGGGGGAGGGGGAGGGGGGTCCTATTCACAGTTACTTGGGAATAACACAGCGGGACTTGCTTTTTGGTAAACACGCCCAGGATTGGCCTGCAAGGATGCAATCCGAATTTGAGTTCTGCCGGCTGAAGGGCCGTAGGATTTTGTGGAAGTCCCACTGCGTTGACAGAACATGAGAGACACTACTGCCTTAATAGGTAATACTGGCAGAACCCCTCAGTTATGCTGGTGGAACATTCTAAGGGTGCAGCCATCTCAATGGCTAGGGGACATTGATAGAATGGCTTAAACAAAATGGACTCCCTGGGCAGGATGAGGGTGGAGCATGCTTAGGCTATATCCAATACTCTTATAGACCCTGGTGACTTTTGTGCCAATGACACAATTTTACACGAATTCTAGACATAGCATAAATAATTTCACTATCACTGATTTTAAAGGGAGAAAAAGAGTAATATAAAACACAGCTGCCCCCATGCCAACTTCTGTCGCACCCACATCAAACCTACAGGACATGGTATAACTCAACACTCAGTTGCAGTGCACCATAGGGAAATAATAACTCAAATGATATGGTACCTAGTATGAGGCTGTATCTCTACCCCAGCGACAGTTTTATAGAGACATACAGTACTAGGGTCCTAGGTGGCTGAGAGACCTTCTCTGGCTCCTGTAACACATCCCCATGGCAGAGAATGAGTGAGTAGTAGTAAAACGAGCCCCAACATTCACTAACATGCAACAAAGTTCTCAGGAACCTCCCGCAACATAACAATGCAGAGCTCCCTAAAGGCAAAGAGCACAGGCAAAATCAATCAATCAATCAATCCTCAAACCCTTCTGAGTTTCTTGCAGAACCTGTGGAACTGGTGGCTGCTGCTTATAGCGGGCTCCAACAGAGGGGCAAATTTTTGAGTTACGCTTTCTGTACCTGGTTGCCATGAAAATGACAATGGGCGTCAAGGCCTTCCAAAAGTGTGAAAATCTAAGGGAGGAACCCCTCTGCCACTTTGTCAAAGTCAACTCTTCAGTGCATTAGAAATTCACCTACCCTGTCAGTGAGCACTAACAAATGGGCATCAAAGGTGGGTTCTGGGAATCCTTATGGTGGCTGAGAGACTTAAACAGCAAGGCTGAAAGTACAAACACCCACCATCCACAGCTCAGTGGTCTGAAGATCTCGCTGCCCTTTCTACATTTCAGTGCATGGCTTAGAATGTTCAAACCTTCTTAGATACCTGCTTGGTGGAAGGCATATATTAATCTATAGATTTAAATTTGCATTGATGGAATATTCTTATTGTTCATGTTAACAATAACAATTGTTAATATTGTTATTGTAATGTTACCTCTCCCCCTCCCCTTTTATTTTTACTAGAGAAGAAAGAAGAAATTCATCTGCACCAAAATCAGCTGAAAATCCACCCGCTTTTGTACAGAGCTGAATGATCCCAAGATAAGGCACCCAGATGTTCCACTCTCTCTTCCCTCTCTCATTCTCTCATGAACACCAACTCTGCATCCATGTTCAGGAACTACTGTGCTTCAGGTGCTCACTGTTGTTCTATCTACGTCTTCCTTTGGTCTCCCCAGGCCACTGTTCAACAGGTTCAGGTAAATTCAGGGGGAGGCTGGTCCATTAACCTCAGCCAGCTCTCACTTCCTGCCTTCTTATTTACATCCAGACCAGAGGGTGGTACCAGCTGTCAACTTCCTCCTCCTCCTCCTCCAATCAGCAGGGAAGAGATTAGAGAGGGGGAAAGAACTAGAATTAGTTGGCTCCATCTCTCAATGGTTCTGGCGCCATCTACTGCTGGACTCCCTGCCTTCTGCCCTATCGGTGGGCACCAGCCACCACCAGGTACATAATGCACAGAGGCAGGGGGCATTCCAGAGCTGCTCAGAGCTATGAATGAATGAGTCCAGACCAAACTCAGCCTGCCTGACCAGTGCTTTAATGAACCAAGATTTCAGCTTTTCACTCTGACGCAATACCCCACTCTCCTCTCTCACACACCATGATACAAATGTAAAGTTCTGTTTCAAGGATTCTTGTGTGCACACTGGAAGGCTCCTCTGGATAGGGGTGTTTAATTTCAAAAGGAAATACAGAGAGACGCCACCCTACAAGCTGTACTGAAGAGCAAAGACATCAACTCTCTAGAATCTAGATCGTATAAATGTAATGTTTGGTGGATGTTAACCTTCAGTCTATATGAAGATGCAAATTACTTATTGAATCTTTCTGTATGATACGCTGTAGTTAACAAGGACCTGGGCAATGCTGATGCCTAATATAAGATTTTGATGGGGAAAAGCCGTTCTGTTAAATTAAATGACTGCTCCATTTTTTACAGGATCTGGGCTATTACACACGGCTGTAATGCTTTCTCCAAATTGGAATAAAGATGATGCATTTGTCTGGGGCAATAAAATTGAACCCTGCAGGTGATTATTTTACTGAAACGAATAGAGGCTTATTACAGGATTGTAACTAAAGATGAAGAAACTAGTTTCGGAGAAGGAAGAAACAAATCTATCTCAGGCTTTGCCTCTCTCCTCAAAAAGAACTCAAAATTACTTCAGATTATACCCAGGAAAGTATTATCTTTTCATTCTCTCCCCCAAATGCTAACATTTCAATTCCTCCCTGTGTTCATGGCTACCTTACATTCTCCATACCAGCCCTCTTTTCCCACATTTCCCCTGACAACCCAATCCTATGTATATTTACTCAGAAGTAAGACCTTTTCTTTTCCTCCCCCCTCCCCCATTTTATTTCAATGAGACACTTTTAGTCATATATACTTAGGTTCATAGCATTGGCCCACAGATACAGCAGATCGTGTGGGGTAAAATTATTCTTGCCGTGTACCATTTCAGGCGGCAGGTGGGGGGGGGCAATCATGCTCCCCTCACAAATTCCTCTGAATTGTTCATCATGTCGATAAGTCACAATTTTGTACCAGATCAGTAACTCCTGTTAGGAATTAAATTATAGCATATAATTGATACTGGATAACCGTTTGCATTTTCATGGTGTTATGCAACCTGAGGGAAACTGTGTGTGTGGATGTGGGGTGGGGGTGGAGGTGTGGGGGCAGCCAGCCAGCCAGCCAGCCTTCTGAGAATCCTTCTACAACTACCAGGGCCAATTTCAATTTATGCATTTCAGATCTGATACTTAAAAGTTTCCTGCTTTGAGAATGGATTTTTCCTTCTTTAGACTACAAGAAGAAGCCTCACTTGTTTCTCGAGGATCCACAACTTTGATTGCTAATGGTGTCTCTAAGACTTTCGAATGTTGAAATCTGCTACCCTAAGTATTGCTAGGTGCTACTCCAATCTCTGAGTGGGAAGAGATCCAGGATTCAGTTTCCTTGGAATGAAGGATAGTGGAGACTGTGGTGTCTTTAGGATATATGGTTTTATTTATACATACCTACAACCTGAGCATAGGATGGAGGATGCCACAGTATTAACATCCCAACAGATCTTGCTTCCCCATTGGTTTCCAGAGAAGTCCCAGAGTCCTACTTAGGTTCAGTGCTGAACTAGACATGTCTCTCTGCCTGAAGCTTCCAGGGTTCAGCATTTTTCTGCCCCACACAACAACTCTGGCCATTGTTCTCCTATGTGCCAGCCAGATGAGGGTGTTAGGGCAAAGCCCACCCATAGGTTCTATGGCACAGAGCAAATTATTTGGCCATGCTAAATAATGGTGCTTACCTTGACAAGGGAAGTCACTTGGCAAGCTTCATTCTACCCTCACAGATACAGAATCCCAAGGACTGGAAGGGGCCCAGGGCATCATCCAGACTGGCCCCCCCAACTCATAACAATATAACGCATCACAAAGAAAATGCAGATAGGATCAAGATAAATATATATGAAGTAACTGATATGCCCGTAAATGCATCCTTCCCCAACTGGGCAAAATCTGAATGACACAGAGTAAAGCTCTTAGCATTCCTGACCATCAGGCAAGCTGGCTGATAGGGGTGGTATTCCAAAGATTTGGAGGGCACCAGGTTGGAGAAGGCTGATGAAAGATAAAGAGCAAGCCTGCAATCTACAGCAGGGTTTCCCAAAGCTGGGTCTCCAGTTGTTGTTGGACTACAATTCCCGTCATCCATAACTAGGAGGACCAGTGGTCAGGGATGATGGGAATTGTAGTTAGCAACCCAAGTTTGGGGAAGCCTTTTTTTGAGCATGTCATAATCTGAAGTGAGAGGGCAGACACAGCAGCCTGCATAGCTGCCAAGTTTTCCCTTTTCTCACGAGGAAGCCTATTCAGCATAAGGGAAAATCCCTTAAAATAAGGGATAACTTGGCAGCTATGGCAGCCTGTGATGGTTGGCCTGAGTCATTGTGTGATGGTGGGCCAGAGCCATCAAAATGGTCTATCAAATGAATGTGAAACAGTAGCACAGTGCCTTACATTTGCAAAGCATTCCCCCATTTTTATCACATTTGCCCTCCCAGGGCACCAGAGATAGAAAACTGCTATTCCTATTTTACAGATGCATATGACATTGTCTGTCTCTCCTGCTTCTAGGAAAAGAAAGATCTCAAATAAATTTCTTTTAATGGAGAGGGTGAAGGGGAAATACCTGCAGGGAACCTTTAAAACAGGGGTCAGCAAACTTTTTCAGCAGGGGACCGGTCCACTGTCCCTCAGACCTTGTGAGGGGCTGGACTATATTTTGAAAAAAAAGATATGAACGAATTCCTATTCCCCACAAATAACCCAGAGATGCATTTTAAATAAAAGGACACATTCTACTCATGTAAAAACACCAGGCAGGCCCCACAAATAACCCAGAGATGCATTTTAAATAAAAGGACACATTCTGCTCATGTAAAAATATGGTGATTTCCGGACCACCCGCGGGCTGGATTTAGAAGGCGATTGGGCCGCATCCGGCCCCCAGGCCTTCGTTTGGGGACCCCTGCTTTAAAAGAAAAAATAACCATGAGAAATTTGAAGGTGGAGAACTGTAAAAAAGAAAAGAAAAAGAGTTTGGTCATTATGAAGAATGACAAAGAGCAGCACAAGCCCTGTGGGCTCAGTTGGGACTATGCAAATCCCTTTTCCAGGGCTGTGTCATCTTCCTGGGAAGCTGTTTTGAACATGAGTAACATAATGAATGGTTGGTTGTTGTGTGACTAAGGCTCAGTTAGACGTTTGCAGTGGTAGAAAAGGTCAGATGCTTGAAAGTAATTACCAGCTGAGTTCAGGGGAGTTTGTCAGCTATTTTGTGTGCTTTGCAAAAATGCCCCGATTCTCTGCCATAATAGAGGAATGGAATGGGAGTTTCTCTCCTACGTCTCTGCCCCAGTGTCTTTCTTGCGAGGTGTGTGTGTGTGTGTGTGTACATGCACTTGCCTCTGCTGTCTCACTGCACAGCTGTCAAACTTCTTTCTGCAATGTCTGTCTTTAACAGTTGCTTCATGCCTTTATTCCTGTATATTTGAAGACACACCTGTTGCACAGGCAACCTTTTGCTCTCTTGGTCTCCTGTTTAAATGGCTGCGTTGTTTTAACAGGGTTGTTTCTTCTGTATTTCATTACGGGTGTTTGAATTGAATGTCAGCGTAACAAGTTTTTATACTTTTATACGGCACTAAGAAGACTATTTTGGCATTAAGTTGTATACAAAGTGTGTGTGTGTGTGTGTGTGTGTGTGTGTGTGTGTGTGTATCTCTGTGTGTCTACATATAACCTATATATACACACACATATATAATCAACTTCTTAGAGTATTCAATAGTTACAAAGAAAAAGAATAAACAAAAGGAACAAAGAAGAGAAGAGGAAAGGAAATCAATCTCGGGAAAAGCATACCTGTTTGAGTTATAAGGAAATTAAAATGGGAAATTCATAAGGGGTCAATGAAAAGAGGAATAAATGCTATGGGGGATGAAGAAAAAAGAGAAGAGGAAGTTGGCTGAGAATCTGAAGTCAGATCTGAATTGTTATGTTCTCATTCATAATGTCCTTGATTGGTTAAATGCAAGTCTTGATTGTTTAAATGCAAAAGTACTTCTACATCAGGTTTGGTGAACCCTGTGGCCCTCTAGATGCTGCAGAACTAGGAATCCCATCAGCCACAGCAAGCATGGCCCATGGTCAGATAAGATGCCAACTGTAGTTCGGCAAGATCTGGAGGGGAAAACCTGTTCTACAGGGTACCATTAAAATATCCAGAATGAGAGTTAAAGAGTGTGACTCGAGAAAACGGGAATTGTCCTCAGAAACGCCAGGTATTTTTTCTATCCCAGGATGCCATTGTGCTTCCTGCAGGAAATGAGCCATGCAGCATCATAATGAGTGCTAGTTCCCATCAGCTATATTGGCTGGAAGGAGATATGGGTGGGAACAAGCTTGTCCCACCCAATTCTCACCATATGCATTGGAGTGTTGAAACAGCACATACACAGTGCCATTGGATAAGCCGTTGGGTCTTGTAGAAATTCCTCAGTGAGCTTCAACATAATGCTGTCAAGGTCAAGGTGTCATTTTGTCATGAATTGTTTTCCTGAATGTTGACACTGGAGCCAAAAATAATTGTGCTGACTTTTAGAGATTTGGCCATGGGAGTATTCCCTGTTTCTCTTTACCTCTTTATCTTTTAAGGCCACATTCCCTCATGCTTTGTATGTGGCGTGATTAAATTATAGGCCTGCTTAATAGGCAAAGATAATTGTGTTACCATTGAGGCTGGGTGTATTTTATTGCTTCAGGTTTCTACACATCCGTGCATTGTGGGCTCTCCAAGTGGAAGCTATTTTACCTTAATATTTGCTTGAATGAAAGAAAAGTCTACCCTGTAAGGCAGACTTTTTAAAATCACACACACACACACTTAATGCATTTCTTTTTTAAACCCACATTCTCATATAGTTCTTGAGCAAGACTAATAAATTGAATTAATTCACTTAAATTTTTTTTTAACAAAAAAGATCAATCCAGCAGCTCCAATGGAGTGCAAACGTTCGTGCAAGCTAAGACAACAATGGTTCTGAAGCAGAGTTTGTCAGTCTTGGAAACTGTTGTTTCTGAAGGGTGCTGGGAATTGTAGCTCTGTAAGGAGCTGGACCATAAAGAAGGCTGATCGCCAAAGAATCAATACTTTTGAATTATGGTGCTGGAAGAGACTCTTGAGAGTCCCATGGACTGCAAGAAGATCAAACCTATCCATTCTTAAGGAAATCAGCCCTCAGTGCTCACTGGAAGAACAGATCCTGAAGCTGAGGCTCCAATACTTTGGCTACCTTATGAGAAGACTCCCTGGAAAAGACCCTGATGTTGGGAAAGATGGAGGGCACAAGGAGGAGGGGACGACAGAGGACAAGATGGTTGGACAGTGTTCGTGAAGCTACGAACATGAGTCTGATCAAACTGCGGGAGGCAGTGGAAGACAGGAGTGCCTGGTGTGATTTGGTCCATGGGGTCACGAAGAGTTGGACATGACTAAACGACTAAACAACAACAACAAGGGGCAAAAACTACAGTTTCCAGAACTCTTTGGAGAAAGCCATGACTGTTAAAGTGGAATAAATGCATGGCGTAGATGTGACTTCTAATGGGAGTCTTTCCACCACAACTCAAGACTTGGGGTGGTTTTTGTCCTCTTAGAGGGGGGCAGGGAGATTTGGCAAAGTTTATTTTTAGTCCATAGATGCCAATGTCTCTAGGGGACCTTTGGTCACACACGTCAGTGCTGGATTTACACATATTCTAAACAAGCTATAGCTTAGGGCCCAACTGTCTTGGGGGCCCCAAAAATTATTAAAGGGGAAAAACTGGATGTACATTTCCAAAATATAAGATAAAAACAAATAAAATAAAACCTACATCTGTTGTGTAAGCTCCTATGGTGCATAGGTGCCAAGTACCCTGTATTCCCCGGGAAACCCCCGTTTTTCCTTACCATTTCCCGGCGGTCTCCTGTTTGAGCTCCTCTCCCGTAAATCTCCCGTAAATCCGCTCCTGCCGGCAGCCATTTTTCTGGTGCCGGTTTGCCCATCTATGGGCACCAGAAAATGGCTGTCGCTGGCGCCGGAAATAGCTTCTTCGCATGCCCGGCGGCCATCTTAGGGGTGGCCACATGGCAGCAGCCATCTTGGTGGTGGCCGTATGGCCACCCCTAAGATGGCCGCTGGATAACTTCCGGTGCAACTTCCGGTGCCGCTGCTGCTGATCCCGTATTTTTCTGCAGGAGACTTGGCAGGTATGCTATGGTGTAAGTAATGGGCCCCACCTGCTAGTCTGCTCTCTAAAATATCCCTGGTTTGCTCAATTCTATATATAGGGTGCCTACATTCTGCATGGCATGGTTTCATGGCAACATGTGCAAATGGCTTTAGATACCTATTAGGTCCATAAATTACTATATAGCGTATATTCAACACAAAACACAGTGACAATTTGTTGTTGACAAAGGACAGCTGGACATATAGAGGGCCCCATTACCTTCAGCAGCTTAGGGCCTCATCAAACCTAAATCCGGCCCTGCACACGTTGCAATACATGCTAAACTGCTGCAAGCTGCAACCTCACACAGCCATGCCACGTTCAATGAACCCTTGGCTACTTGCATGCTGCTGTTGCACACTGTGGGTGTACACACCGAGTGATGCATTTGTGTCAGATTGCCTTTGTGGGTCAGAATATCCATTCGGTGTCCACTTCATAACCTGAATATAGCTTTGCATAGTATATTGCCATGTTTCAGTTTTGCCTCGGGATGGGCTTCGCCAGAGCCACTAACGTTTATTGGCATGAACAGTTAGCGTTTCATAAAGAGGCAGGAAGAAAACGTTAGGGTTATTCTGGGTGGGTGGGAAGGCTGGCGATCATGGCTGAAAGGCCCATTGTATCATTTACATGAGGTAAGGAGGATGTAATGAATGCTCCTTTCACTTCGCCATTGGCAGTGTCAAGCTAGTGTTGCACAGAGGCTTCTTAACATGCTACAGATGCCCTGAGAATGTGATAAAACCAGAGACAGTATGTGTCACATTAATATATATTGCACATTTTCTCTCTCTATATATACCGGTATGTATGTATATACAGTGGTACCTCGGTTTATGAACACAATTGGTTCCGGAAGTCTGTTCATAAACTGAAGCGTTCATAAACTGAAGCGAACTTTCCCATTGAAAGTAATGGAAAGTGAATTAATCCGTTCTAGATGGTCCGCGGAGTAAGTGTTCATAAACTGAAGCAAACTTTCCCATTGAAAGTAATGGAAAGTGGATTAATCCGTTCCAGACGGGTCCGCGGAGTACTTAAACTGAAGCGTTCATAAACTGAAGCATGGGTGTAATTGGTTCCGGAAGTCTGTTCATAAACTGAAGCGTTCATAAACTGAAGCAAACTTTCCCATTGAAAGTAATGGAAAATGAATTAATCCGTTCCAGATGGGTCCGCAGCGTTCATAAACCGAAAATTCATAAACCGAGGTGTTCATAAACCGAGGTTCCACTGTATACACCATGTTTCTTGAGGAAGGATGGACAGCACTCCCAACTTCTTGTGCCATTATCACCACCACCATATATGTATTATGTTAATCACCAGTACATTTGTTAGCATTATTCAAACACAGAGCAAGC
The DNA here is from genome assembly GCF_963506605.1 of Zootoca vivipara. Taxonomy (NCBI): domain Eukaryota; kingdom Metazoa; phylum Chordata; class Lepidosauria; order Squamata; family Lacertidae; genus Zootoca; species Zootoca vivipara. The sequence continues at coordinate 69,320,899 of NC_083278.1, forward strand.
TTTAAAAGCTCTTCATAAACTCTTAATTGATTATGTTTCCCAAAGCGACATTCTGTGGTTTCTGGGGGGGGAAAAATGCATTATTCTCAATTCCTCGGTGGGCCTTCAGAAGTACAGAGCTTTTCAAGAGAGTGAAGGATTACACATTTGTGTTTCAAAAGATGCCATCCCTCTGCCCCCCTCCCTTTTGCCTGCCAAAAAATAAAAATAAATAAAAAATCCCTGCTGCCAGTTCCATTCCTCATGCTCTTCGCTTTGCTCAGCTCCAGTTCCAACTCGCTGTGCCAAACTCTCCCCTTTTCTTTCAGGCTTTCTTTTTCTTCGGCTTTTCCCTTTAAAAAAAGAAGTAAAAAAACAAGTGTGTGTTGCCATGGCAATAATGTGAAAATGAGCCATTGGTGTTGATTTGAGTCTGTCCAAACTTTTTTTTTTTTAAAGGCCTTTAAAGAACAGGAAGGAGCACAGAGAGGGAGATAGGAGAGAGGGAGAGGGAGAGAGATGAAAAGTGGGGCAAAATCGCTGGAAATGCATTTGGGCTGACATAATTCCTCTTTCCCACAGTGGTCATTCACTCGGGAGGCTCCAATGTCCATTCACTGTCTTAAAGCTAGCTTTTCAGAGCCTGGGGAGGCCATCTTTCGCTGCCTGAATGCCTTTTTTGTTGCTAAACAGTGAACTGTTTCTGAAGCCCAGCATAAAGGAGGTGAGTAATTCATTGCAGTTGCCAGGAAGTCTGAGCCACTTGTGAGCTAACAATAGTAAACTTTATCTCCCACCCTGAGCCGAAGGTTCCAGCTGAAGATCCAGAATTCTAATAAGGGCCTTTTACTCTCTCATGCCTCCGAGGTTATGGTAATAGTTTAGACATCTTTTTTCATTAGGACGCAGCCATAGCTGCAACCACGGCAGTCGAGGCAAGCAATGGTGTGGAATGAAGCTGGGGAGAGGTGGGATTAAAAGGGAAACACAGAAAAATAACTTTAAACCAATTCATAAACCAAGAACATATACCTTGACCACTAATAATGAAACATATGTTGTAGATATTTTTCCATATTTATTATGCTATTTTTGTGATATACAAATGACATGAGAAAACTTGGTATACTTCTTTGTATAACAATCATAGAATCATAGAGTTGGAAGAGACCACAAGGGTCATCCAGTCCAACCCCCTGCCAAGCAGGAAACACCATCAAAGCATTCCTGATATATGCCTGTTAAAGACCTCCAAAGAAGGAGACTCCGCCACACTCCTTGGTAGCAAATTCCACTGCCGAACAGCTCTTACTGTCAGGAGGTTCTTCCTAATGTTTAGGTGGAATCTTCTTTCTTATAGTTTGAATCCATTGCTCCGTGTCCGCTTCTCTGGAGCAGCAGAAAACAACCTTTCTCCCTCCTCTATATGACATCCTTTAATATATTTGAACATGGCTATCATATCACCCCTTAACCTTCTCTTCTCCAGGCTAAACATACCCAGCTCCCTAAGCCCGTTCTTCATAAGGCATCGTTTCCAGGCCTTTGACCATTTTGGTTGCCCTCTTCTGGACACATTCCAGCTTGTCAGTATCCTTCTTGAATTGTGGTGCCCAGAACTGGAGACAGTAATCCAGGTGAGGTCTGACCAGAGCAGAATACAGTGGTACTATTACTTCCCTTGATCTAGATGCTATACTCCTATTGATGCAGCCCAGAATTGCATTGGCTTTTTTAGCTGCTGCATCACATTGTTGACTCATGTCAAGTTTGTGGTCCAACAAGACTCCTAGATCCTTTTCACATGTACTGCTCTCAAGCCAGGTGTCTCCCATCCTGTATTTGTGCTTTTCAATTTTTTTTTTGCCCAAGTGTAGTACCTTACATTTCTCCTTGTTGAAATTCATCTTGTTTGCTTTGGCCCAGTTGTCTAATCTGTTAAGGTCATTTTGAAGTGTGATCCTGTCCTCTGGGGTATTAGCCACCCCTCCCAATTACTCCCAACATTACTCTTGTTTATAAAACCCAATTTTAAAAAATTGCCTGATGGAGTTGCTATTTCATATGAAATAGAAAACCTGCACTGAGAGGAATGTGTTCTAAGCCTCTGAGACGATGGAGATCTGCCCCACCCACAGTGTTTGAAAAAAGAGCATCTCATGTGGAGCTTGCCTTCCTTCCTACCTCCCCTGGCTTTGAACAGGAAGGACAACTTGGTGCTAAAGAACACAGGGTGACTCATGAGCAACAGCGATGAATGTGTTTGGGCTTCCCTTTGAAACCGAATTTGGGTGTCAACAGCAGAAGGGCTGAGAAGACTTCTGCACGATGACAGCCGCTCTGAATGTATGTAGGAATGACACACAGGCATGTGATTCATGCATCAGGACACCAAATGCAGAAAACGATGAGTGCTTTTAAAGAAGACACAGAACAGAACACCATTTTTTTCCTAATGCATTAGGAGTCTGCTCAGGAATGAAGAGCCCTAGATTCATGGCAGGGACAGAGCCACAGGAGCTACTTTGTGGGCTCATATGTGGCATGTTGAAAACAACTGCCTATTTATCCCTTTTGAAATTCACAAGCCAGCAAGATGTGTGGGTGTGCGTGTGGGTGTTTCAGTGTGATCTGCTGGAACTTTCTTGCTGGATCAGAAAGGCAGACCTATTCAGAGAGCTCGTCCATGCCTTTGGCTAGCGCTCCATCCATCCCCATGGTGCCTTGAGAGAAAGCTTCAAAAATGCCTGGATGGATACAAAGCCAGGCAGCTCTGCAACATCCACTTAGCGTGCTATAAACTAAGGGGGGAGAGAAGGGAAAAAATAGATTCAAATGTGAATACAAATACAAATGAGTTTTGATCTGAAAACTGAGACAAAGACATTTGTGCTCTGTTGGCATTCCTTGTACAAGGCAACAGTGTGCCCTTGAGCTACGGAGGATTTTTGCTGATGCCGGTGATGTGAATCAGATCACTGTGTGGCCTGTCCATTTGTATGTATGTTCAAGCACTGGAGGCTGTCGGGGAGAAGAGGCACCCCACTTCCTGGAAAAGGACCCCCTCTGCCTGCTCTAGTAGGGAACAAGTGAGGCCACACTATCCCTAGATGTGATAAAATGCTGTTTGCTAACTGCTAGAAATTTGGTCTATTAACCACACTTTGAGTGGGCTGTTTGTGTGGTTTAACGTCAAAATCCTGTAGGATGCTTTTTATAGGAATGCTGTTCTCCTATCCAACATTCTCCCCTGGTTTTGGGGTTCCATTAGTGCAAATCTATATGAATAAGTAAGCTCTATTGAGTTCAATGGGGCTTTTCCCCAGAAAACTGTGCATCTGATTGCAGCCCAGATTTTTCAGTCTTATTCATGGAGTGAGCACCTAAAAATTTACCAATGTGCTATGCTTCCATGTCTTAATTTCCCCTGACTATGCAGAGATCATTGTGCATAAACATTTTGTCATTGTTTTTGGTTTTTTCCATTCATTGGTCCCTACTCACCATTGCATCAAGATGCCTTTGTGCAAAATATTGTGCACATTGGCAACCCAGATGGACAGTTGAGGCAAACTGCACATGCTTGTACCCACTCCCAGAATTTTTAACAGAGTTTTAGAGGAGATGGTTCTGTCAGGCAAGCAGAAATACGGTACTTGTGCTGATGGAGCCATCACCTTAGTGCTGTGTTGAATACAACACCATAACTTTACATAAGGCAACAAACCAGGAAGCAGATCTTAGGGTCATGATGGACAGTGTAAGGGAAATTCAGATATGCGGCCCCCTAGGGGGAGGGAATCCATGCTTTGGGTCATTAGGAAAGGAACTGGAAACAAAACTACTAGTATCATAATGCTCTTAAATAAAATTAAGGTTGGCTTCGCAAAACCCCGTGAATGGATCTGCCTGAAATTTGGCAGGCTTCACCCACTCTGGAGGGCTGCATTGCCTGCAAATTTCATCCAGTTATGTGAAAAGCGGGAATATTTTTAGATTTCCCATTATAGACCAAAAAAGAGCTTTGGATTAACATATCAGATTTGGACTTTTAATAATGAATCAAACTGAAATGACACAGACAGGATCCAAAAATGTTTGGGCTGCTTCCAAATGCTAAAGATGAAATGCAAACTTCAAGAAAGAAGATTCCACCTAAACATTAGGAAGAACTTCCCGACAGTAAGAGCTGTTCGGCAGTGGAATTTGCTACCAAGGAGTGTGGTGGAGTCTCCTCCTTTGGAGGTCTTTAAGCAGAGGCTTGACAGGCATATGTCAAGAATGCTTTGATGGTGTTTCCTGCTTGGCAGGGGGTTGGACTGGATGGCCCTTGTGGTCTCTTCCAACTCTATGATTCTATGAAATCATGTGGTTGCTGTGCCCTCCTCCAAAGAATGTACTACAGAAGACAGGCCAAAGTCTGGGGTCTGTGGGAGACTCTTTCCATGATGTAGTATTTGTTTATTAATCACTAGTTGACCCTCCCACACGTTGCTGTGGGTTATCCCTGTGGCTGCCCCCACCCGTGACGATCCATGATGCGTTGATGTGCCTGACTCAGGGTCATAGCTGTCAAGTTCTCCCTTTTTTTAAGGGAAATTCCCTTATGCTGAATAGGCTTCCTCGCAAGAAAAGGGAAAACTTGACAGCTATGCTCAGGGTCAATGTTTCCCAGGAAAGGGGGAGGATGTGACTGTTTTCCCCTGGAATATGTGTGCCCCCCCCCCAGGTGGTTGTGTCTCATCCCTGTGTTTACTCCCATCCTGTAGCGACCCATGAATGCAAAGAATAGTTTACAGCCAATCATTCCCAGTGAGAATAGCGATCATATATGCTGATAGCCAATGCAAAGTAATGCCTTCCAAAATCAGGAGGTGATTCTATGATTCGCAATACACTATAATTGTTGAAAGGTGTTTTTAACATACACAGAAAGATACTTGTACATTTGCATAGTGTGTATCTATATGAAAGTATGGTGATAAATATATATGTGTACACAGTGGTACCTCGGTTTTTTAACATATCCATTGATGAACATTTCGGTTTTCGAATCCCAAAAACACGGAAGTAAATGTTTCGGTTTTCGAACCCGCCTCGGAAGTCGAACATGCCATGCTGCGTCCGCTGAGTGCAATATCCTGAGGCCTATCTGTCGGCTATTGAGATTTTGGTTTCTGAATGTTTCAGAACTCGAATGGTCTTCCGGAACGGATTATGTTCAAAAACCAAGGTACCACTGTAGTTTTTTTGAGCAAGAACGTGGGGGAAATGCCTTCGCTTCCCTTTAAAAAAATTAAATAATCTTTCTTTCTTTTTTGTCTGTGGGGGCTGAAATGGATATACACCCAAAATTCACCTATATCTGCAATCAATAAAGTTGTGACCATTTCTAATCCAGATCATTGTCTGCTTGAGTTTATTAATCACATCTTACATTTATCCACTGCCCAGGCCGAGGGCAGCACTGTGACTGGGCCTGCAACAAACAAACAAACTTCATGGTGTTTTCCCACCTCCCCCCCCCACCCCAGAAAAAAGCATTATAATATATAGGGCTTTGCAAAAAATCCAAAATGCTGGAATCTTCCAATTAATAATGTAGATCAGTGGCAGATTTTCAAACCATCAGTTTAATTATCTGCCATATGCATTTTCAATATAGGTATGCATACCAAAGACCAAAAATGCCCATAAGAAGCAGCCCACAATAAAGCTTAATGATGACGAGGGAACATATGCTGTGTTGGGGGTTGAGCTCAGTTTGAGGATGCTGGCCTTTTAAGATCTTTAAAACAGTGGATGATTGATTTCGTCTAAATAAAATAAATAAATCCAGAAGTAAATGAGTAATGTTCTACCTCCGGCTACAGCAAAGAAAATTCGGAACTGTACTAAAGTCAATAGCTAGAACCTTCCCTTTCAATTTTGCCTGCTGGCAGGGGGTGATTCAAAGCTCACACCAATTTGAGGCTAGTGTAAATCTTTCCGAGTCACACTTTGCAAGCAGGATGCTGAAAAGAGTGAAATGATTCTTTCAGCTGAATATCCAAGCAAACGTGCTAGCGGATGAAAGGAATAAAAAAGAGAGATTTGTGATTCCTTAGAAGCACACTGGAAATACTGTCAGAAATCTGAAGACTAGAGTGATGAGGGGGAATTGGCTGAGGTGGGCGCAAAACAAGTAGAAAGAGAAGACCAAGGAGAGACCTCCTCTCACCGTATGATTTGGGAATAGGCTGTAGTCTAAACCACTGAACCTAGGGCTTGCTGATCAGAAGGTCAGCGGTTTGAATCCCCACGACGGGGTGAGCTCCCGTTGTTCGGTCCCAGCTCCTGCCCACCTAGCAGTTCGAAAGCATGTCAAAGTGCAAGTAGATAAATAGGTACTGCGTCGGCGGGAAGGTAAATGGCATTATCGTGTGCTGCTCTGGTTCGCCAGAAGCGGCTTAGTCATGCTGGCCACATGACCCGGAAGCTGTACGCCAGCTCCCTCGGCCAGTAAAGCGAGATGAGCGTGCAACCCCAAAGTCATCCGCGACTGAACCTAACGGTCAGGGGTCCCATTACTTTACCTTTATGGTTGCAAAGCACAGCAGGCAGTGTGTGTGTGTGTGTGTGTGTGTGTGTGTGTGTGTGTGTAAAGAGAGAGAGAGAGAGAGAGAGAGAGAGAGAGAGAGAGAGAGAGAGAGAGAGAGAGAGAGAGTCTATCAATGTAACAGAAACAGAAACCTTCATCTCAGCATTGGGAGATGTTACTCAGGATCAAGCTATTTGTCCCTTATTTTGCAATACAGTGTGTGTATTATTATTATTTTTGTGTGCTGTCTATCCTGGATGTATTCCCCTGCTGTCTGTGGCGGTAGTCTAATTTTAACTCTCTCTCTCTCTGTGTGTGTGTGTGTGTGTGTGTTATCCTTTTCGAAGCAGGAAATATTAAATTCTAAATCTGATTGGTCTCACTGTTGCTTACCCGAGGGCAGCTTTTTTAGGCTTATGAAAACTGGCGTCAGTTGACATTGTCATCCCTGTCATCAAGTGAGTGAGAGCAAAATCCTCGCCATTTCCATTCTAACGAGACAATAAGGCAGAGGAACTGATAAATGCTGAGGTAGGGCAGATTTCTGTAGGGAGGTTTTAGAGAATAAAGCTCTTCCCTCCCCACCTCCACCCCCCCCCGCCGGCTTCATGCTCGGCTGTGTTGCTGCTGATGCTACTGACTCTGTCAGGGTATTTTTGTTTTCATTAACAGATCCCTTCAAAAGAAATGGGTGGGAAATTGTACAAGCCCTGTGGCCAATGAAGATAATTGAGGAGCTGAGGATTATGTATATCCTCCTGTTTGCCACACTGCTTTCTTTTATTTTCAGTTGTCATTTTGGGGGGTAAAGCTGTCATTCGGCTGAGTCCTCCAGAAATGTATGTTTGTGCCAGCCATCTTCTAGATACAGTACAGAAACCTTTGCCAACCTAGGGCCCTTCAGCCGTTTTGTATGACCACTCCCATCAGCTCCAGCCAGCATGATGAAGTTGTCGTCTAAAACACCTGGAGGGCACTAGGTTGGCAAGACTTCTCTTACTGGAAAACGATCACCAAAGTGAACTGGGTAAAAATGGCTTCTTGAAATTCTTCACCTTATTTGCAGGTGGTGGAATCGTGATAGATTTCCCCTGAATTTTCTCATTGGTTTCTTTGAGGGGGGGGGGGAGAGACCCTTGGGCAGTTTCGGAGAAAAGTCTCAAAATATTGTTATTGTTATTGTTAATATTAATATAACGCCCTATACCCGGGGGTTTCAGGGCGGTTCACGAAATAAAATTAAGATATAAAAAACCACAAAATACCTAATAAAAATAAAAACAACAACCCAATAACTCCCTCCCCCCCCCACAAAAAAACACATTTTAAAAGGGCATAGGATGTAAATCGGATCAACCAAAGGCCTGGTTAAAAAGGAACGTGTTTGCCTGGCCAAGTGAACTTCCCTGGGGAGAGCAGTCCATGAATGGGGAGCCACTGTAGAGAAGACCCTGTTCTCCTGTTGCCACCCTCTGAACCCCTTGAGGGTCTCTTCCATTTTATTTTATTTTTTACATTTATATGTAAATGAACACAAATTAGAACCTAACAACCAGAGGACAGAAAATGTGTGCGGTGTGTACACAGAACCAGCAGCATCTTGTTACACAAATGTTGCTCAGCAGCAACAACAGGATGCAGGGAACAAGGGAGAGAAATGTAAGGAGTAGGGGTCAAAATCTTGACTTCCTTCAACACTACTAAAATATATTGGATTGAATCCACGATTGCACTGGAAATTCTCTACTCTGTTTTCAGGCAGTGGAATAGGGAACAAAACAGGAGTGTGTCAGCATCATGCAGGTTACATCTAATAATCTCTAGTAGATGAAATTCACCAGCACTATGTGGAACCCCACCCAAGAAAATTCCCCAAATATGTTGCCCCCCAATTATTTCCCCATGCAATAAAATAAATTGCACACCAATTTTTTTTTGTGTGTGTGTGCTTTTTTCTGCGGAAGGTGTCCATGGCTTTCACCGGATGCTCAAAGGGGACCATGACCCCCAAAAGTTTTAGAACCACTGGTTTATGGTATTCTGAATGGTGGTGGGGGGGGGTTAGGCACTAGAGAAACATAAAAGCAAAGAATGAGTTCTTATAGATTCAATCTGTTTTGAAATTACTTTGCTCTTTACTTTCAAGGAGACTAGTGACTCTTTCCCCACATCTGAGTATTTTAGAGAAAACTGCTTCAAAAGGTCAGAGTAGCCAGATCATAGGAGGGATCATAGAAAGGATGTGTTGGATATGGGATTTACACACTATCATTTTTTATTTATGTCTTTCATCCCATATGCCTTATGAAGGAGAGGAAATTGTGATAAGACCAAAAAGAAAAAAACGAAAAGAAAAAAAACACAACCCCCACAAGAAGAGCCAGGAGAAAGATGGCTGTGTGAGAGAGCCAGCTCTCTTTAGTAAAAATTAGCATATTTAAGTGTGCACAGCAAACCATACCCTGTTTCCCCTACATTTCCTAGCGCTGAATATTCCTGTGGTTCTGTCTTAGCTGTTGACATTCATATCCTTATTTGTTTGTTTGTTTAAGTACTGTACAGGTTCCAACTGTGTGACTACAGTGGGACAATTTCCAGAGGGGAAGCCATGCCTTGTGGCACAGAGTTTTGTGGCACTTTAGGGACAAAGACATTTATTACAGCATAAGCCTACTTCCTCAGATGGTGGGACTGCCCCTGTATATTTCTGTTGCTGTCGGCGGTCCTTCTCCCATAAGCGCCCATGAGAGATATTGATTTTTCTTCTTGTTGTGAATTTTACTTCCACATGAATGTTCTCTGGTTGTTCTTTTACATGGGAATTCATTGTCCACAGGACTGGAACAACAAAAATCAGGAAGCAGCATTCACTGTGAAACTTATCAAAGGGAATTAGCTATGGTGAGTGAACAATAACTTCAAATGGCAGGCCTACAAAAAGAACAGAGACTGATAAAGGCAAACCAGCAATTACAATATTAGCACTCCACATGCTGAATTCTAATACTGCTTTAAAAGTATAATAAAGCTTTCCCTTCCAAAAGTGTCTTGCAAAAAGAGAGAGGGGTGTGTGCGTTCATGAGGGAAATCTTCTGGAAAGCTCTGTACTCTATAGAGAAGAAAGTAGGTATAGCATCAAAGCCTGAAAGGTGCAGCAAGGGAGATGTGTGTGCTTCACTTTAGGCTAGGGCAGGGCAATATGTCATCCAAAACTGGTTCAAAGTCCATATTGTGATGATGATGATGATGAAGAGGAAGAAGAGTTTGGATTTGATATCCCACTTTATCACTACCCGAAGGAGTCTCAAAGTGGCTAACAATCTTCTTTCCCCTCCTCCCCCACAACAGACACTCTGTGAGGTGAGTGGGGCTGAGAGACTTCAGAGAAGTGTGACTAGCCCAAGGTCACCCAGCAGCTGCATGTGGAGGAGCGGAGACGCGAACCCGGTTCCCCAGATTACGAGTCTACCGCTCTTAACCACTACGCCACACTGGCTCTCTGATATCAGTTTCATAGTTTTTGACCTGGCAATATATCACGGATCATGATGTGTGTTAGGGCTGGGTGATCTATCATCCAAAACTGGTTTCAAGTCCATATCATGATATTAGTTTCATAATTTTTGGCCTGGCAATATATTGGTAATCATAATGTGTGTGTGTGTGTGCTATGCAAAAATCACAATGTAGGAAAAACCGTGAAGCCAGCCAATGCCTCTACCTAGCGCCATCCTTGCTTCAGACATTGTGATATATCAGTATATCACGATGTTAGCTGGAGATACAGTGGTACCTTGGTTTATGAACACAATTGGTTCCGGAAGTCTGTTCATAAACTGAAGAGAACTTTCCCATTGAAAGTAATGGAAAGTGGATTAATCCGTTCCAGACGGGTCCGCGGAGTACTCAACCTGAAGTGTACTTAACCCGAAGCATGGGTGTAATTGGTTCCGGAAGTCTGTTCATAAATTGAAACGTTCATAAACTGAAGTGAACTTTCCCATTGAAAGTAATGAAAAGTGAATTACTCCATTCCAGATGGGTCCGCGGCGTTTGTAAACCGAAAATTCGTAAACCGAGGTGTTCATAAACCGAGGTTCCACTGTATATCACAAAGTTGAAAACCAGCTCCATCCTTATTCAGGCGTCGTGATATATCTGAATATTGTGATGTTTAGCTGGTGATATATCACCCAGCCCTACTTTAGGGTGCAAAATATATTTAGGGTGCAAAACATTATTTATTCCTTCATCAGGAGGGGGCCGCTCCTAGGAGGAGCAATTGAAAGGTAGAGTTTTCATGGACTGAGTTTGTCTATTTTTTCCCCAAAGGCAAGATTATGTGTCTGATGAAGCATCAGTCATTCTAGTCCTTGGTATCTAAAATAAGTCTTTGTGAGTGAAAAGGGGCTTGTGGTTCAGCAAATGACAATAGCCAGTATATATTAACAGCAGGAACAACAGAACTATCAAGGCAAGTTGTTCTGTAGAAAGGCAATGCGTAGTGTTATTATTTTTCGTAAAACCAACTATGAACACTGAAATGGCTGTGCACAGCAATGTGCAATCCATTAGGCATTAATGGCCCATCTTCAATCTCTATCTTTAATTAAAGTAATTAAAAAGATGTAAATTATTCTTGTGGGTAAGGCCCTTGGGCTTCAGCTTTAGGTACACTTCCTTTGTACTCCCATTGATTTGTGGGACATACTTCTGGGTAAACCTGCATGAATCTGCATGGCAGATGATATATATTTTGTTTGGCCTCACTGATTTGATGAATAGTCAGACAGACCATAATTTCCCAGATTACAACATGGCAATGTTATACCAAGGTCCCATGCATCCCTCCTCTGTCTTTATTTGTATAGCCTCCCCATGAATCATATCCAAAGCAACCTTACCAGCGACTAAGCCTCACTGAATGCAATGGGACTTATTTCTGAATACATGCATTAGTTTCTTAATCTAATGCCGGATAGCAGTATAGTTACTATTGCCCTTATGCTAAAATGGTTCCTGGCAAATTAATTTTATCTGCCTTTGGGGGCACTATTCCTCTGCTGCTGTTGTTTTTTAAAGCAATTACTAGCCATTTGTTAAAAACTAGAAAAAAATCAAAATATTGACCATTCTGATTATAAAAACAGATCAAAACCAAATGGAAAAGATCAATAAGTCTTAAGTGGATTTATATAACTTACAATACTTGTCAATACATATACAATAAATCATTCAAATTACAGAGCTACAAAATCATCAGAATCTTCATGATCCCGTCAGGATAAGGAGCCCTTTCTCTTATTCTTTCCTGATGCACAGAAATGGCAGGGTATATGTTGGGGGGCGGGAGACACAAAGCCTCTGCAGGAGTTTCTCCAGTGACACTCAGGACCCACTATGGACCATATTCTTCCAGCTACTCCTTGCCTAGCACCTACATGGTTCCAGTGCTGCTGAGTGTCCTTGCATGTTAGCATAGGTCGCTTATTTATTTAAGATCTTGCCTTTAAACACAGAGTTCTTTTCAGGGTATAATAAATAACATGTGATTTGCCCAGTGCTAGATATATGCAGGGACTACAATGCAGGGATGCTGCTTCCTGTTTCAGAGTAGGGTTCAGCAGAGGCGTAGGAAGGTCAGGTAGTACCCGATGCAGAAAATTTCTTGTCCCCCCCCATTGTTGTTGTTGTTTTGCCTGCAAAAATGGTCTTACGTTATTTCATATTTTCTTACAAAGGAATAATAATCAGTAATAATAATAAAAAACTTTTATTTATATCCCACCCTCCCCGGCCAATGCCAGGCTCAGGGTGGCTAACATCAGATACATAACAATGGTATAAAATCAAACAATAATTAAATTACCTCCTAAAAACATGTCAAAAGCAAATTTAAGTCTAATTAGATGGCTTTCCGCAGGGTTAGGGTTGGGAACAGTAAGTGCTCCACTGAATTGAAATTTCAGCCTTCACGACATAGGAAAACGGCCAAGTAAACAGTTCATGGAGGAGGGTCAAGATATTAACTGATATACATGAAATTTCATATATAGCTACATAATCCCTAGTGTTGTAAGATAAGATCTTTGGAGCAGCCTTAAAAATAAATAAATAATAATTTATGAACCGCCCTAGTAGGGCAGTAATTGTTCCTTGATAATTTGTCACCCCCCTCCATGATGGAACCTGGGGCAACCCACCCCCCTTCCTACACCCCAGGGGTTCAGAAGGATAGGATGGCATTTGTGCTTTCCATACCAACTGCACATCATTCCCCATAATTAAATAACCAGTTCCTTACATTTAATAAATCGAGCTTTCATTCAAATCATCCGCGTAAAGAAAGAGAAGGCGCAGTTCCTGTCTAGTTGCTTCTTCTTCTTCTTCTTCTCCCGAGAGAGAGAAATAAAATAAAAGCTGGGTTGTTACATAGAACTGTTTTGAAATGCTGTGTCAAATGGCAAAAAATTAACTTTTCTAAAAATTACATATTTTCCGCCTAGCAGCTTGAAGGGAGAAGACTAACATATTTAATTTTGCACAGTGTTCGTCTGGGAGGAAATGGACTCCAGCCTTGTTCTTTAATATTTAATAAAAACTTTATTAATTTTTTTAAATAAAAGATTTCATTTCTGATTTAGCCCTACCTCTAAGGATCGCAGTAACATTTTTCTTACATGCTTGTCAGGTCTGCATTTATTTGCACTTGGGGCTTTGCTTAATTATTATTATTATTTGTTCTGCTTCCCTTCAGCATTTAAATGCTTGAACTAAAAGGAAGAGGCCCCTTTTGTGCTGCATTTCAGCGCAGGCCTGCTTTGACTGTTTCTCACTGCAAATAAGCTATGACCACTATTCAGATATATGGCCACTGGAATCCAATCAATGGGCTTAGCTTTGTGTAATTCTGTGCTGGATTGAGGCCAGTGAGCAAATCCAAAGGGCTTGTATATGCCCAGTGGGATCCTTTTCTTTAAAAGGAGAGACCTATAATATTATAAACCATATCACAGATTGCTTTGGGAAGTCACTGCGGTTTCAAAAGTGAGGTACTATGTGGCCTGAAGTTCCAAATCCCTCTTGGATGCATGGAAATGTTATACCTTCCTTTGTATAAAGGCAGCTAAGCCTCACTGATTCACTCACTGAGTGAGAGGAGTGTCAATAGCTTTAAGTTACTACCACAACACAGAGAAAGCTAAAATTTGATATATGTGTGGTGTTAAGACAATCTGGTTACTAGAAAAATCTAAAAATGGGATGTTCTTTTTCTTCCTGCATCTCCGAACAGCAGCCAATATGTATACTATGATGTACATGCATACATGTAAAAAGGTAAAGGGACCCCTGGCGGTTAGGTCCAGTCGCGAACAACTCTGGGGTTGCGGCGCACATCTCGCTTTACTGGCCGAGGGAGCCGGCGTACAGCTTCCAGGTCATGTGGCCAGCATGACAAAGCCACTTCTGGCGAACTAGAGCAGTGCACGGAAATGCCCTTTACCTTCCTACCGGAGTGATACCTATTTATCTACTTGCACTTTGACATGCTTTCGAACTGCTAGGTTGGCATGAGCAGGGACCGAGCAACGGGAGCTCACCCCGTCGCGGGGATTCGAACTGCCAACCTTCTGATCAGGAAGCCCAAGAGGCTCAGTGGTTTAGACCACAGCGCCACCCGCGTCCCTCCTGCATACATGTACTTTACAAAATATTATGCCTTCCCACTAACACATAACAGAACTCATAATGCCAGGGGTGGGGCCAGCAATGCAACCCCACACCTCCTTCTCCATGCATGCAGTCTGTGTCTGGAGAACAAGTGAAGAGGGCTAATGGTCAGACACAGTAATGCTTCTGGACAGCGCTTCCCCCCCCCAAAAAAATGTTTAGGGGTACTCTCCTTTTGTCTCAAGAAAATCACAATTTTATAGTTCAGATCAGGAAAAATAAATACAGTAAATGCAACAAAACTGACCAATCACCAGGCTAGATTCCAACTCCTGCTTCGCACATTAAACGCTCGCTTCCGTCTGAGACTCAGGAAACACCGTGACAGGAAATGAGGTAGCAATGGAACTGACAGTTCACCGTGCTATTCAATGGAATTGATTTAATTTTTTTTAGTTTCTTCTCCCGTTAGATTAAAAAAATGTTTAGGGGTATGTGTACCCCAGCGTCCTTCCAGAAAAAAGCACTGCTTCTGGAAACTGCAGGAGGGGAAAGGGCTATTGTGCTTGGTTTCTGCTTTCAGGTTCCCCCTCAGGCAACTGGTTGGTCACTGTGAGAACAGGATGCTGAACTAAATGGGTCATTGGCCTATTCCAGCAGGCTCTCATGTTCTTAAATTGGATTATAAAGGAAGGGGTGTCACTGCTTTAAATTAAAACACAAATATTTGTATTTATGGAGCCTTTTAGATATATAGGATGGAGCTTACATGTTCTTGCTGAGTAAATAGAAATAGCAAGGTCTAAACCAGGCATCCGCAAACTTCAGCCCTCCAGATGTTTTGGACTACAATTCCCATCTTCCCCGACCACTGGTCCTGCTAGCTAGGGATCATGGGAGTTGTAGGCCAAAACATCTGGAGGGCCGCAGTTTGGGGATGCCTGGTCTAAACCTTCATCTCATGCTCTATCCTAGCATTAGATTCACATGTGGAAGAGGAGTGGACTTATGTTAGCTGGCTCTAGCCCCAAAATCTATGCATTCAACAGTGTCAGGGACTGGGCAGAGGAGGAATGGTAGAGATCACCTCCCCAGCTTGACCCTTCCAGGGAGGAGGAAGAGAAAGACAGGGGTTTGAGGGAGGTCACAGCTCAGAGGGGGAAAGTTGGGAAATAATGGGAAAGGAGGAGGAGGAAGCACCAAAGGGGCGACAGCCAACAGACACAGTGTATTTAGAAAGCATTCCAGACCCCTCCTCTCCCAGAACCCGGCAAGCCATGAAAGTAGGAGAGCAAAGAGCTCAAAGACAGAGGGCATTTAGCCCTAGGAGAGACAATGAAATTGATGAATGAGGAAGTGGGAGAGACCGGGGGTGATGGTGGAGATTCACTCGGGACAACGCCATTATGCAAAAGGCTGTGTTCTATAGCCACTCAATGAATAAAAAGTGGACGGTAAGAAACATTTTCTTGTCTTTGTACGTTCCTGGGCAACCGGCCAGGAGTTGCTGGCAGCAGCCTGACAAACAGTGGCAGATTTAGGGGAGCATGACTAGTTCAGTCGCACTGGGCACAGAGCCTTGGGGGCGCCGCAGGGCGTGCCACAGCTATGAGGTAGAATGGAAGGCAATAGGTAGGCGGTGCCAAATTTGGCATCACACAGGGCACCACTGATATTTGAGAACCCAAAGTCCTCCACTGCATTCAGCATAAGTTGAAAAAGTGCTGTATGTGGGGGTAGTGAGTTGGGATAGTAGGTATGATCCTGCTTCAAGATCAACACATTATCTGTATGCTATGGATGGATCATGAGAGGAGACTCTAGCCATCTGTTCTGAGTTTTAGCATTAGGAAATCAATTACAAAATTCCTTGATTGGGGAAAATGCTTGTGAAGCGCCAGCACACTAAAAAGACTGACTTCCCACTGCATTAAATATAATTAGTGCCCACAGGAGCTGTGAGGGGTATGAAAGCCACATGGTCCTTCCTCAAAGGATGCTACATTTGAATATTCTGGAAAGCAGAGGGGGCTTAATGTGGACCTGTATGTACTTAGTATTGTATTCAGGTGAAATAGGTTTGGGAGACCACATCTAAGCTCTCCTTGAGGACTATTTCCAGCACCCTCAAAATAGCATGGTTATTTTTCAGGTCTAGCCCAAAGACTGCACAACCATTTCACTGCCTCACAAAGTAATTGCATGGATGTTAATTGAGCTTGCGCTGATGAGGTGCAGAAGTCAGATTATTGCCACAGGGCCCATTTGGGGGTGTAGAGAATAAACAGACTCAACTACGCAGGGAATGTAGCAGTAGGATGGCCGTGATCTTTGCAAGAGCATCACTGTACTCTCCAGTTTTACAGCTGAGAGCGGGGGGAATGGCATCTTGGCAACTCCTAGTAGTACAGTGTAAAATCGACTGCCAGATCCCATATGTTGCAGATGGCTGTGCCATGAACTTATTTCACATCCCATATATCAGGGAAAGAGGAACTGTGAAGAACTACCATGCAGAAAATGGAGAAGGCTTAAGTTGCGGTTGGGCAGGACACAGAGTTTGACTAAATATTAGGGGGAAACTTCCTAATAATGGGAAGGGGTGTTAGACAGCACAATAGACTGCCTTAGGAAGGGTGGAGGGAGTTTTTTTCTTTACTGGAGATCTTTAAGGAAGGGCTAGATGGGATCCTGTAGCTGCCGCTTATATCAGATGGGCAGGGTATAAACAATAAATTATTATTATTATTACTTTAGATTCTGCACTGATCAGGGGGTTAGACTAGATGACCTACGAGGTCCCTTCTGACTAGAGATGGATGAATCTGTCAATTTCAGTTTCTATCTTTTTTGAATAATAATAATAATCTCAGAGGTTTTTAATAGGTTCAGTTTACCACATTTCCACAATCAGCTTCTGGATTATTATTATTTAAATAGTCTCATGAAGATTTATCAGCATTTTAATGTGCATTTCTTCTAATATATTACTACTACTACTACTACTACTACCAGGAGCAGAATACAGTAACATTAAAACCATAATTAAAACACTAACTTAAAAAAAGCCATAACACACAGGTGCAAAACTATAAAGCAGTAGATGGCAATAAGTCCTGAGCAGTTCAATCCCTTACTATGAGCCAGAAAATTGGCATTTGAAAGCCATCTGAGAGAGGGTCTGCCTCCAGAATACTGTGACTTCTAGTATTAGCAAAGATCAGTTTTAAAACATGAAAACCTGTATTCTGCAAGCCAAATTGCAAATCTGGTGCACATTACAATCTAAGAACGTAGTGAAAAATAAGTGATGCACCTAATAAATAGGTATAGTGGGAGGCTATAGAAGTGGCATGATCATGTCAGTTATCGATTTTAGAGTTCTAAACAACCTGTGATGAGTGCTATCCTGGAGCTCTTTTAAAAGAGACAGAATCAGCCTCTTTAGCCCGTGACAAACATTGGAAGTGCACAAGCCTTCTGTGAGGAAAGGAGTAGTCAGTGGATTTGCTCTGCATTTGTACTGGTGTAATTGAGAGGACAATTTGCCTCCAGGACTACAATAAACAAGAGCAACCACAAATGAACTGTGAAGGTGATTGGGTTATTCTCTCATGTACAAAAGCAAAACTACATGGCAGATTCCATTCCTGCAGGATGTGATTAACTCCTGTTGACTTAATTGTGTCTTGTGGGGAGAACTGGGCCTTGCAGAGGGGGGGGGAGTGTTGCTGCCACTGTGGTTCCACAATCATAAAGTCAGACACACACAAGGATAGATTTGTTTGTGTATGTATGTATGTTTGTTTGTTTGTTTAAGATGCTATTTTCGTGTGCTTTTTACTGGTCATTGATTCTTTTCTCTACAACTGAGGTGGAGAACCCGTCCCCCTCCATGGCTTCCCATACCTGCTTTACAGCTTGTTGCCTTGTTGGAAAAGACTAAGGTCCATCTTATGGGTGCAAAAGTGATAACAGACCCTGCAAGTGTCTCTATTTTCCAGGGACAGTCCCAGATTTTCAGAAACCATCCCAGTTTCTGATTTGATCCCAGAATGTTTGCTTAGGCCATCCCTATCTTCATCAGAGAAATGTTGGAGGGTATGTGATAACCCTCCCAAGTTGGTTCCCTCCCGTTTCTGGTCTTCAGAGGTATACTGCTCTGTAGATGGAAGTTCATGGGCAATAATTATACATAGACAGATCCATAATGAATTTTCTAATCTTTTTAAAAATATATATCAAAGATTTTTTGTGAACAAAAAAGTACATATAATGCCTCCACTTTCAATTCATAGTCTTTTTCACAATTTATTTACATTTGGTATGCGACACTTGTTGTAGACATTATGCGGTTGGTGGGAAAGAGAGAGGGAAATGATCAGGGCTTACCGTGATGTTCTTTCTATTGCACGGTGTTTGAGCATGGTTTTTGTGTCACTGTCATGTGAGTAGGTCCTTAATTTATTTGTTTGTTTGTTTTTGTTGGGGGTGTGAGAGATCAGAGGGTCTAGAACTTGGTTGGTTGTGTTTAGTTGATTGCAGTGGGGTTGGTTGCAGTGTTTGATTGCAGTGGTGTGTCTGTGTGTGTGTGGTGTTGTTGGGTCAGAGTAGCCATATTGATCCATAGGCTGTGGGGTGGGGGTGGGGGAATAGGTCATTGTCTTGTTGTGCTGTATATGTGATAAAGGGATGGCACACCAGGGTGAATATGTCCTCCTTTGCTTGCCCCTGTGCTAGTTTAAGTTTGCCGGTTAACTTTTCTAATAGGGCAGCTTCCTATACATTTTGGTGCCAGTGGTCCATATTCACTCCTGATAGGTCTTTCCAGTAGTAAGCTTTGATGTTTCTAGCTGCTGAGAGTTAGTGACTTATGAGTTCCTTGTTGTGTGGATGTGCATTGTTGTCCTGGAAGAATTTTTTTTAAAAAGGCATCCAAGCTAGATCTATCTTTGTCTTCTGAGTTAGAGACCCACTTCGAAAGCAAAACACAAATGACTTTAGTGGTGGTAAACCTGTAAGAAAAGCTCCAGCATCTGTGACTGTTTCAAACCATTTGAATTGCCCTCATTTTCTTCATTTTTTTAGGCTGGGTTTGTTTTTATTCTTTTGGTAAGGCCAATGTCAATGGCAGACCAAGGGGACATTTTGGATTTGCATACCTGCTAATGAATAAACACATGCAAATGAGCAGTGGTTTATTTTCTTTTTCCTTTGAGAGAGGAGCAACCCTAAATCACACTGCTACCAACATGGTTGGGAAGCAGCAACTGCATCTCTTGCTTTGGGTCAGAGAACAAACTGCAGTTGGCAGGCCTGTTTTATCACTGTTAACCATCAGCTTCTAATTCAAAAACAAAATGGATTTCCTTTTGTACGAGAACCTAAACAAATGAAGTCTTGGAGAACTAGTGCAGCACAAAAGCTAAGGAAACCCAACCCTGACGCAGAAGGTCTCTGGTTCAGATCGCACGGACCCCTGTTGTGAACAACGCAGTAGGTAGCCAACACAAGACACCACCTCTCAGGCCAAGCTCCCCATATGCAATATGCAAGTGATGTCAGGTGAATGACAGGTGGATGTCAAATGTGGCCCAACAAGGATGGGGAGACAAAGATCTGGCCTGCCAGCCATAAAAGATTCCCCACCCTTGCAATATGGGAACAATGACCCAGTTAACAGGGTTGCTGTAAGGATTGCTGAGGTTAGTGATCACTGGAGTTGCTAAAGTCCCTAACTGTGCTGGCTCGGAACATGAATTCATCTCCCTTTGAGTAGCATTTGATGGAAAAGTAGGTTTGCCACTTTGCAAATCTGTGCTCTAATGGTATTAATTTATTTAGTAAATTTATATATCACTCTTCCAAATGGTTGGATCACTGTTGTTTATATGCCTCCTTTTCTGTTTTTGTGGAGGGGTGTGTGTCTGTCTGTGTGTGTGTCTGTGTGTGTGTCTGTGTGTGTGTCTGTCTCTCTGTCTCTCTGTGTGTATATACAGGTGAAACTCGGAAAATTAAAATATCATTGAAAAGTGCATTTATTTCAGTAATGCAACTTAAAGGTGAAACCAATATATGAGATAGATGCATGACATGCAAAGCAAGATATGTCAAGCCTTTATTTGTTATAACTGTAATTATTTGTCGTTAGGCGGGTCAATTATAAATGGAATGTAATTAATGAAATGTAATAGCGATGTTTATTTTTGTATTTTTGTAACTATTTGTTTTATTACTGTGGAATTTCCAAACGAAAGCATTTGTAAAAATTAAAATAAAAAATAAAAAGTTGCATTACTGAAATAAATGCACTTTTCAACGATATTCTAATTTTCCGAGTTTCACCTGTATATAATTACTAAATTCCAGCTTCTGATGCACGGCTATGCTACATTTTCCTCAAAAAAATTCTTCCCTGGCTCAGAATGTAAAAGAACGTTTCTGTGTGTGTGCCATTAGCTTTGTGCAGCAGTTCTTCTGAGTCAAATTTTTACTCTCATCTTGTTGATTGGTATGAATTACATGATCACACCAGCCAACCAAGCAGCCTTTATTGGGTGAGCATCTTCTCTATTTCAATCAATTCACTTGATTGTTTCTTGCAAATGTTTTCTGCGGTTGCCATCCTCTTTCTAGATCCAAAATGTCTTATTGTTCCAGAGTAGGCTTGTTTTGAAAGTGGGAGTGTGGTTGGATTCCCACAGCTGTTACTGGGAACTACCATTCCCAGGGGGCAATTCAGTATGGCACGCGATGGCACCACAAGTATGCATGCACAAGAATTACTGGTTAGTATAGATCTTTTTTAAAAAACCTATTTCTTAGTGAGAGTATCCATATGAAGGGCTTTGGATATTTTATTGATGATCATCATTTGAATGGAATGGTCATTTTCTCTCCTCCACCTGTGTGTCCTGATCCACAGTCTGAGTGGAGGGAAAGGATAAAATATTTCAAGACCGGGCAATTTCTTGTCCATTTCAATACCGCATTGTAAAGCAAGGTGGTTCTTTCCTCAAGACATCATCCCGTACATCCTTTGAAATGTGCTTGAGAAGCATCTTTTAGCTCTATAAATGGATATTGTCCATCAAGGACACACAACAGTTTGTACTCTCAGAGGAGTCACTCATATGTGGTGAAACAAAGAACATCACAGGAGATCAATATTGTCGTGCTTTTTCCTTTTTCTTTTTACAATCTGTCAAGAGTTGGAGGGCTATGAAGGAGAAGGAGCTGAAGGTCGTCTGGCTTTACAGAAACACTTTACAGATTCCAATGTTTGAAATCCCTCATGGGATCAAAAAGAGTGGGGTTGACATTTGACTTCCCATGTTGTTGTTGTTGTTTAGTCGTTTAGTCGTGTCCGACTCTTCGTGACCCCATGGACCATAGCACGCCAGGCACTCCTGTCTTGCACTGCCTCCCGCAGTTTGGTCAAACTCATGTTCGTAGCTTCGAGAACACTGTCCAACCATCTTGTCCTCTGACGTCCCCTTCTCCTAGTGCCCTCAATCTTTCCCAACATCAGGGTCTTTTCCAAGGATTCTTCTCTTCTCATGAGGTGGCCAAAGTATTGGAGCCTCAGCTTCACGATCTGTCCTTCCAGGGAGCACTCAGGGCTGATTTCCTTAAGAATGGATAGGTTTGATCTTCTTGCAGTCCATGGGACTCTCAAGAGTCTCCTCCAGCACCACAATTCAAAAGCATCAATTCTTCGGCGATCAGCCTTCTTTATGGTCCAGCTCTCACTTCCATACATCACTACTGGGAAAACCATAGCTTTAACTATACGGACCTTTGTCGGCAAGGTGATGTCTCTGCTTTTTAAGATGCTGTCTTCCCATAACCCTCCACAAATTGGCGGAATAACATCTGTTGTGGGGAGCCTTTTCTGCTCATGTAGGCTTCACAGTATGCTTTAGAACCCTGATCTTCAAAAGTTCAAAAATCCACTATAATATACAAGTCATACTAACCTTTGTTTACTGTTCGCTGGAGTATACTGGTAAAGAATCTGATACTTCTTGTGATAACCCCCAAAGACACTCTATAGCAGGCACCCCCAAACTCAGCCCTCCAGCTGTTTTGGGACTACAATTCCTATCATCCCTGACCACTGGTCCTGTTAGCTAGGGATGGTGGAAGTTGTAGTCCCCAAACATCTGGAAGGCCGAGTTTGGGGATGCCTGCTCTATAGCTATGGAGCAGCCACCAAGAATGTCTCTACATACAGTTGTCAGCTGGTCCATCTAGCTCAGTATCATCTACACCAATGGACTTCACCAGGTGAGTCATGATCCACTATTGACAAGCT
Source organism: Zootoca vivipara (assembly GCF_963506605.1). Classification (NCBI taxonomy): domain Eukaryota; kingdom Metazoa; phylum Chordata; class Lepidosauria; order Squamata; family Lacertidae; genus Zootoca; species Zootoca vivipara. The sequence continues at coordinate 69,343,446 of NC_083278.1, forward strand.
GGGTCACATCACTAGCACTACGACCATACAAACACATGTTTAAAAATGAAAAAGTGGATTCCCCACATGTGTGCTTTGGCTAAAACTGGGCCCTGGGTCTGCAAAGGTTGAAGGCAACAGGTCAACTGATCTACATTCAACTGTCATGGTTTCAGGCAGGTCTATTTTCCAGTTGTTGGGATATGAACCAGAGACCTTTTGTAATGCTCTATCGCTGAACCACAGCTCTTCCCCACACTGTGTGTGAGAAGTAGAGATGTTCTCACTCACACAGTGTTGAGCATCGGCATTGAGTTTGCATCGCTGTGTTGGGCTTGTTGAATGATCTGAGATGTGATTGCAGGTCCACGCATGCTGTCAGGAAATGTCCCTCTCAAGATTCCGGGGGCACTAAACAACATTATTGGGTAGAGCTGAATTTGTGAGAATAAAATGGAGCCACTGCAATGATGGTCTTCTAAATATGATTAGAATATTCAAGAAGCCAGAATGAGTTGCTGGGGAAATGTCACTCCTCAGCATGTTACAGCAGGAGGCTCTTAGCAGAGCTCCATGTACTACTCACAGCAGGCTCTGATAGTACAATAGCTTCTGTAACCTCTGCCTGTTCTCTGTCACTTTTCTTGTTTGGTATTATTTGTTTTATGTTGATACTGTCGGTGCACTTAAAGAGATTATATATTTTTCCTGTGGCATAAACAAAATGACTTGGATTGCACAATGAGAATAATGGTAATGACTAGTCAGACTTGGAGGAGACTGATAGCAAGGGGAAATAAATCTTCCGCATTCAACGGGAGTTAGGTACCACTGCTTCATAACAAATATCTTGTCAGCTTATGAGAAGGAAGCAGACCACCGCAGAGCTGGGAGAGGAAGAGATTCATTTCCAAGGGGCCCAGTTGATGGAAATGGGCTGGCTCATGTCACTGACAGCCACACAAGTGCCCAAGGACTGTGTAGGTTCCTTAAGCTCTCACAACTAGGCCCAATGCTAACTGAGTTATCATTTGCGTAAACTGGGGGTGGCTAGCTTTTTTGGCCTCAGCACAACATTGACACGAGCCAACACTGACCCTGGCAGGGCACACCACAATCTCTCTCTCTCTCTCTCTCTCTCTCTCTCTCTCTCTCTCTCTCTCTCTCTCTCTCTCTCTCTCACACACACACACACACACACACACACAGAGAGAGAGAGAGAGAGAGAGAGAGAGAGAGAGAGAGAGAGAGAGAGAGACTCACTTACACTCAGCTACACAAATCCTTCCATTCTCGGTTGAGGAAGCAGGGATTTTTGCCTGCTCTCCACTCATCAAATGATTGACCTGATAACTGAGGAGGGGATGATTTGCATCCCTCTTAGGGCACTGTGTCTACTTTATTTTTTCTTTCTGCCACCATCACAAAGTTAAAGTGTGGCGGAACCAGTCATGCTGCCCTACAGCCACGTCCGATGGGGCACTGCCCCATCAACCTCCGTCTGCCTTCAGCCGGTCCCCACCTGCCTACCTCCTGCACCCCTGTACCTTCTCCTTCCCCTTCATCTCAGAGTTGCCCTTGTAGGATGGAAGAGGAGGAGGATGGGATTAAAACTAGTTGATTCAGTCTCTGTCTCTACCTACTGTTCACCTCTTGCCTTCTGTCCTACCAGTCCCAGTGGGCACTAGCTATTACTGGTCTTTGAGATCACTTGGATTATATTGTCTCAGTAACTTTGAAACCATCCACATCATACATTTAAAGCACTCAGGGGTTCCTCCCCCCAGCTGGAACTCACTGGAACTCAGTTCTGGGACTTCTCAGATGGCTGCCATTGCCATTACTGTATAAGAGAACAAGGAAGAAGTTTATGGTGAGTTCTGGCACCTATTTTTCTAGAAAAATAGCATTGTTCTTGCACCACTTTAACATTCTTGGCTTTCCCTAAACATTCATGGGAGCTATCATTCATTAAGGATGCTGACCTCACAGACCTATAGTTCCCTGCACCCTTAACAAACTATGTTGTTTTTGAAACAAAATAAAAAAATTCATTCCAGTAGCACCTTAGAGACCAACTAAGTTTGTCATTGGCCTGCACACTTCTTCAGATATACTGAAACAGAAGTCACCAGACCCTTATATATACTGTAGTGAGGGGTATTATTCAGAAGGTGGTGGGAATGGGTGATAGGCTGATAGGTGTGGTAAACCTGTTGACGACTGTAAACGACTGCAATTGGTCTTGCAGGAAAAAGCAAGTTGTTGTTTAGTCGTTTAGTCGTGTCCGACTCTTCGTGACCCCATGGACCACTAGACCAGAGCACGCCTGGCACTCCTGTCTTCCACTGCCTCCCACAGTTTGGTCAAAACAAACTATAGTTCCCAGGATTCTCTGTGATTGTTTAATTGGTATAAGAGTGCTTTACATGTATGGTGTGGATGTGTCTCTATAAAGCTCCCTGGTACCTTTAATGCCATTCTACATGTCCCCATTCAAAAACACAAAAGGTGTTTACCATGAATATGGAAATGCCCAACGACAGGACATAGCACACCGTAGCATGAAATCTGCCCTGGGTTGAAACATGTTTCAAGAGACAACAGCTTTAACATACTGGAGTCAGTACTCTTGAAAATCCCTGAGCAGTTTATGGCTAAGAGCAAACAAAATGATATAACCGATTCAATCGAGCTGCATAAATTAAAAAGTTCAACTGGAGATCACAGTGGAAAAACAAAAGCGGTCAGGGGGAGAGGAAGTGGTGTGGACCACAAAAGGCTGCTGCCCAAAACGGATAGGGTTAGCCTCATTCAGCAGCGCACTGTGCAGCTCAGTCATTTGCCGGGTTCTGTTTTTGTTTTGTTATTCCTGCTGGCTTCCCCCCCCCCTTTTGGGTGCCACCCAAATGGTGAATGGTGGCAGCTGAAATGCTGCGTGAGAATAGCATTAAATATGTGTAATGTGCCATAAATAAACAGAAATAGACAGCCAGGAAGCTGCGGTAATCGCTGCTTTGATGTAGCATGAATTATGGTCCCTGTGAAAGCTTCGTGTCCCTGGGTATGCTCATTTGTGCTCAGTTGCTACTGCCTTGGGAAGACACTGAATCCAGTTTTCCATCTCCAGATTTCTCCCTTTCGCATGAACAGCTGTTGTCCCTTGACTCAGAGGAATGTGATCTCCCTGTCTTCTCACATTTCCCTGCATACTTGCTCTTTCTCTGCCCTGCAGTTGGGAGCAGTGACACTGGACCATTGGCCCTCTCCTAGGAATGAGGAACCCTCCAGATTCCCCCCCCCATGTTTTGAACTACAACTCCCATCAGTCTTAGCCAAACGAGAGGCTGCTGCTCGGGTTCCTGTGCAAATTTCCAGGCTGAAAACACACCTTTTGTAGAGAACAGCTTCTTGACACCTCGGGTTTTTGTCTTTGTCTGAGTTTGTATCTTTCCTTAAAATGCCCCTGTGCTGAACCGACACCAGCACAGCTCCACTGGGGCTAACAGCAACACAGATAAGTCTCTGGTGGCACTTTAATCATCAGGCTGTCTAGTCCTGCTAGGAACAGGGTTTTTTGTTTTTTGTTTTTTTAAAGGGCAGGCAGTTAGATCATTGCAAATCTTATGCTCTTGCCGTTGCTTGCTGTTTCCTACAGATATGGCACCATCATGTCAACAGGTTTCTATTGACTTTTTCACAGAGTTGCATAGCACGCTGGCTGCTTGGAGTAATCTGCTGTCAGATCCTGATACAGTAGTGAAGCATCTTATTAAACCAGGCTTGCCCTTTTTTCTGCAGCTTTCCTTTTTTTAAAAAAAAACAAAATATGGTGCATTGCATTATCATTTTACCTTCACTTGACCATTTTGCTGTTATTTTGATTATGTGTTTTTTTATCTTTTCAAATTGCTTAGCCTGGGTGGCCACAAATGAGACGAAAAGTGCTTAAGTGCTGCTGAGGTTCAACCAATGCGCTGACCTTATGATAATTTAGGTGTCACAGGGCACCAATAAATGCCAAAGAGCTGTCTTCCGTTCCATAACTAGCTAGATAACTGCTCTAGGATGCGAGAGCTTCCACCCTGCCTGCTAGTACTCTTAATGAACTATGAGCAATAAAGTTACCTTCTTTAGACTGGTGTCTACGAGAGTCCTCTAGTGGCAGAAAGTATTAAGGCGCCGGCAGCGCCAGATTCTAAAGCAATAAGCATTTGGCTCAAAAAACTCCATTATACAAAGGCTCCTTCAAATCCCAAACTTAACAAAAAAGCAATTTTGTAATCAGGGATGAAACAGGGATGGTAACATGGGAGATTGTTTCGGTTGTAAATAATTGTCTGAAATGATGGTACTTGTTCAATTTACATATCGTTACCTTCAGAACTTTCTCGCATGCTATAAAAACCACTCATACCATCTCACCTACCAGCCCCAACCCTCCACATGTTCTTAGCAGGCCCCAAAATACATGCATTATGGAGTTTCCAAAATCATAGACCATTCGTAAGAAATTGATCTTTTAGTGTGGCAGCACCTAAACTTTGGAATTGACCTCAGAGAGGTGTCTTCACTGTGCTTTTTTCAGCACCCGCTAAGCACATTTTTGCTTAGACAAGTCTGCCCAGATATGTAGAATATTTACATGCCTTTAAATATCCCTTTATCACTCCCTTTATCACTCACTGGCAGACACACAGGACTTTGCCAACTATGGGATGCTGTTTCTCCCAGTGTGGGCCACTTGTAAACACAGAAACCAAGGAAACGTTTCTCTTGATTGCGACAAACTCTTATCTCAAGCTGATCCCTTCCTCGTCTTCACCTTCAAACAGGCCCCTTCAACTCCATCTTCCTGCAGCTGGATTCTTACTCTCTCCCTCTCCACCACACCTTTAACCAAAGTGCTCCATCTTAACTTCAGCTCTGCTTAACTTCAGCTCAGCACAACAGGGGAAACAAAACAAAATAAATGTCATTGTTTCCCAAGTAGCAGCCTTGTGGAGCTATGAAGAGAATGGCTGCTTGAGCAGAAGGGCTTGCCTATTGTTCTGTGAACCACCCTGAAACCTCCAGGTATAGGGCAGTATAATAATAATAATAATAATAATAATAATAATAATAATAATAATAATAATAGAGAGATGGTCAGAAAGGAGCTTCTATGGGTGAGTGGTGACCACTGGAGACAGTAGCCACTGTTTGTCATCTGCTGTGTTTTTCTCCTGTCAACTGAACTTTGATTCACAGGCTCCTGGTTGAGCCAGCCCTTGAACCTGGTGCCAAGGATCAATCTTCAAGTCTCAGTGATACAATCTCTGGTTGGCCACTTTGGATGGGCTGAGTGAACGCTGGCTTCAACTGATCATTAGTTTGATCCAGGAATTAATAGCAATCCTTATAGTATTCTCATGTTTCCAATTACATAATAGAAGTTACCGGTATCTTATAATTTGATTGTGTTATCTGTAAGATTATACATTTCACCCCTTAAATTTTTTAATGGTTGATTTCTACTGTTTTTATTTGCAGTGTGCCCACCATAGAGAATTTCTTACTCCCAATTGCAGTCTTCTCTGTGGAGGCTGTCATCACCCTGGCTTCAAGCTCAGAAAAGAGGAGGAGCAGGAGGAGGATGAGGAGCCAGCTGAGCTCAGGGCTGCTGTACTACTAGCTGGGGAATTGGGCTGGGTTCCTGATGCGAGTGATTCAGAGTCAACAGAACTTGAGACAGATGGTCTGGAAACCTCAGACTCTGAGTCTGGTGGTCCAGAATCTGTAGAGCCTAATCTGGGACTCTCACAGGTGCCATGCACCAGGCAAGTGGTTAAAATAATAAAATAAAATAAAATAAAATGTCAAGGTCAATGGGGCAGAGCTTGGGAAATGTAAACTGGAAGGTGAAACTTACATGGCCTCAGCTCACCTCTGGCCATTGTTAGAGCTATCAGTGATATTGCAGCCACTGACCTGCCTTTCCCCCATGAGGATCTGATGCAGATGGGTCAGAACATCAGCCAGGGAATCCCCCACAAATTATGCATCTTTTCCCTTCTATGGGAGAATAAAAGGGTCACTTAGAGACTCTAAATCTAAACTAACTGGTGTCCCTTCTCAACATTGTCCACTATTGATGCCCATTCATTTTGTCCACACAAGGGGAGCCACAGGACTCAAAGGGGGCCGTTGGGAATTCAGTCTATTTCTGCTTCCCTGCTCCCGCCATTTCCTTTGCAGAGGCCAACTTTGCCTTCCACTTCATAGTCATGTTTGTGTATGATAGAACCCAGGAAACTGGCATCTATCTATCTATCTATCCATCCATCCATCTGAGCAAAGGAGCCTCTTTCCCGATCTGTTTTCGGGTCATAAAATTGTCAAGCTGTCAGTTGCTTGTTTATTGTATTAACTAATCATTTTAATTATATTTAAGACGTGAACAATAATTTTTCCTGTGATTTATTCTGCTTTGCAATAGTCGTTAGAATATAGCTTAGATTGCACGGAAGTCTTCTGTTATGTGCTGCATACATTAACCTTTCATTGGTGTGTGTTTTGAAATCTTACATTCATCCAAAGAATTCAAATACATCATTAATGGGTACTTGCAAATTTGGGCCTAAATGGCTTTTTCGTCAGACTCAAGAAGAGGGAGATGTAGTGTAAAAGCATTTCAAGGTTTCTCTCGGTGTTTTCTATATTTTATTTCCAAAACTAAAGGAAGGAGAAAAGTGTTATATAAAACTTATTATAAAATGGCTTTTATAAAACCGCCTTTCCCAGCAGCTTAAACTACAACATTAAAGCAGTTGAAACAAATTACAATCACAAGATTATTAAAATGTTAAAACATCACACTATGTAACATTAACAAGATACTCTCTCTCTCTCTCTCTCTCTCTCTCTCTCTCTCTCTCTCTCTCTCTCTCTCTCTCTCTGTGTGTGTGTGTGTGTGTGTGTGTGTGTGTGGATGATTTCTAACCATTCGTTTTTATAGTTTAATTGTCAGATTTGAGGCTCATGTGTCCATATGTAGTGCTTGGTCCAAAAGTGGGATAGGGAGAGGTGTTTGATTTTGAACCAATAGAAAAATTCTAAAAATGTAAACACCACGCGTAGACTTAGTGCATGAATTTTGTCGGCAACAGATAGCCCTCCCTGTCTCGGAAAGCAGCTGTGCCACTGCTGAGAGGACATCCCTCCTGCACCATCCTCCCTCACATGTCACTGTTTGCTGAGAGACCTTATGCCTCTGAAATGCTTTCCCAGGTGTGCTCCAACAGGCTCCTTTGCTGCTTACCAGGAAGGAGAGCTGGAGGGACAAGGTGACAAAGAGGACAGCCTGGTGCAAGCACACCACCAGGAGGGTCAGATTGGCTCTGCTGGTGTGCTTGCACCTCATCACTCCCCCTTTCCTCCCAAGTCAGCAGCAGCAACTCAGTTATCAGGATGGATCACTGCCATCCCACCATGCCATCCACAACTGCTCTAGAGAATGAGCAAGCTAGTGCTGCTCCCTAAAAGCTGATTCAGTGACAGTCTGAACCCTGGTTGACCAGAGCTCCTTTCCTGTGGAGGGATCCAGATGTGCATAGGCCCCCATCAGATTGAAGCCAATTCCATGTCAGCCAGGGGCATGGCTGAGATGTGCATAGGCATCAAGAGAACAGAGCTAGGCTGCTCATCCTTGAGAGCGTTTGTACAGAATGCCCAAAGTGGGGTTATGATCATATGTGGTCAGGATTTTCTCTAAGGGTTCGAAGAAGCCCTGAAGGCCTCTACTCTCTGTGAGAACTAATCTTTGCAGCAAGTCCTAGATGAATTCTTTCTGGTGAGTGACAAGCTGAGTGTTCCACTGCATTTTACTATGTGCATCAACCAATGGACCTTCCATTGTGCTTGTTCCCCCAGTTTTTTTCATTCAGTAACCAGGATCTATGTTTCTGCTCATCTCTCACTTCTAGGAAACCCACTTCCCTTCATCTGCTGTTAGGCATTTAATAAATCATAAATGACAGTATTGGGATGGGAGAATGATGAGAATGATGTACAAGCTTTCTGGTTTGAATCTCAAACAGAGCTCGAGATTTTGCCAGTCTGGGAGTTAGAATGTCTTTAACTAGAGATGGAGAGGTATGAGGATTCCTACCATACTTCCATGTGGGTCTTAAGTGCCGTCAGAACTCCAGCACATCTCTTACATTTGGAGCCACTTGGTGAGAACCCTTCTTATTTCAAGGCTATGGCTCTTCTCAACTATAGGCATATTTATTTATACTCCTGCCACTTAGCCAGCCAAGGGGGTCTGCTGCCCCAGACTTTACAGACCTCCTTCCTTCTTATCTGATCACCCAGGTGGCGCTGTGGGCTAAACCACTGAGCCTAGGGCTTGCTGATCAGAAGGTCGGCGGTTCAAATCCCTGTGATGGGGTGATCTCCCGTTGCTTGGTCCCAGCTCCTGCCAACCTAGCAGTTCGAAAGCACATCAAAATGCAAGTACAGTGGTGCCTCGCTTAACAAACGCCCCGTAAGACAAAATTTTCGCTTAAAGAAAGGATTTTTCTAGCGGAAGTTGCCTCGCTAGACAAATTCGTTTTACGAAAAATTCGTCTAGCGAATCGCGGTTTCCCAAAGGAATGCATTGAAATTCAATTAATGCATTCCTATGGGCAATTTTTTTTAAAAAAAAAAAAAATTTCAATGCATTCCTATGGGATTCGCTAGACAAATTTTTCGTTATAAGAATAGACCCGTGGAACGAATTAAATTCGTCTAGTGAGGCACCACTGTAGATAAATAGGAACCGCTATAGCGGGAAGGTAAACGGTGTTTCCATGTGCTGCTCTGGTTTGCCAGAAGCGGCTTTGTCATGCTGGCCACATGACCTGGAAGCTATACGCCGGCTCCCTCGGCCAATAATGCGAGATGAGCGTGCAACCCCAGAGTCAGTCACGACTGGACCTAATGGTCAGAGGTCCCTTTACCTTTACCTTTAATGTTCTTTCCCCTTATTCTTGCTTCAGTAAATGCCTTACTTGAGTCTCTTGTTACTTTCCTTGGTTCTTGCCTGTTTGCTACCTGGCTTCCCATTTCTTTCTCTTCCTCCTCCATTTCCTCCTCATTATCATCCACCCGCAGTTCCCCTGCCTTCGTTCATTCATTCCTCCAACTTTTCTCCTGCATGCCTGGTTCCTGCCCTACCATCACATGCATGTGCACACATGCTTTCACCTTCCTCTCTCATGAGCATCCATTAATCCTCACTTGCTCCATTGCCACATTTCCCCCTCTGACTTTCTTCCGTTTGTGTCTATTTGTCATTTACCTTCACTTTCTCAGTGGATGAAACCAACGCCCAATGCGTCTCTCGACCCACCTCTGTCCTCTCTCAGGCTGCGCTGCATCCTCAGTGAGCTCTTCCTGTGACATCACTTTCAATTTGACCAGCTCACGTTCTGGCTGTACTGCCAGCAACTCAGTGCACTGGAGAGGATGCCTCTATGACCTCTCCTCACATGGACATACCATCCACACACAATCTATATCCCTCAGTGTTAAAACCTACAATATACCAGAAGGAAGGCCCAGGTAGATCTTTAGGCACCAGGCAAAAACAGTTCTCTATAACCAGGCCTTTGGCCTTTTAAATGTGCTTGTGGGAGGAAGGTTATTGTCTGTTCTCGTTTTATTATGTATTTTGTGTTCTCATGTTTATGTTGTGTACCACCCTGTGATCTTTGGATGAAGGGAGGTATACAAATTTAAATTAACTAACATTTCAAGATTGATATTACTTTCATATTTTCAGGGGGGGCAGGGTTTGTCTCTTGCACTTTCTTACCTTAAGCTGCAAGTATTCTTGCTTCACCGAAGAATTGATGCTTTTGAATTTTGGTGCTGGAGGAGACTCTTGAGAGTCCCATGGACTGCAAGAAGATCAAACCTATCCATTCTGAAGGAAATCAGCCCTGAGTGCTCACTGGAAGGGCAGATCCTGAAGCTGAGGCTCCAATACTTTGGCCACCTCATGAGAAGAGAAGACTCCCTGGAAAAGACCCTGATGTTGGGAAAGATGGAGGGCACAAGGAGAAGGGGACGACAGAGGACGAGATGGCTGGACAGTGTTCTCGAAGCTACCAACATGAGCAGCACCGTCTTAAGCGCTCCCGGCGCCATGGTGTGCCGGATCCTCCGGCGCCCTCCCACCCCGTTTCCCAGCGGGTGCAACAGGCGCTGCTGCATGGCAGGTGGGCAGGCAGGCGCAGCTGCGTGGCGGACCGGTCGGCCAGCGGGTGGGCGCAGCTCGCGGCGCCCTCCTGGCGGGCCGGCGCCATGGTGCCCTGCGCCACCCAGCCTGCACGTAGGGCCGGGCCTGAACATGAGTGTGACCAAACTGCGGGAGGCAGTGGAAAACAGGAATGCCTGGTGTGCTCTGGTCCATGGGGTCATGAAGAGTCAGACATGACTAAATGACTAAACAACAAATTCTTGCTTTTACACTTTTTAAACAAATAAATGGTTCACAGTCTAGTCCCTTGGTCACTCTTCCATGTGGTGGTGATTGTGGGGAAACTAAGCTATAGAGCTGTTGTTCTTATTAATCTTACTGGGGATCTTTATGCCTTGCGCTACAGGTGAACAGCATACCTACAAAGAAGGAGCAGGACCACATCCACTTGCTTTCTGGTTCTGCCCCCAAGGTCTGGCGATTAAGTGGATTGTTGGAAACTAGAGAATATGTCATTGTTCTGTGTACATAGGCAATCTCCCCAGTCAGGAACACACAAGATGCCTATTTGGGAATATACCTCATGCTGATAGGTTGTCCTTTCCAATGGTCTGCTGAATGCATGGACATCAATGGGGATGGGAGCACATTAACACTGCACTATGTACCCTGTTTCTCATATTTTAAGACATACCCATAAAATAAGCCATAGCAGGATTTTAAGCATTCAAGGAATATAAGCCATACCCCGAAAATAAGACATAGTGATAGGCGCAGCAGCAATGCCGGCCGCGGCAGGAGGAGGAGGAAAAAAATAAGACATCCCTTGAAAATAAGCCATAGTGTGTTTTTTTGAGGAAAAAATAAATATAAGACATGTCTTATAATATGAGAAACACGGTATGCAGTGCACACGTGTAGCTCTAACATGGGGACAGCCGTATGATAAATGTTTTTCTTGTGGTCCCAAAGACTACTTCAATAGAAAGTTGCAACGTACAATCAAGCTCAAGTCTCCCACTGCTGACTGTTTTCAGCTACTGCAGCAACTTAGCAAGTATCATTGAAACTTCAAGCGCAACACAAAGGATTTTCTCTATCTTCACCATAAATCTGAGTGAGCGGCAGACATTACACCTTTTGAAAGTCAAATCAATGTTTACACAGTGCACTTCTTTCCATTTAGCAGTTTTTAAATGCTCACATAAATTAATAGATAAACTTGTTAGCATCGGCAGAAAAAAATCTAATTAGTTTGTTGATATAAATTGTAACTCAGCAGGAAATTTGGGATTGCAAAAATAATCACACAGTTTTAGTTGATGACAGTTGCAATGCTTTAAATCAATTATTTTCACAACTCTCATAAAACACCAGAGAGTGAGTTTGCTGAATGCCCTTACTTAGCACCTCAATGTAGCTATTTTAGGATAGCTTAATTCTACATTGTATCTTGGCACCTTTTCCTTCCAATGCCAGGTTTACACATGAGAACATGTAAACCAAACGTTTATGTGAACCACTTTTTTTGGATTGCTATGATTGCCACAGTCACACCAGCTTCAAGCAGGAGTGGTGCAATTGTGACAGATTTGTATAACAAAGTATTTCTGCTCATTTGCAACTTCCTCCATGCAGACAATAACAAATAGCAACCTGTTTTCTAGTATGAAGGTTAGTGGCTACCTCACATTTGAACCATTGTGAGCCTGCAATGCATGGTCAGATATGAAGAAGTCATACAATTGTAAGTAAATGTAAGCATTGGAGATGGGCAACAGCTAAAGGCTTTAAGGTTGGCTGCTGGCAGCTTATAGGTATCTAATAGTGCTAAAATGGAATGCTAAGCAGTGCTAAATATTATAACTGTTTTCGGTACAGAATGGAGTTCCTTTACTGCATGTTGGAGTTGTTCTCTCACCTACATTTGCTGGTTTTTCAGCTTAAACTTGATTGCTCTTATATTTCATAGTTCTATGTTGTTCAGTATACCTGAAGGAGCGTCTCCACCCCCATCATTCTGCCCGGACACTGAGGTCCAGCGCCGAGGGCCTTCTGGTGGTTCCCTCACTGCGAGAAGCAAAGCTACAGGGAACCAAGCAGAGGGCCTTCTTGGTAGTGGCACCCACCCTGTGGAACGCCCTCCCATCAGATGTCAAAGAGATAAATAACTACCTGACATTTAGAAGACATCTGAAGGCAGCCCTGTTCAGGGAAGTTTTTAATGTGTGACATTTTAATGTATTTTATATTTTTGTTGGAAGCCGCCCAGAGTGGCTGGGGAAATCCAGTCAGATGGGTGGGGTACAAATAATAAATTATTATTATTATTATTATTTTGGGTAAAAAAAACAAAACACCCACCATTTTTAATTTTTAAGGTGGTGGTGGTACTAATTCATTTGATTTTGTCATTATGGATTTCATGCTAACATATCATCATGATTAATCATGTGCTTTCTTTGAAACCTCAGAAGGGTTTTCAGACCCCCAGCTTTTTCCAGGTGTTGCAGTGCTATGGTGATTGGCTGGCATGTTAATTTAGGAAGAAGTACTCAGAGCTACAGTACATATTACACTGTCCATTTGCAAGCAACTTAACTCTGAATACTAAAGGTTCCCTATACATTGTCTAGGGACAAGCTGGAAGGACAAAAAGTTTGAAGTACTTAACATTATTACACTTCTGGGAAAGTGGATGTTCCAAAGTAATATTAATACTGTCAATGATTAGCGAATGAAAGGGGGTGGGGAGTTCCATGGTTTCCTCTGGATTTTGTGTTGAAAGTTTTCACTTGTGAACATTCAACACACCTGTAAGTCACCTTGGGAACCTGTTGACAGAATGGAGTAAGAGGCAGAATGGACCTTTTTAAAATAAATAAAATCATAAAATATGTAGCAGGTACATGTGAGGAAGACACCACCCTTTCCCCAAAACAAATGTGCATATTTCTGTCAATGCCCACACTGTTTCTGAGTTTCAGGGATGCTATCAGTATATACCCAAGCAAACCTCAATAAAATGTCTGAATGCAAAGAAGAAAAACAGGCTTCCATACAATGACTCTAAGACGGCTCTCTCATTTATGGGGAAATGTCATTAATGGTTGACTTGTTAATAGTATGAGCACATACAGATGGCAAGGCACCTACTAGCACACAAAGTCTTCTCATCAAAGGGCCTCTTTGGCCTGAACTAGTGTTCTGACTGGGAAGGAGAAATATAAAGGTGAAATGCTCTCCTTGAACAAATGTGTAATCTTTCATATTTGCATGTGAAACATCAAAGCTCCACCGTCTTGGCTGTCCTCACCATTGCATAATTGGATGTAGATAGTCATTTGGCCATCTGTACTGGCTCATCTCAGGACAGCTGAGACCAGAGTGCTTAGATATCCTATCCCATCTAGCTGTGACTATGAATAGGCACACCTTCATTTGAGGGTCAACCTTTAACCCTTCTATTTTACCCTCACAGTTGGAAAACTGAGCAGCAGAGCATGGTGCTAGCTGATAGAGCTTGTACAGTGACTATCGGCTGGGAAGCATTCCATGCATTCCACTGGCAATTTACCGCATAATACATCTTTTCCAGAACTAGTGGCTGGCCAGCTGCTTTGTCCTGCTAAAGGACAGATTTGAGGGCATTGTTTTTTCAACAATAGGAGATGGGCTGGGCTGGCTGTGACTCTGCCACGGGGAATATAAAGCATCATCACCCATTTTGCTGCAGCTGCTGAGCTCATTATAAGCCACGCTCTTCTCTGGATCCAGCAGATGAACATGGGAATTCAGTTAAATGCATTCTTTTATTAAGGGTGACTTAATTCCTGTTAGAATTTAGTGGACTTTGTTTATACACTGTCATGGCTAATTGCAGATGATTATGGGTGCAAAGGTCATCAGTTTCCTAGATAATGGGTAATATCAATGCCCCTGTGTTTTCATGCAATTCTTTTAATTGCTAATTTACTTATTTAGGAAAACTTGTACTGCAGGGCAGAATCTGGTCATTAGCTTCATGAAACATTTTTAATTAACTTTCTTCAAGGGCAAAAGTAGACAGCATTGCACTCCAGATCTTGTGAACTACAACTCCCACCGGCTCCAGCCACCATGACCAATGGCAAAGGATGATGGGAGAGAACCACATTGCCTATCCCGGCTCTGGAACATAGAGGCTATGCTTCTGATATACATAACCTAGTAGTAACAACAACAACAACAACAACAACAACAACAACAACAACAACAACAGTTTATTGTTTATACCTCGCCCATCTGGCCCAGCCTCCCCAGTCACTCTGGGTGGCTTCCAACAGGATATTAAAAACACAATAAAAGATCAAACATTTAAAACTTCCTTAAACAGGGCTGCCTTCAGATGTCTTCTAAAAGTCAGATAGATGTTCATTTCCTTGACAACTGACGGGAGGGCGTTCAACAAGGCGGGAACCACTACCAAGAAGGCCCTCTGCCTGGTTCCCTGTAACTTCACTTCTCGCAGTGAGGAAACTGCCGGAAGGCTCTTGGAGCTGGACCTCAGTGGTCTGGAAAGAATGATGGGGGTGGGCTGAGGCCGCTACTTGGATGTTGCCAATATTCTTCCTCTATCCTTTCACAGGGGATTAATGGTCCTGCAGAAGTGTGTACATGTGATATTTAACCCAGTCTCTGTGGAAACTGGTGTTGCACAGCAGCCGAGAGTGTGAGGCAGGCAGTCCAAGGTTCAAATGTCATCTCCAGCATGAACAAACTGCATGACTTTAGGTGAGCCACTGACTCACAACCTCTGTAATACTGACATGATAAAAAGGATCGTTGTAATGTTTACTGAGATCATCTCTGCGAAACGTTCTACAGGGCTAAGCAAATATGTTTGCATTATTTTTAAACATCAGCTTTATAAAACACTTCAACCTTTGGGGAATGTAGTATAAACAGCCACAAACACAATATATAAATAGATGGATAGATAGATGATAGATAGATAGATTTGGATGTGGTGAATGGTTCCAGTGGTTTACCCTACTGGAATCATGTTACACAGAAGCAAGCACCTTTGCAGCAACATATGTGTCTATCTGATCCTCCTTAAATAAGCAAGCTATTCCTTCCACAAAATCGTCCCAGTCCCATTAAATGAGATGTTGTTTTAAAATGTATCTTTCAAATAAACTGCACCATAACTGTTGCATATGATGATCATAATTCTGTGCTGAGAATCTGTTTGCAAAGTATATTGGCGATACTTAGGGCTATATTTCCAAACCTTATGCCTGCTTAACTGCCATTCTGGGGCACTGTTGCTAGCATTGCTGTGCAATTTGCACTTCCAGTTGGATGCAGCTAAACAGCAGTATGTTTGGATAAGAAATGCAAATATTTAACTTACCGTGAAATAAGGCATAAGCAGACATATTAGGAGAAGGCCTAGGTAAATAATTATCTGAAGTGGGTGTAGGAAAGCATGGTGTTTACTGTATTTGCCCATATCTAACACTTGCCTAAATCCAACTGTTATTTGAATCCAAATAAATTTAAACTGGATTTAGGTGATTACAAAACACACTTCCTCCAGGTGAAACGTTTTATTACACTACTGGCAGCAGTGAAGCTGCAAAAATTAAAAATACTATAATGTTAAATGTATATAAGAAGTTCATGTTTCTGCAAGGATTGAGATGGAGGAGAAATCCATTGATCTGCATTTTCAAGAAAACTGACCTCATTCACAAATCTTGACTCAATCACAAAAACACACTTCTCTGAATTTTGTGATACAAAATAATGGTTCAAAATAATGAGCACAAAAATGTTACTTTTATGGGGAAATGTGCACAAAAATGCATATTTCAGGGAAAGAATGGGTACAAAATGTGTACAATTTAAATTTTGATTTTGGCGTGTGGTTGTTAAAATAATCTGCAAAGAAAATCCCCCTGAACATACCTATGATTAAGCACACTGAAGGGAAATAGGCTTTTTTACCTATCCTTGGAAAAATGCACATAACACCATTAAACAATAATAGATGTTTGTATGATCATGGAGCTAGGACAGGGGTCTCCAAACTAAGGCCTGGGGGCCTGATGCAGCCCAATCGCCTTCTCAATCCGGCCCGTGGATGGTCCGGGAATTAGCATGTTTTTACATGAGTAGAATGTGTCCTTTTATTTAAAATGCATCTCTGGGTTATTTGTGGGGCCTGCCTGGTGTTTTTACATGAGTAGGTTATTTGTGGGGCATAGGAATTCATTCACCCCCCCCCCCCAAATATAGTCCGGCCCCCCACAAGGTCTGAGGGACAGTGGACCGGCCCCCTGCTGAAAAAGTTTGCTGACCCCTGAGCTAGGAGATCCATGTATTGAAACTCTTCCCCTTCTTCCCTGATGAAACCGCATCTGCATCATGCATACTTTTATAGATTTTGCATCCAGAATCTTCAAGCAAAGGAATAGGAACAATCAAGGCTCACTATACACCTAAAAAAAGAATTCTGCTCCCTTTCTAGTTACCACCACTAGCTCAATGCAGAAATTTTAAGAACCTATTTCATCTCCTGAGAGATTCTCCCCTAACTGCTGCACAAAAGGTGATTGGGGTGGGGATTTTGCGCTGAGATTTCCACTGGAAAGCCAAGAGTTAAGGAATGCAGTTAATGGGCTAATTCTCCGTGAGTCAGCAGAGATGACTCATTCCCCACAATGCACCTCAGGCATTTTGTTACTCTCTTATTGAGCTACTGGGCTGATTTGGCAAGTAACCTTGTGTATAAAAGGGCTCTGGTTACAGCATCATGGTAGGGGACTGCAGGAATTGTTGAAGGCTAGCTGTTGAAACTATGGAGTTGAGGGAAGACTTTTTGAAGAGCGTATCTGAGAAAGGAATTGGAAATTTCAGAATTCAGAGAACTATCAGTTGCAGGACTTTGCAAGCAACTGAACTGGCTGTGGACTTTAATACAGCAAGAACTCAGAAGCAAAGAACCCTCTCTGGGCTCAGTGAGAGATGGCTAATGCACTGAGAGATGGCTAATGTAAATAGTGTGTGTATGTAGCCTGGTATAGGTTGTTGTCTGCCTAGTAAAGACAACTTTGCTAAATGGCTGTTTCCTGTGGTGAGCTTAACCACTTAACTGAGCCTTCTTGCAGCACATACACACAACAACTCCAACATAATTCCATTCACACTTTTGCAAATTAAACCCACACCATGTTTAGTATTGAACTAAAATTAAAGGTAATAAAATGTCAGCAGTGAGTGCCATACTTTAAGCATCCCTTGCTCCTGAAATTTTCTTAGAAATTTCTCTTCCACTCTGCAAAAAAAAGAGGGGGGATTTGCCAGGGGTATGGTGATGAACTGATCTGCAAAAATGGAAGAGGAATTATAGCTCACTACTAGTTGGCATTGAGTCTCCTGTGTGGCCACTCAAGGTGACACACATTTTCTTTCCTTTGCACCATGATAATACAGTCATACCTCGGGTTGCGAACACTGTGGGTTGCGTGTTTCTGGGTTGCGGACCGCGCCGAACCCGGAAGTACTGGAACGGGTTATTTCCGGGTTTTGGCGCTCGCACATGCGCAGAAGCATAAAATGACGTCACACATGTGCGTAGACATTGCGCTTCAGGCTGAGAATGCTGCGGGTTGCGAATGTGCCTCCTGCACGGATCACATTCGCAACCAGAGGTATGACTGTATACCTCTCCATCCCTGCGAATAATGTGACATATTTAAATTTGCTTTAGCACCTACTGTATATGTAGTGTTTACCTGGATTTAAAGTTGAGATTGGTTTTTTAAAAGTTGATGCTTGGTGCATAATGGACTCCACAGCACCTTTAGAGGAAAGATCTGGCGAGTTCAAATCGAGGTTGGAGATGCTGGAAATGAGGCGTATGATACAGGCATGTCCCCTGGTGTTTTCCTTCTGGTCAGAAAGAAATTATTGTTCCGTTTTGTTTTGGAGAAATCCTTGATAATTGTGGGTGTTCACACACTCTTACATTATATCCCTTTGGTGTGGGGACTAACAGATGGACAACAAAATTGAGTTCTGCAAGCCCTTATAGTGGCTAGGAGACTTAACACTGAAAGGCTAGAAAGACGAATACCACATACTACTTAGTGGTCTGAATATCTCACTGCCTTTTCTATGTTTAAATGCATGGATTAGAATCGTCTGTCTCATTTAAATACCTATTTGGACACATGTGTGGCCTATTTGTTTAAATTAGGACTGATTGAATACTCTTATTGTTATATAATAATTTATTATTTATACCCCGCCCATTTGACTGGGTTTCCCCAGCCACTCTGGGCGGCTCCCAACCGAAAATTAAAAACACAATACAGCATTAAACATTAAAAACTTCCCTAAACAGGGCTGCCTTCAGATGTCTTAATAATAATAATTTACCTGTAAGTCACCTGTAAGTGTTCTGTTCTTCTCTTCCTCCTATATCTTCAAACACATATAACACATAATTTGTGGACAATGGATCTCTTCTCTGTTCAAACCTGTGCCCTCAAATAAACTTTGGGACACATCAATCTGGCCACAGGTGAGAGAACTGCATGCTATACACCTGAGCTGTAATCCCATATATAGTTTGCCTCACTTTCAGTGTGTTTTAAACCCCAAAGCTCAGTGCTGGATTTTGCCCCTTGGTTATTCCATTTTTTTGCCAGAGCAGCAGAAGGGGACTTGATTCTGGCATCTGCTATTGGCTTATACCTAGCATTCAGTGGCAACCCTGATGGCAACCCAGGATTACTAGCCAAAAGGCTCGTTCCGAACACACAAACATAGCCAGACAAATGAGTGTGAATCAAAACGAGCCTTTTCATTCTCCTCAAAGGTATTTATTTTATTGAAATCAGAAAGCAGGCAGATACATCTTTAAGATTCTAAGATAAATTCACTTCTTTAAGTGAATATGAGTGGGGTGAGAACAAGGGAAAAGATAATTTCCCCCTCCTTCCCACCACACTGACATATCCAGCTGGGAGAACAGTACAAAAACTTGGGGTGTGGGGAGCGACAACAGAATGGCATGAATGCCCGCTATTAAAAAGTAGGCGTAGCTGGAGGAGATGCTAACATGCTTTTGTCTTTGCTGAAAGGGATGGAATTTTTATAAGTTCAGATCCTAAGGGAGAAGAAAGGCCTTGCTGTGCTGTGTCGTCCTGCAGTGAGAGCTGTTTAGCAGCCACAGGCCTGCATATTTTTTTATTATTATTACATTTCTATACTGCCCTTCCTACAAGGATCACAGGATGGTTTACAATATAAAAGACTTAGCTAATGTACGTATTTACATGTGTATATACTAGGAATGCTCACAAAATATTTTCCCATCCAAATGTTTGGAATTTCTTTGGTGTTGCTTCAGAGCTGGATTTAGGTTTGATGAGACCCTAAGCTACTGAAGGTAATGGGGCCCTTTATATGACCAGCTGTCCTTTGTCAACAACAAATTGTCACTGTTTTTTGTGTTGAATATAGGCTATATCAGGCATCCCCAAACTGCGGCCCTCCAGATGTTTTGGCCTACAACTCCCATGATCCCTAGCTAACAGGACCAGTGGTCAGGGATGATGGGAATTGTAGTCCAAAACATCTGGAGGGCCGAAGTTTGGGGGTGCCTGATCTAAAGCCATTTGCCACTGTTGCTGTATGTAGATTTTATTTTATTTGGTGTTTTTTTAAAAAAAAATATTTTGGAAATGTACATCCAGTTGTTTTTTTTCCTTTAAATTTTTTGGGGGGCCCTCAAGAGAGTGGGGCCCTAAGCTATAGCTTGTTTAGCTTATACATAAATCCGGCACTGTGTTACTTAACAAACCCTTCTCCCATTTTCAAACATATTTGGGCTTTAGTTTGCTGCTCCTCAGGCCTGTCTTTTCCCTCAACACACTTTAGAGGCCACTAATGCACAGGAGTGCAAATGCACATTGACGAAATCACAGAGCAAAGAGGGATTCTGCTGTCACCGGGGTGCTCCTTGCAAACACTTTCAATTGCTTTGTCTGTATTGTCCTAAGTGAAGTTGTCACAAACCCAATGCTGATTGGCCACTTTTAGCGCTGTGATAATCAGACAGTTGCTTTTACAAGTTTTTGCATCGGGTTTTAAATCAAGTTTAGTTAGGCACTCATGCACAATGGTCACCTGTAAGGAGAAAAACAATGGTGTGAGCTAAAAAGTGCTGCGCAAGATGCATATATATATATATATATATATATATATATATATATATATATATATATATATATATAGCAACAATTCTGAGATTAAATTTAGAAATTTTCTTTGCTAAGCCTGAAAGCAGGAAGAGTGGAATACAAGGCACAGAATAATAGAATAATCCACTCATCCCTAAAAATATGGGCTGGTCCAAGACATGTTGCCCATTGAGGTAGAATGCCCATAGCTCCATACATGGAGAATGTTCCAGGTTCAATCCCCAGGTTTTTGTTTTGTCTTTGGCCCTGCCCACTTTTGCCCACCCTCTTCAGTCTCTGACCTCACCCACCCTTAGAATGCGGCCCTCAGAAGTTTGGCCACCTTAAAATCCTGCCCTCAGTTCTTGGCGTTGACAATACTGAGCTAGACGGATCAAAGGCCGGCCAGTCTTAGTAAAAAGTTTCCCACACTCCTATGTTGCCCCCTCTCCTCCAAGAATTGTATCCAAATACCCTAGTCAACTTAGTTTTTAGACTGTATTTCTTTCTGAAGGAATAAAAAGTGCAATAGTCACTTGTTGGGAGCACCAGAAACCACAATGACACTGGAATTTAGGGAGTTTGTGAACCAACTTGGGATGATTTGTGAATGGCAGAACCTCACCCAAATTACCCGTTTGTACAGAGAGCCAATGCACACCCCTAGTTAAAATAACAATACAGTAATAATAAATTGAATAACTAAGAATAGGCGGAACAATCTAACCTCCCCCCACAATCACACTAGGCGGGGTGGTGGTGGATTGAGTGGGCGGGTTGTCTGAAAGCTGCCAATCACCAAATGTGTACGCAAGAGGCATCCTGGTGATATCCAAGTTGGCGGTGGTCAGAGGAATGCCCCCAAACGGAGCCTTTCTGAAGGAGGGGAGAGCTCTGCTGGATACTGAGCTAATTTCACTGCTGATGGCATCAGACCTGTTCCTGACCCTGAAGGAGGGTTGGACCCAACTGTTTGCGTCCTTCCCCCAACCAGGTTTCGCTGTGGTTTCCACGGGCCTCCAGGCTGCCAATGAGGCTACGCCGCTCACCAAAGCCCTGCCGGCACAGATTGGGGCGGTTAGCTTGCATCCTTAGCTATTCAGTTTATTTATTCCCAAAATCAATGGTCTGAGCCACTCTGCCTCATGGTAAGGCTGCCCTTAGTGAGTGGTATAATCTCAGCCATAGGAACACACATGGCGCTTTCATTAATGGAGCAGGGACTTGTTTGCAGTGCCAGGATGTACGGTTTTCCTGTTTGCAAAATTGATTTATTTATAGAGCAAAGTGAATGAGAATCCCTCTCTCTCCTCCCAGGCTGTGTGTGTGTGTGTGTTTTATGGCTCCCCAGCTCAGAAGCGCAATAACTTTTCTACCAGAGAATGTAATTTCTCTCACATCTTTATATATAGCTGCAGCATGAGAGATCGTTTGCTAAATATATGAAAAGCAAAAACAAAATGCTCTCAGCCTGCAGCTTGAGGTTTTCTTTCAGTGGTTTTCACCAGCCCACAAATCCATCAACAAACATGCACAAATGCATCTGTGGCTAAGAGTCCTGACCTGTCCAGACAAATAAATTGGAGGCAAGGCAAACAGATTCACGTACGGTATTTTATTGCATTTATTTATTTATGGTAAACAACCATCCTCGGTGGTGGGTTGTTTTTTGTTTTTGTTTGTTTTTAGTCCTCCTTGCAAAAATATTCACTTCCTTATCTCTCTCACATTCTCTCTCATTAAAAGTACCGCAGAGCCAAATCTCATTGGCCGTGGAGTACTGTGATATTATCCCATAATACTGCATGATCCCTGATTGAGTTGGACCACTGATGTGGAAATAGCTCCAAAAAAGCATGCACCAGAGGAAGCAATAATGCTGAAAAGGGTTTTTAAAAGGTAAATATTGCACAATCAACTTTAAAAATATATATGAAAAGGTTCTGCCCTAAATTGCTAGAATCAACCCAAAACTTAAAACTGGATATTTGGTGCTGCTTTAGATATCATAGATTATAAATTACAGAATCATAGAACTGTAGAGTTGGAAAAGACCACACAGGGAGCAGAGAGTTATAAAGATGCTGCCCCAGTTTTGGTGGTGGTGGGCAGGGGAAGGTGTAGTCCGAATGGAGGAATTGACTAGCATCTGGGGCTGTTTCAGTCCACTGACTCCTCCAGAAGTTACTGAAGTAGCTCATCGGTTGAACCCTTGGCTTTGATGGTGCTGTTAGTGAGTTCCAAGTCAGTCCATGATAAGGCCATGTTCATCCACAAGTCAATCATGGAGGAAGCAGCTGACACAGAGGTGCCCTCAAGATTAGGGGGGGGGCTGGATGGTGCGCATCACATGTGTGTGACATCACACGTGTTGTGCGTCGTGTGACTTCACACAACTTCCCGACACTGTGCAGGCCAGTGGAGCATTCTGCTAGGTTCTGCAGTGTCGCTGCGCAGGCTGCTGTGACCTCACGCCAGGCCAGGCTGGTCCTTGCGGCATCTCGCAACACCCATGCAGCCTTCCATGATGTTATGCGATCCAGACACACAGATGGTAATGTGTTTTAATCTGCTTTAATGTTAATGTTAATTTAATTATTTTTAAACACTTGGAATTGTATTTAACATCCATTATAATCAAATGGTATATAAATTATGATAATAGATAGGTAGATATGTAGATGATAGATAGATAAGATAGATGTGTAGATGTAAATTTTATTTCCTGCTCTCTATCAATTTAAGGCCAGTAAAGCACTGGACATGGTATTGCTGGCAGATACACCACAATTTAGGCAACAGGTAGGGCTCTGTTTAAGCATATTGATTAGCTTTTATATCTTCTTGAATCTTCATCCTGCAGTTAAATGCCCATGTATATCAATGATACAATGATAGAAGAAGTTATTAATTATATGGACAGCTTCCTGTGGACTATTAATGTTTGTGGGCTCTTGTGAAAGTAGCTTCAGACTTTGGGCTAACCTGTTTCAAACTGCAGGAATATTTTCCAGAAACCTGCTCAATTGTGAGAATATATACTTATTAAAAAAATAAATCTGATTGCTGGAATTGCTTCCTGTATCTCCTGCTGCTTTGCTACCATATTTTTCTTCCCATAACTATTGCTTGTTTTCCCTGAGCTGGTCACATGGGTGAGCCAAGCCAATTGGCAATCACATAGTGAGGGGGACGACTTCAGAAGGCATGATAAGAGATCACAGTCAGATTTGCCTACAAGCTGCTACCACTGAAGGCAACCAAAGAAAAGTCACTCTTGCCCAAGCAAGCACTGAAAATTCATCGACAGGGGCTGCTTTTGAAGTTGTTGAACATTTTTATGGGAAATGAGTCACTCAGTCCTAGTTTATAGAAGTGTTGTATACTTTGCAGCTAGTCCCAACATTGTAGTCATCGGTACGTTGCCCAAGTACTATTAGGATGATTAAATCGCAAGACTCCTACTCTTAGAATCTCTGCTATTTAATGCTACACTTTCAAACTACAAAGGGAGATTGCTAATGGCAAAGGAGAACTGAACCCTGACTTTACCGAGCATGTTTTGTATCAAATGCATGCTGATTTGCTTTGGAATAGATTATGGGTTTCTCGTAGATGGAGCATAGTATATTTTAAATGCAAAATTCTTAATGAAACAATAAAGCTACAGATCTAAAAGGGGAAAGACCACAAAGTGTTTTATTTCCCATATTGTTTTGAAAAGTGCCTTTAAATGGCTGGCCGCCGAAGAATTGATGCTTTTGAATTAGGGTGCTGGAGGAGACTCTTGAGAGTCCCATGGACTGCAAGAAGATCAAACCTATCCATTCTGAAGGAAATCAGCCCCGAGTGCTCAGTGGAAGGACAGGTCCTGAAGCTGAGGCTCCAATACTTTGGCCACTTCATGAGAAGAGAAGACACCCTGGAAAAGACCCTGATGTTGGGAAAGATGGAGGGCACAAGGAGAAGGGGACGACAGAGGACGAGATGGCTGGACAGTGTTCTTGAAGCTACGAACATGAGTTTGACCAAACTGCGGGAGGCAGTGCAAGATAGGAGTGCCTGGCGTGCTCTGGTCCATGGGGTCGCAAAGAGTTGGACACAACTAAACGACTATACAACGACATAGCATCTTTAGCCTGGCTGCATTTTATGGATGGAATAACTTTAAAGAGCCATTGAAATGCAGAACCTGAATACAATTCAAGATCCATCTAAGCTTAGTATCTGCATAGGAGCAGGAGTGTGCTTGTTTAATGAAGCAATCACCCACAGGGTAAAGCAGTGCAAACCTGTCAGCTTCACAGAGTTCTTTTTCAAATGGAACGGTGGTCTACTTTTGCCACCAGAAGCTGATGGAAGGTGACCTCTGTGGCAGACGGGGGATAATTTTCATCACTGGTCACAGGCAACATTTATCATAATTTAATGGCACTGTCCAGGTTTACTTCCCCCAAGCTGCTATAAATGGAAACCATCAGGTCTGACAAAACATTATACAAAACATTCTAGACATTACCCAGTTTTTATATCATGCTTAATGACCTGGTTATGCAATCCTGAGAAATTATCTCCCATCCCATGAAAATGCCCCCCCCCCCTGCACAGCATTTAGGCAGATTCTTCTCAAGCCTAATTGCTTTGGGGTAGTGTGTGTGTGTGTGTGTGTGTGTGTGTGTGTCATGAGACTGTTAGGTAGAAAGAGGTACAGAACCCCCCCCCCAATAAAAAAAATATTAGAGATTAAATATAGATTGAGTAATGTAAAGATTCACG
This sequence comes from Zootoca vivipara, assembly GCF_963506605.1. NCBI lineage: Eukaryota > Metazoa > Chordata > Lepidosauria > Squamata > Lacertidae > Zootoca > Zootoca vivipara. The sequence goes on from NC_083278.1 coordinate 69,368,667, forward strand.
ACTAATGCATTATTCCACAAAATTATACATTATGCCTAGAAGAAAGCCCCACTGAATTCAATGGGGATTACTCCCAGGCAAGTGTATATAGGATTTCAGCTTTAATCATTTTTCTTCATAAACATAAATACACAATATTAATACAGGCTCAATTCAGATCTATATTTAAAGAGGCAGATGATATATAAATAATAACAGACAAGAGAAAGAAAAAAGAAAACTAAAACACACATTACTGGAATTTAGGGGCAGTTAATGTGACTCATTGTCGTATATATAGCTGAGCCGAGCTCTTTTAAATTTTTATTGGGAATAGACAAGATTCATAGAAAGGTTTAAAGACCTGCCCTTGAATGTGTTCAGAATTCAACTGCCCCAAAGCAGTGCCTAGACGGGCATTTGCTGTTGTCCCTTTATATATACATATCACAATAGCCAGAGATCAAGGTGCTCCTTCAGAATAGTCCTGTGTGCTCTGAAACCCAACGGGAAGTGGGCAGCCCTCACCTCTGCCCTCCCAGAACAGGGCCCCTGACAGAAAGCTTTTTGTTTTTACCCCTTTGCATGTCAAGCACATGCCATGAGAACTGCATTCATTTAATAACCCTGCTCCATCTCCTCGGGGAGGAGGAAGAAAACTTCTGAAAGGACAGTGGCATGCAGCAGGGCTTTGAAAGGTAGTTTCCTTCGCTCTCAAACATGGGCTGCCTTAGGTGGGTGAACAAAGCCGTTGTTCTGTTTGGTTAGGATGGTCACCCATGCCAAACAGCCCATGCCAAATCGTCTGTCACAGCTCAGAGGCTGCTGCCCAAATTTCATTCACTTAAGAGAAATGTGATTGTCTCTGGGTAATACTTCAAGCTGGACCCTGAGATTTCCGGGGCATGAGAATTTCTCAGTCCTGGAAAGTGAATAAAAGGCCACTTCCATTCTCTGCGGGCAAGAAGAGACTCTAAATTCCCTCTCTGTAGGCCCTTCTTTGTTTTGAGTCCAGATACTGTCTTAGATCCAAGCCAGCCCCAACAAAAGCTGATTATCTCACCTTTTATATAGAGGGATTGCTGTAGAAAGCATGTGAAGCTGTGGAGAAGCTGGGGGCTGCACTTGACCAGCTGAGAGTACAGTGTTGCATGCAAAATAAAAGTGGAGGGAGAGGGGAGAACTGCTGAGATCGGGCTGTAGTTTCAGCCATTTGCACTTCTGCATGGGAGAAAGAGATTACATTCACAACCATGCATTGAAAGCAGAATGATACCACTTTGAACAGTCATGGCTTCCCCCACAGAATTCTGGGAGCTGCAACTTGTTAAAGGTGCTGATAGCTGATAGGAGGCACCAGTTCCCCTCACACAGCTGCCATTCTCAGAGTGGTTTACCAATCAGTCCTTCAATGGAACTCTGGGAAATGTAGCTCTGTGTCCTTTTGTCTCTTAAGGCCCATCTTGCCTCTCTCTCACTATCACCCTCCACGAAGTGAAAATGGTTACCATTTCCCTGCATTTCCTCCTCTGCTAACCATCTCCTGCAATTCAAGGACCTGTCACCCGCATAGAGTAAAATAAGACACGGTGACACATGAATTTAGGTTAATGGGCAAAATAAGGCCACAACTTTATTGGTTACAGCATGTGAGTGGTATTGGCTTAGGCATTGGATAACACAAGCAAGCATGACTCCACCCCGCTCAGCGGGGAGTCATTTAGGGTTAACAACCAGTGGGAGGAGCTTGTTGATGCAAATACTACTGGAAGCTTCCCCTGATGTCACCGGGGGTCGTTCCATGGCTCTTGCCACCAGCAGGGCATCGGACAGGATCCACGACCGCCGGATCCCTTTAACGGGGTACCCAAAAGAGGAGGGGTTGGATGATGGCCACAACCTGTCCTCTGGCACACAAGACATATGCATATTCCAATGCCTAACCACCAATACCATAATATTGTGACGAATTGCTACAAGGTAGGTGAAAAAATGGATAAAAAACTCCTACCAGGCCCCTTGGGCAACCAAGGCAACCAACCGAAGTCCATAGCAAGGTCAAAAGCATAGAACACATAGAACAGACCTAAAGGGAGGGTGGGCAGGAGATCCACACTTCCATTTAGTTTTCAGGTTATTTTAAATGCAGGTTGGTTACTTTTCAGAACAAAATTGCAGTGAAGCTACATTTCATTCCCCTCCCATTTGTGGTCCTTGGACAACCTGCATTTCACACAATTGCACATGATATAGTGAGCAGCACCAATGTAAAGAAGTTCGCTGTTAAATGTGAAAATATTGTACAGTTCAAGTGTCAGAGAAGTGTCATAGAGGTTCTATTTGTAGCTGAGGTGAAGTGTCAGAAGTCTTGAGTGCTCCTGAAGTATGTTCTCCCTCAAAGAAACTGCTATGTGGACGTGATTGTGGTGCAGACGAGTTTGAAGAAGTCGGTTTCCTTTAATTAAAGGGGCCCTTTTCGTCTGGCACTGTGTTAAACTTGCCGGCCTAACATGTCTTGTACTTATTTCCAAAGAATCAACTCCCTACCCCAGAATGAAATCCTATTGTTATCAAAATTCTCAGGGGTTACAGTTTTAGCTAATGTCTGTTTAAGAGCAGAGCAAGTACATTTTCTTTGAGAATCTATACATTATGATCTTTCCAAATGGATTTCTTCAACTTGCTGTTGATAGAGACTTGTTGCATTTTTGGAATAATGATGAGTTTTTTTATATTTGAAGTCCTGAACAATTCTTTAAAACCCTTCAAACGACACATTTAAGGTAGCATGTAGTTAGAGAACTTTAATTTCACCAAACATAGGGCTCAGCTATTGCTATTGTGCCAAACGAACCAGAATAATTTTTACCCCATTATCAAGACAAGACAGTGCCATTGGAAAAGTAACATTTTGAACATGTCTTCATGACCTCAAGATATAATCTCTCAGCACAAGAAATAGGCTTAAGGAGAGCATACAGAAATCTCAGGAAAAGTTTTTTAAAAACCAAAAGCAGCACAAAATAATAGGGAGTAGCAATAAAGTTTGATTGTTCCAGTTAGAAGTCTGGCTTACAAGGTGATCTTCATGATGATCTCAGCTCTCCCTTAAATAGGCAATTGTAAATATAGACAGGAATCCATTAAAACGAAACAGTCGTTTGACATGTTGTACATTATCTTGATTCACTGTGTATCGTTAAACTTTGTAAAAAGGTACTTTGTTTATTTCATGGGCAAGACAACAATCAAATTCAAATTACACTTTAAAGGAAATGTATCCAGTTTAGATGTTACAGGGGAGGGTATCTCATTATTACTGCATTTCTGAGACAGGAGAATGAATCAAACCATCAGGGAGATCGCCAGGACTCATAGAAGTTCTGACCTCTTTTGGCCAGAGGGTCAGAATCAAGCATGGCATACTTTCCAAGGTCCATATTTTAGTGAGCAGGACAGGAAAAAGAAAGAAAGAAAGAAAGAAAGAAAGAAAGAAAGAAAGAAAGAAAGAAAGAAAGAAAGAAAGAAAGAAAATAATATATTCTTCCGTGGAATGAAGTGGGCCCACCATTCACTCCTCTCCTTCTGTTCCACTTGAGAAGTATGAATGGCTTCATGGAGCTTCTGCTCATCTTCTTCACCACTGCCTGTTTGTGGTGGTCGTACTGCTAGCTGCAAGAGAGAAAGCAAGAACCATAACACTTTGATTTGGCTTCAGTTGTCATAGTATTGGCCTAGATATGTAGCCCCACTTTAGCATCTTGTTGGTAAAAGAAAATGCCACTCTGCTGGAAATGCGATTCCCTCTGCTGCAAAGTTCAGTTCTTACATCTGTTTCTAGCCTTTCTCAAAGTCCACAACTTTGCAGTCTGTGAATAGAGTGGAAAGTTGGGCAAAGTGACATTTTGACTCAACCCTAATATTTAACATGTTATATTACAGGAGTGGGGAACCTCAGGTCTGGAGGTCAAATGCAGCCCTTCAGGCTTGTGTCTGGCCCTTGGAATTCTGCTTAGGCTATGCTTCAACTCCAGGCCATCTCCCATCTCCCTAGGCCACATCTCTGGTCAGCCCTGCTCTGCACCTCCCTTGATTGTTTCCTGGCTGGAATGTATATTTGAACTTGTTAATTTGTCTGTCTGGATGAAAGATGGAGGGGGGATGTGCATGTATGTAAAATCCTGTGTAGTACCGTAGTAGTAGTTTTGCATGGCTGAAACATAGCCTACTGTACAAAAGTACAGTCACTTCTGTTGCTCCACCTACTTTTGCCTCTGGTCCTACCCCCCACTGGCATGGGGCCCACCAACAAGGAATGTGACCCTTAGGCTGAAAAAGCTTTCTTGCCTGGTATCATGCAGACACGACGGCACTTAAAGTTGTTCCCCAGACAAGATTTCCTGAGGCCCAGGGTCCAGAAAGACTGTTGCCAGGGATTGGGCAAATGCACCAAAGTTTTAACAGAACAGCAACTGCATTGATTCTAGCAACACTGTCCACAACATGGCTGACTGAGAGAGTCAAACAGTGAGGGACAAAGCATAGCTAGACCGATTCAGGAGGGCTAGCAAGTGGGCTTCTTAAATACAGTATATACTCAAATATAGCAGAATCTCCCTCACTTGGTAGGCAGGGAAAGGGGGTAAGGACACAGCAGTCTGCCCTGTGTAGTTTATTTTATTTTGCCCACCTGGGAAGTTCATTGGCTTTCTCCTGTCACCTGCTAGGCCTTTCTGCTCAGATTTGGCCTGTGCTTGCCTCAGTCACCTTTTGAAAGGGGCTTCCTCCCTGTTTCCTTGTCTGCTGGATTGTCCATCAGTTATGCCTCCTGTTGTGCTGGCTGACTGAAACTGTCTAAGACCCAACATCACAGCAGCTAGTGGCATTTTTATATTCATTGATCTACACAATCAGAGTGCTCAAAGTGTGGCCGAAGAGCAATTTCCTCCCACCTTTCAGTCCATGTTTGTGGATTCAGCAAGGATTCTACTTTATGCTAATGACTGTGAGTCTGGAACCAGGGATTTCAAGTGAGCGAGCTGGTGTGTGTGGCATCCGTCATGCCTCTGAGGAGCACGACTCAGAATCTCATTTCACTGCAGATACAAAGTTGTCATTTGCCATTAATTTGAGGGAAATTGTGTCACTGCATTGCTTTCCTCTGATCTTAAGCATTTTGTAGCATTTAATAAAGTGTAAAGGGCAACCGCATAATTGGAAGGATTTGTACAGTTCTTAAAGGTCTTCCAATTGCTGTTGCAACCTCCCTCAGGCTCTCTTCCCCTGGCCCTGATAGTCTCCGCATAAGTACTCGGCTCTGCATGTGTTTTTAAATGACTCCCTCATATACAAATATAGTATTGACGACTATGGCAAGATTTGTGATGGGACTCATCCTCACCTAAAGCCATTTTGAGAGATTAGTAACCCAGGAGAAACACAGTGATTAGCTGACAGTGTTTCTTATACCTTGTCTTGGACATTTGTGTGGTCAAAAGTTTACAACCAATGTCTATCTTCCTGGTGTTGGCTTAAGGGTATAATACTACTGTTGACTCTGTTCAAGAGTCTGGGGCCCTTGTGGAATTTGGTTCCCCCAACTCAACCCATAACATTTTGTTCTGGTCAGAGATAAACCACTGATACTGAGTGACCTTCATGGATTCCTTTTAACTTCCCTGTAATTTTTTTTATTATAATGTTCTGCTGTTTGCTAAAGATAAGGCTTTCTATAAGATGGCGTTGGATTTTTATTCACTGAAATGCACTGTGTCCAAAGTCAACCTTAAGGCTTCTTTTCTAATAAATGCTAACTAATTATCAAAATAACTGACCGTAAGCACAGACCTATAATTGAGAGACAGGGATAGAATGCACCCATAGAAATTCAAATTCTACATACCTTGAAATTAATGTTCCAGATAATATCTGCTAGGATGTTTCATCAGAACCTATAATTTTATTTTATTGTGCCAACAACAGCTTTTCTTCTGGGGTAGATACCAGTTGGGAGAATTTTTTTTTTATCAGGACTCCGGTTTGAGAGAAAAGGTTGAACTCTCACCCACCACAACATGGTCCTGGTCTGGATTGTTCCTTCCCAATGGCTTCTTTGAAAAAAAGCAAGCATAAATAAAACATAAATGGAAACTACACATTTAATTTATTGTATAGTTTGGCCTATAGTTCATTCATATTGTTTACTCATTAACACTGTGCTTGGGAACTTTATAATGAGTAAAAATGTTCATCATATTTTCATATTACAGGAAAACAACAGATTCAAATAGACCAACCTCAAAAACTAACAACTCTGCTTTCAACTCAGCCTCAGTGATTAAAATTGGACCTTACCACTCAAAACTGGCCTCTACTGCTTTTGTGTTTCCTTAATTCTCAGCTCCACTGTTTAAAATTTGCCCTCACCAATTAAAATTGGCCCTATCAATTAATCAGCTAAAGCTTAAATTGATTAATATACCAATTTAAGCTTGAAGCCCACCTGTTTTCTTTTGTCAATTCTTGGAAGAAAAGTGACTGTGCTTTATACATGAGTACCTACTAGAAACTATCCTTCTAGCAGAAGTTTAAGTACAAGATGGTTAATCACCCTACCAGTCAAGAGGATGCTTAGAACTGAGACAGACATGAAAGCACCAATGGGTAAAAACAGCCTACAAATTTCCAGTCATTATAAGGGCACCTTAGCTCTGTGCAGCGTTGATCATTGGGAAATCTTTATTTTTTATTGTAAGGTGAAGCGAGTATTCCTCTGTCTGGGAGGGTAGGCTTCCAGAAGACAAAAAAAAGCATGTCTTTTGTTATGTAGACTCTTGTTTATGTGTTCTATTGATTATTTAAAGCTTGTATCTTCTTAGCGCACACCGTTCCCCTGATGAAAGGCCATCTGTGGCCCAAAACATGCTGGTTTTCTGGAGCTGATTTATCTGTGTAGTTTTTAAAAGTGTGAATCAATCTGCTTCTGCATCCTGTGAGACTGTTTCTGTGTTCCACTATTTGGAAGGAGAATTGCAATTTATAATGCTGGCTTTCATGGACAGATCTTGTAGCTTTCATGGGCTTGCCAGATCCTCATAGTCCAAAAAGTAGTATCACAAAATATCTGTGATGAATATCCACTGTAATTCCACTATTCTTTCTGGTTAGATTCATTGAGGATCTATTTCAGCATTTCTGGAAACTGGAGATAAAATTCCAAGGCAGGTTAAATACACTCATGTACTATCATTTCCAGGGGGCTAGCTGCCTTAGGGCATGTTCAGATGTGGGGATTATTGCATTAGATTTACTGGTTCTAATGCTAGTGCTTCTGTCTCAGTTTCTAAAATTCCTTTTATATTGCATTACCTGTTATGTTATGGACCTGTGGCTTTTTGACTGATGTACTGCCCATGTTATGCTAAATTTGGTGTGACACAACCACAGACATCATTAGTACAGTGGAACCTCGGTTTATGAACACCTCGGTTTATGAATTTTTGGTTTATGAATGCCGCGGACCCATCTGGAACGGATTAATTCACTTTCCATTACTTTCAATGGGAAAGTTCGCTTCAGTTTATGAACAGACCTCCGGAACCAATTACACCCATGCTTCAGATTAAGTACGCTTCAGGTTGAGTACTCCGCGGACCCGTCTGGAACGGATTAATCCACTATCCATTACTTTCAATGGGAAAGTTCACTTCAGGTTAAGTACGCTTCAGTTTAAGTACTTCGCAGACTGTCTGGAATGGATTAATCCACTTTCCATTACTTTTAATGGGAAAGTTCGCTTCAGTTTATGAACGCTTCAGTTTATGAACAGACTTCCGGAACCAATTGTGTTCATAAACCGAGGTACCACTGTATGTCATAACCTTCCCCTACCCTTTATGCACATGTGTTCTTCTGTCTCCCTTGTCCCACCCATGTTTCAGGATAGGGAACAAAAAGGTAGACCTTTTAATGCACCAATACTGATCTGTGCTGCCAACAAAAAGAAACAGGTGTACGGGAAGGCTGGGAACAATATTACCAGTATGGGACCATTCTGATTTATTTGAGTTCAAGTCCAAGAGTGGTGAAACTGCCATCAACAAAAATCTGATTAAGGGGCCTGGTGTTGGATGGTAAGGTGAGATCAGGGCCAGAGCTTGCCAAAAAGGAACTGATTGCGAAAGATACAAAAGCATCAAGTTCAAAGTCCGAGGGCCCACAGGCAGGTGGGATGGTGAGAACATGTTATCTGAGTCACAGTATCATGTTTCACAAATTTACTCCTATATCCACTTTGGGTTGCAATGAGAATTTGACACTGCTGAGGCTACTTTGCCTATCAAATGCAGCAAAGCTGGATAAAATGATAAACCCTGAACTGTATAAAGGACCAGTGCACCTGGGGCAAGTAAGATGTCAAATTGTGCAAGGCAAAACTACACCAAAGTTTGAGTCAATGTAATGAATACCTGACCTGGCCCATATCTCAAAACAACCAAAGACACTCCCGGTATATGAATTCCTGAACAAAAACATCCAGTATAGGGTAACACTGAATTTTGTCTTTGCTGTCACCCGAGAGGAAGTAAAACACACATTGCTACCATTTGCCTGGGCTAAAAAACTGGAAGCTCCAAAGAAGAGCAGAACCAACCTGCAAAGATATTAGAATTAAAGGGGGGAAATCTATGTTCCCCTTTGTGCTGCCCCTACTCTGATGAATTCAGCTATTGATGCTGCTACTCATGTAATTATGCTGATGATGTATTGCTTAGAGTTCGGAGGTTATAGGGTAAATCTTTTGATAAACTCTTTTTGTTGCTTGAATGTTAATTTCATCGGATCAATTGGCATTAGCATAATAATGTGAATAATTGATTCAGAATGTCTAAGTAGTGATAATTTGGGGGTGCTTCCCACCCCCACCTTTTCCACTCACTAGATAATCTATATCCTAAATCATACATGTATGAAGAAAGATTGATCCCAATGTACTGCATCTAATTAGTAGTTCTGAACTATACAAGCTTGAAAAGCATCTATGTGACCTATTGGGGGGGAATGGTTTCTGTGAGGCCACAAAAGGCCTGGGAATAGAAAAGGAGATTGCCCTCCAGTGTTGTACGTAAGAGTGAAATATGCAAGGGTACAAAGTGAGCAATGCAACACACTTGCCATTGGACAATGGAGAAATAGAAGTTGCAGCATGATGGATCACATTTCCAAAAGTTAGGATATGAATACAATACAATACAATACAATACAATACAATACAATACAATACAATGCTGATTTTGTGCCAAAATAGAACTTCAGGTGTCCCGTGTGAAATGTTTAGCACTCATTTTGTGAATTTGCGTAGCCTTCAGAGAGGCTGCCCCACAACTCCATATACATCAGTGTTCTGCCCTCTTCTCCATCCAGTCCCTGAATCCAAACACTAGGCAGAAGTAATTCTCTCTTAAGGCTGTGTCAAAATTACAGCCACCCCATTTCATTAAACCATATTCAGGCAACAAAATTAAGTGCACTTTAGTGATGTGGAGGGTGGGGGAAAAGTGTGTGTGCGCCATAGCTGCCAAGTTATCCCTTTTTTACAGGGATTTTCCCTTATGCTGAATAGGCTTCCTCGTGAGAAAAGTGAAAACTTGGCAGCTATGGTGTAGAACTTCTTGGTGGCAATGTTCCTTCACCAGCCAGCAGGCAACTTTCCCCCTCAGAAGTCCCTTCAGAGCAAGTAATGGGGGGGGGGGATTGAAAAGGCCCTATTCTTTGTTACCACTCTCCAAACCTTTCTCAGAGGGTATGCATGGAAGAGGGCCTCCAGTGTCAATCTTAATGCAGGATGGGGTTTATATCAGGAGAGAGGTACCATCAGGTATTGCGGTCCCAAGCAGAATAACTCTATCCACATGTTCCACAATCTGCACAGTTCTCCCTGTCCTGTTCCCCATTAGATTCAGGACACAGCACATAGTTAATCTGTGAAATTCACTACACAATTTGGGTGGCTTTAAAATGGGTGTAAACAAATTAATAGAGGGTAAGGCTATCAATGGCCACCAACTATGATGGCTGCCATACTACCTCCAGTATGGAGGTTGTATGCTTCTGAACAGCAGTTGCTGACCATTGAGCTAGATGGCATTCTGGTCTGATACTTCTGCATCCATCTTTTGAAAGGATTGTTAACTGCAAATGACATAGAGCAGGGGTTCCCAATTGGTGGTCCATGGACCCCAGCGGGGTCCGTGTAACCCACCCAGGGGTCTGTGGCACCATTCACAGAACAAAAATTACTACAGAGATATAAAAACTTTCAAAAGTAGGGGGTCTGTGGGTTGGGTTTTGGGGTACACGGTACATAGCTAATTGGGAACCACTGATACAGAGAAAATGTTATTTGTAGATATTTAGTAAGTTGCTTCCCTGAAAAATACTGAGAGCTTATCCACTCTTTCCAGGCATGCTCCACACTTTAAAGCTTCCTGACCAAGCACCCTTCCCCACCCCCACCTGATAAACCCGCTCTTTACAACTGAATTGGAGCAAACAGCAATCCACTGAAAACCAGAAATGACATTTGCGCCGATTGAGCGCTAAACAGCAGGTATTTATGGAGAAAGCTCATGGCAAAAAAGATAAAGCTCAGTGTGGACCTGTGCCTGGAAAGACTGGGGTGAAAGGTAAGTGTGGATAAGCCCCAAGATACATGGTTTATAGAACTAATTTCTAAGCTCCAAATGTGTTGTCTTGAATTGGAAAGACTGTTTAAAGTACTATAAGTTTGGCTACAACTTATATTTGAAGAAGGCAATTAAGTCTGCAATGTGTATCCTTTTAGTAAAACAAACTACTAGCTTTTACATCCCAAGAGTCATACAAACAGGACTTCTTAGAAATGTCTCCCTCGGAATTGTTCTACCAATAAAATGCCACCCATACAGATGATTGAATGTTGCAGCCGGACCAGTTTTAACAACTTTCTGTTTTGTCTTTGCTGTCGTCTTCTCGACTTGCATTATCAGAGACCTCCTAAATTGTTTGCTTTAAGGAACAAAATTGGACAGATGTATCATCTGTCATGGGACCTGAACCCACTGTCATCCTGGGAGAGAGCTGCTATTAATGGATGAAGATGTCAAACTATGTTACAGCCGTATCCACGATGGCATATTTATCACGGTGTCAGAGGGCCCCTTACAAACCGAAGGATTTCAGTGTTTATTCACAGTGAAGGCACTTAATTAATGACTCGGCCTAATCACGCTGTTTTATTATTTACAGGGATACCAGCATGGCTTAGCTCAACTGATATGCAAACAAACCAGCCTCGTCCCGCTTTAATTAATAATTCTCAACCAGGCTGAGAGAGTGGCACTGTCAAGTTGCTCTTCAGTGATTTACAACACCTCCTTTGCCGACATTCACATCTCTTGCATGCAAATGAGCAGCCACCTCTGCAAATCTTGCCATTTAAAACACAAGCTGTCATGTTGGTGGCTGCAATGCCCTTATCTTGCGCATGACTTAATGAAGACAAATGTCTGATTTGGCCAAGTTCCTTGGGTCTTTCATGGGCACACACCTACAAGGGACAACGTTTCAGAAAGAGTCAGGGGAAGGAACTGCATGAGCAAGTTTCCTTTCCCCCCTCTTGCCCTGGCTACATTCTTAAATACTTCTGCAGTGAAACGTCTTGGCTAGGGTTGGACGAATCTGTCCTTTCTTGGTTCCTCATTTTCTCATCTTAAATTCGGTTCTCAACATTTCCACATCCGTTTGCAAATTGCATACAAATATCACATTCCCTAATGCATACATCTTTTATGGACACTTTTACGCACTGCCTGCATTTTTGTACATGTTACTTGGGTTGAGAACAGCACTGCAAAATTTGAAGAAGTGCACATTTTGATGAATGGCTGTGTTTTGGTTTTCATTTTGCTTCCAAATTTGGTTGATTCACCTTTAAGCAGCATGACCGGGAATACAGGAACATTGTGAATGGGAATGACTAACAGATCTTTCCCTTGCCCTGCACTGTTCACACACAATGACTAGCTGATATTTGGCCAAATGGGGCTACAAGGAAGTTCAGAGTAATTCAGTATAGTTGGAAAAATTCAGTAGTACATGGAGAATCATATCTGGCTTTCTATAGTAAAATCTAGGCCTTTCTTTAGGGCTCTGAATCCCCCCCCACTGTGATTAATGCCCTATTTCATCCACAGCTTGTAGTAGCAAAACAGCCCTTTCTCTCTACATGTCCGTTCTTTTTCAGAGGGCGATGGAAAGCTGCCGAGAACAGTTCAAAGGAATGAGTCATGGCTTCCCTGATGAGGCTTCAGTCACATGCTGAACTCTCTCTCTCCATTGGCATTGTTAGATCTATGCAAATCATGAGGGGAGAATGACATCCACCTCATGTGTTAGTTTCTTTCTCTATGGAATGCTCAAATTAGAAGTTCTTAGTTCAGTTCTGGGGTGGGGAGGCACACAGAGGTCTCTGGCTCTTTGTCTTTTGTCTTAAAAGACAGTGGAGGAGTCTTGAAAGCATCAATAGTTTCCCAGTCTCAAACTATGAGGAACCAGGCCTCATTCGTGCTTCTTACCTCCATACCGGTATTGACTAAAAGCAGGCAGAGAGTTTGTTCAATCTGCTGTGACTTACTGTTCTTTCGTTAGTAACTTGGCAGTATAAAAGAAGAACCACGGGGCATAGAAAATATTCCAGAAATGGCAGTGGCCACATTGTTTTGAACTTTTCCTCGAAACCCCTCTTTTGTTATTTCTGATTCATTTAGAAAAGCTCGAGAAATTCAATCTTAGCAAAGCCCAGTGCGAACTGGCCTGATCTGCAGTTACTGGACTGATGTGCAGATAGTCTTCACAGTTGTGTCACAGTATTCAGCTCGGAAAAAAAGTTATCAAAATGTGCTTTAATGAGTATGTTAAGACCAAATTAATTTAGGAAAGCAATGCATATTTTCAGAGAAAATGCATTAAAATGTGTATGCACATTTAAATGCAAAGTTTCATGCAGGAGTTGCAGGTTAATTTTTGAATTGCAGATTAAGTTAGAAATGGGACAGAGCAGATTTAGGAGTGAACACCTATGCAGATGGCATGGACTGGAAGGATATTAACTCATCCATTCCAAACTTCATTGGTCTTACTTCTCAGCCTGCATTTCACAATCCAACTGCATCCACTGAGTCTCTGCTGGCCAACTATTGGTAATAGTAATGGTACCCCTGACCGTTAGGTCCAGTCGCGGACGACTCTGGGGTTGCGGCGCTCATCTCACTTTACATGCCGAGGGAGCCGGCGTTTGTCCGCAGACAGTATTTCCGGGTCATGTGGCCAGCATGATTAAGCCGCTTTGGGCGCAATGGAACACCGAAACCAGAGCAGTGCATGGAAACACCGTTTACCTTCCCGCCAGAGCGGTGCCTATATATCTACTTGCAATTTGACGTGGTTTTGAACTGCTAGGTTGGCAGGAGCTGGGACCGAGCAACGGGAGCTCACCTCGTCGCAGGGATTCGAACCACCAACATTCTGATCGGCAAGCCCAAGAGGCTCAGTGGTTTAGACCACAGCGCCACCTACATCCCGACAGCAGCAGTGGCATACCTGCTATAAATCCCTTTGGACTGTTTACATGTGATTTAGGGAAAGGCCATAGCTCAGTGGTACAGCACATGCTTTGCATGCAAAAGATCCTAGGTTCAATCCCCAGCATCTCCAGTTAGACTGGGAATGAAGAATCTCTAAAACCCTGAATAGCTGCTGCCAGTGTAGACAATACAGAGAAAGGTGGACCAATCATCTGGCTCAGCTTATATAAGCTTCCTATGTTCAGATTTGCCCAGACCAATTGTACTCTGACCAACACCATTCATACTGACACCATCCACCGTCAGGCTAGCCATAATAGCTGGAAACTGTGCGGTAACGTCAGGGCTAGCCCAAGACATTTTGCTGCTTGGAGAGGGACCCCAAGACAGTACCCTGCTCCCATTCCACATATAGAAGCTGACCAGACTTGTAGTTGAATCTTACCTAAGCACTGGCAATGAAACAACATCTTCCATCACACCTGAGGGTAGCAGCATATCTTAAGGGGTGCACACTGGATGCACTGCTCTGTCCTTCAGTGTCTCCCCATCCCCAGCAAACGCTGCCTGAGTCAGCTGCCTCTTTCTGCCTAATGGTAGGGCCGGCCCTGGATAATGTGATGCAAAGCTAAACAGCTGTGTCTCATTTACAGGTTTCAGCATTCAGTCTGTTTGACCCTCCACCGTTGAGTAAAAGATGGGAAATTACAAAATAAATATTTTAATGATTTTTCTTCCTGCTGCATTTTTAAATCTCAGAGTGACTTATAGCTTGCCCTAGAATGGCATAGAATATTGGAGGGCATGTTGTGTTGACAAAGAGGCAAAGTAGCTCATTTTAGTGACTTTTGTTGAAAAGAATATTCTGAAGAAAGAGAGTAGCTTAAATTAAATGCACACGGAGGGGGAATAACATATAGTGGTACAAAAACCAGGCCATTTTAACTATCCCCCTTATGGCTCATTTCCTCACTAGTGGGGATAAGTGTGTTATCCCACTGTAACTCATTATGTTTTCTACCTCCCTCTGTTCCTTTGTATTATGACAGTCATTAGTTAGTTCAGTAGCATACTGTTAGACATGAAAATGTATTTGGAGAGTGCTTTTTTTAAAAAAAATAGTCTGGTTGAAATCTCCCTATTCCATGAGGGAATACAATAAATAGCAGTAAAAGATCCTGTTGTGAGAACAGAACATGAAAGCTTTAGAAAACAACCTAGAACATGATATTCCACCAAGAAACGCAAAATGTGACACTTACAGGTCCATTGTATCAACACCTGCAGTTTCTTTGACTGTTTAGAGTATATTTACTTCCTTAAGAACTTTACCTTTCAATTTAACTCTAGGATCGAGTGCTGCTCATAGCTTACCATGTGGCCGTGTGTGTATTCGTGTTTGTGGAGTATTACCTCAGGAAAATGAAATGGTAGAAATCCCACCATGGGGACTTTGTCTCATTTGTTACCAGCAAGATGTCTCAAAGTAAATATGGGCAGCATTATGGATGTGGTTTTGGCCCTGTGCTGGTGTGTGTATGCAGTGGTGAGAAGGATGAAGGAAAATCAGCTGAGCTTAGATCCTGGCAAGATGGAGGCACTGTGGATGAGTGGTTCCCATGTCCAAGAAACTGGACAGCTGCCTGCCTTGGATGGGGTTGTGTTCTCCCTGAATAAGCAGGTATGAAGTTTGGGGGTGCTTCTGGATCCAGCTCAATCACTGAAGGCCCAGGGACCCTCAGTGTCAGTGACTAGAAGCACATTTTGCCAGGTGTGCCTGGTACGACAGCTACGACCTCCCAGAGCTACGATTCCCTTTTTAATAATCTATTTTTATTAATTTTCCAATTAAAACACAATTATATCACATCCATTATTTCAAATTATACAAATACATATCAATTAAACCGAATGTTATGCCAAATCATATAATATTTTCGGAGTTCCCATGCTTCAGAAATTTGGGGATTCCTCGCAACTGTCCACTGCCGTCTTTTTCTAAAGTCCAAATCATCACTCAAAGTCCATAATAGTCCCGATCTTTCCCCACCAGTCACTAAGATGTTTTCTTCTTTCATCCGAATTTTCCACAGCTGCTGAGATAAGTATCAAACGAGATTTCACATATATTCTTTCTCCTGTGTGAGTTTTAATCAGTCCGGCCCCCCCATAAATCTTCTTATGGAGTGCCCCTTGTTGCGTCAGTCTTTCAACAGAGAAGAAGCGCCATCTTAGAAAGCTTAGATCACTTTCGCTTCTTCTCAAAACTTTTTTAAACCAACGATCTTTGTAAAATTTACAGCTTTTCCAGGCAAAAGACACAGCCGTCACATTATGCATAAACACTTGATAAATTTGTGGCTCTCCTTGCCCTGTAGCTGAACTTAGCTTCAGATCGCTGTTCAAATTCAAAGTGCGTCACACCCCATAAATCCACCGAACGCATTCCAGGCACTCCGACTATCCAGTTAGAGGGGGGCTTCTCTCTTCAGCAATTTTTCAACTTCAAAAAATATGCTCAATATCAATAGTTTATAAAGTTCATTACTCACTCAGGTATCCTTTATTTCTCGTTTGTTCCAAACAAACAAGGACATCGTGTCCGGGAAGGTATGAAGTAACTCGTAGAGTATATGAAGAAAATAAAAAAGCTCGCTTCCCTTCTCATTCCGTCCCCATCAATCTTTCTTCCAGATAAAATACAGCTTCGACTTCTCACCCTCAGCAGCGGAAATTCCTTGGCAATAAACAGAGCTTCTGCCCCTCCTTCTGAAGCATGTCCATGAATTTAAGCCTAATTATCTTCTTTAATCATGGAGATCCCGCCATGCAGGTTAGCGTCCGGGAGTTCCGACACCTCATGAGTGCTTTCAGCCCAAGCCCCACCCCCCTTGAACAGTCGGGGTGGGTTTGGGGGCATCGCGGGCCCGCGGGCCCTCTCCGTAACCCCCGGAGAGGTAGGGGGGTTGCCATTTACTCCCCTAGCAACCGCCAAATTCCTCATGAAGGTCGGAGAGATGGAACAAGGGTCAGCCATTCCTGCAGGCACAAGCAGAACTCCCAGAGCTACGATTCCCAATGAGATTTAACAATCAATCCCTTTATTCAGGAAACTCGGGGAACTGTAGCTCTGTGGGGGGAATAGGGGTCTCCTAACAACTCTCAGCATCCTTAGCAAACTACAACTCCCATAATTATTTGGGGGGGGGGAACAATGACTGTTTAAAGTGAAATTGTTGTTGTTTTGTCATTTAGTCCTGCCTGACTCTCTGTGACTCCATGCACCAGAGCACGCCAGGCACTCCTGTCTTCCGCTGCCTCCTGCAGTTTGGTGAAACTCATGTTCATAGCTTCGAGAACACTGTCCAACCATCTCATCCTCTGTCATCCTCTTCTCCTTGTGCCCTCCATCTTTCCCAACATCAGGGGCTTTTCCAGGGAGTCTTCTCTTCTCATGAGGTGGCCAAAGTATTGGAGCCTCAGCTTCAGGATCTGTCCTTCCAGTGGGCACTCAGGGCTGATTTCCTTCAGAATGGATAGGTTTGATCTTCTTGCAGTCCATGGGATTCTCAAGAGTCTCCTCCAGCACCATAATTCAAAAGCATCAATTCTTCGGTGATCAGCCTTCTTTATGGTCCAGCTCAGATAAAATCCTGCTTTTGCATATGGCACAGAAAAAAGGTGAGAGGAAATTGAGGAACATGTAGGACACAACGGTAGCACTTTGGGTTAGGGAATTAATTCAATTCCATTCTCATTTATAGGCAAACCTACCAAATTTGCATTTCCCCAAACAATACACAAACAGAAATGTAGCCATTCTTTTGAAATTTGCACTATCTGAATTTAGAAATGCAGTTCTCTGGGCAAGTAATGTTTACAAAGATGGACATAGGAAAGTGTGCATGAAATGCATATATTAGTACGCAAAAATTTATTCCATATTGGGAAACTGCTTTGTAAAAATATGTATATTAGGCCAGATTGCAGATAAACATGAGCATATTTGGATAAAGTCACACAAAAATGCTGATGAATTGTTGTTGTTTTTAAAGCAAACTCATATGGAGACATGGAGAACTGAACTTAAAAATGGAAAAGTGAGAAACTGAGAAAAACGGAAATTGACAGTTTCATCCATCCCTAGTAGCACTCAGCACATTCCGACCTGACTCTTATGTTTACAGGTGCAATTTTATTTCTAATGCAATGTAGATAAGTTACATTGCCTCATAATCTTTGCAAAAATGTTACTGTGTGTTTCTATATTAACTACCCTGGCTGGGCAACAAATCTAAACTGGCACAACATATAGCCACATAGCTAGAACGTGTGATTCCCCCCCCCCCCCGGTTGATGTGACTGCCTGTAAATTTGTGCCAGGATGTTTGATGGTCTATTGGATGAACTCAGCAGTACAAGGCAACAGCATCTTTGCCTTATTAAATCTTCCTCTCCACTCCATTCTCTCGGTTACATTTGTCTGCATTTGCTCTTTCTGGAGGTATTGACACAGCAAAGCAATACTGCAGTTAGTTTCTCACTTCTAATAAATTCCAAAAGCCTGCTTCAAAAATGCTTTGTCATCAAGCCAGCCGCCCCCCTTCCACCTACCCAACCAATCAGAAGAAGAAATACTTCGGGAACTAAACCTTCCTTCTTCATCTCACGTTACATTATTTTGCTTCATCGTTTAAATTTGCTGGCTAAGGGCTTTATCCCGAGACATTAAAAATATAAAGAGGTTCTTATCACCAATTTTTTTTCTGGGGTAGAGAAGTATAACAGAGAATTTACTTCATAATGGAGTACTGCCCCTCTGGATCTAAGAAAACACTTCAGTCCTGCTATGACTATTTTTGCTATTTCGCTATTTCATAGCATCTCTGTGTGACGGCAGGTTTGCACGTGTAGTTTGCTGGCTGGGATCTTAGGATGGGATCACGGTGTTCATCTCTGAAGAGAGTGACCCAAGGGGGTCAAAGGAAGCATGCTGGGTGACTTTGAGCCAATCAGCCCGACTTCATGGGGTCATTGTGAAAGTAAAATGGGAGGAGGCCATGGACACACTGAGCTGCTTGGATTAAAAAACAGGTTAAGGACAGACAAGAATTTAATCCCACAAGTTGTAGTGATGGTCACCAACCTGGATGGCTTTAAAAGAGGTCTGATAAATTCAAGGAAGATAAGGCGATCAAGGATTGCTAGCCATGATGATTATGTTTTTACCTCCACTGTTTGATACCCTCCAGGTGTCCCAATTTTCCAGGGACGGTCCCAGAATTACAGAAGCCATTTCGGCTTCTGGTTTGATCCCAGAATATGCCTATTTCCCCCACTAGTGCTACAACCACTGAGCTCAGAGAGGAGGATGCATTAGCTCTTGTTTCGAGTGGCATCTGCTGTGAGGGAACATCCCATGGCCTCTCCATGGCCCCTGCTTTTGGCCTCCTCCCTTGGGCAGCTCATAGCAGTTGCTGAAGAGTGGACAAGGAGGAGGAAAGGCTGTGGCCGCTGAGGCCCTGCCCTGTGTGGCGTGCTGGCTCTGAGGGGAAGGCAGAGGGCAAGGCTGCAATCCTACAGACACCTACCTCACAGTAAGTCCCATTGAATTCAGTAGGACTTCCTTCTCAGTAAATATGCATAGGATTGCACTGGGAATGCCTTTTCTCCAAAAATGCACATTTTACGTCAGGCGTAGGCAAACTCGACCCTCCAGACATTTCGGGACTACAATTCCCACCATCCCTAGCTAACAGGACCAGTGATCAGGGATGATGGGAATTGTAGTCTCAAAACATCTGGAGGGCCAAGTTTGCCTATGCCTGTTTTAAGTGGATGTTTTGTTTTGTTTTTTGAGCTAAGAGCTCTGTTGAATTTTCAGGAAGCATGAAAACTGGTAGATAAATAAATTCTGATCCTCACATTAGTCAAGGAAATGTAGTTTCTGTATCAAAAGTCACAAAGATCAAATTTGTCAAGCATTTCTATATGCAGAAGTCCTAGGTCAAGATGTAACCACTCATTCGTTATTTAATTTCTTGAGACTTGGTTAAGGGAACTGAAACCATAATAATGGTGTTGTTTTTTTTAATCACAATGATTTTGCACTACACATTTTCATGTAAGGCAAATAAGGACAAAACAGGGGCAAAGTTTTGACCAGGACAGGTAGAAGTAAAGTGGGGTTGCCCAATCAGATAGGCAGCATGACAGGGACAGCGTTAAAGTAAAGCTAATCACTGATTTACATATATTACTGGATGCTCAGTATTTGGGGCACAACAACAAAAATATGTGCAGTATTTGGTTGATGCCCAGCACTAAATGAATAATAGCAGGAAATTTCTGTGGTGCCTACTTTCTTGTGGGTGTGAACAACAAACCTAGAAGATGGGTTATTATTAAAAATTATGGAATAATCTGGAAAAAAAGAATGATTGCAGATTAACATTCCAAAGCATAGCAAATTAATATGGCTATTAAATGCTGTCAAATATGCCCCAGCATCCAGCAAAGAAAGAAAGAAAAAAAGATATTCCTTCATCTGACAGGATTTGTCACACTCAAAGACTAGGCATTTTAAGTAAAGATGTTTCTGTAAATACCAATAGATATGTGAGAGCATATTTTAAAAAGAAATCATTCCCGATTTAGGTGGTGTGGGTGCTTTTAAAAACTCATCTGTTTCTACTGAATCACAAGTAGTAAATTGACTTTGCAAGTATTTTCAATAACCTCCCAAAGCGAAAGCATTTAACCAAGGCTAGTTTGTGAGCAGAACAACACCAACACACTATGTACACTGAAAAATCCTATAGACATAGGTATACAAACAAGAGTTTGTATGTTGCATGTTGCCTGCTTATGTAACTTGGCCACTTCATCTGTTACTCCTTTAATCATGTGCCGGATTTATATCTCACCTTTCATCATGAATGGTATTAAGGCAGCTTCCCGGGGCCAACCAAAGAGAGTGTGCGGCCTAAGATGGCGGCACCCTTCCTCATCCCACATACACAGGCAAAGTGTACTGGCAGTTGAATCTCAGTTCAATACTAGCGATGAGATCAGTGTTCTCCACCACACCTGGGGCAGTTTAGTGAGGCCAGGACAATCTATATAGCATACATAGCTCTTAGGAGGAACAGCAAAGGAATTGTAGCAGCAGCTGCTACCACACAGTAGCTGCCACCAGAGGCAGTCCCCTCACAATGCTTATTGGTAGGGCCGGCTGTGCTGTTTCCAAAAATAGTTTTATTTTTAAAAAAATACCAATAAAGCAGTGTCAAAATCTTTTCCCCTCTGTTAAATAATTTTAAAATTAATTTTCAGTTACAGTGGTACCTCGCAAGACGAAAATAATTCATTCCACGGTTCGTGCCGTCTTACGAAAATTTTCATCTTGCGGAAACAAACGGCAGACGGCAAAAAAAAGCGGCAAAAAAAAAAACGTCTTGCAAGACGTGGCCATAGAAAGTTTCATCTTGAGAGGCAACAAAGAATCGCTAGACACTTTCGTCTAGCGAGTTTTTCATTGTGTGAGGCATTTGTCTTGCGAGGTACCACTGTACAACAAAATCCAATATAGTGTCAAAATCTAGATAGCTCAGTTGGTTAGATTGTGGTGCTGATAATGACAAGATTGCAGGTTCGATCGCCATAAGGGACAGCTGCATATTCCTGCATTGCAGGGGGTGGTACTAGATGATCCTGAGGGTCCCTTCCGACTCTACAATTCTGTGATTCTTTGAAAACAACAATAAAAAGACAGGGATCACATACAAAATAATATCCCCATTTATCTCCCCCCCCCTCCAATAATGTGCTCCCATAGGACATTTCGTTCCACTTTGTAAATGGGAACATAGTCACACATGGTCAGTTTCACTGCAATGAAAGGAAATATTTCAGTGTTCCGTCCTTTGCTTATGGCCTCCTTAGGCCAATTTGCTCAGATTCCAGTTGCTTGCATCTGCCACCCCCTAACAACCCCCCCACACAGACATCTACATGTAGCCATTTAGTATATGATGCCGTTCTGGTATAGACAGAGCTCGCTGGGATTTAGCAGTGCAGAAGAAGGTCTTTATCTAATGGCTTCCCATTCATCTCGCAGTTGGCGAACTATCACAGTTTATGTAATGTCTACTCTGCTCTCGTATGCAGCACAAATCTTTTGATTTTACTGCATAAATAAACAAGGAAGGAACAAGCTGCAAAACACATCATAGCTTCGCCGATATCAAGGTGGAATCTGTAGTAGAATTAGAGCTGGCTTAATATATTATGCATGGGAATAGTAGAAATTCTAGCAGCATCTATATGACAAGACCTGGGGAAACATTGTTAGCAGTTAGTATTCCTGAGCATAAATATAACGGGTAAAATTTCACTTGAACTCTCTCCCCGAGACACACAAGATTAGATTTTTCTTTCTTTCTTTTTTTAAAAAATAGCCCTACAAGCTGCTCCCATTAGTTATAAACTCATCATTTTCATGTTCAGCTCTGTGGCTGAACTGGCTCCCCGACCTCTGAACTCCTTAGATTTCAGAAGGGGGAAACGCCTGCAGAAAAGAGATGTTTGTCTCTCATTTTCTCAGCAGCAAACTGGATGGCTGGTTTTGACTGCAGTCCTAAAAGCTGTAAAGCAGCAAGCCTTTTAATGCCTATTCTGGAGCAGTCCGCTGGGAAGCTCTCCTGGGCAAACCCCATTGAAATAAATTGGAAGTGTTAAGGGCAGCATCTTGGCAGAGCGTGCCTGAAGGGTCTATCACAGTTATACAAAGATTTCACTGAACTTCCTGGAATCACAGAAAAGAGAGCAGCATTTCTGCTGGAGCCACAGAAGGGAGTTTCAGTTGGTTGGCATTGCTTCTGTGACACTGATAGGGAGTGAGAGTTTTAGGGCTTTTTCATGGGATCTGTAAAAAAATTCTCATAATCTTGGTGCAATAGCCCTATATTTTAAGCGCAGGCTTATTATCCAAGTGTGGGTCCTTGTGTAGCCAAAAAGGCACCATCCCACACACAAGAGAAAGCATTCGGCGGGCTTGAAGAAGTACAAAAAAGAAACCCCTTTGGGAGGACCATTAAGGGAGGGACCCCAAACAGCCCAATGAACACTGAGCATGCTCAGAGGCCACAAAATGGTGGGTATCAGTTGCAAGGGGTGGTGGAATGGAGTGGCTGGCTGGCTGCAAGAAGATTCCACCTAAACATTAGGAAGAACTTCCTGACAGTAAGAGCTGTTCGGCAGTGGAATTTGCTACCAAGGAGTGTGGTGGAGTCTCCTTCTTTGGAGGTCTTTAAGCAGAGGCTTGACAGGCATATGTCAGGAATGCTTTGATGGTGTTTCCTGCTTGGCAGGGGGTTGGACTGGATGGCCCTTGTGGTCTCTTCCAACTCTATGATTCTATGATTCTATAAACATCTTGTTGCAGGTGCTATTTGTGCTTCGTTTGTACACCCCACAGAAATTCCAAATAGTAACACAGTCAAATCGTTACTTCCCCTCCACCCCACACCCATCATTGTGTCTCACACTTTAAAGAACAAAGATCCTGCCCCCAAGGAGCTTACAATCAAAATTTTGACTAGGGTAAGAGAGGAAGAAAGATGCAAGAGTACTAAGGAATTAATGATAGCACGTCCGGCTACATGTACGTAAGCACCATTTCAGCTGGGGATGAGAACTAAGGAGTTAAGCCAAAAGCTTTGCAGAAATGGATGGTTTTAGAGGAGAGATTTGAAGGAAGAGGCGGCAGGGCACAACTATCCTGGGAGGGCAAAGGTCAGAAGGAAAGATAACACAGAAAACAATGGTGAGGGTAGAGCCATGGAGAGCTTTATCAGTGAGGATTAGGTTGAGATGGGAAGACAGTGCAGGGATTTAAAGTCTAGAATATTATGATGTCATGCCATTTCTTGCCATTCACAGAATTATAGCATCATGGAATTGTAAAGTTGGAAGGGACCCCATGGATCACAATAGTGTAAATATTTAAACAAAGGATGCACAAGAGCATCCCATAAAATCAAAGGGAGAAAAAAAATGAATGGAACAAAAATGAACTCGGTACTTCTGTTTATTTATGAATTTTGTTTATTTAAGATATTCCTAGATCACTTAATTGCTGATGTTTCTAAGCAGCAGAGATAATAATTTTAAAAGTAGGCAAAGGATAAAAATTAATCAGAACAGAAAACTTACTTAACTGCTGAAATAGCAAGGTATCTTCTCAAGAACTTCCTTTTCAACAAGGAGGGAGCCTGACTAATCTCAGCGAGGAGGGACTTCTACAGCGTTAGATCCTCAATACAGAATGTGTAGCTTCTGGTGGTTATGAGCTGTGATCTGAGCCATGCTCACCGGCACTTGTGTGAGCAAAGAACAGAAAACAAAGGGAAATGCAAAGCATTAGGTGACTGGAATGGGAGCAATGAAAGGAAATGATCAGCCATAATGACAGAAAGAGGCACTCTGTCCATCCATGGAAGTAGATTTGCTGCTGTCAACATTCATGGTCAGCTCCTTCATGCAGCTGATTCCTCCAATGGTGAGACATTAAGTGCATATCAATTATTTAAAAACGTAAACAAATTTGAATTTCAATACGATGGAAGATACACAAGAAGGCCCCCCTAGTGGCCTGTAGTACTTGGATCATTATATTATGGAACCACAAATACAGTATAAGGAAGCTTCCAAAAGTTTGGAATCAGGCAGAAACTCTTAATTCTAAAAATTTTAAAAAATAAATCTGCCCTTTTTATATAATCATGGCTTGAGCTAATTGCAATTCAGCAAATGAATGAATGAGTCCAAAGCAAATGAACAGATCAATCTACCAGGTCTGTTCGGCTGGGATCTGGAGCATGTGAAACATCTATTCCAGGCATAGGAGCTCTTTATTTTTATGAGAGTTTCAAGCAAAGATACAAAGAAAAAAAAAGTGAAATAAATCATATTTTCCCAGACAGGCCTGCTTGAGACGGCCCTGTTCCCAGACAGTGTATCTATGAGTAATGTGCAGGAAAGGCATATGTGAATCCCTTTTCTTACAAAAAACTGTGTTTTGTTTCAAATCAGCCACAAAGCCTACTGAGTGAACTTCAGCCAGTCATTCCATCTCAGCCTCAACTTTTTCACAGGACAAATGAGGAGAATTAGAACCTGTACACCACCTTCAGCTCCTTGGAGAAAAAGGTGGGATATCAATGCAGCAAATAAAAATAATATGAGGTGATGGGGTGGCTCTATTTGCAAACAACCTTAAGAAACTAACAATATATATACATATACATATACATATACATATACATATATATATATATATATATATGAAGGGACCCAGGTGGCGCTGTGGTTAAACTACTGAGCCTAGGGCTTGCTGATCAGAAGGTCGGCGGTTCGAATCCCTGTGATGGGGTGAGCTCCCATTGCTTGGTCCCAGCTCCTGCCAACCTAGCAGTTCGAAAGCACGTCAAAATGCAAGTAGATAAATAGGAACCGCTACAGCGGGAAGGTAAACGGCGTTTCCATGTGCTGCTCTGGTTCGCCAGAAGCAGCTTTGTCATGCTGGCCACATGACCTGGAAGCTGTCTTCGGACAAACGCCGGCTCCCTCGGCCAATAATGCGAGATGAGCGCGCAACCCCAGAGTCGGTCACGACTGGACCTAATGGTCAGGGGTCCCTTTACCTTTACCTATATATATATATATATATATATATATATATATATATATATATGTAAGAATATAAATGTTTATATTCGGAGAAAGTTTATTTGGGAGTTTCCAGGTGTATTATTTTTTTTTAGCATAATGGTAGTTACAAATCCAGAAACAAAAGAGATTATGCTCTATCAGTGCTCCTGCCTCCGTTTCTATGGGACAGTCACCATTTCCTTCCTTTCTAACACATAAAATCCTAGAATTATAGAGTTGGAAGGGACCCCAGCTAGTCGAAACCTCCTGCAATGCAGGAATCTCATATTATTATTAATAATAATACTAATTTTATTATTTATACCCCACCCATCTGGCTGGGTTTCCCCAGCCACTCCGGGAGGTTTATTACAGCATATATTAAAACATAACAAAACATCAAACATTAAAAACATGACAGATGGCTTAAAAACCTCTAAGGAAGGAAAGTCCACCACATTCCACTGTCGAGCAGCTCTTAATCTTACTGTTTGGACTATAGCAAATTAGTACTGTTGATGACTTCAACATAGCTTGTCTAGCATGCCTGTGTGCATAGAAATTATTAGCAAAACTTAACATTTGAAAGCATATTTATTTGCTAACATGTCTAAGGTATATGAACAAAAAATAGTAAGAGACTACTGAACGCCACAGAACATTCAGTGCTGAAGATTTATACTTTAAAAATGCCTTGGTCCTATAACAAGTTTTATGAGGGGGGGAAATAGAAGGTGCATTCCCTCTGACTGAAGCTGAGAACAGGCCATATCTCTGTAAGATTTAGCTCTTTCCAAATACCCCCGGAATTCTTTAAACCATTGAAATCATAAATGATTGCTCAACAGACGAATAAAGTGTATAGCTGTGATCCAAGGCTGGGCTTCATTCACTCTTTGCAATTGCAATAGGATCTTCAAGACCTAAAAAGACTTACAAATGAAGAGGGATAAGGATTATTATTTCCTAATGTAATTATTCAGTAATAATTCCCCTCTAGGAGTAAAAGACTGTTAAGAGTTGGGAGGCAGGGTCCCCCTAAATTCCTGGGTCTAATAAAAGTTAGAATTAATCAATGCTTGGAGCACTAAACTGAAAGTTAGACTATAAATTGTTGGACTTTGCTTTCCCTGCCCATGAAACTTCCTTGGAGAAGAACCATCAACAAGAACTAACAGGTCATCACGGAAATGGTCGAGTCATTGATCAAATAAAAGACAGAGAGAGAAGCCAACAGAAAAACTAAGAATACGTGTCTCATTCTGCACTCTGGGTAGTTAGCTAAAGACAATGTCGGAGTTGAGAGAGGGAGGTTCCAGGCTGGCAGTTTGGATGATGTAAACAAACGGAAAAAGGTGTCAATTTTGCAAGTGGAGGGGGCGGAGCCAAGGAGAAGAAGAAGAGTTTGGATTTGATATCCCACTTTATCACTACCCGAAGGAGTCTCAAAGCGGCTAACATTCTCCTTTACCTTCCTCCCTCACAACAAACACTCTGTGAGGTGAGTGAGGCTAAGAGACTTCAGAGAAGTGTGACTAGCCTAAGGTCACCCAGCAGATGCATGTGGAGGAGCGGGGACGCAAACCTGGTTCACCAGATTACGAGTCTACCACTCTTAACCACTACACCACACAGAAGGAAGGCTGTCTGTTTTATGCTGCAGAGAGGGCCAGACACAATGTTTGGGGTCTCTTGGAATTGGAGGCTGCGGGATTGGAAGGAACAGGACTCTCTTGGAATGAGAATGCTCTGCACTTTCTCCATCATAAGGTCAGGTAGTAAATATGTGTAAATAAACCATATATCATAAAGACCCCAGATTCTCCTCTGTGCCTCTTTGTCCAAAAGAAAACACAGAGCCTTGTTAAGTTTGCCTGATACCCCTGGAAACTTGCAGAGCTCAGAGATTGGGGTAACATGCAACGATATAAAGGATCTCTAAATATATACAACAAGATAGGTCAAGGCTTATAGCGCAAACAGCCAATTTTCAAGAGCCTTGTACATTCAATCAGAGTGAGATCTGAGATCTGGATAAGGAAGACCCAGGCTCAGGTCCCAAGAGAACTACAGACATGTTCATTTTTTTCTGTCCCTTAGTTCCCATCTACAAAATAGAAATAACTGAAATGTTAAGCATGAGTTGTTAAGAAGGTGAAAGGGAAGAATAGCATGCTAAGCAGTGAATGTAATTTGCACATTTACTATGTATTAGTACATTTACCAAGCACTAGAATTTTAAAATATCAGTAAGCCACAGATTCAAAGAATAATTTTGAATGCTGAAGTCATTCTTGTGCTGGCTTTGAGAAGTGCCGCCTCTTTCCAGTTGAACAATGGAACTTGCTCCTACAGGAGATAGAAATGACCACTAATCTAGATGGTTTAAAAAGACGATTGCACCAATTCAGGGAGGATAAAGCTATCAATGGTTACTAGCTGTGATGGCTGTGCTCTGCCTTCACAGCTGGAGGCAGTAATACCTCTGAATACCAGTTGGTGGTGACCGCAGAAAGGGGAGAGCGATGTTGTGCTCAGATCCTTCTTGATCTATTGAGTCACTGTGAGAACAGGATACTGGACTGGATGGCCATTGGCTTAATGCAGCAGGCTTTTCTTAAGTTCTTATGTTTCCCCATAGTACTAAGTAATGTTGCTGTTTAGTCGTTTAGTCGTGTCCGACTAAATGTTTTGTTGGAAGCCACCCAGAGTGGCTGGGGGAACCTGGCCAGATGGGCGGGGTATAAATATTTTTTTTTTATAAATTATAAATTATTATTATTCGTGACCCCATGGACCATAGCATGCCAGGCACTCCTGTCTTCCACTGCATCCCGCAGTTTGGTCAAACTCATGTTCGTAGCTTCGAGAACAGTGTCCAACCATCTCGTCCTCTGTCGTCCCCTTCTCCTTGTGCCCTCCATCTTTCCTAACATCAGGGTCTTTTCCAGGGAGTCTTCTCTTCTCATGAGGTGGTCAAAGTATTGTAGCCTCAGCTTCAAGATCTGTCCTTCCAGTGAGCACTCGGGGCTGATTTCCTTCAGAATGGATAGGTTTGATCTTCTTGCAGTCCATGGGAACGAGTAGTACTAAGTAAGTACTAAGTACTACTCGTTCACAAACCTGGTGATTTCACAAGCAGGCAGGGCTTTTGTCAGCCGAAATTCACCAGCATCTCTCAGGTGGGCATCATTGCCAATATAAGTGAAAAAGGGAGGCATTCATGGTAAGTCCTAGCACCTCTTTTTCTAGGTATATATTTACTTTCTGCTGTTTGGAAAGAGAAATATGCAAAAACAGTCTATCATGTACCACTGTTGCTCAATCTCTAAGTGGATTCAGACAATCAGTTGTGCCATAGTAGCAACATGTAAACTTTACCATGGCAATTGCAACCACATGGAAAGCTAGTTCTCTGAACCATTTTTCTTTGCTCGCTTTGTTTGAATCATTTGTGGCCCATAATGGACATGCAGCATGTTGACAAATAATGGGACCAGGGAAGGGACCAGAGGGAAGTCAATTTGCTTTGCTTTGTTTTTGTATTATTGTTGATTTTATTTTTTGTTATTTTGGGAAAATAATTTTTTTTTAAAAAAAAAATGAATCATTTGTGGCCCACTCACGAACATAAGGGTTCTCAGAGAAGCTCACATTAACTCTTAAGAAAGTGACAAAAGGAGAAACAATTTGAATGTATTAAAAACAGCAGGGCAGCATATCACAATAGGTTAAATACACAGAAGATCTATTTTTAGGTCAATAATAAATCTTCAACTGTCACCTGAAAGACACCAGGCAATCTTCTCAGAAGAGGGCATGTTAAAGATAGGATGCCACCAATGAAAGCGCCTTATCTGAAATAACAAGGTCTTTAAGCACAGAGAAAGTGCAGGAACAGCCTCCAACACCCCAAAGATCATAATATGTTACCAGTGTTGCTGATGACTAATTTATATGTGAACATGAAATTTACATGTGTGTTCATTGTAGCATGGGTTTTTTTTGCGGGGTGGGGGAAGGATCTTCAACTTGGAGATAGAGGTGAATCACAAGGATTACTGTGTTTATCTAGAAATTCTGACACACAAGTATCGCTTGCTTGGGGGAATTAGCGAGAACCAAGAAATATCTAGATAAAAATGCAGATAGAATATTTATTAACACAAAATGAAAGTTAATGAGTAAAATGGAAAGTCTCCCCCTTTCTGGAATGCTCTCCCAGTGGGGACTGCATAGCACCTTCATTAACATCCTTTTGGCACCAAGTATTTGACTGATAAATGTTTTGTTGTTTATTGCTAACCGTTTTCCACTGCTGAAGTTTTGTGTTTTTGTTTTGTTTTTTGCTGGGGCTGTTTATGGGTTGTTGTACTGGCTCTATTGTAATGTATTCTTTTCGTTTTTATGCTATGCCTTTTGTAGTGATTGACTAATAAGCCAAACAAATAAATTATGAGACCACTACAGAAGAAAGGATCATCTGAATGCACTTCCTTCAGTGGGAATCCTATGAATTTCCAGACCAGATGCTTTGAAATGAATGGAGTGAACAAAGCAGTATTTTCTAGACTGTGCTTGGTCTTTCTTGACAATTTCACTTTTCCCTGCACCCACCAGTGGTGGACTTTGGGCTTTAAAATTTCAGGGGCACCATGTGTGATGCTCAACTTCAGAACCTCTCACCTCTTGCCATCCTTCCTTTGTCTTTGTTGAGCTCCGCTATATCCGTCTCTGCACCCACAGAGCCACGTGGACAAGATGAGGCAATATGTCCTTTATATGATCAGTAGCATGAGAACGGGTGCCAGTCTAGAAGCTTAATCTGGCATGCAAGGGGGACAGCTCCTTTCCCTTAATATTCCCAAAGCAAACAATGCTACTATCATTATGTATCACTGTTCTTGATGAGTCTAATTCTTCCTGCTGCCATTACAGCAGATGCTTGCATTTCTATCCTCAGTGGCCAAATCAATCTTCCCCAACACCTCATAAATATTCCAGCAGGAATCTAGAAACTATAACTGTCTCTACTGGCTTTGGCAGCAGATGATGGAGCCTTTCTCTCACATTGCTTAATCTGGGAATCCAAGCTTCATGGCAATGCTGCCTCTGACATAGGCAAAATGTGCTTTTGAATGAAAAGCACAACTCTTGGGAGGAACTCCTATTGTCTTTGCAGACATAAAGATGGCAGTTATGAGAGCCAGAGAAGGCTAGGTCATCCTGTACTTATCTCTTTTTCCTTGCCACTTCAATATCTTCTTCTTCTTCTTCTTCTTCTTCTTCTTCTTCTTCTTCTTCTTCTTCTTCGGCGATCACTTGTAGCTGAGTAAGATTGTCTTCCATGAACATGGTCTTAACAGTGAGTCTATAAGTGACTGTGGAGGCCAATTCTGGATCCACATGTCCTTCCACAGTGGGGAAATAGGTTTCCGGGCAAGAGTTGATCACAGTGAGGGTTTGCCAAACGTCCCTTCCTCTTAGCTTGTTTCTCCTTTGTGCCCTGAGTTCATGCTTCTTCAAAGCCCATCACACCTTTGGTAACAAAATTTCAGGAACAGACTGGAAAGAGAAGTTGCTGAGTTGGAACTCATTACCAAGCTTAAAACCATGGAGCCACCTGGGATGAATAAAGACATTGGATTCTTATCTTATTATGCATGATCAAGCTTTCTTTAGCGCCTCAGCCCTTGCTTTTCCCCCCAGGACCAATTGCAGCCATCAGCAGTCATTAACAGCCATCTACAGGTTTACCACTCCCATCACCCCATCACCCATTCCCATCACCCCCACCCTCTGTATATACATAAGGGTTTGGTGTATTCTGTTTCAGTGTATCTGACGAAGTGTGCATGCACACGAACGCTCATACCAAAATAAAAACTTAGTTGGTCTTTAAGGTGCTACTGAAGGAATTTTTTTATTTTGCTTCGACTCAGACCAACACAGCTACCTACCTGTAACATGGTCTTAACAGTGAGTCCATAAGTGACTGTGGAGGCCAATTCTGGATCCACATGTCCTTCCACAGTGGGGAAATAGGTTTCCGGGCAAGAGTTGATCACAGTGAGGGTTTGCCAAATGTCCCTTCCTCTTAGCTTGTTTCTCCTTTGTGCCCTGAGTTCATGCTTCTTCAAAGCCCATCACACCTTTGGTAAAGGCTGTTCTCCAATTGGAGAACTCGCAGCCCAGTGTTTCCCAGTTATCAATGCTTTTGTTACATTTTTTAAAAGATTTGCCTTTAAACCTCTTTTGTTGTCCACTGGTATTTTGCTTTCCATTCTTGAGTTGGGAATAGAGTAGTTGCTTTGGAAGATGGTAAAGCCACTTCCGCATTTCGCGGAGGTGGTGTTGTGGGCGTGGCCCGTCTCGACCCTCGCGAGGGGGCTGTAGCTCAGCCCTCTCGCGAGAGCGGTGTTCCCGCCTCCGTCATAACCCGGCCGACCAATAGGGGCGGCCGGAAGGCGGGGCCTTCCCGCCGTTTAAATCTTGTCGGAGGCGGGAACTCTGCCTCTCTTCGCCCCAGCACCGCAAGCGTTCGGATCAGCACTTGGAGCTCCCGATCGCTGGCGTCTACCCTCCCCTTTTCCTATTTGTTTTGCAGGTTTTCTTGGAGATATCTACTGTAGCGCTGCTTGAGTTCGCCGGCGCCGCTGCTGTCTCCCCCGATCCCGCTGAACAGCTGATAGGCGGCGCGTGCGCGGGCGGCATTTTAAAAGCAGCACAGAGCTTGGCGCTTGGCTTTCGGCGCGGTTTCAGGCGCTTTTATCCACTTTGGGAGCGCGCTTGCCCTTCTGCTACGGCGGCCATCGGCCAGGTGGGGCCTTCTCCCTCCCCGCTCCCAGCGCCGCGGTTCCTGCTCACCTCGGAGGCGTGCCTCTTAGGGCTGTTCGGGGACCTCACCAGTGTTTGCCGGGTCGAGGCGGCTGCCTCCCCGCGTCCAACCCAGCCAGCGACACCGGACTTCGGGGGATCATCCCTGCCGCGACGGGCAACCAGCTTTAAAGGGGTCAGGCGGCTGCCTCCCCACGACCTGCCCTGCCAGCTTCAGAAGACTTTGGGGGCATTGGAACGGAGGCGGTGAGCTTGCTGCGCGCGGGGCTGGGTTTGGGAAGGTTTGTGTTCCCTTTAAATGGTTCCCCGTATATTTTCTCCCCAGCCTTTTTAGTTCCGGGTAATTTTCGTTCCCTTTGTTCTGTGGGGCAACGTGGGCTGGCTGCAGCAGCCATTCCGGTTTCGTCAGTCTTGGCGGCCATCTTAGGAAGGTCCACGTGGGCCGTCTGAGGCAGCCATCTTGGGTGCCCCTTGCCCCAGGCTGCGCACAGATCTTCTTCGTTAATGGTGCTGGCTGTTTTTTCCTTTGCCCTTTTCTGCTGCCTTGCTTGCAATATAAGGCCCATATTTGCTTGATCTTGCAGGAGAGGGGCGATTAATTCCATTTGTGTTTTTCAAATTCATGTTAGTTACTTGGCAGGTAGTTTTTAGCTGTAGTTGATTCATCTTAGGAGCTGATAGCCTTTGTAATTAATCAGCGTTAGTACTTTCTTCAGGAATTGATTAATTCAGTTGATTCACTCTGAACTTCATTACAGTCTTCTGGAATTGAATACTTAGTTGATTCGCTTTGAATTTAATTACGTTTTCTGGAATTGGTTACTGTAGTTGATTCACTGCGAAATTAATTAGCTTTTCGTGTTAATTCAGGTTTATTAATTTTCCTGGTATTAATTAGCCTTATTGGTGTATCTTGCCTCAATATCAAGTACTGCTAACCATCTAGTGCTTAAGCTTCGCTGGCTCAGCCCGCGGGGGAGTTGACCTTACCGCGGGATATCGCGCTTATGTTGAATTATTAAAACTGTACTTTTGATATAAGTTAATTCAGGTTTAACGAAGTTTGATCACCCATCCGGGGAGCAATTAGCTTCAGTGGTTCAATTCAGTGGTTCAGTTAATAAATAAAGTAATAAATAATTAGCATCTTGTGATTAAGTAGCGCATTAAGTGTGCACAGTCGGTTCATATTAGATTTACTTATCGAGGGAGTAATTAGCCTTAGTACGCTCAGGTTTCGTGTAAGGTTTGCTGGGCAATAGAAGTCTTTGAGGCGTACTGACAACTAGGCAAGAATATGTCTTCGGGACGCAGGATGCGCAGTAAATCCTCTAAGGCCGCTGCTCCAGCAGTGGATGCTGCTACCGCCTCTTCGGGCCCAGCTCCCGCCTTTAACCCGGAGGCTCTGGCCCAGGTGGCTTCCAATTTACAAAATATTTGCAACCAGTTAGGACCACTGTGTTCCACGCTTGCTCCTTTATGTGTTTCTCTTGCTTCCGCGAACAGGGGGGTGCAAAATGGTGTTGGCAATTCCCAAGCGTGTGTTCCTGAGTCCCCCCCCCCGGCGATAGTCAGTTATCTAGTTCTTCCTTCTCATTTCTCAGCTCCCAGTCTAGTGGGGGGGGGGATTCAAGGTGCAGCTGCTGCCTCGCCCTCTGGCTCACAGCCGGACATGAGTGCTCAGCCGGGCACATCAGCTGCTTCCCTCCAGATCCTTCAACAGAGTCGGGCCATGGCACAAGCTTCCTAACCAGCTTCCCATAACCTTCTTCAGGCCGCCCCGCTTCAACAGAGTCAGGTCATGGCGCAAGCTTCTCTACCAGCTTCCCTTAACCTTCTTCAGGCCGCTCCGCTCGCCAGTAACCCCCCCCCCCCAGGTCGCCTCACTCTGTGGTTTACAACGGGATTTGGGGGCCCAGCAGGGCACATCGACTTCTTTCTTGCAGGCCGCTCAGCAGGTCCGGACCTTGGCTCAGGCCCCTCTAGCTGCCTCTCCAAACGCCCCCCAGGGTGCGCATGAGTCCACTCACATTCAGGCGCGCGCTCCAGTTTCGCCCCTCATGTCTGCTCAGTCTGTTTCAGAAATTTTTAGATCCCAATCCTCACAGGCCCAGGCCGGGCCTTCTCAGTTGCCCGCGGGTTCGCTTTCGTCGCGGGTGGATGACGGCATGCGAGTGGTGGCCGAACCCCCTAGCGAGTTGGCGGGCGTTGAGACAGGCCAGACCGGAGGTAAAGCGAAGAAGAAGACGGAGAAGAGGAAGCGCAGCAAGAAGGACGACTCAGATGAGGAATCAGGTACGTCGTCCGATTCGGATGCGGACATTCCCATGGAGGATTATTGGGGGGTGGCAGAAGACCAGATGGGCCTTCCTTTTTGGGTACACAGGAGGCACTCTAGTTCCCATCGCAAGGGTTTTAACGGCACCCTTGAATGCCGGGGCGGTGTGTTGGTGCCAGAGGCTAAATCCTCCACCAATTCCGACACTGACATAATTTTGGGGTCCCATCTGTCTAATCGGAAGCGCGAGAAGATCTTGAACGGTGATTACATCGATATTTTCTCGCTGCTGCCCCTGTCCCAAATGCTAGGAAAGGGGGAGAAAAGGAAACAATTCGGAAAGCGCAGGTATAGAGCCCCGCGGGCAGACCGCACTTTTGAGAATTGGCAGGACGGTATCCACATTTGGCTTGCAGTAATTGTGGCAGCATACCCCAAGAGGGCAATGCATTTGGTGGCCTACATAGCAGACGTTAGGCTGGCCTACTCGATGGCGGGGGAGGCGACGGCTCTTAACTACGATGAGGATTTCCGTAGAAACGCCTCGCAGAACTCGAGGACGCGCTGGGACCAGAGAAATCAGCACTACTGGAGTAACCACGTGGTGCCCTTCGTCGAAAGGAAGCAGGCGGAGCAAAAGTCAGCCAGGTTTGAGCCCAGGAAGGACCCTCGTCGCAGGGTCTGCTGGGAGTACAACAGGGGCCTCTGTCAGAGGCCCAATTGTAAGTACGCACATGAGTGCGACAAATGCCTTGGCCAGCACCCTGGAGTTTCCTGCTACAAAGGGAGGCAGCCCTTTCGTGGAGGAAGGGGGGGCGCAGGCCAGGGCCCCAGGAATTCTCCGGGTGCCGCTCAGGGACCAGCCCCTGGCCAGAGTAGGCACTAATAACTCCCTATCCCTGGCATTCACCCCCATAAAGCTTCCCCCTCTACGCATCCTGTTAAACAGCTACCCTAATTCCACCGCCTCATCTTTCATTTGGGACGGCTTCTCGCAGGGTTTCAGGATTCCAGTATGTACCCCACCATTAACGGGTGACCCGCCTAACCAAAAGTCCGTGCGCGATAGGCCGGATATAGCAATTAAGAAAATTAATAAAGAAATCGCTGCAGGTCGGGTGGCGGGCCCATTCACCACACCTCCCATTCCGGACCTCCACATTTCCCCCCTAGGCATGGTACCTAAAAAGACCCCAGGTGAATTTAGGCTTATACACAACCTATCTTTCCCAGTCGGTAAATCAGTCAATGACGGCATTCCACAGGACCTTTGTACAGTGAAATACGCATCCTTTGACCAGGCTGTTAAGCTGGTTAGACAATTCGGAAAAGGAGCATTGCTAGCCAAATGCGATATCGAATCGGCATTTCGGCTCCTCCCGGTTCACCCTCAGGACTTCAAGTGGTTAGGTTTCAAGTTCGAGGGTGCGTTTTTCATTGACAAAGCCATGCCGATGGGTTGCTCTGTCGCATGTTCAGCCTTCGAGGCCTTCAGCACATTCTTGGATTGGGCCCTTCGCTTTAAAACAGGCTTATCAGGTGTTACGCATTACCTCGATGATTTCCTTTTCGTGGGAGGGGCTAATAATGGTGAGTGTGCGAGGCTTATGAAAGACTTTGCTTCCCTTACGCGAGAGCTCGGGGTCCCACTCGCAGCTGAAAAAACTGAAGGGCCGGTAGTTTGCTTAACTTACCTGGGTATCGAATTGGACACTGTGGCTCAAGCATCACGCTTACCTGTGGATAAACTGACCGCTCTTAAGGAATTAATTTTACAACTGATTCCGCTTAAAAAGGTAACGCTTAAACAGATTCAATCCTTACTCGGGCATCTCAATTTCGCGTGCAGGGTGGTTTCACCAGGTCGCCCCTTCTGCCGTCGCCTCGCCAGACTTACCGTAGGTTTGAAGCGCCCATACCATAGGGTCCGATTACCCAAGGGAGTAAAGGCCGATCTCGAGAATTGGCTAACCTTTTTGGATCACTTCAACGGTGTGTCACTTTGGCAGGACAATCTGAGCTTACGTTCAGATTTCCAAGTACAATCAGACGCAGCCGGGTCCTTGGGTTTCGGAGTCTACTTCAAGGGCAGGTGGTGCGCTCAGCCTTGGCCCGCCAGCTGGCACGCCTCAGAGGTCACACGGGATTTAACCTTCTTGGAGTTTTTCCCAATTGTGGTGGCGGTGCACTTGTGGGCCGAGGAATTCAGGAATCGCAGGGTCTGCTTCCGGACTGATAATCAAGCGGTGGTCAGCGTGATGTCCAGACAATCATCCCGTTCCACGAGAGTTTCTGCCCTTCTGCGGGCCTTCGTGCTGCGCAGTCTTGAACTGAACTTGCATTTCACTGCCAAATTCGTTCCGGGGGTTAATAACGATATCGCCGATGCGTTGTCTCGTTTCCAGATGGATCGCTTCCGCTTGCTGGCACCGGAGGCGCAGCAGTGTCCAGAGCCGTTCCCGGAATCCCTATGGAACCTTGGGAGCGAGAAATCTTGAAGGGAGTATTCGCATCGGTTGCCCCCTCGACCCTGAGCTCGTACAAACGCGTTTGGGCAGAATTTTCTAAATTCAGAAATAAGGGTCCCTCCCCTTCACCTTTAGGCCCCCCCACAGAGAGGGAAGTCATGCGTTATGTGGTCCACCTTAGGGAATTGGGCTGCGCGACCAAGACTCTTAACATACATACGGCAGCGATCTCCTTTTTCTGCAAATCCCTGTACTCCATGGACCCTTGCGATAACTTCCACTTGCGTAGGGCCATGGAAGGTTGGCGTAGGCTTCAGCCACCAGCTGGCGACCCTAGGAGGCCCATCACGTTTGACCTTCTGTGCAAGATCCACAGTCAATTGTCGTCCCTTTGTTGGTCCCCTTACGAGGCGAGCTTGTTCTCCGCGGCCTTCTCGCTAGCATATTTTGGGACCCTCAGAGTAGTCCCAAAGAGGTAGTATGCGAAGTTCTTCCAGACGGGTCCTCCCGTGGGATCAGAATACAGGATGTAGCGTTATCTAGCTCGGTGGCGGTAGTGCACATCCGCCGCTCTAAAACTGATCAGCGGGGATTGGGGGCCACCATTCGCCTCCCTGCAGTAGGTGGCCAAGGCCCTTGTCCAGTAAGGGACCTTAGGCACTTCTTATATCAGAGACCAGCCGGCACAGACCCTCTCTTGGTCCACCAGGACAGCTCTAAGCTCTCGCGCTCCCAGTTCACACGGGTTTTACGCAAGGCCCTTGCGTTGTGTGGCGTTGACCCGAGCCAGTTCTCCGCCCACTCCTTTCGTATTGGTGCGGCAACCTCCGCGATGCACTTGGGCCTTTCAGCGGAAAGGATTC
This sequence comes from Zootoca vivipara, assembly GCF_963506605.1. Classification (NCBI taxonomy): domain Eukaryota; kingdom Metazoa; phylum Chordata; class Lepidosauria; order Squamata; family Lacertidae; genus Zootoca; species Zootoca vivipara. Next base: position 69,406,426 of record NC_083278.1, read on the forward strand.
AAGAAATAGGAAGGTGGAAGTCTAATGCTTATAGGGGTTACCTGCGCCCTACCTCGTAGCTGCTAACCGTTACCGTTCCCCAGTCTGCCAACAACTGATCCCCTGTCTGTCAACGTTTCCTTTTCAGGTGGGCGCCGCATCAATGTGTGGATTGCGGGTCACAGCATTGTGCACTGGGCCAAAGAAAGGGCAATGGAAACCGGTCTCGGGAGTGATCTCGGCCTCCCCAAAAATGTTAAAGTGTTGTGGATTGCCAGGCGCGGTATGCGCTGGAAAGAACTCCTGCCTGCTGTCTTGGAAAGGGCTGCTTCAGTTGGGCCCCCCCATGCGTTGGTCATACAGCTGGGGGAGAACGATTTGGCGTATCGAAACGCAGTGGAATTGAAATGGAATATCTTTGAGGACTTTGACAAGCTGCTGGCTTCTTTTCCGGGGATGACGCTGCTGTGGTCCGCCTTGTTGCAGAGGCGCGTTTGGCGTGAGGGACTCTGCCCGAAGGCATTGAACAGAACCAGAAGGCTATTGAATTCATTTGTATTACGCAGGGTGTTAGGTTTGAATGGGCAGATAATTTCCCACCCAGAACTAGTACGCACTGAAGCAGCCCTCTATCGTAACGACGGAGTTCACCTTTCACCCCAGGGGAACGACATTTGGTTAGCTGACATAATTAGGGGGTTAGAGCATTGGTTGCGGGTGTGACGGTATTGGCGGCGAGCCTTTGGGGCTCGAGTGGCGGTTAGGCATTGGAAAGCTGCATAGATAAAGAATGGGGGGCAGATTACGTCATCCTCTGCCCAAATTTGGAGATTTAATCCCGTTAAAGGGGTTCCGGGGGCGGTAGCTTTGTCCTGGGCCTACGGAGGTCAGGGCCTAAGAGCACCCCCCAACGGTGGCCACAGGAGGTGTCTCAGTAGATACATATCACTGGGCTCCTTCCTGGTGGTTAATTTCTCCCAGACTGTAACACACGGGTTACAGTCGGATATAGTCGGTTAGGGTCCAATGCCTAAGCCAATACCGCTCAACATCCTTAACCAATAAAGTTGTGGCCTTTTCACCCACTTAAACTTAATTCACTGTGTCGTGTGCATTATTTCCGGGGAGGGAGGGACATCGTCACACAAAGCCACTTCCGCATTTCGCGGAGGTGGTGTTGTGGGCGTGGCCCGTCTCGACCCTCGCGAGGGGGCTGTAGCTCAGCCCTCTCGCGAGAGCGGTGTTCCCGCCTCCATCATAACCCGGCCGACCAATAGGGGCGGCCGGAAGGCGGGGCCTTCCCGCCGTTTAAATCTTGTCGGAGGCGGGAACTCTGCCTCTCTTCGCCCCAGCACCGCAAGCGTTCGGATCACCCACCCACCCGCCCTATCGGCTAGGCAGTTAGGCAGGCAGGCCGACGCTGCTATGGAATTAGTCGGTCGCCTCGGTTGGCCGTGGGGCCGGGTAGGATTTTTTCCACTTGGATTAGCCAATCTGGTTTTTTCGCCTACCTCATAGCATTTCGTCACAACTTGGTTTGGCGGTTAGGCATTGGAAAGCTGCATAGATAAAGAATGGGGGGCAGATTACGTCATCCTCTGCCCAAATTTGGAGATTTAATCCCGTTAAAGGGGTTCCGGGGGCGGTAGCTTTGTCCTGGGCCTACGGAGGTCAGGGCCTAAGAGCACCCCCCAACGGTGGCCACAGGAGGTGTCTCAGTAGATACATATCACTGGGCTCCTTCCTGGTGGTTAATTTCTCCCAGACTGTAACACACGGGTTACAGTCGGATATAGTCGGTTAGGGTCCAATGCCTAAGCCAATACCGCTCAACATCCTTAACCAATAAAGTTGTGGCCTTTTCACCCACTTAAACTTAATTCACTGTGTCGTGTGCATTATTTCCGGGGAGGGAGGGACATCGTCACACAATGAGGCATCCAAACAACATGACCAGTCCAACGAAGATGTTGAAGAATCATTGCTTCAACACTGGTGATTGTTGCTTCTTCTAGTACACTGACATTAGTTTGCCTGTCTTCCCAAGTGATATGTTTTTTTCCCCTCCTGTTCTCAGTGTTAGTGTCGGGGTTCAGCAACCTGGGTATATATAGGAATAAAGCACTTTGATGGTACAGACTGCTTTCTATTCACAGCTAGGATGAGCAGGGTGGGTTTCCATATTGGCTTGGTCCTCTCACGTTTCATTTCAGAAATAAATTCAATGTGTAAACCAAGCCACCCCCAGTTGCAGTCATCATAGCCCCTCCGTGACGATTCCTACAATTGATTTCAGGCACCCCATCATATAAAGAGCCCTTTTGCAGCGTCTGAAGTCTCAGCCATCTTTCAGTTAAAGCTGCAGGAAAAGCAAGAACATAGCTGTACAAATAAACTAAGATACTGCCCTTGTCTTTCTGCCCTCCCTCGATCCATCTGACTTTAACATTACTTCCTTCACCCACCCCCTCCACCCTCTGTATATATATATATAGGGTCTGACACTTCTGTTTCTAGTGTATCTGAAGAAGTGTGCATGCACACGAAAGCTCATACCAAAATATAAACTTAGTTGGTCTTTAAGGTGCTACTGAAGGAATTTTTTTATTTTGCTTCGACTCAGACCAACACGGCTACCTACCTGTAACTATTACTTCCTTCAGTTATTCACGTTTAAGAAACCCTTTGAGCTCAGACACCAGAGAAAGGCAAACAGGAGGGTAAGTAATGTATGTCAAGTAAAGCTGTCTTAAACAAGCGCACCTGTGAGGAACGATTGCTGTACTGGGGGGGATTTCTGCAGCTAATTAACTTCACGCAGACTTTCATAATGTCAGGCGTAATGTAATATATATATACTGTTCACTTTAGCACTCCCACTTATCACTTTGGTATACTTTACAGACATTTCTTCGTTTTGTTGCTGTCTTGTGTGGAAATGATACCTTTTAGATAGCAGCTCCTGACCTGGCATCATGCCAATCACTCAGCATTTACTAGAGCACCTCACGGTCATAATTAGATGCAATCAAAGTCACCTGTATTTAGGCTGATAGCTGAGACAATACAGGCTGCACTATCTTCTGTGGCCTCTTGCAAAGCCTCTTCCCAGTACCCCCCCCCCCGCACCTCTAAGGCTTCCCTCACTGAAGGTGCCCAACATCTGCTTTGGTTTATGATGACAGACTCACCTTTCCTCATTGGAAATGATAATATGTTTTTGGTTGTTTTGTAAATATTTTTTATTAATTTTCCATTAAAAGCATTCCAATTATTCACAAATCAAGTCAAATCATCAAACAGAAAGAAAAAAAGAGAAAGAAAAAAGGCCGAATTATATTTCAAATTATTAAATTTCAAATGGACTTCCCATGTTCTGGACCTCTGAAGAAATTATCTCACATAGTTATATTTCTGCTTTCTTCTTGTTGTTCTCTTGATTTCCAAATTCCGATCTTAAACTCTCAAAATCTCTCAGTCACCGGAATGTGATTCTCAATCATGTTAGGCAAGCATATATCCATTCACCTGCCGGGTCCAGTTAAATTTATGGGGTTTTTTTGTTCATCTGTAAATGATAATATGGAGGCTTAATAAAAACAAATGCAACCTTTTGAAAGTTAAAAATAAACTTCCAGTACAAAAAATTATTTTATTATACATTTTGTTTTAAGATAGTAAATTAACAGCCCATTTTCCTGACAAAACTGGTCTCTTTCCTGGGGAAGGGATCAGAAGCTCCCAGTGGTTTTTTGGGGGGGAGGGGAGGACGCAGGGGTATGCATACCCCTAAACATTTTGTGAATCTAAGTTTAGCCTAATTGAGGGGCATGGACTGCAAGAAGATCAAACCTATACATTCTTAAGGAAATCAGCCCTGAGTGCTCACTGGAAGGACAGATTCTGAAGCTGAGGCTCCAATACTAAGATCATGCCCACTGGTCCCATCACCTCCTGGCAAATAGAAGGGGAAGAAATGGAGGCAGTGAGAGATTTTACTTTCTTGGGTTCCATGATCACTGCAGGTGGTGACAGCAGTCACGAAATTAAAAGACGCCTGCTTCTTGGGAAAAAAGCAATGACAAACCTAGACAGCATCTTAAAAAGCTGAGACATCACCTTGCCCACAAAGGTCCGTATAGTTAAAGCTATGGTTTTCCTAGTAGTGATGTATGGAAGTGAAAGCTGGACCATAAAGAAGGCTGATCGCCGAAGAATTGATGCTTTTGAATTATGGTGCTGGAGGAGACTCTTGAGAGCCCCATGGACTGCAAGAAGATCAAATCTTTCCATTCTGAAGGAAATCAGCCCTGAGTGCTCACTGGAAGGACAGATCGTGAAGCTGAGGCTCCTGAGTGCTCACTGGAAGGACAGATCGTGAAGCTGAGGCTCCAATACTTTGGCCACCTCATGAGAAGAGAAGACTCCCTGGAAAAGACCCTGATGTTGGGAAAGATGGAGGGCACAGGGAGAAGGGGACGACAGAGGATGAGATGGTTGGACAGTGTTCTCGAAGATACGAACATGAGTCTGACCAAACTGCGGGAGGCAGTGGAAGACAGGAATGCCTGCCGTGCTCTGCTGGTCCATGGGGTCACGAAGAGTTGGACATGACTAAACGACTAAACAACAACAACAATTTCAATATGAGTAGGAAAAGGAGAGTACCACTGAAGTTGTTATATATATATATATATATATATATATATATATATATATATATATATATATATAATCTCACTGATAGTATCCTCAGGTAGCCTTGAGAATGTCTCCTGCCTAAAAATCTTAGATTAGTTAAGAAAGATTTGGGAATAATTAAACACAATAAAATTAACTGCAATGACAAAAGACCAAGAAGAATATGGAGATAATTTTGCCATTTTTTTTTTTTGCTGCTGATGGCAATAAAATAGATTTAAAATAGGAGGGAAAGATAAGGATAATGCTTTGAGATTTTTCTTTAAAAGCAGGCAATCTATTAAAACATTATTAAAACATTGTTAGTTATCCTAAATTTGGTGAGCATTAAGCAAGTGCCTTGTTATTATTTTGGGTGGAATGATTGAAAAACTTTGGAGCAAGAGCAATAAAATAGCATGTCCCTAGCCAAAACAAGTTGCATTCTAGGGTGTGGAATAAAACATTTGATGCCAAAATGTATGCTAACAAAGACTCTTGTTTTATGATTGTAACACGAATGCCTAAATGAAGTAAGAAGCTGTCTTATATTAAAGGTGAGTTGAAATTCCAAATAAGTTTCTCAGAACTTCCACTCTCCCTTGCCCCATGAAACTGCTATGTGTTTGTGATCTGCTACTGCTTTCTTGAATTGTGGGGAAATGTCCTGAAATTTTCAGGTGGAGGAAACAGGGTGATTGATGCATTATCAGGGTGATTGATGCATTATCTTGGATGTTTTTGTAAGCCCCACCCTCACATCACTCCCAAGGCATTTCACTGCAGTGAGCTCCTCACATCACTTCCCGTAGGCCACACTTCCCAGAATGCCTTGGAATCAGCATGGTGTTTTGTGCCATCATGAGGCTCCCAATGTGTTCTAGGAAGTGTACTGCTGGCAAACTGTGAAGACAGCCTTGTGATTCCACGAGCAGTGCAGGACTAATTAAAAAGTTGTAAAAGCAAGAAAATAATGAAGCCCTGCTCCCTCACTCAGCACCTCCTAACTATAAGTCAAATGTGTGGCAATTCCCCTTGAAAAAAATTGTGTGTGTGTGTGTGTGTGGAGAGAGAGAGAGAGAGAGAGAGAGAGAGAGAGAGAGAGAGAGAGAGAGAGAGAGAGAGAGAGATATTCATTTCACTCACTCACTCACTCACTCACTCCCTCCCCCACCCACCCACCCATACCATGCCCTGGATCATGATACTACATTTCCCCACTACTTTCCTATCAGCATCCCAATGCTGCTGAGCATGCTCAAAACTCACGGGGCTCATTTTGGCTACCTAAGCAGTAGTACTCATGCCTGAGCACCAGACTGATAGGCTTCTTGCTACATGATGGAGGCTGCTGCGTCCTGAAGTTCCATTTATGGTAATGATCAAGGAGCACCAAAAGTCTCCTCATCTGAGCAAATCAGGATAACCATAAGCTGTTTCTGACAGACGTCCCCCATGCTGTCTGAGACACAGTGCTGCCAACAATTAACATTTCAGTCTTATCTAGATTCAGCTTCATTTGGTCCTTTCAGTCCTCAGTCATAGTCAAAACTAGAACAAGCAGTGAGATGGTGGGATTGGATGGCCAAGTCATACATTACTGTAGGATGGTGGTTGTATCAAACAATCTAGCAAAGAGTCCACATGGTTATCATAACACACAAGGCACTCACCACACGGATTAGAGGACAATTTCTATACCAGCTCCAGGATATATTTTAGATTGGCCTTCACCAATCTGGTGGCATGCTGGCTGGCGCTTGTGGGAGTTTGTTGTCCTTCAAGCCCTGCTTTTGGGCTTCCTTGGTGCAATTGGTTGATTACTGTGGGAAGCAGAACTAGGTGGGTATATGATGAGTTCCAACAATACTCTTATATTCTCATGTCATTTTCACAACCACACATTGATCAATGATGCGATATTAAAGTATCTGATCCTATTTCTACTATAAAAATAAAAATATTCCGCTAAATTCAATGGGACTTTCTTCCTGTTGAGTATCCTTCAAATGGAATTAACTCAAAATAGCAATGGCTGAAATTGCTCAAAGTAAAGCACTTTTAAAGACTTTGAAATTGCTTTGATATCAATGGCAGAGAAAGAGATAAACTTATCCCACGGAAGTCAATAGAAGTTTGGTACTTATCTTTGGCTGGATGACATGCTTTGTATTATTCCTTGCTCTAATTGTGAGAAAATTTAATCTCCTAAGCAGGAATGAACAGAAAATTTCACAGTTATTAGCTTTAAATATGCACTGTTTGGAAATTACACTGTGAAATTTAGCTCCCATTAATGTAAATCATATTGCACAGAAAATATCTAATTATCTTTCAAAAATAACAAATATATATGTAAATGTTTTAATCTTAAAATAATAATATGTCTGGACAGGGTAGTTAAAATGGAAAATACAAAATGAGCACAAAAGTTTAATACTTTGGAAACCATCAGAGGCTGGATCTGTATTCCTGCTTATTGAATGACTAAATTATAGGTTAGATTTCTGTTTGCTTATATACCTCATTCATTCCCCTTGCTAGTTATACATTTTAAATAGTTCTAGACCAAAGTGAGACTTCTAACTCAGCAAGTGTTAACCCAAGGGGGTGAATGACCAGAAAATGCAAAAGGCCTAAAGTCAATTCCAGGAAGACAATTTGCATTTTAAAAGCTTTTTTTTTAACAAGATTTTTTTTTGTTAGAAAGAACAAACCTGAGACATTTCTCTTCTTTACAGAACCATGCCTAGCAATTACTCTTAATGCATTTATTACTTTTGCCCAACCATAGCCACCTTTCAGAAGTAGTTTTTAAATGGTTGTTATTATATAGAGTTACCTTTTTTTACAAAAAAACAACCAAAACTTTACTTGAAAGGGAAGATAAATATCTTTTCTAAAAAACCTCACTACTTGCTACTACATTTGACACACAGTGCTGAAACGGAAAACCTCCGAGACTTTGGTTTCCCAGATGGAATTCAGACTAGTTGTTTATTTTCTCTAGTTTGTGAGTTCTTGAATGAATACATCAAAGTGGTATTCAAAGAAGGAAATGTTGTTATGGGTGACATCAATTAGCCTCATATAGACAGAGTGAATGTATGTTCTAGTCAAGGCGAACAGATACCCTAGCGCAGACTTCCTCAGACTCAGCCCTCCAGATGGTTTGGGCCTACAACTCCCATGATGCCTAGCTAGTAGGACCAGTGGTCAGGGATGGTGGGAATTGTAGTCTCAAAACATCTGGAGGGCCGAGTTTCAGGAAGCCTGCCCTAGGGCATTGTTGTGTATATCAATGGGATTGTATGCCTTGGTCCCTTCCAACTCCTGGATCAGACAAGTTTCTTGGCAATGGCCTTCGAAGTATGGGCTGTGAAGGTAACTAAGGAAGGGGCTCTGTGCCAGATACCAAATGGGTGGGCTCCCCTCCCTCAACTGTCTGGGAGTTAGAAAGATGAAAGCTAAAGTGGTGTGAATGCAAGCTAGAAGCAAGGCTGCAGGCTGGAACTCGGGAGACAGAGCCATGCCTGATTTCTGCTGGAATCCCAAGGCTGTGGCTATAGGTGATGCCTATTGGGGTGTTAATGTTGTGAGCCCCTGCATCATAGGCTATGGTGTGTGTGTGTGTGTGTGTGTGTGTGTGTGTGTGTGTTAAACCATATATCCTAAAGACACCACAGTCTTCACTATCTCTCAGTCCTAGCAAACCAAATCCTGGATAAGTGCTTGGACCCCCTGGATTCTGACACCGCCCTGAGATCGGGGTGGCGTGTAACAGTATTTTCTAGATACCCTAAATGACAGGTCAGGGAACCAATCAGAGGGGAGGTGACTCTTAAGTGATGTCCAAGACCTGGGGCAAAATGTAAGTGTTGTTAAACTGACTGAGGACATAGGGCCGGCTCTAGGTAGAGTCCTGGTGGTGTGGGGCGCTGCGCGGCAAAGCCGCGTGGAAGCCATGCTGCGCCCTGCGAGGGTGTGGGCGCCGGAGCGATCTCCGCCCCTCAGTGCCAGGGTGCCCGACCTGCTCGAGACTGCCCTGTGAGGACAAATATAATTAAGAGACATTTATTTGAAAGGAAGTCCAGCACAGCTACATCTGACTTCAAAAGAGAAAAGGGAAGTTGAAAGGGAGAGCCAAGAAGATCCTATCTGAGTCTATAAGATGCTTGGGGTTATTCCAAACCACAATATCAGAAGCTCAGCTAGAAGGCATGCCACAGATCAGGAAAGGGTACCAATCAGACAGAGAGGATGCCACCATAGTTAATGGGCATCTGGTCAGCTGCTGCTGTGAGAACGGGATGCTGGACTACACAGGCCTTTGGCCTAATTCAGAGGGCTATTCCTAGATTCATATCTTCTCTGTTAACATAAGAGGGGAAAGGCAATTTTCAACCTTCCCACTGCAGCCCCAAAAATCTAGGTTAGGGCTTTCAAAGCAGTTTAGAAGGTGAAGCTGGGAGATGCTGAGGGGAATAAACCCTCCTCTCCTCTTGCATTAGCTGAGGTATCCTCTGAAGCAAACACTATCCCACAAGTGGAATAGCTGGATTGGGTTCCACCTATTGGCTTATGCCTTCATTCTGGAGGTATAAAGTCGTACCTTGGAAGTCAAACAGAATCCGTTCCAGAAGTCCATTTGACTTCCAAAACGTTCGGAAACCAAAGTGCGGCTTCTGATTGGTTGCAGGAAGCTCCTGTAGCCAATCAGAAGCCATGGAAGCCCAGTTGGACATTTGGCTTCCAAAAATAGTTCACAAACCAGAACAGTCACTTCCGGGTTTGCGGCATTTGGGAGCCAAAACGTTCAAGAAGTAAGCTGTTCGAAAACCAAGGTACGACTGTAGAAGTAATTTTCAATTCTTATAGGCGTATTTTTCATAGTTCCGACAAATGTCAAGTACAAATTGTGTTGATTATTTATCTCAGCCAAAAGGCAGCCCCCCACCTGTATTTTCTGACTGAATTGCACCCCTCCCATGAAGCATGAATATTATCCTTAATTTCGTAATTAATAAATGGTAAGAAATGTAAATACTGATTAGTGTTTACTTATAAAATCCTTGCAGACACCCTGAATATATGCTGGACAGCTTGTCTCATTCTGCGGCAGACTCCAATTAATTTCCCATAGTTATTACACCTTTCCTAATTGCAACTATTTTTAATTTATATGTATCGGGGGGGGGCACACAAACACTCCTATCTAATCCTACCTTTGGAAGCAGGTTTAATCAAGTTTCATTGCAACTCTCTTCTGTAGAATTCTATGCTCCATTTATGGATGATCTGAATGGCGACCTAAACATATTGGCAGCAGGTTTTTCCTTCAGGTGTTCAGAAGCAGCTTATTATGAACACATTTCAAAAAATAATTAGACAACTACATTGCAAAATTCAGAGAAGTGCAAATTTCAAAGGATAGTGGCATTTTGTTTTGCATATTGATTTGGGAAGCATAAATTAGGTAAATTGGTATTAAAAAGCGAGCCAAATGGAATTTCCCCCCGTTCCCTGTCAACCCCCCCACAGTAAAGCAGGATCATCCATTCAGGTTGGGGAAACCGGCATAACTTGTGGGAAAAGACTGAACCTGAGTTGCTAAGCCATATGCCTGTGACATGTAAAGCATTCAAGCAAGTAATCACCTCAACAAAAGACACCACTATATGGAGATTACATCACCACCATTAGTCATCATAGCACACTCAGCGCCTGATTTTAGGCTTTGGAGAAGCAACTGTTAGTTGTCATCACTTTAGAGTGCGTTAAAATAAGAGACCATTGGCAACTCATTTGCCTAGGAGACAGTTGCTAAGCTCAACATATGCTTTCCCTCAAAATGAAAATGAGATAACAGCATGACCCCCACAAGCTGGAGCATCTTCAGAAAGAAACATCCCATATGAAATATCATCACATTTGTGATAAAAATCACTGAGTATTAGCTGGGAATAATAGGGTGGTTCAGTATGAAGTAACCGCGTGCAGCGCAGAACACAATCGGCAGGCGTAATTGCAAAACAAGCTTGCGCAAATGAAACAAAGGCTGTTTTTTTTGGAAATGTAGGTCTATAATATCCATAATATGTTTCTTTGCGTGTGTGTGTGGGGGGGGGGGAGATACTCTGTAAATTGTGCAATTTTTCTTCCTAGAAATTCTTTCCTATAGGTTCTTCCCTAGGGTGGTTCTAATGGCAATTCATACTTAGAAAATATTGTGCAATTACCACAACTGCAGAGTTCAGTGAATGATTGGGCCTATATAAGAGGTGGGTCAATCTTCCAAGATGGTGGAAGAAATTCAGCATGGCGCTATGGCAATTGTTTCTTCATCACAAGCATTTCAGCTTGCTAGATGAAGCGATCCCCACTCTCCTCCTCCTGTGTGTAGTTCTGGGTTTTTTTTCCTGGCCCACACAGAGCCAATGGGGGGGGCAGTACAGGCCGAGGAGTACCTAGGTTTCCTTGTAACCTTGGCACAATTTTTGTACCCCCTTGGGACTATGCCCTTGACGGGGGCCAACCCCTAAATATGTCCCTGAGTACAGGGGTCACATGGGGGAAACGCTATTGTACTTGCAGATGCTCTTGTGTGGGTAGAACTTATTCGTTGAATGTGGGCATGTTGACTCAGAGATATGCAAGTTCTCATCACAGTGAACAAGGACAGATGTGTGTACCTTGGTTCTCAAATGCCTTGGTACTCAAACAACTTGAAACCCAAACACTACAAACCCAGAAGTAAGTGTTCCGGTTTGCGAAACTTTTTTCGGAAGCCAAACGTGCTCTGTTTTGAGTGTTATGTTTCCATTTTGAGTGCCGCACTTCCGTTTTGAGTGTTACTCTGAGGTCGGTCTGTCTTTGCTATTTGTTTTGCGTTTTTGTTTTTGTGGCTTTTTTTTCTTTTTTGTGTGACTGTGTGGAACCCAGTTCAGGTACTGATTGATTGGTTGTGTGACTGCAGTACATTGTTTATTGCTTTCATTTTATGGATCAATGTTTCTCGTTAGATAGTAAAATTCATGTTAAATTGCTGTTCTAGGGGTTGCTTTTAAAAGTCTGGAACGGATTCATCCATTTTGCATTACTTTCTATGGGAAAGCGTGCCTTGGTTTTGGAACGCTTTGGTTTTGGAATGTACTTCCGGAACGGATTAAGTTTGAGAACCAAGGTACCACTGGATATTGGTCCACTTCTCTTTTGTCTACACCCCAACCCCCATGTGCATAGTGTCCCCTGCTTGTGAGTTGATGAACTGGCCCTTAAAGGCTGCTTTGGGCTTCATTTCTGCTCATAATGTTTCTTATACCGCGCAAAAATAAGCAGAGAAAATCTGCAAGTGTTCAAAAATCACACAGGTTTTGCACCCAAAAAACCCTGTGCCCCAACACCTGATCAAGTGTTTGCAAACTTGAGTTTCCTAATTTAAACCTAAGCACCCACAGTGCTAGAAGCTCAGCTATAGGGACATAATGCAAGCCATATGGCTGCTAGCTATCACCAACCCACGAACAGTACAGGAGCAGACCCAGACAGCTGTGAGACGCCACGAGGCGCTACAGGGATCTTGCAAAATGCCTTTTTAAAAGGCGTGGGAAGGCTCGAAGAAGAATCACATGTATTTTGCTTTTCAGGCAGGGAACAGATCCCTTTCGCTCAGAGCCCCAATCTAATAGGTCACCATGTAGGAAGAGTGTTTGTCGCCCTGTATAAATATGCAGAACACGTCTGGGCAAGATGTGAAGTACAGCATGTTCCTTTCAGGGAGCTTGTTGCTAGTAGCCATTTTGTAAATGGGAGCTGAATGTTACTGTTTGCCAAGCAAATCTTACATTTCAGTCCGTGGGTGGGTTTACTTTGGATTAATAGCAAAATGGAAAGCTGTATTATTAAGCTTTAAAAACAAAACAACACCATGAAAACAGCTCAGCTGAGTCCAAATGGTAAGAGCTGTTTTGACAATGGAATGCATTACCATCTGTCGGGGAGTCTTTAGCTGTGATTCCTTCTTTGCAGGGGGTGGACTGGATGACCCCCAGGAACCGATCCAACTCTATAATTCTGTAAAATGCCTATTTGCATCTATAGTATAGATTCTATAGAAAACCTACACATTAAATGCAAATATTAAATATGAATTTAACATTGCATCTGGTTTATTTCTTTGGTGTGCTCCTTCTAGATCTGACACCTTAATTTTAATTTTTTTAAAAATATATTATTAGCTATGTTTTTGTGGACTAGAGTCTACTCTTGTCCATGAATCTTATGCCATAAAAAAGTTCATCTTAAAGGGTGCCATGAGTTGCTTAGTTACTTTTGCTACAGCAAACAAACATAGCTACCCCCTGGGATATATCTAGAGGGTTTTTTCTTCCCCTGATGGTTTTATTCATTTTTGATAGTTTTGCTTGTTGGCTATTTTGTTTTCGAATGAGCTGTCTTGTTAACCATTTCAATAGGATTTGACGTTTATATGTTTTGTTATGAAGGCCCCTTTCAGGGTTGCAGATGCAGGATCTAAACGTTTTTTGTTTTTTTAATGAAGTATTTTAGAATCTATAGCCATGCCCTCAACAAACACCACATTCTGTCGCTGGATCTTTTGGCAAAAACCTTGGGAATTGCTGCATTCGATACATGCCTGCTCATCTTCTTTGGTGGGTGGTGTTATGGCCAAGCCTCAGACTACGCAAGTGATCCGCTGGATCGCCCGGCTGCCGGCTATTGACCAATGCTGGCAGACCTTGGATGGGTGTTCCCCTGGCAGAGGGTCCAACCAGCCAACGGGGAAGCTTGGGCCCCCTCCCAGAGGTCATTAAATTGCAGCCTGCCCAGGCAGTCTTCCCTGCTTTTTCGTCGGATCTCATTTGTAGGCTGTTCTGTCACAAGCACCAACCGAGTTTGGTGGCAATATGGATGGAAGGATAATTCACAGTCCGTACACAGAGCAATCTCACTTTCTTTATTGAGGCTGGCTGTTGCGGCCTGAGCCAGTAAACTCATTTTACGGAGGTCACTGAGCCGCCCTCAAGTAGTAACTGCTTGTAGTTCTTTGCCTATGTTGATTCAAACCAGTGATCTAGAATAGAGAGAGCCTGTACCATGTTATCCCCTTTCCAGCTCACCTGGACCTTTGCCCCTTCGATTTCACATAGTTACTACTGTGCCAGGCCAAAAGAAAAAGGCACTTAAGCAGAAGAAGGGAGAGCAAAGGCAGGAAGGAGAGCAGCAGAGGGCTGAACAACACGTTTCATGCATAGCATAGCTAGCAGCACCATCTAGCCGTGTGCAGTCCCCAATCCCTTTGCCTCAAAAAACAAGGAGCAGCAAAAACTGGCATCTTTCTATCTATGGCCTACAGTGACCTGCAACTGCACAAGCGTGAGGCAGGAAGCTGGGCAAGAGGCGAGAAAGCACCTGCCACCCACACCCTCCCTTTATGCAAAAAGAGAAAACAACAATACTTAGGAAAAGAAGAGAAAGGGGAAAGAGAGTTCTCAGTGGTCCAGAGGCCCCTCATGCAGCACCACAAGCATGAGGCCTGGCAAGAGGTGGGACATGGTAATGTTGGGCCCCCTCTTATTCTGCAAAACAATAAGGAAAAACTCAAAAAGCAGTGGGTGTATAAAGAGTGGCTGTAGTGGCCCAGGGCATGCGCGTGCCTGCGTGCGTGTGCACGCACGCGCACACAAACAAACAAACACAGCCTCAAAAACATAAACATGAAGCAGGTGCTCTGCCAAGACCCTGGAAAAAACCCTGTAGTGCCCTCCACTACAATTCTTCAGGAAAGAACCCCCCCCCAAAAAACCCAGGTAATATTGAGAACTCCTGTGCTCTTCCTGTTCAGAACAAAAAGCTAGCTTTACTTTGGAAAGTGTGTACATATGCTTGTCTACAAGTGGCCCGGTGAACACCTTAAAGCCTGGTTTCTACCTATGATTTCAGTGCTGATTATTGGTTATCTTCACTGGGTTTTTTATTTTTAAAAAAGGTAAAGGTAAAGGACCCCTGGACGGTTAAGTCCAGGTCAAAGGGGTTGCGGCACTCAACTCACTTCACACTGAGGGAGCCGGCGTTTGTCCACAGACAGCTTTCCAGGTCATGTGGCCAGCATGACTAAGCCGCTTCCGGAGCAACAGAACACCGTGACTGAAACCAGAGTGCATGGAAACACTGTTTACCTTCCCACCGCAGCGGTACCTATTTATCTACTTGCACTGGCATGTTTTTGAACTGCTAGGTTGGCAGAAACTGGGACAGAGCAAAGGGAGCTCACTCCATCACACGGATTTGAACTGCCGTCCTTCTGATTGGCAAGCCCAAGAGGCTCAGTGGTTTAGACCACAGTGCCACCTGTGTCCCATGGCTGTTGGGTACCTTTCATGAACGCCAAAGGTGCTGCTTGTGGGAGCAATTGTGCCCACAGACAGAAGTCCTGTGTTAGGCCTTGAAATGTCAGGGAAACCCTGGGGAGCAGTCTTACTGCACCTTGCCTCAGCTTTCTGCCCATTCCCATTTATCAGTTGTGTTTTACTGCTTTATGGTATCCATACTCCATAAATTTAATTATTTCTTCATTGGCATGACTTTGTTTTGCTGATAGTTTCTGCAATCCGCAAATGCAGGAGACTTACTTCTGGCAAGTAATGACACTTGGGTGAGTCACTCCTTCACAGAGGTGCTTCGCTCGCCAACTCACCAACAAATGCTTCCAAGAATAGCAGCTGCAGAAAGATCATCAAACCAGGATGGTAGACTGCAATCGTCCATAAGTGTTTGGGGGTTCCAGTTTGGTAGTTAGAACACTCGCAAACTAGAAGCAATAAACTCAGCTGTATCAAAGCAGATGATTGTGTGCTGGTTTTTAAGAATGCCTTATGGTCATTCTGGAAAGATTGGGTGAGGGTAATAATAAATGAATGCACATGTTTGCAGGCTCACAAGGCTCCCCTCCATCTTGTAAAGAGGCAGAAAGATTGATCTCGTTCGGACTATATTGACATTTTTGTTTCACATGAACAGGATTCAGTGATGGAAAGGTTTTTGTGGCTGTGAATGGGAATGATTTGTGTTCTAGAAGCACTTGGTTTGTGAATTCCTTTAAAGAGCTGTAAGCTTACAATAGAAGTTTTCAAATGCTCTGGCTCTGTTTATGTTGATTTGTTTGCTGAGGAATCTCTTATTTATTGGCTGTCATACAAGATTCTGTGGCATGATCTAGTCATGGGCATCTTTGGCTGGGCCTGTTGGACCACAGAATTGTCCCTCTTCAGTAAACCACCAGGATAAGTGGAGCACTGTCCCACCAAACCCATTCTTCGCTCAGCCAGTCCCTATCAACCTATCTCCTTACTTGGCATCATCCGTCACCTTCCTCCTCCTTGGTCTCACAGTTGCCCTCAACCGATAAGAGGGTGGAGCCAGAACTTGAATTAGTTGACCCTGCCTGTCATTGGCTCTGGCTCCACCTATCATCTGGACTCCCTGCCTTCCGCTGGACGCCAGCCACCCCCCAGACCTGCTGACACTAAGTGAAGATTATCCTGAGCTACATGGATGCAGGGTCTGACTCAGGGTGGATCTAAATACAGGAAAAATGGTCACTATAAATAAGTCAGAAATTAGATTGTTTTAACAAAAAAATCCAATGGGAAATCTCATTTCATACCATTCCTGGTGTTGCATGTTTAAAATGCATTCAATTCGCTGTTTCTTTACTTACCGTATGTAGCTGAGTTCGCAGTAGAAAGTACAGTCAAACCTCAGTTGTTGAACGCAATCCATTCCAGAAGCCTGTTTGGCTTCCGAAATGTTTGACAACTGATGCACGGCTTCTGATTGGTTGCAAGAGCTTCCTCCACTCAGGCAGAAGCCACATTAGACATTTGGCTTCCAAAAAATGTTTGAAATTTTACTTCTGGAAACTGGAGCTGTTTGGGAACCAAGGTTTGACTGTAGCTTCCTATATCTGCCATTTCTTCTTCAAAGCCCTTCCCTTCCTGTGAAAAACAGTTTTCCATATGCCAGACAGCTTGCCATTCCTTATTCTGTTTTACTGGGATTACCACCCCCAGTTTGTCAATGCAAGAATAATGAGCTTGGCACTGCTGAAACCCAAGATTTACATTGGGAATTGGTTTCAAATTGGGACATTTTGAAAGATAATTGTTGACCCTGAAAACAGCACAAATGTTGGCAAACCGTTCAGCGCTCTTGGGGGCTGCCGTGCCGTATTTGTCTCTTAACGTCATTGCTTCAAAACGCCTTACCTTCTGAACAATGAGAGCTGAAGCAGAAGAAGAATACATGTTTAAAACCATGAAAACTCAGGGCAAAGCCAGATTGCAGCTATTTTTATGAGTGAGAAAACACCAAGTCAAAAATGGGCCTGCTTTTGAATTTGACATGTCTTGGGCATTGTGTGTCTAGAAAAGGCTGCAAATGTTTGACTACATGGGTTTGGTTATAATGAGCCATATGCAGCATGTAACCTCTGTACTGTGGCATATGCTGCCTGGAACGATGTTAATCTTGAATCATAATGCAATATAGCAGTCAAGACGAGGCATACGAGAACTGTGTATGTGTTGCTGAGAAGCAGGCAACACACAGCTTTGGCAACCTTCATTATTTCATTTTTCCCAAAGACATAATAAGAAATTTTTTTTTGGGGGGGGAGGGTTATTAACTGTATCCATACACTCCTACAGCCCATATCTGCAAACACCTACACACATAATCAGAAATGCTTTATGCTGCTTTTCTGGCAAACAGCCCGGAAATTAAAGCAAATGAGGGTATTTATAGACCATTGTGCAAAACACAAATAAATATACGGTGCCATATAATAAAAAAAATAAGATGAAGCAAATGCCCGAGCTGCCTATTTTTATAAGATGGGTCCGGTTGCTGCCATGTCTTCCTGAAAGGCAACAAAGAAGGTGCCCAGTGACTGTTGGGAGGAAAGAGATCAGCTTGGCTCTGCTGAGGGTGATAGCGCAAGGGTGGCTACCCTTTGCCCCCCAATCCTACCGAGCCACAACTCCCATCATCCTTGACCACCAGGGTCATGCTTGCTGGGTCTCATGGGAGTTAGGGGTCTAGAAACTTCAGGCGAGTCACAGGTTATCCAACTCTGTGCTAAAGGCTACAACCGTTCTGTGTGCTCTCATTTTCCCAACACACCAGCGCAACTGCATTGTAGTAGTGTAATCGGCTGCTATCTTTTTATATGAACCTTCCTTAGGAGCCTTTGGTGTTGATCAGCTTGTAACTAGTAACAGATGCTCTTGTGGTCTCCATGTCATGAAAAACTTCACCTACTGACTTGCTGTCAAATCCCCAATAACCAGTAGGCCATTTCTCCCACTTTCTGATCTCCTTAAGGCTAAGAAGTATCAAACCACTCCACAGACTCTAAGGGCACAAAAGTACAAAAAGCCAGAATCATGACTTCTCCTTGGTCTTTCTTTCTTTGTTGGGTCTGTGCCATGCAAAAAGAGATCAGTTTGTGCTTCCAGCTTCTGGGCATTCCTAGGTGGGTGCTGACAAACTTTAGATGCAATAATGCATGTCTTGTGGGGATACTGTATGGCATCAAAACAGACAGGCGGTCCATTAAGATGTTTGAGTATATGAATATAATGGACCATGATTACATTTTATGTCAAGTAGATATAGCAAGTTTGTTGTTTTTAGACCAAAACTCATGAGCATCAAGGCACATTCTTGTTTTTCTTTCTAAATATCCCACAGGTGAATGGGAGTTATAGCCACCCTGTTTTTCATCACACCTGTAAGTGGGTTTGTATACATGGGATTCCTCCACCCAAAGCATCCTGTTTTATAGCTACAGTTGTCTGAGTGAAGGAATAAAACCTGTTTGCCTAAATTCATCTTTTACCCATAAGAAGTTTCTGTGTCTGCATGTCTCTGTCAAACTGGCCAATTTCGTACACTAGACATCATTTCAAAGTCAGTGATGTGTAGGAAGTACCGTAAATAAAGTCTAGATGGATAACTTACATGGGCTGAATAATGTGGCTCCTTCCCACATGAACGTTTCTGATGGCTTATATTTCCTTGGAAGTCATTGACCCCTTTCACAGAAATGTGGAGGCTGAGCAAAATGGGTACTGTTACTTAGAAACATATGTAACTTCCCCATTCTCTCCCTCCGCCCCTTTCAGGATAAACATTTGAGCGGATGGGAAAGCAGTGGCTTCAGGTTGTTCCTTTATTTTTAAACTGTGCTCTAAACTTCATTTGAGTGGTGTGAGAAATTTAAGTTTTTGTCCATGCTCTGTAATTATTTTATTTTATGTTGAGAGTTGCCAACTGGAATAAAATAAATGAATGAGTTAATGAAATAAAGACAAAAACAAAACAAAACACAGAGTGGGATGCAAATTTTCACAACTGGTCCACAAACAATTGTGACAGATCCCAGATGGCCCAGATGGCCCAGATGGCCCAGATGGCACCTTGTCTTTGGCCATTTAACAGGGAACTGAGAGAGCCAAAGGAAAGCCATTTTGATGAGCTAGCTACCAGAGTGAATCTCATGAGAATGTCTGGAGACTTCTAAGTCTGGGGGTGTGATCTTGGCACCTGGCCTTCATAACTGACATGAGTTTCTAACTGGGACAGCAGCTTCGTAGCCCCAAGGAGCAAAGGAGTAGTGTTTAAGGTAAAAGAGAGAGGTGTGCCTTGCCTTCTAAGATGAAGATGCTGGGACTTAGAGAAGTGAGGTGAATCTGTATAGACCAGGCATCCCCAAACTTTGGCCCTCCAGATGTTTTGTACTACAATCCCCATTATCCCTGACCACTGGCCTGTTAGCTAGGGCTCATGGGAGTTGTAGGCCAAAACATCTGGAGGGCCGCAGTTTGGGGGTGCCTGGTCTAGACTATTGCCTTTTATCCCTCCTTTAAAAAAAAACAATTAGAAATTATAGTAAAAGGCTAAATCCAGGAGGACCCCACTATTTAATTGTTTAAGCAAAACTCTTCTATTTAGAGAATACAGAGCCTTCATGAACTCTGAGAATTTCAAGGCTGGTAACACTGCTGGCCTTCCTTTTTCTTGAGAAAGGCTGTCTGCCAGGTAGGTCTTGGCCTCTGACACAATAATTTCAGGCACTTATTAGATTGTCTCCTTCAAACACAGTTCCACAACCAGTGCCAAATTAAACCCTGTGAAGGCCCCTAAGCTGTCAAAATCTTGAGGGGGAGGCCTCGCAAATTATCTCCTAATAGGTTTTTATAATTTTCTTCCAAGATCAAATCAGTATTATTTTCATCCATTGTCACGGGGCCCCTAAAAGGCATGGGGCCCATAGGCCAGTGCCTACTCTGCCTATTTGGGAATCTGGCACTGTCCATAACCAAGTCATGTGTACAGAAATGCGTACCACACTGTAAAGTGTGCATAAAAATGCATATGTTAGGGAAAATCAAAATGAGAATCTCGAGAGCAACTGAAACAGAGCTCACCCACTTCAGTGGTTGCCCCTGGGACAAACAGTCCTACAACAAGTAACAGGTAACAGCACATTTGATAGCGCACCTATTTAAACAGACAAGCATCTTATAGGGACTCAATCTCTTCACCCCAGCCTTTGTCTTCCCTGATCCAAGCATTGAGGATTGATCTGAGCATTGCCTTTCCCCCCTCTTCTTTTGTGTTCCCTTGAGACTTGTGTTCTCTCTAGGGTGTGTGGCCTGAGGGAGTTCCGATGGCGAAACAGAGATGCCTAGAAGGCCTCATTCAGCCCCCAGGCCAGAGGTTGAACCAAGCTGTAGTTAAACACATTTAAAAGTAAGTCAGGCTGTTCCTATTCAAAGCCAGCTGTCTAGCAGCAACACAGGATGATACCTGGACTAAATATCATGTGAATGGGTCAACAAAGAGTTAAATGAGGGGGAGGGGGGAAGAGACAGAAAAGGAAAGACTAGAAAAAGAAACAGAAAGACAGAATGAGAGAGTCAGAGCGCAAAGGGAAGCAATGAGAAGAAGCCATCTATTTGGCAACCTTTCATATAAATCTACCAAGACACAGCTATTATATCTGATTGTTACCATGTGTGGGAAATAGATGAGATGATTTTTGTCATCTTCTTCCTGAAATATTATCCTTCACATTGCTGAGAGGATAATGTTATTGGACAAAGTATTGGCACCAGCCTGTGTGGCCCACACAAGTAAAAGTCTTTCCTCAGGCTCCATAGTTGTCTGAGTCACCAAAGGTGGGAGTAGCAAGTGTGTCACTTATTATTCTCTTTCAAATGCCTCTTCCCTGATTATGGGAGCTCTGTACGTAGGCAGCCTGTTCAGTGTGTTTTAGCCATCAAACAAGGACTGTCACCTAGCAGTCGTGAATATCACTCTTCCTTGGAAATGATGAGCAGCAGGCATGCAAAGTCTTCTTAAGCCTTCTGTGTAGAAGACAGAAGCCCTATTCAAGTAGGGTTTTTTGGGTGGGGTGGGGTGGGGGGTGGAGGCACGCATCACACTCCCAACACCCGTGCCCAAGCATTCAGTGTGGAAGTCTGAAGGGGGATTCTGAGTATATTTGTGTGATGGCATTGACAACCCTCCATGCAACCAGGAGCCCAGAATTGACTGGGATTTGGAGATGGGGTTTGCATGCATGGCTTCTCCACCTGAAACGCACAACAACTTCACCCCAGATGCCGGAGCAGAGCATAAGTCAATCCTGACATGCATTGTACCAGCAAATAGATGCCTTTAGGACAGAGCATGTAAACTGCAGTGTCACAACCATGGAATCATAGAACCGTGGAGTTGGAAGGGACCATGAAGGTGCAGGAATCTTTTGCCCAAGGTGAGACTCGAACCCATGATTGATAATTTCATACTCAAACAACCATGTTGGATGGGAATTCCTGCAGGGATGCCACCAGGTAGGACCATGTACGTGTGTGTGTGTGAATGAAGAAAGGACCTTTAATGTGCAAGGGGAAGAACAGGTGAGGAATTTTCTTATACTTTCTCCAATATTGTGTGTGCACCCTGTACAAAGCATCAGAGTTGGGATAGTCATAGTCAAGTTTTGCTATGAGGGTTTGCTGGCTGGGCCTTATTGTGAACCCCATATGTCTCCGACTCACAAGCCAATACATTTTCCTCTGATAATATTCAGAACTAGATGAAGAAGGCCTAAAAGAGCAGAGATACCTATTTGCATCCACAAACAGCCCCCCACCGACAGCCTGCCCTCACCTATTCCAGAAAATATTGGCAAGATTTTGCTCCTCGGCATTAGTGGTGTTATCAGCTTCCACACAGGTAGAATTGTGGCCCAAGGCAGCCATCTTTAACATGTCAGCTGTAATAATTCCACAAGCACCCAGTGGATCAGGGGTTGAGAACTCTATTGGAGGCCAGGGAAGTCTTTTTCTGGTTCCTGACTGGGCATAACTAACACCTGGAAACAAACAGAAAGGACGGTGAAACTAAACCAGGAGCAGCCAGTAAGAAGAGGTGATACCACAACTCCATTCTTGAAATAAAAAATTGTCCAGTCCAAAAATAGGGTTCAAAAGCTTTACTAACAGAACTTGCTTCAAAAGAAACAGAAAACAAATAATGTTACATCCAGGTAATTGCACAATATCATGTGCTGATCCCAGCATAGATAGAACACCTTAGCATAGCTGCCAAGTCTCCCGTTTTCGCCGGGAAAACCCCGATTTTAAAGGCTTCTCACGCTGTCATCCCGAATGGGGAAATATCCCGTGATTCACCCGTATTTCTTGCAAACAGAGCCAGGAAGTGTGCGCGCGAGTATCACTCTTTACTTTTTCCTATCTCTATGGACACGCAAACAGAGCCAGGAAGTGTGCGCGCGAGTATCACTCTTCACTTTTCCTATCTCTATGGGCACGCCTCTGCGTGTGGCGATTCTTGCTCTTGTCCTCCCCCCCCCCCGTCGGGTTGGCTCGGCTCTTAACACGTGGGGGGGGGGTGAGAGAGCGCCGACCAACCAGGGAGCCCCTGAGCAGCCCGGGACCAGGAAGAGAAGGAAGAGGAGGAAAGAAAGAGAAGAAAGAGGGGCTCCTGGGAAGGAGAAGAAAGAGGAGTCTTTGTTCCTGCCGCTGCAAGGCTGGCATGCATCAGCCAGGTAAAGGGGGTGCAGTGCGATCGCTGGGGGGGGGGAAGGGGCTGTAGATCCAGCTGGGGAGTGGGGAGATGAAGGTCACCGCTGGAGGGTGGGGGTCCCCATACAGCAGCAGCAGCAGCAGCAGCAGCAGCAGCAGCAGCAGCAGCAGCTGCCAGGGCCAGGGCCAGGATGCCACGAGCATATCGTGTTGGGGCTGGTGCGCGCACGGACCCAGCAACTGCCATGCTGGGCTGCAGAGTACTTAGTTGGTTGAAGGCGGAGGAGTCAAGCCGGGGAGGGGGATGATTACTTGTGCCCCCAGTCCACCTTACAACCCCCAGAGGATGGAAGCTTCTGCCTCCCCGCAGCTGCGCTCTGTGCACCCCATTTCTCCCCAGAATTAAAGGACTGGGCGAGGGGTGGGGGGAAGGTTGCAAATTGAGGTGCCAGCCCTCCCAACACACACCAGACCTCCTCTAGCCCCCCATTCTCAGGCACTGCCTTAGGCATTCTTAGGCACTCTGGGGCTGATGGGATTTGTAGTTCAAAACAGCTGGAGGTCTCCAGGTTGGGGAAACTGTTTTTAGTCTATCTATTGCAGGAATCTTTTGGGCAAAAAAGGGGCTTGAACCCATTGAAAGTCGTAAAAAACATTCTTGCTATTGATAGTTATTGTTTTGAGTTTTTTGTGTTTTACAATCAAGAGCTGTATAAAGCAAATCATTTTTTAATTTGTCAGTCAAGCATGAAAATCTTAATTGTGGATTTGAGACCTATGTTGGGCAAATAATTCCTGCCTTGTAGGGGGTTGGACTAGATGACCCTTGTGGTCCCTTCCAACTCTACACTTCTATGATTTTATTAAATAAATTAAATTAATTAAAATTAAATTAAATAAATTGGGCTGTGATAAGGTATACCAGGAGCAATTTGCCTGCTTGGTGGTTTGGGGGGCTTTCTTTGAGCTCAAAACCTTATACTGTATGTATATAATTGTGGAGTTGGAAGGGCCCCGAGGGTCATCTAGTCCAACCCTTGCAATGCAGGAATATGCAGCTGTCCCATACGGGGATCGAACTTGTGACGTTGGCATTCTCAGCACCACACTGTAACCAACTGAGCTATGCATGCACCTTGTCTTCCAACAAAATATGCCCAGAGGCAGCTTGTGTTTGCAAAGTGGCGAGGCAGTGAAGACTTTCTGCACATGCTCAGAAGTGTGCTTACTAGTTTCCAAGGGCTCAAATCAAGCCATCCTTGCTCCCTAATCCTTCAAGAATGAGCACAAATGCAAGGTCTCCCGCCTCCCTCAATCTCTTGCAGAGCTCAGCCTTCCTCAATAGGAGCAGAGCTATAAGGATGGCTGAGCAATGTTCTCCGGCTTGCTAGGAAAACATCTGGGATTCTGGAGAGACATTTCGCAGAACGTTTCACTGCCACAAGCTCTGAGCCAGTGGAGGGAGCCGGCAAACAGCCAGAAATTTTGCAGAAGGGAAACAAAGTCTAGCCCTCAAGGCAAAACAAAATGTACGCAGGGTGGGTTTGGCCTGTTCGTCATAGAATCATAGAGTTGGAAGAGACCTCAAAGGCCATCCAGTCCAACCCCCTGCCAAGCAGGAAACACCATCAAAGCATTCTTGACATATGCCTGTCAAGCCTCTGCTTAAAGACCTCCAAAGAAGGAGACTCCACCACACTCCTTGGCAGCAAATTCCACTGTCGAACAGCTCTTACTGTCAGGAAGTTCTTCCTAATGTTTAGGTGGAATCTTCTTTCTTGTAGTTTGAATCCATTGCTCCGTGTCCGCTTCTCTGGAGCAGCAGAAAACAACCTTTCTCCCTCCTCTATATGACATTCTTTTATATATTTGAACATGGCTATCATATCACCCCTTAACCTTCTCTTCTCCAGGCTAAACATACCCAGCTCCCTAAGCCGTTCCTCATAAGGCATCATTTCCAGGCCTTTGACCATTTTGGTTGTCCTCCTCTGAACACATTCCAGCTTGTCAGTATCCTTCTTGAACTGTGGTGCCCAGAACTGGACACAGTACTCCAGGTGAGGTCTGACCAGAGCAGAATACAGTGGTACTATTACTTCCCTCGATCTAGACACTATATTCCTATTGATGCAGCCCAGAATTGCATTGGCTTTTTTAGCTGCTGCATCACACTCTTGACTCATGTCAAGTTTGTGGTCTACCAGGACTCCTAGATCCTTTTCACATGTACTACTCTCAAGCCAGGTGTCTCCCATCCTGTATTTGTGCCTTTCATTTTTTTGCCCAAGTGTAGTACTTTACATTTCTCCTTGTTAAAATTCATCTTGTTTGCTTTGGCCCAGTTGTCTAATCTGTTAAGGTCATTCTGAAGTGTGATTCTGTCCTCTGGGGTATTAGCCACCCCTCCTAATTTGGTGTCATCTGCAAACTTGCTCAGGATGCCCTCAAGCCCATCATCCAAGTCATTGATAAAGATGTTGAATAAGACTGGGCCCAAGACAGAACCCTGTGGCACCCCACTAGTCACTACTCTCCAGGATGAAGAGGAGCCATTGATGAGCACCCTTTGGGTTCGGTCAGTCAGCCAGTTAGAAATCCACTGAATGGTAGCATTGTCTAGCCCGCATTTTACCAGCTTCTTTACAAGAATATCATGGGGCACCTTGTCAAAGGCCTTGCTGAAATCAATATAGGTTACATCCACAGCATTCCCTTCATCTACCAGGCTTTTAATTCTGTCAAAAAATGAGATCAGATTAGTCTGACATGACTTATTTTTCAGAAACCCATGCTGACTTATTTTTCAGAAACTCAAGCAGCAACACCAGGATTCCTAGGAGGGGGGTGGCTTCTGAAGAGAGGTGCAAACTTATATGTGCTTGGGTTGCCAACCCCTCCACCCTCCGCATTAGATAGGGAGAGAAAAGGACCGGCACTGGGTTCTTTCAGTGCCCAGACATGTGCAGAGCTGGCACCGGAAGTCGCTTCTGCGCATGTCCAGACATGCGTAGAAACGACTTCCGGTGCCACACCGCTGGGTGAGTCTGTGATCCCTTATTTTTCAATGCTGAACTTGGCAGCTATGCACCTTAGAAATGTGAAATCTCTTCATCCAGAGCAGAAATCAAAGCTCTGCCTCTCCAACACAGTCCCATTAGCCTGAGGCTCATGGGCGTAGGCAGGGGGGGCAGGAGGGGGCAATTGCCCCCCCCCTAGAAGCAGGGCCACTGGCCAGCCTGCCCCACTGCCCGCCCGGTGCCGTCTCCCTTCTCCCTGGCTGGCTGTGGGGCGGACGGCGGGAAAGCACCAGAGCCGCGCAAAGCGTTTGGCTGGCTTTCCCTCCCTCCGCCCCACAGCCAGCAAGGGAGAAGGGAGACGTCCCTTCTAGCCGGCTGGCTGTGGGGCGGGCGGAGGGAAAGCCAGGCAACCGCTTTGCGCGGCTCTGGGGCTTTCCCTCCACCTGCCCCAGCGATTGCAGAGGGGGAGGAGGGGATCGGAGCAGCCCGATTTCGGGCTGATCCTGGCTCCCCCTCTTCCCTTCCGATCGTGGAGGGGGAGGAGGGAGTCGGAGCAGCCCGATTTCGGGCTGATCCTGGCTCCCCCTCGTCCCTTCCTATCGCGGAGGGGGAGGAGGGAGTCGGAGCAGCCCGATTTCGGGCTGATCCTGGCTCCCCCTCGTCCCTTCCGATCGTGGAGGGGGAGGAGGGAGTCGGAGCAGCCCGATTTCGGGCTGCTCCAATGTGGCCCCGCCCCTTGCTCCCCGCCCCTTGCCCCCCCTGATTTTCATCCTGGCTACGCCCCTGCTGAGGCTTTGTTCTCCTGGAGAGAAAATATTAGCAGTCCTTTCTTCTCTGATGCTTTCAGAACAAAGACTTAATAACACTCCCAAAATGGAGACTTGTAATTGAATACCTCATGTGCTCTAAGTTGAACACTTCGTGAGAGCTAGCAGAGATACATTCTCAGCTAATCATTAACTGTTAGGCTCTCCATTGAACTTTTGTTTAGCTCAGTGGAACTTTTCATACCATGCTATACTTTTAGCACCAGATTGGCTTTACCACTGTGCCCACATATCTCCAATCTTGCCGCATCTGCTCTACCCCCTGTGTCAGAAGCAACATCTGCTCTGATGGGATGTCGATAGCATGACACTGGCCACTCCTGAACTAAGTGAAAGAAGCTGCTTTGCTCCTTGAGGATTACTCAGCTGTTTAGTTGGGCCTGTTTCCTATGGCCCCTATTCAGCGACTAACTTAAGCAATCGTGGCTGAGCCACCCTAGGGCTGGACACTGGAATTAGCAACTAGCATTTGCAACTGTGCTGCAAATAAAGCCAAACACAGACTCCCTTCCCCCCGTGTTATCAAGTGCAACTGAGCCCGAGAAGGGCAAGTACAGCCCAAATGACAGAAGGCAGACTCGATAGCTGATATCCCTATATCTCACTGGGTTCATATAATTCTGCTGTTCTAAATCAGAACCTCTGATAGCTCAAAACAAGGCTGCCTATTTATATTTCTTAAGTCATCTGCTTTGTTCCATTAGGTAGCTAATGTTGCAGCTATATACCACTCTCAACTTTATTACTGCCTTCACTTCATCTTCAGTTTCAGCTTCTACTGCACTTTCCCCCCTCTTAGCATAAAGACACTCACACTGTGCTTAATTAAGGACACTTACTCTACAACTTTTTTCCACCTGAGCAGGGTCATTTTTTATTACTTAGAAACTGTATTTCACAGTCCAGGACCTTGGAGAGACCTGCCAAACACTCTGCTGTTGTCTCTAATTCCAAAGGTTGCAAATACCTTTTCGAAACTGGTAAGGGGAAGCTACCACTTATTTGAAGCTCTTGCACTCTGCTTGCTGCCTAAGCAAGTTTTCATGGAGCTGGGAAATCCAGAATCTCTCCTCGAGCTCATAATAGCAAGCAATTAGTTCCTGCTTCTAACTGAAAATGAAACAATTACAAGTTCTGATGAACTTGTGGGTTGCAGAAAAGGCAATGAGGACTGTTGAGAAGTAGCCTGGCTCAAGGATCCTCTTCAGCTGAGCTGCAATCACAGAACAATAGAACTGCAGAGTTGGAAGGGACTCCAAGGGTCATCTAGTCCAACCCCTGCAATCTCAGCTGAAGAATCCCCAACAGATGGCCGGTGATCTAAATGAAGCAGGGTGGGGAGGTGAATTAGCACCCTTTATGCATGCCTGGACAACATATTTGGACTGCTTCCTTCTTGGGAGGATTACTATTTCAGAATTCAGGAAATAAATACTATTATAGTGCAGAAAGATTAGTATGTGTAGAATAAATAAAAAAACACAGAGGAAGAATAATATACAAGGTAAAAAAAATGTATACAACACAACAGCGTGGATGTTGAGGCTCATGCATGAGTTTCTTCCAGCTTGTGTTAATTATCTTCTTTGAATTCTCTGACCTCGGTTCATTTCCATTTCTCACCTGAGGCAGCTGATTTGTGGGTGTCCCGAAAGGGCAGCAAACTGTTGGTGGTTTAATTTACTATTGTTGTATTTTCACTGGCAGGGAAGCAGGGAGGCACTTGCGGGATTTTCTGCCTAAGGCACCAAAATAACTCGGCCAGCCTTGAGCACTGCGCACCTGCACTTGTGTGTTGCCATTTGCTGCATTGCCTCAGGCAGGAAAATGTCTTGGGTCAGTCCTGCATTAGCATCTTGGTATTCCTAGCCGGTTTCTCATCTTATATACTTGTCATAGTCTATAACTTTTCCTCCTGAGATTTATGCCATTGTGCTCTTTTCTTTTAAGGTCTTATGGCTCTATGTTCCTAACTTCAAGCATGCTATTCACCCGAGGGGTAGTTGTATGGTTCACTGTAGATCTTATTTTTCTTACAGGGTTCATTAAAGTGTTGATAAGATTTTACATTGTAGAATTGCAATCTGTTCTTTTCCTCACTTTTAAAGAATGTGGTTCCCGAGTAATATTTGGTTCGTTATTACGTATGTTGTTGTTTTAAGTAAAATACATATTTTCAATGGTTTCCAGCAGATTTTCCCATTTTACACACAATAAGTCATTGTTGTTGTTGTTGTTGTTGTTGTTGTTAGGTGGAATTCAACAAAGCTGTTGCATGCATGGAACGAGGTCTACTCACACAATAGAACTTCTCTCCTCTCCTCCCAACATGTACCCTATGCCCTCTCATCTGCCCTGGAGAGTTGGGGTAATCCCCAGAACAGGTTTAGGGGTCACATGAAGTGAGAAGAGGAGGGAAGTCCCATTGCGCAAGTGAATCTCATTCCCTACATGCATATACCACTTAGTGCTATAGCGAATTTCATCTATTATCATAAATTTATTTTATAACGCACAAACGTTACCTTTCCACACCTATCCATGTGAGAAAAGATGGATGCAATTGCATTGTGCCATTCAGATTAACAGGTACCAAGTAATAGTGCACTTTTTGCAATGAAACTCTATGGATAAGTGCATAATCTGACTGGAAGTCGCGTTCTGATCTGCAAACAGGTTTGGGCACGTGAGATTAGGTTGGCCCACTGCACAAAATGGATTTAACAACTTCCTCCCCCATGTACCATATTATGACAAGTTTTGGGAGCTATGCCCACACAGGCACCTGGATTCAAAAGCAATCCTCTCTTCTCTGGGTCTGTATAATTTAGAATTTCTAAATTATTCTTGAATGCGTGCCCCAATTTTAATTTATTTATAGCTCTGTTTGAAAAAAGGGATCAAATTTCCCCACACCGCGTGATAGAAGCTTGGAGGCCTGTGAAGCATCTCTGTTTCTTCACTTACTGCAGATCAGGCTTTTCAAACTGAATCCATCTCAAAGCCTGAAAAATAATGAATACGCTCATCCTTCAAACACTGGGCTTTCCCGACATGCGAGGACAGAATTCTTGAAATGGACTGCATGTCTCTTCTCGGGCCCAAGAACATGTTCCAAGGCACACACATGAAGACAGAGCATTTCAAGAAATAAAGGGAAAAGATGGAGAATTGACAGAAGTCAATTGCCTGGGAATAAAATGTATTAATAATTGGTAGAGAATATTTAATAAGCTCTGATATTAAAAAAAATTAGAGAGAGATGTTCAAACTACCTAAACTGGGAATCTCTCAAAAACCAATTTTCTCTTATGCACTGGGTGATGTTGATCTAACCCAGCCTGATATCTGATATAAATATGGACAAGAGAGAACATAACTAGAAACAGCAGCAATCTGTCTCAGCTCGGTCTCCTGCTAATGTACTTAGGACTTCTATAACTGACTTGTATGAGTGATGATTTTATAGCTGGCCCTGTCTGCCAGCGACCCAACTGCAATGAAATTGCCTCCTTCCTCTTGAGAGGCACAACATTTAACTTGCATCCATCAAAGAAGCTGCCTGTAGAGAGGGCAGGAGCAGCGAGCCGTTTAGCACCAAAGGAGGAAAAATCCGTGTACAATTTGTGTTTCCTGTAATTTAAATCCATTACGCTCACAGGAGCTTAAAATAATGGCATTTGTTAATTTAATTTATAGGCCTTTTTTTTAAAGAAAAGGCAATGTGTTTATCATAATTTAGAAGAATTTTTTTTGCTAGACTCACTGTAGTAAATCCTTGTGAAAGCCTGAAACAGAAGTCTCTTTCTACAATAAAGAAGTAACAGGATTGAATCCTAGGGTGGAACTATACATACTATAAAGTGTGTAGATACCACCATAAGCAGATACCTTGGGTCAGATTCTCCCTCCATGAAAGCAACTGTCAGTATTTTGCAGGAGGGATTTGAGTCCATACCAGAAATTTAGGTTTGTGCAATTAAACTGGACTAAAGAGCTCTGATGCTCTGAGGCAACAAATCCAGTTTTTTAATATAAAAAAAACAGACTTGTGCTTAGGAGAGTTTGGGATGAATGACTGATTAATGGGAAGTTGTACAATTAACCCGTAAACAAATCAGGATGAATTCAGGGTGAATGCTCATTGTTGTATACACCCACCCCAGATCAATAAAGGCCAGACATATAACCGCCCCACAAGATTTGTGCAGGCAGATCAAGATCAATCCTCAATAAGTGTTGATGAGTAGTACCTTTTTTCATGTCCTGCGTCATTAAGCCACCTTGAGCAGGCGTTTTCCTGCAAAGTGGCCTAAAAAAATCATTTAAGCAGCACTTTCAATCCAAGTGAGATGTGTTTTCCCACCCACCATTGGCAGCCAATGCTGCAGTGAAGCTTTCTTGAACTTAGTGCTCTGCAGACATTTTTGACCAAAATAGCCCCATTAGCCCCAACCAGCCAACCCAGTGGTCAGGGATGATGGGAGTTGTAGTCCAAAGCAGCTAGAGGGTAGCAGGTTGGGGAAATCTGATGTAGTGTAATGGTTAAGAGAATGAATACTACAATAATATGGGGATACGAGGTATGTTGTACCACTTTACAGACACAGAGGGGGGAATATGAGATCCTGTCAGGAAAAGCCCACATGGCCCCTCCATCCCCACCAGATCCCCCCTCGATTTCTCATTTGGCCAGTACACCCAGTCTGCCTCTGAAGTTCATGTTTTCATGAGTCTCATGGAAGCATCCTGGAGGGGCTGGTCAGGGAGGAGCTCAAGGAACTGGAGTCTGATGATCCTAGAGAGGGACCTAGTGGGTTGGGATGGGTCTTGTCTGGTCCCACAAAACTCTCAGAGTTGTCTGAGGAGAAGGCTTTGGGCATTGAGTTAAATCCCGGAGGGATCCCAAAGGGAAATCAAGATGATTGTCAGGAAAAGAGACCCACCCAGACGCTAACAGATGCCCCTCGTAGCCCTGCAGGTGCCTCCCACTTCAGTAAAGGTGACACCAGAAGATAAATCTGGTTCTGAACTATCTCCTTCCCCACCGCCTAAGATACGGAACCACCAGAACTGGTGTGAACAGGCAGCTCAGGCCTAACCCACAGGAAAGAGTGCTAGTCTATTTGCCCAGTTCAATACAGTCATACCTCGGTTTAAGTACGCCTCAGTTTGAGTATTTTCAGTTTAAGTACTCCGCGGACCTGTCTAGAAAGGATTAATCCACTTTCCATTACTTTCAATGGGAAAGTTTGCTTCAGGTTAAGTACACTTCAGGTTAAGTACAGACTTCTGGAACCAATTGTGTTTGTAAACCGAGGTACCACTGTATTGCTCGCTATGGTAAACTTGTGCCTACTCCATTAAAGTAGGAGTTGGGATGTGTGTTGTTCATTGGATCAACATCTTAACTTGCTTAGCTATTCATGTCACCTGCTGTGTCTTTAACCTATACCTTGCCTATGTACCACACTGATCTGAGCGTTGACTTATTGGCAGAGTTCAAGTGCTTCATCCAGTGAGAGCCAGGGCACAAATGGCAGAATGGGAGTTGTTGCGCAGTTGGAGGTGTTGTGTGTACTTCGTGTTCCTGACACCCTCCTACTCCTCTTGAAATGTTTTAAGGTGCCAAACATGGTCCTGCTTCTGTTGGGAGAATTTGTATGTTCCGTTATAATGTCTCTGCAAAGGCAATCGTCAATTGGAAGTAGCCATGATTAGCCAGCTTTTTTGACGGATAGCCTTTGTCAAACGTACGGGAGAAAAACCCATACCAGACCTATTATAATTGTATATTTATCAAAGGAAGAAAAAGTAATTGCATCTTTCTGACAGCTATCCACCTTGAATATTAGTCACCCTCCGAGAATTGTGCAAGACCAGTTTGTCTTAAAATGAATGAATCTTGTGAGGATTCCAGGTAGTTTGCAACTACATCATAAATTCCACTCTGTGCTTTGCATGCACCTCACACACCGTCTTCTGCAAGAGGAAGAAGAAATTAAATGAACTCTTTCTCTCTCCCTCCCACACTTCCCACTTCTTTATTGGTGCATACTTTCAGTATGCAAGCATGCATGTCCAACACACATCTCCCTCTACATCTTTTACAGATAAAAATTACAAAGTTGTAACAACAATGGATATCTGAAATTATGCTGCACACAAAAATCACACACAGGCAATCCTTTGTAGACAGTTTGCCAGAAATCAGGATGGAAGGGTTGCAACTAGGGTTGTACCAAACTTTGGCAGTGTTTGATTGTTTATGAAAAAGCTGCCATTTCAAAAGGCATGGAAAGGTCTGCAGTGAAAAACTCACCTTGCTTTATCTTTATAACTTTGATGTGCTCATTTACAGCTATCATTTTCTCAACCTGTTGCTGCCTTGGTGCTTTTTTGTTGTGGTGTTGTTAATTGGAAGGGACTTTACCCATGCTCTTATTTATTTATTTAAAACCCACCTCATTCCTGTGTTCAGATGTACTTACAGGCCTGCCTTTAAAACAATTCTTCAACTACTCTCCACGCCCCCCCCCTTCCCCACCAAAGATTTCTGCTAGTGGAATTGTTGTGCAGTGGAACTTTCCTGCCTTTCTTCCTCCATGCCCCACTCCCAAAATCTGCTCATGATGGGAGGAGAGTGGAGAATGTTCCTTTGGACAAGCAGAAATGCTAAATTCATAGAGCAATCTCCTTAGTGCAATGATGGATGCAACTCAGTGGGTGGACTACAGTGTAGTAGAACTAAGTCTCTTGTTCTATCAGCACAAGGACATCTGCTTGCACAATGTTCTTCCTCTCTCCTCTGCCTACATACCCCAATCTGTTCTAGGGGTTTCCCCAGCATTTGGTAGCATATTAGGGGGAGGGACTGGGGTGCACGCAAGAGAGGATGGGAAGTTCCACTGTATAAGCAGACAGGGCCGTCTTAAGCAGGTCGGGCGCCCAGGCGCCGTGAACGCACAGATCGCTCCGGCACCTCCGCCCCGCTTCTTCCCGTGGCGGGTGCAGCGTGATTTCCGCGCGGCTCCACCGCACAGCGCCCCCCTGCCAACCCGCCGCCCTGCACCACTAGAGTCAATGGGCAAGCCGCCCCTGTAAGCAGAAAGCCTTGCCCTGATGGGATGTAGTAGTTGAATAATTCCCTTTAAAAAAAGCCTACTAATGCACATAAATACTAATATTTTTTCATGTTTCCAAACATTTCCCCAACACATATTCATTTTGAGGCAACCCCCCAACCCAAATTGCCAATGTTACATCCACTGTGACAGGATCTTTACCCATCAGTCTCACAGAGGGAAAGGGGAGCCTCTAAGCAACTGCTGTGGAACTCATTCTAGTGGGTCTCACTCACTGAAATGTTTAAGTCCCTGTAGAGCAGGGCTGGGAAACATATTTGGCTGCACGGTCAGACTGACATTGCATGCCAAATTTGACAGGAAATTGACACCTGTCAAAACCCCTTGTGTGGTTTTGCAAGTCCTCCCCAACTCCTGCTCTGAAGTTTCAAAAGGGAGACTTGCAAAGGGCTTTAACTTTGAAGCAACCCCCATCTCATTTAAATGAGAAGCTGCATGGCTGCTTCAACCAGAGGGAGCATAGGAGCCATCTTAAAGCCCTTTGCGAAAGCCCTATTCCCCTCCCAAAGTTACAATTCCCTGGGAAAATGGATTGATGGTGAAACCACTGTGGAAACTTTAATTTTGCGAAGAGTTTCCTGACAGGTCACAGCACCCTTAAAGTCACGGATTCTTGCTTTAAATATATTGTGCAGTTGTGGGTATGTGTCAAGACGGAAGATGAAAGCCAGGAATTTTGCCTTAGGAGAACAGCAAACATGTTGCCTGTCTGCATCAGGAATTGACCATGTCCCTCAAGTCCATTTCACACATAGGGGAGCGGGTGGCACTGTGGTCTAAACCACTGAGCCTCTTAGGCTTGCCGATCAGAAGGTCGGCAGTTCGAATCCCCGCGACGGGGTGAGCTCCTATTGCTCTGTCCCAGCTCCTGCCAACCTAGCAGCTTGAAAGCATGCCAGTGCAAGTAGATAAATAGGGACTGCTGTGGCAGGAAGGGAAACAGCGTTTCCGTGCACTCTGGATTCCATCATGGTGTTCCGTTGCGCTAGAAGCAGTTTAGTCATGCTAGCCACATGACCCAGAAAGCTGTCTGTGGACAAATGCCGGCTCCCTTGGCCTGAAGTGAGATGACCGCTGCAACCCTATATTCGCCTTCGACTGGACTTAACCATCCAGGGGTCCTTTACCTTTTTTTACCTTTTATTTCACACATCACACCCAGATCAAGGGCTCAAGCATGCCCAGTGATGAATCCCGCAGCAGGATTCTAGATGGGGTCTTGAGCTGGTGCTATTTCATGTAAGAAGTGCTGTTTACTGCCTTTGCCCAAAGGTTCACTACCCCTGATTTGCCTATTTTGAAATATTTATTTGAAGACATCTAGATGCTGAAGGTGGTGGAGACTGACTTTTGTTTAAACCCTGCAGGAAGTTAATAAACACACTTCTGGCATCTCAAGCATAATTATAAAAAGATCAAAATTTACTGGCTACAAAATGCTCGACTCAATAACACAATGAAAAATAATTTTTGCTAAAGCCTGCAATGCTGGCAAATATTCCTGCGATAAATAACCCTGTGCAGTGGAGTTTGCTGAAGTCTCTTGCTGTGTTTCATTTAGAATGGTATACAATCTATAGTAATTGGCAGCTCATACTTGTATCTGGCATCCAGTCCTCAATCTCCTTTATTGTGCTATTGCTATTCTCCTCCTGTACTGTACAGCCTATCAAATTCACAATCTCTTTGCACAAAAAAGGTGTTTGTGTGTGGGGGAGTCTTGCAAGACATGAGATCAGATACTGATGATGCTTTTTCTCCTTCCATATCTATGCACACTTTTTAATTATCATCTTGCTAGGCATGCAGAAGAGGCAAAGTTTCATGTTTTCCCGAGTAACCAGCAAAGAGATTGGTGGCAATGTATTAATTGTCTTTTGGTAAATATCTATCTAATCGATTGCTTTGTGCTCAAATGGATTGAGGAGGGGTAGCACGGACTTCTGGTGTGGGACATGTCTTACTCCTTCTGGGGTAGTTTGTCCACCTTTGCTCCCCACCCTGAGAGCACTCAACTCTCACCTGTGGCTTGAAGCCGTCAGCATGTGATAGTGGCCACACCCTGGGAATGGCTGTGACTGGCAGGCTGTGATAGGTGAGGGCAGGCAATGAGTCTCACACCCTCGGGGAGTTAGGGACTTGCCCAGCATGCGAAGACAGGTTCCGTTGGATTGAGCGGATGAGGCCAATTGTGGGTCCAAGGGTCAGGAAGGCGTTTTCTGCACATGCTGTAAAGGGAAGTAAGGGGCAAATGGAGCTCATCAACCTGGGAAGGTAGCCCATCTCGGAAAAGAAAACCTCTGATCCTAATCCTCTGTTGCCTTGCAGGACACCTTCAGAAAAAAGAAAAGGCTAAGGAGTAAACCCTAAAGTAAGAAGCTTTCTGCAGTTGTTCTGCAGATGGGCCTCTCTCTCCAATAGCAGACTGGCACCCCTCAGCTGGCTTTAGCGTTTGTTTCCCATATATTTCCCTAACTTTCCCTTCCTCTGAATCAGAAAATTGCAAAGTGTAATGTTGTGACATTAAATAATGTGGGGCCTTTCCGGGGTGGAACAGGCTGTGTACTGCTTTTGGCTCAGATGTTGACCTAAAGCACAATGCATCCTTTTGTGCCCAACTAGGATCTATTGGTTGCCATGTAATTCTCATATACATTTGTAATTCCACATGCTGCCTACTCAATAAAGCTTAGCTCTAGGGGAGGTAGGGTATCTTGGCACTGGACTCTGAATATATTTAAACACTAGCAACTCACTGAGCTGGAAAATTGTAAATCTGCAATTTTATTTTTAAAAAAGGTGGTCACCCTATTCTTTGGAGACAGGCTTGGAGACAGCAGGGTAATTAATGAAGCCTCATGCAACACAGATGGGGGAAACTGCAAATTTCAATAACCCAGTAAAATGTTTTTTGTGGGTTTTTGGCTTTTGTTTTTGCTTCGAACAAACAGTAGTATCCACATCAGCTTTGCTTATTTCTATGGAGAATAAAGCTTAGTTAGAAATGAACTTTGCATGCAGGTCTGGGAGATTTAAACTTAAAAATATGTCAATGCTGATTCTTGTTGGGTTTTTTTTTAATAGAAAAAAAAACCAACCGCTATGCAAACTGTGGACAATGAAAAGAAATTATTCTATAACCATTAGCTCCAAACCAGGAACATGTTTGGGCAAGTGTCTGGTAATACAATTCTGAAGTAATGCATTGCTGTTATTATCCTAATAATATTTACAAGAACACATTTGTGCCAGAGTTGCTGATAAAAGAATTAATCCCTGTGGCCACCATATTTTAATGGACACATGATGGAAAGCTGGTCCGTGCAAAGAGGTTAAACTCAAAAAGATGCAGCCTGAGAGTCAATAGAAACAGCAGACAAATAAGACATAATATGCCAAGCTCCTTGAACAGCAAACTATGTGTGCACTTTTGCTTATCCCAACCCACAAAACTGTCTTTCTATGTGTTTCAGCACCAATCCTACTCAGCCAAAAGCAATTGTAACATATGAGCCATCTCCTATGGGCCAAGGTCCCTTCATTACCCCCAATAAAATATTTCCAGGCCCCCACAATGTTGACGGGAATTACCAATCAAATGCTGTGTGATTGATTCTGTGGGGTGGGGCTTACCTCCCCCCCCCCCCGGCCATATTTTATTCAAGTTGGCACCCTTGGATTGCAGCGTAACCTCTTGAATTACGAAGTGTTGGAAGAAAATTGCATTGGATGGGATCAGGGAAAAGCTTGTGCCTCCCCTGACAACTGTGTTTATGTCCGTAGGAAGAGTCCTAGCTTAGTGGTAGAGCATCTGTTTTGCATGCCGGAGGTCCCAGGTTCCATCAGCAGGTAGAGTTAGGAGAGAGAGAGGCATGTCTGAAATCCTGGAGAGCAACAGCCAGTGAGTGTAGACCAGCCATCCCCAAACTTCGGCCCTCCAGACGTTTTGGACTACAATTCCCATCATCCCTGACCACTGGTCCTGTTAGCTAGGGATCATGGGAGTTGTAGGCCAAAACAACTGGAGGGCCGCAGTTTGGGGATGCCTGGTGTAGACAGTACTATGTGAGATGGACCATTGATCTGGCAGAGTATAGGGCAGCTGCCTATGTTCTGATCATCCTTAATCACAAGTGAGGCAATTTCAGATGCTCCTGTTCCATGGCCGGGTATCCCTAGTCTTGTTAATCCATAATATTTGTAAGCAACACCCCAATAAATGGCTTGTGCTCACAGCTACTGCAATAGCCATATACAGAAAAGAAAAAAACCCATGAGCAGGACTTGAGTGCAACAGCACTCCAACCTCCTGTGGTTTCCAGCAACAAGTATTTAGAAGTATACAGCCTCTGGCAATGGAGGGAGAACATAGCCCCCAGAACTGGTAGCCATTGATAACATTGTTGCTTTTTCCTTAAAGGAGGTTTCAAGATTTGCTTCCTTACCAGCAAAAGTCTCTCTGAACTAAGATACTCACCTGTGGCTAGCATATCGTTGCCCCAGAACAGCGAGTTTGATTAACTTCCAAAGGCTCATTGTGGAGTCCACAGTAGATTCATTTGTTGCAGATCCCCAGTTTCCCATTTTCTCATTTACTATGAGCTAATTCACACAAGTTATATATTTATATATAAAACAGGGCAAAAAATCCACCAGATTTCCCAGGTAAATGACTCACACATTTTGCTACAAGGGTAGCTGGAGATCTTTTTTCTCAACAAGCCATAAAAGCTGATTCAACAATTTCATGTACATACTTTGCTGCCTTGACAAAATATACAGTTCTGTACTACATTAATAACCTCATAAAATATTACAAGTAGAAGAGAAGGATGTGCTGTTTTTAAAAAGGATTCTTATGGGATTGGCTTTTTATTTTCTTTACTCTCTTGAAACTGAAAACAATTATGGTAAATCGGGTCTCATGCATAATGGGCAATTTTACACCTATTTCCATAGATTTAGTAACCTGTATTCTGCTACACAAGTCATTTGGGCACAGTGACCTATTAATAATCAATGGGTTGCATGTGCAAACTTGGATAATTAGCTACTTGTTTTCCTGCATCTACTTTTTCTTCCCTCTGAAACTGGCTGTCATGTCATACACTATATCTCTCCAAATGTTCCCTATGGTCCAGAATTTGGGCAGAAAACTGGAGGAACAGATTAGTGTGGTATGTCTCAATCTGTGATGATTTCCTCTGTTCAGAATCCACTGTTGCTGCTTGGGAGAGCTGGTGCATGAAACCAATTATTTGATCTCAGATCCCCCAAAAGGGTGGCCATATCGGAAGGGTGCAGACACAGAAAGTTGTCTGGAGTAAAGGTAAGTAAATATGAGTCTAGGGTGTGGTGCCTACCCCCTCAGACTGCCTGACTTCACATTCAAAGTTTGTATTTTAGCAGTTTGCCAAGTTATTTGGCGAAGTTTTGAAGGCAAAATAGCCCTGTGATGGGTGAGAGAGCCAAGCTAAGGTGCAGCCAAGCTAAGGTGCAGAATTTCATCATTTCCCCCATGCCTGCTTTTTTGTCCTGATCCCCTGGCCTACCTGGCAGACAGTGTGCCAAGGTGAAGTTCCAAGTCCAGAAGCCAATCCACACAAGCCAAGTCCAAAGACCAGGAAACGCAGTCCAGGGTCTGTCCAAGTAAGGCAATATAGTAGTTCAGTGGGCAATCTCGAAGTAGAAACCCATGAAGGTCCAAGGAGAATCCCAGGTGAGATCCCTCAACATGGACAGTTGACCAGACACAGGACCTCAGCTCTGCTGCCTTCTTATACTCTGCCTGCTGATTGCAGCATCTGGGCTTGATGAGGCATTTGACCATCACCCGCTCTCAGCTTGCCCCAGCTGAGGAATCACATGCCTCCTTCCCCAACTGGCCAGCTAGTGAACTAGGCTGCAGGCCTTGGACTGCCTCTGCTTCCTGGACTGTCCCGTCCGCTGTTCCCTAAGCCTTAGGACCAGCCGTGTTCATGGGGACATAGTTCTCTCTGGCTCTGGTGAGGGTTCCTGCTGCTCGGCTTCCTGTGCACTAGCCCCTCCCCCCTTATCCTCTTCTGTCACTCCATGAGTATCGTTGACAACCTTACTGTTGTAGATGCCGTGGTGATATTTACACAAATCGGGATAACTAAGCTTTGTTGAGGATTCTTCTGGGCTGAAAGGCAGGATACCAAAAATCATAACAAAGTAGCTAGAAAATAATGTGCACTGCTAGCTTATGTGTATGACTAGTCAAGATCTTTCCCCTCCTTTCACAAGCCAACAAAACAAATGCTTAAATGAGCTGGTAATTCAACTGCAAATATAGCCATGCATGCAATATTCGGATTACATATTTCTTTAGCATATTTATATTCTTTATAGCTTATATACGTTATAGCCCCGAGAGACTCTCAAAGCGAGATTCTAAAAAGGAAATCACACTCAAGAAGCTAGGATTATCCAAGCTTCTATCAGTGCCCTTCCCTGGCATCATACCATGAAGCAGCTCCCACCAAAATTATTGGAGGCAAGGGCAGCTGGATCTCACTAAGCCCATGATGGAAGCCATTGGCCTTTCTGGCAGTTGACAAGGGTCTGTGCATGTGTGCAGTTGCATAGCTTCAGTTGCTGGTGCCCAGGGCGGGTGCACCCAGCCCTTGCCACCAACACCACTGGAGCAACCCCACCCCCACCAGAGCAAAGCGGGGCCATGCTCAACCACCTGCCTGCCCACACAGAGTGGAACCTGGCTGGCTGACGTGGCCCTTGGCACTTGTAGAGGAGCACCGGTCTGTGATGTGCTGGGAGCATCTGCACGGGGCCATCTGTTTCGTGCCCCCACAAAATTGTGAATCTGGGGCCATGACCCCCCTGACCCCCCAAACACTATGTCTCTGCTTGTGTGTTCAGGCTCCTCCAGATGACCTGTTTATTGACCATTCATCCTGATTTCCTTTCACCGGGTGGGCTTTTTACCTGGATTTTGTAGCTGGAGGCGTGCGGCTTTGGAGGCGCGGGGGGGCAGTGATACCCCGCCACGTAACAACACATGCGTAGCATCGCACTGCGCATGCGTGTTACGTAGTGGGGTATCGCTGCCCCCCCCGTGACTCCCAAACCAAGCCTCCAGCCTCCCAGTAAAAAGTCCGCTCAGCACACCGCTGGAGGCTGGAGGCTCGGCTTGGGAGTCGCGGGGGCAGGGGCGCCAAGTGGCACCCCCAGAGTGGAACCCGGGGCGGACTGCCCCCATCACCCCCCCCATTGCGTCGCCCCTGCCCCACACTTCTCGGTATATTTCCTTGCCACTTTCCTAACCGCAATAAGTCAGGGTTCTTTTACAGTGGATTATTTTCCCCACTATGATGACAGAGCACTTTAATGACACAAGCCTAAAGGCCAGCCATGCTCTTGAATTCCTCCCACAAAATAATGACAGTCTGGAGGCAGAGTCCCCAATAAACAACCTTCATTCCGATTTTACTCAACATTCCAGACACAAGCAACCCTCTCTCCAGTTCTGGAACGAAATCTTTCCAACAGCTTTCCTTTGCTAATGGCCTTGTTGCTGCTGAGATAGATCCTTGCTCCAATCAAAGGGCGGCTCTTAACTGTAGGGGGATTTCCATCTGAGCACAAAAACCAGCTCCAGCGCATTCAATTTTAAAAAGTGGGGAGGGGAGGGGAATAATTATTTCTGAAGTTCTTTGCCAACAAATATACAGTAGCAATTAAAGAATTCAATTCTGAGGCAGAGCCACATGATCAACAAACTTTCCAGCTTAAATACAGCTTTCAGGGAGTTCAGGTTTTTTTTACATGTACTTTGCTGGGGCTTCATGCGATTAGACAGGCACTAATTATGTCTCCTCTGTTGGAGAGGCGTGGAACAGTTCAATTCTGCATCCTTGATGCCTGGCTGATAAAGTGTAGGCTGCATCTGAGCTAATGAAAGCTGTTCTTAGTCCTGCTGATAACAAGAGCCAGAAAGGAAAATTCAATCAAAATGGTTTCCTATCACATTTGTGCTTCTCACAATTTCCAACCTCATCAGGCTTCCAAAACAATAAAGGCAAACAAAAGAGGATTGGCTTTGATTTATTTGTACAAAGTATAGATTCACAGTGGCTGTGCTTTGGCTTCCCCGTTCAGTGACAATCTGGGAAGCAGCAAGCCAGAAGGAGATCGAGGAGATAGTCCAGAAAACATGGAAAAGGGAGACAAAGAGCACCATGTACCATTTTCTGCATGGATCCTATGGATGGGGAAGACGTTTGATTTAGCTTGCATTTAAAGGCAAATCTACCTAATCCATGCTTTCCAAAAGCACACATGGACCGAAACACAGCCAGACTTTAAAATTTGCATTTCTCTGAATTTTTCATGGAGCGGTTCTCCAGCCAAATACTCCATACAAGAATCCATATTAAAAGTGTGCATAAATGCATATACTAGTGAATATAAGATACAAAAATGCATTATATTTGGGAGAACTGCTTAGCAAAAAAAGGTGTATATTAGGCCAGATCACATACACCAATATGAATATCAGGATACATTCTCACTAAAACACTGACGAATTCCCCTGGGGACTTTTTTTTTTTTAATGTGGGACAACTGGAAAACTGAAAGAAATTGAAATCAAACCATCCATCCATCCTGATGGATCATTGCTAAAGTTAACGCATTTGTGTTAGGGAACTGCAATACAAAATTTAGAGAATTGCACTTTTCAAAGGATAGCTATATACAGGTTGGTAAAATTCGAATTAGGTCTTTTTGCAGTGAAATGTGAAAAGAATGACTTCCCACCTGAAATTTCTTGTTCCGGCAAGCTTTTGTCTTGTGGGGCAAATATGGTTTTAGACATTGAACCCTTTTCTAGAGTTGTTTGTCTGCTGAGCCTGTTTCTGCTTCTGTGTTGTTTGGTTTTTATATTGTTTTATTATGGATTGTGCCATTTTGATTGTTGTAAGTGTCTTTGAGTAATGTGAATGCAATGGAAGGGCGGGATATAAATCTCTGAATGAACAAATAAATAAGCAAGCAAGGACATCTGTCTGCACAAGGTCTGAAACAAAAAGTGTTTCTATACTTAGTATACAGATACTCTTGGTCTCTAAGGTGCTACTGGAAGGAATTTTTTTATTTTGTTTCGACTACGGCAGACCAACACGGCTACCTACCTGTAACTAGCTCTTCTACTGTCAGTGAAAAGTGGGGCCATTTGTACAGCCCCATTATGCTTACATGTGCAACTGGAAAGCTGAACTAAATGGTCTGCAGTATTCTTCATGAGCTAAATATTAGCTTGTGTTACAATCTGGGAACAACTTACGAACCCACCAAGGAGATCTGTTTGGTGTTATGGCGAACAAAGTAGAGTACTATATTTATTCAAATGTAATGCGCCATGGAATCTAATGTGCACCCTAATTTTTGGGACATAATTTGGCAAAAAAAAAGTTGTGCATGACATTCGCGTAGATATGATAATTGTCAAAAATGTTCCAAAGACACGCAGGGAACTAAATTAGTCATGGAGAAAGCAAAAGGAACAAAACATGAACCCTACTCTGAAGGCACTCTCAGGAAATTCGTAATGCTTGCTACATGACTGTTATTGACTAAAGATACTGTATAGGATGGGATATTTGGATATATTCCCTTATATGCCGACTTGAACACTGACATCATATCCAGGAGTGTTGTTGTTTGTTCCCTGAGTTGGCAAGGCTCATTTGTCAACAACAAGGAACCGAGCCTTTAGTGTCATCAGCCAAGACATGTGGAATAATCTAGCAGTTGTTGTTGTTGTTTAGTCGTTTAGTCGTGTCCGACTCTTCGTGACCCCATGGACCATAGCACGCCAGGCACTCCTGTCTTGCACTGCCTCCCGCAGTTTGGTCAAACTCATGTTCATAGCTTCGAGAACACTGTCCAACCATCTCATCCTCTGTCGTCCCCTTCTCCTAGTGCCCTCAATCTTTCCCAACATCAGGGTCTTTTCCAGGGAGTCTTCTCTTCTCATGAGGTGGCCAAAGTATTGGAGCCTCAGCTTCACGATCTGTCCTTCCAGTGAGCACTCAGGGCTGATTTCCTTAAGAAAATCTAGCAGTAGAGACTCTCTATTTTAAGTTTTAAATGCCTGCTTAAAACTTTTCTATTGCGAGCCCACACACTAAACCCTGTCCCCAGAGCCTACCCCCCCTCCCCGAAATGAGACATGACAACAATGTATGTGTTTAAGTTAGGCCACGACCTTATTGAATTTCAGGTGTAGGAAC
This sequence comes from Zootoca vivipara, assembly GCF_963506605.1. Classification (NCBI taxonomy): domain Eukaryota; kingdom Metazoa; phylum Chordata; class Lepidosauria; order Squamata; family Lacertidae; genus Zootoca; species Zootoca vivipara. The sequence goes on from NC_083278.1 coordinate 69,450,491, forward strand.
CTTGGCTTAGGCTTGGAAGGGATCCCTCTCAACCCAACAGGGGCTGAGGATGCGCAGGGCAGTCAGGTGCAATGGGAGGCGACTGTAAAGCGTGAACTTACACAGCGTGCCCTCCCACTTCACCAAAGCCGGGAGTTTGACCTATATGCCACCGCACTAGGGCCAGTGACTCCCGCAATCCACCCTTTAACGGGCCCTGCAACGCTGCCATGTGGGGGTGCATGAAGATGTCACCCCCCCATCTTGAAGATAGACTATAGGATTAACAACAACAACAACAACAACAACAACAACAACAACAACAACACCCTACACCAGCTACTCTGGGCGGCTTCCAACATATATAAAACATAATAAAACATTACACATTAAAAGGCTTCCCTATACAGGGCTGTCTTCTAAAGGTTATATAGCTACTCTACTCATTTCTTTGGCATCTGATGGGAGGGTATTACAAAGGGTGGGTGCCACTACCAAAAAGGCCCCCTGCCATATATATGCGTGTGTGCATATGATATGTGAAAGGGTATTGCTACCGTAGGGAGCCCATGCTGCTGCATCTGTTGGGACTAAATTGGTTAAATATTCTGGGGACCTTCAAGAGAACTGACTGAGTAATTGGCATGGTTGGAATGAAATGGGAAACTGCACACCAATTTTCTGTAGTGCCTGGAGGGACCCGACCGGCAGATGCTGCAGCATCAATCTATGTGTGATAACATTTTGAAAATAGTATAAAGGAGGGAGGAGAAGGAGGCAAATGCCTGTGAAAAGCTTCCTAGCAGTTTATAGATTTAGCCATAGATACCTGGTAATCGGCATTAGTGCTGTAATATGAAGCGGCTGTGATTCACCAGCCATAGTTTCTGAAGTGGTGTGCTTTGGTTCTGACAGACTTGGCCTTACGCAGATTGGCCTCTGTCTTTGCAGGTGTACGCACAAACAGTTCCTCTTCTTTTCTGCTAAGCTTGCGCAAGAGATACCCACAGGGGATATTCTTGAATTTCCCCCTTGGCTTATTTTTTAAAAATAATCCTTTTGACTTTGAGAAAATGAATCAGAAATTAGTTGTGAAATTAGATGCTAAGAATTCTGTAACTCGTGTACATGTTGAGTTTGTTAAGGTTCATGAATAGCTGAAACCAAGCTCCCCCAGCAGCCGCAGGTTAGTGGCCATTGTTACATCAGAATTCACACCAGCTTGTTCTGAATAAAGCAGCCCCCCATACTCTCTGGACTGTACTGAATGCTGTCTTTCCATTTACACAACAGACTTCCACTTGCACAATAGAAATCGCCATTCCTCTCCACTGCAGACTGCTGTGCACCATCAAAATCACAGGGAGAGCAGAGGAAATATATTCTGCATGTTTGCTGTTGTCAGAGTTGGTATGCTACAAGAGCTCATGTTTAGTTGTGGAAATTAGGCGTCAGTCTCTTTCCCTCAAATCCTTCACGTTCTTATCATTGTAAAGGATTTCCCATCCAAATGTGCTGAGAGCGTACCTCAGATATTGGCACAGATTATATGGCCTGGAAAACACTCTTTTAAAATATATTTTAATCTATCTGTCTATATCTATCTATCATCTATCTATCTAATCTGATTTAAAAGATAACCATGCATTTAATATACCATCTACTTTAGAACACAGGGAAATGCAGTATTTAGGAAAATCAGTTAAGTTGGCTCAGTCTAGAAGCTTTATTTGTGGCCTCCTACTATTTTTAATTAAGACATTGTGACCTGCCCTGAATGGAAAGGGCACACTAAGTACAACATAAATAAATACGGGGTGCCTGGGAAAGACTAAGGAGAACAGCCAAGCTTTCTGAATCTAATGAAGAAAAATTATGTTTTCTTTCCTTCTTCAAGCAGGCAGTATCCCTTGTGAATGGAAGTCAGCTAATATATAATTTGTAGGCATAAAAGGTAAAAATGGCTTTGATGCTTATGAATCACTATTGTCAAAGCTATACAAGCAAAATACAGTATGTGGCATGTATATACACAGCGGTCCCCTTCATGTTTAAAACATGACGGAGTGCTTAACAAGCGATAACCTAAGATAAAGCCACTGTTGGGTCAAAGAATGAATTAAAGAATATTGCTTTTTAGCCCAGACTTGAAAGCATTTATAGAGACAATATTCTAAATCTCTCCTGGCAGAATATTCAGAGGTGGCTACGGGAAGAGCACTTAAGATGCAGAGTCTCTTTCAGCGATGGATTTATAATGATATTCCTGTAGAGCGTTTGTAGATCACAGAAAAAAACTGACTTGGGCAGCCAAGAAGTAACACCTCAGCTGGATATTGCAAGCCTAGAAGACAGATGAGAGTATGGGAGGCTTTCAAGACCCACAACAAAGGCCTTCGAATGGATCACTTACCAGGGGTCCTGGAATGGTAGCAGCCAAGCTGTTCCTCCCTTTCTCACTTCCTGCTGCTTTGGAGATTCTCTCCCTGTATACGTTTCTCTCTCCCCACAAGTCCAGACTTCTTGTTTCATCATTTCAACTGAACTCATCGGCACAGTGTTTTCTTTTGTTTAAAAGTTAAATCAGTGGGTAGAGTAAGGCTGGTAAATCTGTGAAACTGACGAGGATGCCTCTATAATAAAGACAGGCTCAAACCTCTCAACGATGGGACTCCATCTGCTGCGGAGGGAGGAAGTAAAAGGTAAAGGTAAAGGGGCCCTTGACCATCAGGTCCAGTCGTATCCGACTCTGGGGTTGCGGCGCTCATCTCGCTCTATAGGCTGAGGGAGCCGGCGTTTGTCTGCAGACAGCTTCCGGGTCATGTGGCCAGCATGACAAAGCTGCTTCTAGCGAACCAGAGCAGCGCACGGAAACGGAGGAAGTAAAAGGGGTGCTAATTCTTGGTATGGTACAGAACTGGCAATGTGGCCCTGATGCTCGGCCAAAACATTTCACACTGCACTGGTTTTAAACAAGTTCAGTGTGTACGGTATAGGGCTGTGCACAGGATTCAGCCAGAGCCCCAATCTTGAACTGAATTGGACTGATCCAAGCAGATGCAGGCTTTGACCAAGTAGGGTTGAGGCAGGTTCAGATCACCACAGGTCACGCTGCCTGGAGCAATCCAGGGCTTTGTCGGGGTTGGAGTGCTAGATGGGAAGAAGGAGAGGCAGACTGCAGAGAGCAGTGTGCGGGATGTTTGCAAAAGGGCTTTCAAGTAGCTCTACACTGTGTTTTGACTGCATTTGCCTGTTCCCAGCAGAACTGAACACTCTGCTACAATCCTGTTGTTGGCTGCAGTGGTCTGCAACATCAACTTGTTGCTTTCAGACGACATGCAGCTGGAGAAACAGACCCCAGCAGGATTGGAAACAGAGTGGCAGAGATCACAGATGCCCCAAGGCAGGAAAGGGAGAGCTAAGCCTGGAATTGGCAAGGTGCAGAGGAGGAGACAAGGGCGTACCCACCATGCGGCAAGTTAGGGCAGCTGCCCTACTCTAGAAGCAGGGCTGGTGGGCAGAGGCGGAGCACAGCCCGGCGGAGCGCGAGTTCGCCATTCCCGCCGCACCGCGCCGCACCCTCCCTCCAGCTCCCCGGCGCGCCCTCAGGCAAGGCCAAGCGCGGCGGGGAACCAGGGAGCGCGGCGCGGTGGGCGGGAACGCCGAACTCGCGCTCCGCTGGGCTGGGCTCCGCCTCCGCCCACCAGCCCTGCTGCTAGGGAGGGGCACAGCCCGGCGGAGCGCGAGTTCGCCGTTCCCGCCCGCCGCGCTGCGCCCTCCCTCCAGCTCCCCGTTGCGCCCTCTGGCAAGGCCAAGCGCGGCGGGGAACCAGAGAGCGCGGCGCGGCGGGCAGGAACGCTGAACTCGCGCTCCGCTGGGCTGGGCTCCGCCTCCGCCCACCAGCCCTGCTGCTAGGGAGGGGCACAGCCCGGCGGAGCGCGAGTTCGCTGTTCCTGCCCACTTTGTGGCCCCTCCCCTTCCGTGCCTTGGCCCCTCCCCTTGCCCCCCCCTAGTTTTGATCCTGGGTACGCCCATGGGAGGAGAGAAGAGCCAGCTATCGCCCTAGTGTTTGGGCCAAGGCTGGGGTCAGTCAATTTTTCAACACTGGTTGTGTAGCGGCAGCCATGGTAAAGGAGGTGACATCATCTTTGGTGGTAGTGGGGGGACAGCTGGGTCTTGAACTGCACTGAGATGGGATGTATTAGGGGCAACAGCATGGGGGGGGGGGTAGCAGAGGAGCAAGGGTGAGCAGGCCTAGCATAGCAGACAAGCATTTGCAGCAGCAGTGCAGGAACCACCTGCCAAGTGTGCAATTCTGCTGGCTGCAGGGGTCTGCTTCACCATCATATTCCCCACAGGGAATGTCCTGGCAAAGCAGCACCAAGCAGAATTAACCCCTACTGTTCCCTGCAGTGTGGTCAGGAGGGAGGGGAATAGGACACACAGCATTTCCTTCCCCCACCATTCTCCTGACTTTATGGGGTTTAAGAAAACCCAATCATACATTAGCCTTGCCTCTGAATTGATTTGGGGCCAGTTTCTGATTGGGGGAGGTCGCAGGAAACGCACAAATTACATTATCCATTTATAAATCTGCATTTATTTGATTTTTATCTATTATATACCACTCAATCATCAACACCTATAAGCAACTTACATAAAATATAAATTCTACATTAAAATTTTAAAATATCGATAAAATCAAATGTTACAAACAAACTGACCAAAACAATTTTTATACACACACACAAAAGTTAAAATACATGTACAAAAAAAAGACCTTTAAAAGAAGAACTGAAAACAATACAGTAAAGGCACCTGCTTGGTGAATGCATTGGGAATGAATTCATTCTGCCCTTCTTGTTGCCATTGTTTGGTGGGTAGTGGGATTTCTCAAGTATTTTTCAGTGTATAAAGTATTCTCAATATCTTGCTTATCCCCAATACAGTCCTGCAAGGTAAGTTGGTCATAAGAGATCCTGGCTTGGTCACGCATTGAAGAACACAATTTCTCAAGTCCAACCTTGGTCCTTGTTTTTTTAAAAATAATAATAATTTTTTATTACGGTTTTTCAAGATACAGAAAGAAAAACACAAAAAGAAAACACTACAACAATAACAATACACAAAAAAATAAAAACCCAAAATCAAATTACTTAATCCTTTTTTCCTTCACATTGTATATGGGGACCCCCTCGGGTTCCCTTCCCCTGTGGTTCTTTAACAAACTTATACTTTAGCAATCTCTAAACCATTTTAATCACCTTTTATAATCTTATTTTACTCCTTTCCACTTAACATATTCATAAATTCCACAGTTTATTTTCAGCCTAATTCTGATCTAAATATGTCACTTTTGCATATTTTTTTAAAATATAACTTAAAATCTTTCCATTCTTCTTCTGTCGCTTCCTCCCCCCGGTTGCGGATTCTTCCGGTCATCTCAGCCAGTTCCATAAACCAACCTTGGTCCTTGTGGCACGGGGGCCCCATCACTCAATGTGGTGTTTTTTGTGACCCTGGTGCTTTCATAAACTCCTCTGTGCAAATGTGCCATAACATGTCTGATTTGTCATATTTTAGCCTGGACCTCCAGCATGGAACATCATAACATGGAGATCACAGTGCACTTTTATCCTTTATTTTCACAGAGTTCTTGGAGTGGTTTCCTGGACAGCAGGTGCTTTCCAAGTGTACATCATTGAAGTAGCTTGTTAGCACGACAGCAAGAAGACAATAGCTGCACCGTCCAATCTGAGAAGCATCACTCAGAAATGATGTCGTGTCGCTTGAACTGCATTCATGTAAAGTATTCCAAATGCTAAAAGTTGAGGTGCTTAACTATGCATTAGAGGCTAATTTCCTGAAGCCAAAGAGCACTGCTGTATTGTTGGAATCAAATCCAAATATACATTTGTACTTGCCACTGTAAACAAAGAGGCATGCTGGGGAGGTAGCCTCCAGCCAGCCACATTTCCTTAAAAATCCTTTCTGAGAGAACAGAAATATCTTTCCATTATTTATCGGCTTGAGAAGATTCATTGTTTGTGAAACAACGGGTAGCCCTTGCGCTACATCTATTGACATAGTGAAACTGTCTTAGAGTCAATTTGCTTTGCTATCCTGTAGAGATTTTCCCCCTTAAAGACAGGGTTTCTGGAATAGATTGCTCGGCAATAATGTACCCAACACAATGTCTTGGCGGACTAGGCCACGTGTGGTGACAAAAATTATCAGCAGTGTTGCATCTGTGCTTTTAATAAACACAGTCAAATGTTAATTCCCATGTACAGTATAACAAGTAAAATAAAAATTCACATAACAACAACAGCAACAATAGGGATCCATTTTCACAGTTTGCTGTCTCTTCCAGTTGATCATCACAACCTGCTGTCCACCATTGCCATTCCATAATTCTGCTCTCCTGTTGTTGTTGTTGTTGTTGTTATTATTATTATTATTATTAAATTTGTATACCACCCATTACCAGCAAGTCTCGGGGAGGTTCACAACATAAAATCACAATATAAACACACGAAATGCATAATAAAAACAAGAACAACCCAACAATCCCCCCTCCCAACACATTTTTAAAGGGCATTGGATGCTAATCAACCAAAGGCATGATTGGTGTTGGTGCTGACCTTTAAAGCCCTAAACGGCCTCGGTCCTGTATACCTGAACGAGCGTCTCCACTCCCATCGTTCTGCCCGGACACTGAGATCCAGCGCCAAGGGCCTTCTGGCGGTTCCCTCACTGTGAGAAGCAAAGCTACAGGGAACCAGGCAGAGGGCCTTCTTGGTAGTGGCACCCGCCCTGTGGAACGCCCTTCCATCAGATGTCAAGAAAATAAGCAGCTATCCTATTATTAAAAGACATCTGAAGGCAGCCCTGTTTAGGGAAGCTTTTAATATTTAATGTACTGTTTTAATACTCGATTGGGAGCTGCCCAGGGTGGCTGGGGAGACTCAGACAGATGGGCGGGGTATAAATAAATATATTATTATTATTATTATTATTATTATTATTATTATTATTATTATTTAAAAGGACCGTTTTCACCTGGTGCCTAAAGCTGTATGATGAAGGTGTCAGCTGAACCTTCCCGGGGAGAGCATTCCACAAATGGGAACCACTGCAGAAAAGGCCTGTTCTCATATTGCCACTTCGTAGGAACACAGGAAGTTGACTTATACCATGTCATGCCACTGTTCCATCTTGCTCAATATTGTTGGCACTGACTGGCAGCAATGCTCCAGAATTTCAGAGAAGAGTATTTCCCAGCTCTACCTGAAGATGCTGAGGATCGCACCTGCAGGGTCTCCTGCGTGCAAAACAGGCACTCTGCCACTGAGCCACAGCCCTTCCTCTCTTGTAACATCCACTACAGATGTCTGCATGGGCACACATATGCACAGATACTGCACATAAACAAACAGGGTGAGGTGCATGTTCATTGATTTATGAGATTCCTTACCCGCTATAACCTACCATAAGGGTAGGTTATAACAATGAAATATAGAAGTACAGTATAAATCTAATAAAGCATTGCAGCTATTTATTGTAACAGCTGAAGCAAGTTTTCCTCCCTGTTTTTGAGGGGATCTGCTCTGGAAAGGAAAAGGGAATTCTGCTCCTTGCCAATGAGTTTTCTTGGTGTGTGCACATGCTGGTGGGGAAAAGTTCAGGAACACAGGGACTCTTGTGTGACCGACAACAGTCAAGATGACTGCCCTTCCTGCAGGGTCCTGGCCAGAATGTCCAGGGAAATATTCCCCTGGACGTTCCCACCTATTTCCAGTAGAAAATACAAAGGATTGGGAATTTCATGGGTACTTTGTGCCTGGCATGGGCAACCGTGTGAGACAGGTGAGGTGCGGTGAAGGGGAGGGGAGCACCCTTGGCATTTCACACTATTAATAGCAAGAAGGCATCTTTGCAGTATTGCTCCCAGTACGTTTCCGAGCACAATTCAAAGTGTTGGTGCTGACCTTTAAAGCCCTAAATGGCCTCAGCCCAGTATACCTGAAGGAGCATCTCCACCCCCATCGTTCAGCCCAGACACTGAGGTCCAGTGCCAAGGGCCTTCTGGCGGTTCCCTCGCTGTGAGAAGCAAAGTTACAGGGAACCAGGCAGAGGACCTTCTTGGTAGTGGCACCCGCCTTGTGGAATGCCCTCCCATCAGATGTCAAAGAAATAAACAACTATCTGACTTTTAGAAGACATCTGAAGGCAGCCCTGTTTAGGGAAGTTTTTAATGTCTGATGTTATCTCGTGTTTTTAATATTCCGTTGGGAGTCGCCCAGAGTGGCTGGGGAAAATAATAGGTTCTTCTTCTTGTTGTTGTTGTTGTTGTTGTTGTTGTTGTTGTTGTTGTTGTTGCTGCTGCTGCTGCTGCTGCTGCTTTTGGCAAAAACAACATCGAATTGTAGAGTTGGAAGGCTTCCCAAGGGTCATCCAGCCCAACCCCCTGCAATACAGGAATCTCAACTAAAACATAAAAGACAAGTGGTCATCCAACCTCTGCTTGAAAACCCCTCATGGGAGTCCATTTCAATGTTGAACAGCTCTTACTGTCAGTAAGTTCTTCCTGGTGTTTAGTCAGAATCTCTTTTCTTAGCTCCGTGGGCTTGGGTCCTAGCCTGTTAAGCAGGACAAAACAAGTTTGCTCTTGATTTTGTCCCACAAAGAAAGAGTTTCCTGTCAGCTGCGTGGGCTAGGATATAGCACCCAGTCAAAAAGCAGCATTGCTGGAAGAGGACCTTGGGAGCTACCATCAGTCATAGGAGACCTCACCGAGCTAGATAAACCTCTGGTCTGTGACCATCCGTATAAGGCTTCTCCTGTTTCTTCTTTTAATAGACCAAAGGATCCTCTGAATCAGAGCCTCCTGGATGTGCTCAAAGAAGCCAGATGATTGACAGCCCTTGAAGGGGTGATGCCGACTGATCCCACTCGTGCTCTGCTGCTGCTGCAAGGAATAGATGTTTGGCACCAAGGGGTGCCCACGTCTAGCCTCTTCCGTCGCTTCCAAGTCATTGTGAAACACGAGAAGCACTGGAAAGTTTCCCAATAACCAGCAACAACAACAAAATCATCAGCCTCCGTAATTGGTTCGAGACAGTATCCTGAGTAGATGGGGATTAAAGGCATTGGAGTGTAACCAGTCACAGAGCCCAAAGTAACAAGCATCCAGGATCACATTTGCAACCGAGACCGGATTAATTATTTAACTACAGCATTCAGGATAATTTAACCACAGTAGCGAGAGCACAAAAGCTAACTGTAATTTCCACAAAAGGAGCCAGAGTGTTCAGCGTTCTCAAAAACCTATAGAAGAGCTAGAGAAGAAATCTCTCTCTCTCTCTCTCTCTCTCTCTCTCTCGCTCTCGCTCTCGCTCTCTCCCCCTCTCCCTCTCTTTCTGAGACAAGATCTGTATTCACATTTGCAGATAACACAAATGGAAAGTGTTCATTTTCTGTATTTGTTGCTGTTGTGTGATTCAATAAGGGAAGGTGAACTATTTCATTACCAGCCAATTTATGTAGTGTGACAGGCTGACACAGTTTGGTTTGCCATCTGTGAAAGACAAATAACAAGCTACTTTGTAATTTGCAAGTCAAAAGTGGAAACTTCGGCTTGTGGGCTTCTCTTACTCTATGAGGTGCCCACACCTGGGCCACTCACAAGGCCCACCTTGGTCCCATCCAATATTAAGGGAAATGTAATTTTCTTATTCAGGGCCAAGCTGTGTGCCACATGCAGCTGTGTGTAACTTTTCTCTGACATAGTCCTCTTTTTTTTAAAAAAAAAATTGCAGCTGTGAGTGATGAAAGAGTTGTATTTTTTTCTAGAACTTGGGTGATATTTATGGACAATCTATCATCTATCTATCTATTACCACTGTATATATGTGTGTGTTTGTGTGTGTGTGTGTGTGTGTGTGTAGATAGATAGATAGATAGATAGATAGATAGATAGATAGATAGATAGATAGATTAGATAGAGGAAGGAAGGAAGGAAGGAAGGAAGGAAGGAAGGAAGGAAGGAAGGAAGGAAGGAAGGAAGGAAGGAAGGAAGATTTTGTCCCTAGTATACTCTTCATGCTGAGAGAAATTCCATTATTTCTTTGGTGGGGGTAAGGTTTGTTTCACTTCACTATTTTATTTATTTAGTTAACAACATTTGCATGCTCTATAATCAGTACAAACCTCTGCACCACGTGTGAGGAACTCATGGACCTCCAGAGGTTTCTGAACTACAGCTCCCATCATGTCTGACCATTGGTCATGCTGGCTGAGGCAGTGGGATATCCACACTCCTACTGTACTCATTATGATGTTGACATGTGTGACAAGCTCATTGCGCATGTTTTGTTCACTGTATGGAAGCGATGTCTGTGTTGCTCCTCTGACTCAACATTTTTGTGAATTCCTTCATGAAGTGGCAGTGATTGTATGTGGTACAGTTTTCTGAGCCAGTGAAGGGTTCTTGTAAGTAAAAAGGCTGCCTTGACACTGTCCTCTGCATTTGCCTTCCACCAGGGGTCTGACAAAGTGGCAGGTTAAAAGACTTCTGGGAGTGATGTAGGGTTATTTTATTCATCAAAGTATAATCATAACCTTTTCGTACAGTACATAAAGTTCCTGCTTAGAATGGTAAAGTAGGTTTTGCAGCTGATTGCTTGTTTATAAAAGTGGTTAGCCATACTGAGGCCTCAAATATAAGTGGGCTTAAAAAAAATCATATTAGGAAAGGAAGAAAAAAGCTTGCGCTTCAAATACAATCCATGAACTACTTGTTCCCAACCAATCTCATCTTACCATACTTATCAATAAGGTTAAGCATCCTTGTCCCAGATGTTTCTCCATTTTATGCTGCAAAGGGTTGGTAATTTTAAACTCTGCTAACTAGACGTTAAGCTCACACAAGTGAGTAAGAGGAAGGATAAGTAATATCCTATCCTACCTTCCAAAACCACCCCACACCTAAGACAGTGCATGTGTCATAATACAGCCCCCAAGGGATGATGTATGAGTCCCTAGATCTAATTTGGACTTTACCATGTGAAGGCACAAGATCAAGCTGTGTGTGTGTGTGTGTGTGTGTGTGTGTGTGTATCCCTCCAGCGGTCCAGATCCTTATCTCCCCTCCCCCCTGTAGGACAAGTTTGAACATGTCTGAAAGATGGGAGAATGATATCAAGTGACATGTTTTTGCTTGTATGGACAACCAGCTGAGATTCTTGCAATTAACGTTGCGGAGGGTTGGACTAGATGACTCCTGGGGTGCCAACTTTTCAGTTCTGTGATTTTACGATTGTCTGGGTTTCCCAACAAGCCCTGGCAACCCGATGATTCTCAAGGCTTATAAAGTGGTAACATAGTCTTATTAGAGGCATTTCTCCCTCAGGCAACCTTCTGTGATCTTAGGACAATAACATTGATCTACCTTCGAGGGTTCTTGTAAGATTTATCAAGATCTCATTTGCGATGAACTTTGAACACTCTAAAGTACTATTTAAATGTTAAATGTTATTTATTTCTAGTCTGGCATCCATTTATTACTGATGTATACTATGATATTGCACATTTGATTCCTGGCAGAGGATCATGCGCATTCAACAGGATAGGGATTGCTCATGGCAAGGAGAAAATAAGTGCATTATTTTAACTTTTGTATGTTGAGTTGTCATTTTTTCTTAATTAAGTGTTTTATGTTTTGCAAACCGCTTTAATATTTTTTAAATAACCAAGCAGTGTATAATCTTTATTAAATAAATAATGAAATTGTTCCGAACCAAGGCTCCTACTCCTTTAACAAGACACAGCACATGTAAGGCTGGGAGAAATTCAACAGGTGCAGCTTGTGCCCCTCTTTCCTACAGCAGTAGGAAAGGTTGCACCTGTTGAATTTACCCTCACCACTCAGCTTATAAAGATACAAAATATTATTGAAGGGAGCTGACAAGGCTAACCGACGTGAAATATAAACATGCTTCATTCAGTATTAAGTAGGTTGAAATCTCATCAAAGGAGGTTTTAAAGCCAAGTGGGATTCATGTATGTTCAGAAAACTCAATTATTTTCGTTCCTGGTTATGATTTGCAATGCAAATGTGATAGGGAAGAAACACATTTCAATAGAGTTCAGATGGAGACATCCCTTTTTGCTATTAAGAAGTTATTAAAAGTTCATTCTTGGCATGCGGACCCATAGGGGAGAAAAAGCAGGAAAAGGGAAAACGTCGTGCCGCCTTAGAATAGAGGGAAAAAATGTCGACCTTTTCACTTGGATGCTTCTTCTGTCTAAGGTGCACTTCCTGATCATCTTGTCTCTGAAACAATTTACGGCTTTATAAGGGGCGACAGCACCAATAAGTCAAGGAGGACTTGGCTTTGGCTTTCCACTGGAGGGTGAATGTCACATGATAATTGGCAGCTTTATGCTGGCTTGACAGGAATATTTGAGGGCTGCAAGAGGGCGAAGTTAAAGAGGGACCCTGTAAAGAGAAGAGAAAAGAGAGGGGTGCGATCCAGGAAAAGGAAACGACTCCAGGAGTCTCAAACTCTCCTCCACAGCAGCTGCTGTCACACAGGGAGTATGGTTGTTCCCCAACACCGCCTGGGATGCCCCCTAGTTCTGATGCAGGTTGCCTCCTCAGCAACGTATTGCCAGCAAGGCCCAAGAAGCGAGGTATTATCTCCATCCTGTGTGGCGACCTGACAAAGAAATAATTTGCCTATCAGGCTACGGACAGAAGGCAACACCAAATATTATGCTGTGGGAGGGGGGCAACTGTTATCCAGGCGGCAAAGTATATAGTTGTGAAATTTATCCTTCTCCCCAATCTGCAATTAGGACTACAGTCATACCTCGGTTTACAACCGCCTCGGTTTACAACCACCGCGGACCCATCTGGAACTGATTCACTTTCCATTACTTTCAATGGGAAAGTTCGCTTCAGGTTAAGTACGCTGCAGTTTAAGTACAGACTTCCAGAACCAATTACACCCATACTTCGGGTTAAGTACGCTTCAGGTTGAGTACTCCACGGACCCGTCTGGAACAGATTAATCCACTTTCCATTACTTTCAATGGGAAAGTTTGCTTCAGGTTAAGTATGCTTCAGTTTAAGTACTCCGCGGACCGTCTGAAATGGATTAATCCACTTTCCATTACTTTCAATGGGAAAGTTCGCTTCAGGTTAAGTACAGACTTCCAGAACTAATTGTGGTTGTAAACCAAGGTACCACTGTAAAACCATCCCCACCCTTTTGCAGCATAGGAGGCTTGGGGGGGGGGATCCCCACTGTTGCCAATGGGAACATTTGCTTTTTAGCTGCATTTGGGGAGAGGGGCATGTTGATGAGAAGTTAGGGAAAGGGCTTGATCTCACCTCCACGTGTACTATGGCCTCGACCAGAGGCATGTGGGATGGGCGCAAGCAGGACATGAGCACATCAACCCACCTGTGATTCACAGCAGCTGGTATTCAGAGGCACACTGCCTCTGATGCTTGGAGCATAGCCATCATGGTTAACAGCCTTCATGGATTGGTCTAATCCTCTTCTAAAGCCATCTACGTTGTGGCCATCACTCCTGTAGGAGCTAGTGACATAGTTGATGTGAGTGGCTTTGGAAGGCAGGAACAGTGGCTAAATAAGTAAATAATATTCCTCCTGCACCTGGAGGTCATTTAACTTGCTATTTCTAACAAGGAAAGGGAGAGACAGAATATACTGTCTATAGCAACCCATTGCTTCCAGCGTGGACTCTGTGTGAAATACATCAAAAGCAGAAACCAGAATCCACAGAAGCTACTGACAGCAGGCTAAGAACACACTAAGGCAGCAGCAGCAAAGAACTTTTTGTTCCCTGTCCTCGGCCTCCAGGAAAGCTCAAAGGAATAGATTTTGTGAGCTACCGTACCTACATTATTCTTAATGTTGCGATGGAGCTGGGTGGTACTGTCTTGGTAGTGTGGATGATATTGTGGTGGATTGTTCTGGGGCTTCATCTACTATTTTTGTCAAGAAAAGTCTGCTGTGGGGAGTAAAGCTGTCCCTTGGTCACTCTTGAGGTCCTAGGCAGCTTCGCTCCTAGATCTGAGTTTGCATGCTTGAGGAAGCACCCATTTCCCAGCCAGCAGAGCACTCCTTCTAATGACATATCTGACTTTGGGAATCTTTGAGCTTTTAAGGACTTATCTTGGCACATCCTTGTTAGTGATTCTGCTGACGTTCAGAAATAATTGTTTGGAATATGAATTTCCCAAACTCATGAAGCCCAGATATATTCTGAGGAGAGCCTCCTTACGCTAAAATTCTTTCTCTGCTGCTCAGAATGAAAACTGAGACTATTATGATTTTATATGACCATTCTGCACCTGCGCAGTCTTAGATTTCTCAGGGTAGGCACTCAAAGCCATAAATTGCTGTTGGTGCATGTGCAGACATTGATTTTTTTAACCTTAGTTTTCCTCCTACGTCCCTTAATCCCAGTGATTGCTTCAATTGACTAGGACTTGGTTAAAACCCGAGTGTAATTTACAGAACAATACGTAGGCACTTGAGCAATCTACTGGGAATTTCCAAGTTCAAAAAAGTCAGGTACACCCCAAGGGCAGGCAGCATGTAAATGTAACCTTTGAAGCAATTTAAAAGGCTGGCTGTTGAAGAGGGGAGCCTTGTTAAAAGGGGAAACAACCACTGTTACTTAGCAGGATATGGCTCTGCTTTTGCAAGGAGAGAGAGGAAAGGAAGGAGTTGCATTGTGGAAATGGACATGTCCTCTTGGGCTCTGAGAGCTACTCATGGGATGAGGGGCAACACCACTGCCAATGCACAGCAACCTCAAAAACTGCTGTTCTACGCCACTATTATAAGGTTAGAAGCAGTGGGTAGGTCCAGCCTGCAAGGCCTGACAAAGTAGAGGTTGATGGCCTGTTAGCTGAAGTCCTCAGAGTCTAAGGAAAGCAATATGACATCTTCTGGCCTTAGAGGGTCTGGCATCGTGGGTTCCTCTGGTGCTGGAACTTTCAAGGAACATGAATGTCAAAGGCTGATTCTAAGGACAAATACTCTTCCTGACACAAACACCCCAGGTCTTACTCAAGTTTCATTGTGCTACAAGTGAGAGCAGTCAAACTGTTGGAAGATTGCAGCACCCGCTGTGAATGTAGAGACTGATACAGGAAATACATGTTTAGTTGCAGCTGGGGCAGATGAAGGAATCTGGTTGGGGTGTCTGGTTATTTACAGAGCAATTCTCCCAGCCCCATGAGCTCTGCTTTTCTGCTTTCCCATATTTGCTTTCCCTTATTTGCACTTCCCTTATATAGTGAGCCTCTTCCTGCTCACCAAAGCCTGTTGCCCCTTCAGCTTCCTACACCTCTTCCCCCCAGTCTGCTCCCTCTTCTCCCTCTGACCACACATTGACGCCCTACTACCAATCCCCTGACTCTGAGCCTTCATCCCTTGGGGGTTCCCCACCTGGTGCATCCCACCACTCCTCTGCATCCAGCCAGCCCATGACAACTATTAATGGCTAGTCTAGTGCTACCTGCAATGGTGATGTCTCTGAATACCAGGTCTTGATACTCACAAGTAAGAAGAAACCTGTTGCACTCAGGTCCTGTGCACAGGCTTCCCATAGACATCTGGTTGGCTACTGTAAGAAGAGGGTGCTGGACTAGATGGACCTTTGGCCTGATCCACCAAGGCTCTTCTTATGTACATTCTTACCAAATTTTATCAGAATTTGCCATGTCCGCATGTCAGGCTTCAGGGAATCGGCTTCCTCCCCCGTGGCTGTAAATGAGCAGATCAAACGATAGGGAATTCTTTCCAGTTAGTTTCTTTAATAAACAGAGCGAAGAACAAAAGAAAGTGTCTAACCAGAATGGCGGTGCTCCCAATTAAGGTCACCCCCTTCCGTCCCTATTTATCTACGTCACTCCTACATCTTGTAATCTGACCTTGGAGCCGCTATGTTTTCTGTCCTGAAACTTTCTGAGCTCTCCATGACTTTGGGGAAGGGTGGATACTATCCAGAGACTGTGAATCTGTTAGCTCTCTCTCTTCTAGTGTTTCTTCTCCTAGCTGTTCCCCATCCAGTATTTCCCAGCTTCTGCCTTCTGAACTATGACTCTCTGCAGTGGTACGCATACCCCTAAACATTTTGTGAATCTAAGTTTGGCCTCATTGAGGGGCAGTATTTCAATATGAATAGGAAATTGAGAGTACCCCTAAACTTTTTAGAAAAAAGCACTGTCTAAATCTATACTGCCCTCCTGCTCCTGGGAAGATTCAGGAGCAGGAGCAGGAGCAGGAGCAGGAGCAGGGCAAGGGGGTGGCCCCCACCATTCTTCCTCAGTGCAGCCCTCCTCAGCATGGTCCCTGACTTCGCACAACTAATCCATTTCCACACATCTGCCGACATTCACTACTGCCATAATATTAGCTTGATTGAGTTCTGCAAATTCAGTTGAATGAGATTGGAGGCAGTTTGAAGAAAAAAACAAAATTCAGTCATGACACAATCTTCTCTTAGCTGTGCACAGGTGACCTCGGGAAGAAACACTGTTCCATATCCCATTACCAGCCCCCTGAGTCATCCGGTCCCTGAAGAATATGCCTCATTAACCAAATTGCTCTTTTGCTGACTGCCTGTTTTTAACTGCTTCAAAACCTACATGCAATTACAATATTTCTTTCTTGTTCTCATGGTATGTGTGTCAAATGCCTTACATATCTCTGGTTATATTTTGTTAGCTAGCCTCACAGGAGTTGTGTGTAAATGGCCTCATTGAAAATTGCATCTCCCTGATTCATTATTTCCAGAATTATTATTTTTTCTTCACCAAATAGCTGAGCATGTGAAGGCACTATCAAAAAGGCTTTTAAATAAACGTTCTTAATCTTCAAGGGATTAAAAAGAAATAATATGGGTGACATATAATGATTCTTTTCACCCAAAAGCCATCTCAAATATAAAGGTACTGGGAGTGGAGGGGTTGGGGGGGGGGGCTGATATCAAACAAGCCAGTACAATAGAGAGCATTTCAATACAGAGATAATCGCATTGCAAGATTTGCTTCCATGCAATGGCCTAAATATTGCCCAAAAGTACAGCAAAAGGAACTAGAGATAATAAAGAAGATTAACACTGCACAGTATGCTTGGGAAAATGTGCTGAAGCTTATACCCAAGCTCATTTGCTTTTAAATTACTACCTGAGATATAATCATGGCCAGCCCAACACAAAAATTAAAAGAGTTTAGGAAGACAGGAAGGCTGATGCTGAGTTGATTTATTGCTAGCATTATTTTTAAAAAATATTGATATGCATCAAGCAATTAGCTAATCCATTTACAAGCTATAAGAAGAACTGCAAAGCTGCTTCCTTAAACTCCATTTTAAGGAATACTTTAAAACAGGCATCCCCAAACTGTGGCCCTCCAGATATTTTTGGCCTACAACTCCCATGATCCTTACCTAGCAGGACCCCAGTGGTCGGGGAAGATGGGAATTGTAGTCCAAAACATCTGGAGGGCCGAAGTTTGGGGATGCCTGCCTTAAAACGTAGAATGTTTTCTGCAATGTGTTATCATTAAATCATATGAGGAGAACTATGTACGCCAACTACAGCTCCATGGGGAAAGGGGGCCTGCAACCAATAAGTAAATGAAATACTTCTACGTGCATTTATATCTGATGTTAACATGTGAATATGCATTACACAAAGAACAAAATGTGTCTGAATCAAGCAACAGCTTTTTATTAAGACATGTGTTAGGCTGTAATCGTGTACATATTTGCCTGGCAGTAAGTTTCATGGAAGCCATTGAGACTCACAGCTGAGTAGACATGCCTAGAAATGTGTTGTCAAACACTTTCTGCCTTTCCAATTAGTATTGCATTACTCTTCAGTTTGCATACAACCCACCAAAGTTCAGTTAAATACAATGAGTGGCATTCAAGTAAGTTATGCTCAGAGTTACACATAAGCACATTAAAAGAGCCTGCTGGATCTGGGCCAATGACCTCTTCTCACAGTGGCTAACCAGATGCTTCAGTGGGAAGCATGCAAGCAGCTTGCAAGCACAAGAGCCCTCTCCCCTCCTGCGGTTTCCAGCAAGTGGTATTCAGAACCATTTCTGCCTTCAACCTTGGAGGCTGAGCATAGCTATCATGACTAGTAGCCGTTGACAGCTTTATCCTCCCTATGTTTGTCTAAACTTCTTTTAAAGGCATCCAAGTTGGTGGCCGTGTTCCATAGTTTAACTGAACCTTCCAACGTTCAACTTCACTGGATGTCTACAAGTTCTAGTGGGTCTACTTTGAGTAGGACTATTCTTGGGTTCTTAATTATTTTTAAACTATCTTTTTATTGATAGCTGTTTCTTGTAAACAGCTTGGGGCTTTTGTTGCAATCAAGCAGTGGATATATTTTGTTTTTAAAAATAAAACAAATGAGAAAGCTCAAAGCAGGATGACAGAGTCTTTATTTTCCATAGTACTGGGGTTAATGTGACTGCTGAATATGTATACACCCCAGAGATTATGCACATGGACTTGACAGTGCTGTGAATGTGTACATGTGGTTTTCAATAAGGAATTTTGCATTTTCCCCAGTCTTCACAGACAATCATAAAGGATGTTGGAGAACTGATCATAAATGTTTCATGATAAATATGCATAGCCTCCACATAGATTTCATGCAATTTTCCTGGACAATATTTGCATAGTCCCCAATATAGGCTGTGTAAATTGAATGGCCACTTTTTGCTTTACTGATTGACACTGACAACTTCTTTATTTTCTTCAACCCCATAAGGAGACCATGCAAAGGGAGTGTGAAATCAGGTATATGTTGCCAGTTTTTCCACATTCACAGAACCTGTATTAACAACAACATATATCTTAACTCCCTTTGTCCCAGTATCTTCTCTGGTCAAGCTATTTTGTATTTTAAAAAACCTGCAACACAGGTGGTAAGGGTACCCATTATTAACATACCACCTGTCATATCACCTTAAAGACTCTGAAAGAGTAATATCTATCCATTTCCAGACTTAATAGCCGGGCCCTGAGTAATCATTGTAGCAACAGGAGGAGGAATTCCTCTCCCTACTTGCCATTGTTGCAGTATTATTGGCAGTGAAATAGATCAATTTCCTTCTACCACCCCCTGAAAAATAATGGTTGCCTGATCAGTAATGAAATACAATCGTCTATTTTGCATGACATGAATGAGTGAGATTCCCTTCCCCCCCCCATTTCATTTCATTTTTTCCATTCATCTGGTGGGAGCTTGGAAGAAAGAACAAGATCTGAAGGCTTCACTTTTAACAGTGTCTGTGAGGTACTTTTATGCCTTTTAAAACTTATCTCTATAAATTTCAGGCTTCCTTTTCACTTTTATGTTGAACAAGCATGTTTTTAAAGGGAGTGCAATGAGTTCTTAAGGGTGCTGCTTATAGATAGTGGGACACAGAGGGAACATCTGGCGAGGGAAGCTTCAAAGGGATGTACATGAAGGAACAGTTGAACTTACTTTTGATCCATGCCAGCATCTGAGCAACATTATGTAGCAGTGAGCCAACCTGTTTATGATGTGATTTTCCATGGCTTGCTAGGTAGTCTTTTGGACAATCCAGAACTCCAAACCAGGAATTTGTGACACTATCGTGAATTTCTAACCTATCCCACCAAACACAGGAGGCTTACAGGTTCATTCCATGACGGCTCCCCTAGAAAATGCTCACGTTGATTTACTAACATTTAAGTGAGCCCCACTTTCATTGGGCACGGAAGCTTAACCTTCGGGAGAGAAGGAGACCATTCAAAACAGAGGAATCCGGCATGACTTCAGCCAAAGATGAAAGTCTGATTTTAAACAAAGAAGGAGAGTTTGATCTCCATAATATTTTAGTGTAACCGCCACTGCAATTAAATAAGCGAGCCTTCGGAATGATTCTCTCTTTGTCTCGCCAGGACTTCAAAAGAGAAGCTTGGAATGTGATTAGCTATTGGGACCAAATCACAAGACTAACAATAGAAGAAGCAATTAGGATTACATTCAGGTAAATGCACATGCTTACGACAAGTTAAGAGTTTAGAACAGATTATAGAACTCAAGGATAATGCATATTAGCGCTTCCCTTGAGAGCCACCAATTCATTCATGGCCCTCATTTCTCATTAATCCCCAAATCTTTTGTAGGTTAATACAATTAACAATAAGAATGAACCTCCTATGCAATTTAAATTAATTGACTTCATATTGCGGCTTCTCTTCAGTTTTACCAGCAGGGATCTCAGAAAGGCCTGGTGCCCTTCCTCCCATCCAAGGAGGCAAGTGTTGTTTTATTTAATAAGTATTCAAGCCCACAGCAGAATAAATCTGGAAATAAGTATTACTAAACACCTCCCGCTTTAGAAACCAGCGGCATGGTAGAGGTCATATTAGAACAGTCCTCTTGTTTAGGACATCACATCACAGGGCATACTCATCAATGGGAAAAAAAATGTTTACCTTGGTTCCTCCCCATCAAATTTAAGTAATACTGTACCAGGCCACACCAATTTCCAAAATGCTGTTTCTTTCCCTGCTGCTGGTTGCTGTGTTAGGATGGAAGAAGCAAAAGGCAGGAGGAGAAACTGGATGCTGCCCCTCAAATGCCATTGGAGGGAGGTTGGAGTCTGAATGCAGTATAAAAAGGGGAGGTAAAATGCTGCATAGGGACACATGAGCAGTGTTTCGCCAAAATAGCAGCTTAAAACGATTAAAAATAAAGCAATAAAAAAGACAAGGTTATAAGACATTATGAATGTAAAAAGTAGGCCGTCATGTGTCCACCTGCGTTATCAAAACCTTTCCTTAACATTAAAAACTGTGAGTGTAGATCTGCCCCAGGCTTGCCTCCCGCTGAGTTACTGCTGCATACCAGGATGTAGAGGGGGAGAGGCGAGGTGGCAGGAAGGTTAGGGTGGTGCAAATATGCCAGCAGCTCCAACCCAGTGCTCCTGCCAGTCCAGTAGCTGACCTCACCATTGCTTTGCCCCTCTCATTCTCTGCCTTGCTATGCCACAGTGACTTAGCAAGAGGGAGGTCAGGGGAGCAGCACACCTCCGCCACACCAACCACTACCATTACTGGTCATTCTCAAAGGCGGTTGCAGCGCAATATTTCCCTCACAGTTGGGGAAATCTGGTTTCCTCCTGCAGCATAAATACCCATTGTCATGCTGAGGTTTCCCCCCCCCCCCAGATTGGATGCACATGACATGTTACAGAGTGGGTCTTCCTGTCTTTTTGTTTGTTTTCTTTTTTTTCTTTTTTTGCTTTGCCCCGTGCCCTCATTACTTTGTGCAATTTTTAAAGCACAAATTTTCTTCCAAATGCTTTTCTTTAACGTGTCAGAGACGGAGTGCACCTCCACTATTATACGGAGACACTAATTCAGCCTTCTTTTCTTTTCTCTTTGTGAGCACAAGCCAGGCTATTATCTCCCCACTGCAGAATTGCCTGTTCATTTTGAAAGCCCTTTGAATGTAATTTTTATTTCTTCTTCCTCCTTTCCAAAGGTGAGCTCCTCCCCTCTTGCGCAGCCTGCAGCAGAAGCAGGCACAAAGGCCTGGTTCACACATAACAGGAACCCAGAATATAGTTCATTTACCATGACTGTGTGAATGGGGGTGGCACCCTGAGATGAGTTCACAGCCACTTTGCTCCTCTCTGGATTTTTTTCATTCATTGTGGGATAGCAGCTAACCCAAGGTTTGGCTTAGCCTTAGCATGTCATGGTTAAGAGGTCTTTCCTCTGTAAGCATGACTTGTAACAATGGGGGAAACCTTGGCTACAGATCATGGTTAAAGAGAAAAGACGATAACCACAGTCCTGGATTTGGATTATATGCTACGCTAACTTTAGCTGCCATGCTGTGCATGTTTGCACTAACCCATGACACGTGAATCTTGTTTTCTCCTGCTCTGGAGGGTAGGATTCAAACCAATGCCATCAAGTTAATAAACATCAGGAAGAACTTTCTAACAGGAAGAGCTGTTTGACAAAAGAATAGACTCCCTCAGAAGGTGGTGGACTCTCCTTCCTTGGAGGTTTTTAAGCAGAGGTTGAAGGACCATCTGTCATGGATGCTTTAGTTGAGATTCCTGCATTGCAGGGGGTTGGACTAGATGACCCTCGAGGTCCCTTCCAACTCTACGATTCTATGTATACAGCAAAAGCAAGGCTACCCACCCTGCAGTAAAGCTATCATTTTGTCAACTAAGTACAGCACTATCACATCTTGAAGAACCATTCATTAAGACTCTTGAGAAGTGGTGGAGAAATCAGAAAGCAGTTATGACAATATCCCGGCATAAGAACAGCCCTATTCCTTTTGTTCAGCCAATGTATCTGGAGATAATCTTACTACCTGAGCGGTAGTGAACTCTGCAGACTCTCTGAATCAAACAACAAGGCCATGATATATTCTTTGCTGAAAACAAAACCACCGCTTCTCTCCTTCAAATGGGGGTCATTATTCCTTGGCCGCAACATTTCAAGTGGAAGATTAAACCATTTCAAAGAGAGCTCCAGTGCTTAGGCAGCCTTGAAAGTCAAATGTGCATCATGTTGCTCTCTATCAGAAACATACGGGCAAGGCTATAACTTCCCGATCCTTGCAGTTGCTTGCTGTGAAGAGTCTGGTTTCTCAATCATTACACTAGGATGCTGGAGAAAGCCAGTCTTCATTCAGGTAGCCCTTAATTCCATTTTGCTGACATTTTCTTACCTGATAATTTTGGTGCTTTCTGCGATCTTTCACAGGACGTAAAAGCCCCTTCCGGAAATCTAGTAGAATCTAGGGGGAGTTTAGCACTCATTTCTGTGTTGATTGTTTCCAGAAAAATATCAGCTTGCAACCTCATTACCTCAAAAAAAATGGTGGAAGTGTTGCATTGCAATTTCATGTGATGAAATGTGGAGGTAGTATTCCAGCATACAGTTCTTTCCCACCATTTAATATTTAGCGTGGCCTGGCAGAATATTCAGAATAAAAGCGCTTAGCTACACAACAAGCACTGCAATGTAAATGGAACGCTAGTATTAATAGGTGCCAACTTGAACAAAATATCGGAGTGCCCCCCTTTTCCCCCTCCCTGCACTTTTGTGGCACACATCTTCCTCTGCCATGCACAACTGGGTGCAGGCCTCCCTCCCACATGCAATAAGTTTCTGCCCACTTGCCTACTTGCCTCTCCTTCTGGCCTGCCTCCCCACAGTTGCCCTGGTTCAGAAACACTTAGAAATGGCACCAAAAGCCAGGATTTAAGCAGAGCCCAGCTGGAGGGGAGGGGAGGGGGCTGCTCGAGGGAGGTGCCAACCTGCAGAAAATAGGGGACAACCCCCCTAAATATTTTATTGGGGGGGGGCAAAGGGACCACGGTCCCATAGAGTTGGGGCCCTTGCTAAAAGTGCTAGCATTATAACCTGTAAAACTAATGCCGCCCCAGCTGCTTTCATTTATGAAGATGCTCTTTGGTATATAGCTCAAAATCTTTGGGGAAAGAAGAAAAGTTGCCGTGCCTGCCCTCAACATCATCCTAAATCTTCCAGATTTTGCAGTTTGAACAGTAATCAGGGCCAGCCCAAAGCATTTTGCTGCCTGTGATGCAGACAAGATGGCATCCTGTCCGCATTGGATCCTTCTTCAGCACTGATGATAAGGCCATGTCATCCATGGCAACTAAGGGCATCAGGCTAGTTTAAGGGCATAGGGGGCATGATGTAGCATACACAGCCATTTCCTCCAAGCTTTTAATTAAAGGTGAACCTACCCTATTAGCAATATGTGATTTACTCCTCCAGCATGTCTACCCATTGCAAAGGTGAATGTTTAACTCACAACATCTTACCGAGTTTGTTGGTTTGTCATTTTCTTTGCTTCCCTTTTTAGTTTGTCCTATGCCCCATCTCCTTGTGAATTTTTTTTTTTTAAATGCTAATTTTCCAAATTCTTTCCTCTAACTTGTCCAAGACGGAGAGCACCTCCATTATGATATGGAGACATTAATTTAGGCTTCTTTTCCTTTCGAGAAATTGCACTCCTCTGAATTTTGCAACACACATTCTCAAACAAAGTAATGTGCAAAAAGCTGTATATATTATGGGAAAGTATGTGGCATGCTTAGTCATGCTGGCTACATGACCCGAAAGCTGTATGCCGGCTCCCTCGGCCAGTAAAGCGAGATGAGCGCCGCAACCCCAGAGTTGTCCACGACTGGACCTAACGGTCAGGGGTCCCTTTACCTTTATGAGGTATATATTGAATTCTTCATAGAAGTAATAGATATTCCCAAACTATAGTTCTGCTCAAACTATAGTTGCTGAATCCTTTAAAAATGAGAAGCAGGAAAAAAGGACTTTGATGATTAATCTGTATATTTTTTGTTTGTTTGTTTTGGTTTAACAAGGCTGTATCTGTTCTCAATATTTTTTGCAGTGTCAATCCACCTTTATATTTTTTCAAAATGAATTTTAACCCCACCCTACCCAAAATGGGAGTTTCTATTGTGGCAAAAGGCAGATAGGAGTGAAAGGTAGTGTTTGGAGAAAAAAATAACATGAGATCTTGATGTTGAAAAGCAGTGCGGTAGAAAGATGAAATTGCGTCGAAGAAGCTGAGATAAATGACAATGAAATTCAATCAATTGCTTTTACATCAACACTTCTCCAGCAAGGTATATTGTACCACTCATTAACTGGCCATAATTTCTACTAGACTTTACTTTCTAAATTACACTCAATTACTTGCAATTATTCTTAATCTGGACCTCCTCTCTCCTCCTCCCAATCACCACACAACACATTATCCAGTAAACGAAAACCACATTTGTCATTAATCTCTTTCCCTTGGCAGTTCTATTTGTGAACAAGGCATGTAACATTACAAGCAAGATTTTGAGAACACCAGTTTTACACACACACACACACCGTTTTTTTCAGTGCAAAGAAGCAGCAGTCAGATTCATCCTCTCTCTTCCCATTATTCCATTCTCATTATTTTTAAAGGTACCCTGCAGGGGAAATACAATGTTGCGTCTTCCGATAGAGAAATCAGAAATAATTTAAATACCAACTATTTGACACAATTAATGGCATTTATACATCATGGAGAGATCATTAAAAATGGAATTAACTGCTGAGTGATGGCACAAACGGGGCACTGTGAAGAACTTTACATTTCTTTAGCTTATCTCATGCTCTGCTGAAGCTCATTAACTTATCTGTACTGCAGGATGGGGCCTGCGAGAAGCTCAAATTAAGATTTTGCGTGCATATTTACATGCGGATTATTACAAAGAAATTGAATTAAATTACCGTTTGTACCAAGAAATTCAATTTGGTCTCTTCCCACCCTCCTTCTCTTCAGCAATATGGATAAGAAAACCAGGTCATTTTTTAAAAAGTACCATTGTAGGTTATTATAAGTTTGAAGAATTGTCCGTTCAAGTACTACTAGCCATTTCATCCTCCCTGCCCAAACATGCAAAGAAGTGAAGCTGAATTATGGATCCCTCTATAGCAAAATACAGTCATACCTCGGTTTAAGTATGCCTCGGTTTGAGTATTTTCAGTTTAAGTACTCTGTGGACTTGTCTGGAACAGATTAACCCACTTTCCATTACTTTCAATGGGAAAGTTCACTTCAGGTTAAGTACGCTTCAGGTTAAGTACAGACTTCCGGAACCAATTGTGTTTGTAAACCAAGGTACTACTGTAATAATATTAATTATAAAGAGAACCATTCAGGCTCAGGCTGGGTTCATTGTTTCAATCTTCGCCACATTTCCCCATCGGCTCACGCTTGCCTTGAACTCTTGCCTTAGGAGACTTCATGAGGCATCTGCTGCCAGAAGAGATGAGGGAAGAGTTTCTGGCATTTTCTGTGTCACAGGCTGACCAAGTCAGGCGACCACTAAGGGGTGGACCCAGGGAAAGGTTTCAGCAGGCTTAATGCTGAGGATATCCTGGGAAAGGTCCAAGTGGGGCAAATTTCCCTCAACCTTCTCTCACGCCCCATCAATAACCGTAGCGAGAGCTACCCCCCTCTCCACAGTTGTCAATCCTGCTCTGAAGCTCCCACTGTGTGTATTGCTCTGCTCACCCTGCCCTGTAAATCTACCCATGTCTCTCCAGAGGAGGGTGCTGTGCCCGAACCCCTCTGCATCTCAGGAGGGATAGATGGGACACCTCGTCCTTCACTGAGTTTCAGGAGAGGACAACGCCTTCAAGGCAGTGTGTCAAGTTGCTTACTAAGCAGCCACTTGCCATGCTTAGCTGTGTCTTGCCTATTCCTAGGAATGCAAGGGGTGTGCCATTGTTGGATCAGCATCATAGCATGAGTAAACTATATCACTTGCTGTGCCTTTGTATATCCATGCCATGAGTAGAGATGTGTATTGCCTGCTGTGCCTTTGACTGGTGATTTGCATATGTATCATGCCGATTTGAACATTAAAGCTTTCAGAAAGAAGCAGCATCTGAGTTTGTGTGTCTTATCCGTAGGGATCCAGGGCAGTAAAGGTAAAGGGACTCCTGACCATTAGGTCCAGTCGTGTCCGACTCTGGGGTTGCGGCGCTCATCTCGCTCTATAGGCCGAGGGAGCCGGCGTTTGCTCCCGGGTCATGTGGCCAGCATGACAAAGCTGCTTCTGGCGAACCAGAGCAGCGCACAGAAACACTGTTTACCTTCCCGCCGGAGCGGTCCCTATTTATCTACTTGCACTTTGATGTGCTTTCGAACTGCTAGGTGGGCAGGAGCTGGGACCGAGCAACGGGAGCTCACCCCGTTGCAGGGATTCGAACCGCCGACCTTCTGATCAACAAGCCCTAGACTCTGTTGTGTAACCCACAGCGCCACCTGAGTTTGTGTGTCTTATCCATAGGGATCCAGGGCATTATGCATGTTTAATTTTCTTTGATAAGTTTAAATGAATGGTTAATTTTATATTTATTTATTTATTTATTTAAATTTAAATTTACACCCCACCTTTCCTCCAAGGAGCTGAAGCTGGTGTAAACCTTTCTCCCTCTCCCCATTGTATCTTCACAATGATCCCGTGAAGTAGGCTAAGCTGAGAGACAGTGACTGGGCCTACATCACATAGTGAGCTTCATGGCTGAGTGAGACTTGAATCCTGGTCTCCCAGCTCCTAGTCCAACCACTACAACACACTGGCTCTCAGCTGTTGAATGGTTAGGGCTGTGGTGATGCTATAATTTTAACTATGTATTATGACTATTGTATTATTTCAATTTGACCTGTTAAAATTCAGACTGTTAGCTTTCGTACAGCACTTTGAGCACAAGTCTGTGAAGATTGAGGTATGTAAATAAATGACTATGACAGGCTGGCCAGAAAAGATAGGCCTTGAATAATCCTGCACTTCCTTCCTGAATAACGTAGACAAGAGAAATAACTTCCTCTGTTTGTAAAGCACTCTGAACCATCCCATTGTGTATCGTCTTGTGAAAGTGCTTTCTTGCTATTTTCAGTCATTAAAGGTAAAGGTAAAGGGACCCCTGACCATTAGGTCCAGTCGTGACCGACTCTGGGGTTGCGCGCTCATCTCACATTATTGGCCGAGGGAGCCAGCGTATAGCTTCCAGGTCATGTGGCCAGCATGACAAAGCCACTTCTGGCAAACCAGAGCAGCACATGGAAACGCCGTTTACCTTCCCGCTGTAGCGGTTCCTATTTATCTACTTGCATTTTGACGTGCTTTCGAACTGCTAGGTTGGCAGGAGCTGGGACCAAGCAACGGGAGCTCACCCCGTCACAGGGATTCGAACCACCGACCTTCTGATCAGCAAGCCCTAGGCTCAGTGGTTTAACCACAGCACCACCTGTGTCCCTATTTTCAGTCATTATTACTAGGTAAAAATGTGGTGTAACTAAATGAATATGAAAGTTTCCATTGCTTGACTGGAGTTGGGATTTCAAAAAAGTCTTGATTTCCCCATTTCTAGTGTTTGGCTATTGGAGTTCACTTGTCTGTTCCCCCATCCATTTTGCTTCTGTTGTGAATTTTTAAAGGTCTGGATATTCTTAAGTAGGGCTTGACAAGAATCCTCAAAAATGAATATTGCTGTCTTCAGGTTGCATCAGTCCTTGTGTTCATTCAGGCTACAGAGACAGTTGCAAATGTCACACAGGGTGACCAGATGCAAAGCATAGCAGCCCAAGGTCCCTGTACCTTTTACTATAGGGGCAATGAACCTGTGACCACCCCAGATGCTATAGGACTACAACTCTCATCATCCCTGAACATTGGCCATGCTGGCTGAAACTGATAGGAGCTGGAGTTTGACAACACCCCAACAGCCAGTGAACAGATCAGGGACAGCTCTGAGCAGGGCCGGATTTAGGTTTGATGAGGCCCTAAGCGACTGAAGGCAATGGGGCCCTTTATATGTCCAGTTGTCATTTGTAATTTATGGACCTAATAGGTATCTAAAGCCATTTGCACATGCAGAATGTAGGCACCCTATATACAGAAATGAGCAAACCAGTGATATTTTAGGGAGCAGGCTAGCAGGCGGGGCCCGTTGCTTACATCATAGGAGACTACACAACACAAAACACTGTTGCTGTTTGTAGGTTTAATTTTATTTGTTTTTTTATCTTATATTTTGGAAATATGCCTGTTGTCTTTGTCCATGGAGTTTTCTTGGCAGGGATACTGGAGTGGCTTGCCAGTTCCTTCTCCAGGTGGATCATGTTTAGTCAAAACTCTCCACTATGACCTGTCCATCTTGGGTGGCCCTGCATGGCATAGCTCATAGCTTCTCTGAGTTATTTGAATCATGGTCCTGGAGGAGACTCTTGAGAGTCCCATGGACTGCAAGAAGATCAAACCTATCCATTCTTAAGGAAATCAGCCCTGAGTGCTCACTGGAAGGACAGATCATGAAGCTGAGGCTCCAATACTTTGGCCACCTCATGAGAAGAGAAGAATCCTTGGAAAAGACCCTGATGTTGGGAAAGATTGAGGGCACTAGGAGAAGGGGACGACAAAGGACGAGATGGTTGGACAGTGTTCTTGAAACTACGAACATGAGTTTGACCAAACTGCGGGAGGCAGTGCAAGACAGGAGTGCCTGGCGTGCTATGGTCCATGGGGTCACGAAGAGTTGGACACGACTAAACGACTAAACAACAACAACAACATTTTGGAAATGTACATCCAGGGTTTTTTCCCCTTAATTTTTTTGGGGGGTGGGGGCAAGAGAGTGGAGCCCTAAGCTATAGCTTGTTTAGCTCATACATAAATCTGACACTGGCTCTGAGCCATATAAAGCAGGAATGGAAGAGGGAGAAGGTTGAGAACAGTGAGAAGGGAGGCACACCACCCCAATCTCTGAGTGGCACAAGATTACAGGGGTTCGAGGAGCTTACTCAGGTTTTGTGTTTCCTTTTGGAAATTAGGCACAGTGGAGACTGTGTTGTCTTTAGGATATATGGTTTATTTACACATATATACCATTTGAACCTACAATGGAGAGGTTCACAGCATTGACACTACAAGAGAATCTCGTTCCCCCCATAACTGCAGCCCTGGATTCAAAAAGACATTAGCCATTGTGCTTGCTGACTCTCTCTTCAGCTTTCTGCCTTTAACAGCCTGCAACCATTTTTTCTCTCCTCTAGGTCACATCACATCCAACTCTAAAAACTCTAATTGAAACTCTGGGGGCCCTTCAATTTGCTCTCTGGCACAGAGCCCCCTCTCTTTGGCTCTCCTAATGGCTTATCACCATCCTTTTGTTTTCCTAATGCCTCATCTCCCCAAAGTCCTCATTTAATAAACCACCTCATTCTCTCTTCCAGCCCCTGCCCTTATTTCCCTGGCTTTAGAACCTTAGGAAACAGCCAATGAAAACAGCATGATGACAGACGAGTGGAAATATCTCTATAGTATATTAACATATATAATATATGTTATTTTTGCTTTTAGTTGAACTGTTTGGAAAAATCCTTGCTTCTTATCACAATCAAAGAGGAAGAGAAAAATTAGAGAAATTCCATGTGTATTAACTCAAAATTAAAATTTTCAGAAAATTCCATCCTGAACCATAACCGATTTTGCTATCTATATAAATGCTGAATATGTATAAGAAGGCACATATAAGAATGGGGTAGAAAAAGCATATGTATTCCTAATAGTGATTTCACACTATACTTTTTCACTGAAAGAGACAGACACAGCTCAGTACACAAAGGGGAAAATGTAGCAACCTAAACAGACTTAAGGCAGATGGAAAAAAGGGGGGGAATCAAGGATGTAGATGTTGATATCTATATGAGAAAAGAACAAACTGTTTGCCTAGCAAAAGGCAGAACTGTGTGGAAGAGGAAGAAAATGCATCAAAATCTCCTATGAAAAAGAAACTCTAGAGATTGTTGATACTTTTGTTTTAAGTGTGGCACTTGTTTTCCACATTAAATCCACAGGTAGCCTTTATCAGAGAAGGGCTGTAATGCTGCATAATGAAGCTGTGTGCATTTTCACTTAGGGGAAAAAGAGCATTTACCAACATAAAAGGAAATAGCTTGTAGTGACCCAGGGGAGCTGCCAGTGTTTCCTGGATGAGGGCAATTAACCAAAACAATATTGCTAATTTTGTTACAAGTTTTAAATGATCTAGAAAGGAGAATACTAATGCTGGCTTAATAGAATCAACTAGCAGGTTGCAAGAATAGGGCACTTGAACAGTATCACTGAACATTTGGGCTGTATGTGTCATTAATGAAAAACCCACAGAAGTAAACCAACCAAACATGAAACATTGGTCATTGAAAGAATATTACAAAAGATGTCGCACTAAAATCGGTATAACGACTTTGCTATATTTGGGAGCTGGAGAATGTAAATCTTAAGAGTCTTGTGGTGTCTTAAGGACAAAGAAACTTATTATGACATAAGCTTTTTTGGACTATAGTTAACTTAATCAGATGCATGAAATGTCCTAATTTTCAGGTATATGTGCACGTCTGTTTTTCAGGGTGGCGGTGGTGTTAAACTGAGAGGTCACAGGGAAATGAAGTACAGAAAAGTACAGACAGTAATAATTACATAATTAACTGTGGCCATTCACAAAACAGTTGTTGATAACAATGGCATCCTGGTATTGGTCAGCCAACACACAGAATATGATTTATTTATTTATTTTAAAAAATGTATTCAAACAGATACCAAGTGTTTGCACTGAACCTCTTGGTGACTCATGTTGTCCAGAAATAATGGGTGAAGACCACCACTCTTTTCAGGGATTCTCTGAAATACTACCTAAAGGGAGTTTCATTTCACATCCTGAACCAGGGCTGTGAAGTTGGGTGTGAGCTTCTCTCCTCAGCCACAGTGAAACTATTATAAGGAAGTCACCGAGAATCACTGATGAGATGGAAGTCAAGTTCAACAATGTTCAAAACAGAGCAACAGTATGAAAAGCCAAGTCAGCTCCTTACAGTATGTTACCCAAATGGTATGTGGCACAATTGTGCCTGGTCACTGGGGATCCTTGTTCCCTAGCTGCTAGCATGCAATCCATGAAAAAGAAGAGAGCAAAACACAACACCATCTCTTTGCCTTCTCCAAAATCCCTATCAATGTTCTGAATAGCACTTTTAACTGCAGCAGCCAGTGACAACCATCTTGCAAGTCTTTTGTTTTTGTCAGGAGTCGCTCTTCTCCCCCCCCCCCCTTTAACTAGATGACAGGGACCAATTAAAGTAATGAGCCTCACAAAGTATTTCCCTTGGCTAGCAGCAGCCTGCATTAATGTTTGCAGAAGTGCAGCATTTTAGCCTTCAGCTTATTTGTTAGATGTTAACACTTAGCAAGACACCTTAACACACTATTTATTCCTTTATTGAAGAGCATCTTTCCTTTCTAGAAAAGAAATGAGGGCTGATACGGGGACAGAGTAGGATTTTTTTTTTATTTTTTTTAAAGGAGGGCAGTGCACAGAACTTTTGCTCCCTGAAATATTGGCAAGGGCCCCAAAGGAGCAGTGTGCCCGCCTAACTGAGGCTTTTATGAATCTTCACTGGATCAGTACACACAAAAGTCTGAGGCCTATTCAACCAATGACAATCATCTTGACAAGTTTTGTTGTGGTTGCTACAAGTAGGACATGTGGGCCTTGTACTCTCTTTTGCATCGTGAACCACCACTGGTTGAAGCCACAGTAGCCCTATCAGCAGGAGCCCTGCTCCCTCCAGCCATTCAACACCAGAGAGCCAGTGTGGTGTAGTGGTTAAGAGGGGTAGACTCGTAATCTGGTGAACCAGGTTCGCGTCTCCACTCCTCCACATGCAGCTGCTGGGTGACCTTGGGCTAGTCACACTTCTTTGAAGTCTCTCAGCCCCACTCACCTCACATTCTTGTTGTGGGGGAGGAAGGGAAAAGAGAATGTTAGCTGCTTTGAGACTCTTTAGGGTAGTGATAAAGCGGGATATCAAATCCAAACAACTCCTCCTCCTCCTCTCCTTCTCCTCCTCCTCCTCCTCCTCCTCCTCCTCCTCCTCCTCCTCCTCCTCCTCCTCCTCCTCCTCCTTCTTCTTCTTCTTCTTCTTCTTCTTCTTCTTCTTCTTCTTCTTCTTCTTCTTCTTCTTCTTCTTCTTCTTCCTCTCCTCTCGCCTCAGGCTTTTCAATACAACATCAGCTAGTCTAGGAACTGCTGCTGTGCTTTTTTGTAACTGTAATTAGAACCCCAAGGTTGCTCCCATATCCACCTCGAATTGCCCTCCTTCATTCACACACTCTTTACAGAGAATCCAGATGGGACATTGTCTGTCTGAGTCAGACAATTGGTCCATCTAGTTCAGTGTTGTCTACAATAACCAGCAGTTTTAGATAAGGTGTCTTTCCCAGCCCTACATAGAAATATTGGAGATTAAACCTTGAATCTTCTGTGTGGAAGACAGATGCCCTACCCCTTTGTCTTCCCAGAAATTGTGAGAAAACTTCCCATTCCTCTCTCTATGGGTGTGTCGCCCCACTAAGTGAAGGCTCTCTCCCTTTCCTAAGTTTTCCTTTTCCTAGACAGCACAACTCCTCATAACCATGGTGAGTCCATTATTTGTACTAGCCAAAGGTCATGCTGCACAGTAACATGTTTACAGGGACAACTCAATCAAGATGCACATTGAATTCTCTTCTTACCTTTTTGGAGGTGTTTGACTCATCAAGACTTCTGAGTGACTGACAAGAAATGACCACTCTCAGCATGGCAAAAAGGCTGGGTAAAAGTTCCACATGGGACTGATAGCACATTTCATTTTGTACCAGCATGGTGCCTGTGCTTTCTTCTCCTCCTCAATATAGATCTGCCTCCCAGGTGGCCAAACAGCCAGCCATGCTGGAGGTGTGCCCATTTCTCTTGTTTTGAAAACACTGTCTCAAGTGATGGAGGAACAGCCAGAGAAGTGCTCTGCAATGGCTGTGAAAGGTGAGACAAGGCTGATTTGGGCTTTCGGAATGTCCATTTCTAGCTCTAGAAAACACAGTAGTTCACAGTACCAATTTCCTCCACACAACAAGTGTGTATGTCAGTACGCTAAAACAGTTCCAGGTGTTGTTGGACTGCAATGCCCATCAACCTTAGCCAGCACAGATGGCTTAGCTGATGTGCAATTTAGGCCAACAAAACAAAGTTGGTGAAGGCTGCACGAAAGCGTAGCAAAGGAGCTTGGGAATAGAACTGTGCACATGGGGAGTATCCGTGTCAAGAATCCTGCGGAGATGTCAATGAGGGGTGGTCAGATCCTGAGAAGGAGTTGGAGGAACTCACGGACTTGAGCTAAATATCCCTAAACGGCCTTGGCCCTGTAAACCTGAAGGAGCATCTCCACCTCCGCTGTTCAGCCTGGATGCTGAGGTCCAGCTCTGAGGGCCTTCTGGTGGTTCCCTCACTACAAAAAGTGAAGTTACAGGGAGCCAGGCAGAGGGCCTTCTCGCTAGTAGCAAGGAGTCAAGGAGTGTCAAGGAGATAAAGAACTACACAACTTTTAGAAGACATTTGAAGGTAGCCCTGGATCAGGAAGTTTTTAATGTTTGGTGTTTTATTGTGTTTTTATATGCATTGGAAGCAGTCCAGAGTGGCTGGGATAACCCAGCTAGGTGGGTAGTGTATAAATAATAATGTTGCTGTTGTTAACCCAAGAGGATGAAGGAACTGTCTGTGGAATGCACCAAGAGGTATCTGAGTCCATAGGTGAGGGGTTTAGGTAATGTTGAGCAGGATTGAGTGGAGGGACCAAGTAGGTTAGCAAAGAAGGGTGACATCCCTCTTATATCAGATACCCCAAGCTAAACACCTCCTCTCATGGAGACTAACTACTGTTGGTGAGGAGCCTCCTCTTCCAAGGGAGGTGACTGAGAGTAAATAGGATGTAGAGTCAGTGTCAACCCTTCCTCTGTCTCGAAGGACACAAAGACATTAATGTCAGCATGAACAGACCTCAGAAGCCCAGCCTACTTGGAGGAGGGCCCCTTTGCTTGTCCAGTCCCAGGACTCCAACAGTTTGATTTGATTTATTGTATTTCTATGCCGCTTTCCGTGCAGATGAATCCCAAAGAAGCTTACAAGCAATAAATAACAATAGCATAATAGAACATCACAAGCACTAGATAAATCATGTAATATAATTAAGAAATCATCAGTAAGACTATTATAATCTATAAATCACTATTAACAAAGCAGCAACTAAAAAATAAGCCAAACATCACAACTACAGGGTAAGTCATATTATGTGATTAACAAATCAATATGACATTTATAATCGATTAAGCAAGAATAAGAAAATAATAACTAAAAAAGTAAGTTAAATATGAGCTAAAAATAAGCAGGTGTTTGCCACCTTAAGTGCTGTACTCATCCCATCCTTCAGACAGAAGGTGCAGAGGGCATGTTGCTTATTGGATCAATGTGCTAGCTCGAGCCTAGCCATGTATCTAATAAACATTTTGCTCACCTGATGCACCTTGTAACCTGTGCCTTGCCTGTGCACCAATCTATGCATTAAAGACTTTGGCATAAGCTGAGCTGGGAATTCAAGTTCTTCGTCCAATAGTAAGGGCCAGGACAATCAGTAGCAATGACTGGGACCACCATATTAATAAAACATATTTTGTTTTATTAATTCCTTCAGAGTATTGTGGACTGCCTTGAAAGATCAGATCCAATCTACAGATGCATTGATTACTGATTGCAGTTGTTTGTGTGTTTTTTAAAAAATCTAGTTGGAACTAACACAAATATTTTGCTTGACGTAAAAACAATATTAATGAATTCTCTACTGTCTTTTATGTTGCTCTGCCACTGTTGCATTTGGTGTCTCAATTTCTTTTGAGCTTGGACATTTCCCCCCTATTACACAATAGGAGGCACCATTTTGTGGATGTAACTACAGTATTTTAAAACAAAATGGTCAAAATCCACATGTTGCTCTATTTATAAACATCCATGTTAAATTAAAATGACAGTGGTTGTTTTAGTACACCTATTGTTCAGCCCTCACAGCTTGTAAACTATAATTTTAAGAAATAATTTTTATTTAAAAAGCATGAATAAATATTCTTTTAAAAATCTGGTCTCTTTAGATGAATTGGGAACACAATTTGAATCTGATCCAATAACTGAAACAGCATTCAGTTCAGCCATTGAAATCAGCAACACTTTGCCATTTAATGTAGTTGGAGCAGAATCAAACTATTGATGTTCATGGTGCTTTTGAAAAATAATAAAAAAGAAACTCACTATGAATTAATCAGTCTATTCTTTTCAACACCCACCTGAAATCTTAGCTAAACAATATCTTTCATTTTACTGCGCTGATTGCCATCTGTCGTATATTCTTGTATGCTACTCAGTGCTTAAAAGGTTTTTCCCCAAAAGTGTTGCTTTTAACTGACAATCATTTGTAAAGTTTAATTGATTCCTTCCAACAGAAAGTTGGTAGTAGTTTCAAGTTGCCGACCGTATTCTGGAACAAGCTACAGGTAGTGATTGCTTTTACTGAAGAAAATAAAATGGCCCAAATTATATTAAATTGCTTTGTCTTACACCAAGATTTATAATCTGAATTGTGCTAGAAAGAAAAGATAGCACCAGGGGTTCTAGTGACAGATTTGCTTGAAATTAAAAGTGACCGATAACGATTTCCTTTCTTCCCTGTAACAAATGTTGATTGCTGATTGTTTCAGATACATGCTGAAATCAGTCTTCAAATTTCATCTTCACTGACAATGAGTTGGGGAAAAATCAGATCTTTTTGAACTAGACTCAATATTACTTTAATGTGCTTTCTCCATTTTGAATGGAGGAAAAAAAAACACTCGGTTGTTCCCCTATTGTCTAGCCTTTTCTGATGGTAACTCTTGATACTGGAATTTTGCTACCTCTTTGAAACAGCCTTCCTCAGTTGCAAGATATGGGGCAGAGCCACAGAGGCAGACAAAGGAAGAAGAAAAATGGTTCCTTTGGCTATGGAAGGAAGGAGAGGTAGACTGAGAGACACAGGCAAAAGCTACAACTGCCGTCCAGCCTTTTTCTTCTGCCTGCATCTCACTCTTTCTGCTATGGATGTCTAATTTGTATTGTCTTAAAATTTATCTGATGTTATTTTCTGTGTTGCTTTTAACTGTTTTTGCAGTTGTTTTGATTAGATTTTGTACATCTCCTTGAGAGACATGTGTATGGGACGGTGTGTGTGTGTGTGTGTGTGTGTGTGTGTGATTAAAAACAACAACAGAAGTATATAAAACAAAATCCTTGAGAGGCCAAATTACAGCAGCACATGAGTTAAAAATATAGTTGTCACTTCCCAGTGGCTGAATCCCACACCACTCCAATGACATCTAAAAGAAAAGATCGTGCTGGACTGGCAGATACCAGTGTCTATCCGAGAGATCCTTTATCCAAACACTACAGGAACTGTGTGAGAACCAGCCATGGGGAAGCAGCAACTGCATCACTTGGCTAATACATGAATAAAGCCCATGTCTGAGAGCATCCTAAGCTACAACCATTTCCAAAGCTATTCAGAGAGAATGACAGGTACAAACTGCAATGGCATCATTGTTCTGTTTTGCAGGTAAACTTCAAGAGCAGCTTGAAACAGATCTATACGCCAGTAACCTATGCTTCAAAAGAGCAGGCTTTATGTAAGATCAAACTCTGACGGAAACAATGGCTGATGTAATACAGATCTCTCTGCTTTCCCATGGAATCCCTCAAATCCCACTCTTCAGAGACAGTGTTTGGTATTGATCTTGGCTGTAAATGAAACAGCATCGCCACACACTGGATGACAAAGAGAAAACGAAGCACGCCACACATGTTGCTGTAGTAAAAAATAAGGCAGTGCTGATGAGATCTGTCAACTTCTGTAGAAAATATGGAAATGAGCCATGAGCAAAAGGGGGCAGGACAAGAACTAGATCATAAATTAGAAAGCATAACTTTATTCATCACATGACAAATTTTCTTACATCATAGATTAACCTTTGAAAAATAATATTTTGTCTTTGTTCAGAGGACAAAAAGAGGGACTTGCAGTGTAGCTGTTCTGTCTTCAGTTTAGGGGGGAAATCAACAAGGTTTTCAATTAATGTTACAATTTAGATTTGGACATCACTACTGAAGTTCACTAAGGCTGCAATATAGGTAAAGGTTAAGGTAAAGGAACCCTGGATGGGTAAGTCCAGTCAAAGGTGACTATGGGGTGCAACGCTCATCTCACTTCGGGGCGAGGGAGCCGGCATTTGTCCACAGGCAGTTTTCCGGGTCATGTGGTCAGCATGACTAAACCACATCTGGTGCAACAGAACACCGTGACGGAAACCAGAGCGCACAGAAGCGCTGTTTACTAAGGCTGCAATAAGAGGCAGATCACAGAGTAAGCCCAGTGACCACCACAGAGCTCACTTCTGAGTAAACATGCATTGGATTGCCCTGCATATTACCATTCAATAAGCAACTTTACACCAAGATAAATATGACTCAAAATATTTTGCACAGAATATTAAGTATAGAGTAGAGAACAATGCGAAAATACAATACCATTACATATTCAATATCTGATCCTTGTTTGAAAGACTGTTTGTCATGCTGGTCATCCTGATTCAAGAATATACAGTATTGCAAAGTTGTAGAACGTTCAAGGACGAAAGAATTTTCAAAAACTTCATACAAACAGCAGACTGAAAACCTTGAGATTGTTTGCTTTGGGGAATAAAGTGAATAGCTAAGAAGACATGATCAAATATATTCAATAATAAATGAGATGGGGGAAAACCAAGTCTCATGGAACAAGAAAATAATTGATGAAGTTAAATGTCAGTCAATTAGAACTGATTCTAAATCCCAACTTTTTTTTTTTTTTGCGTCTCCTGTGGAACTTCCTGCAATAGGATTCCACAAATTCCCCAATTGTAATCCTGATCCTAAGCATGTTTACTTGAAAGCAAAATAAAAAAATTCCTTCAGTAGCACCTTAAAGACCAACTAAGTTTATATTTTGGTATGAGCTTTCGTGTGCATCTGTATCTGAAGAAGTGTGCATGCACACGAAAGCTCATACCAAAATATAAACTTAGTTGGTCTTTAAGGTGCTACTGAAGGAATTTTTTATTTTGCTTCGACTCAGACCAACACGGCTACCTACCTGTTACTTGAAAGCAGATACCAATGAGTATAACAGGTCTTATTCTAAAGTATGGGTGCTTCCAGGCAGTCACTATGTGATTCTGGTTGCAAATTCTGGTATGCAAATTCTGGTTGCACAATTAAAACTGATTTGGATCTCTTCCACAACAAACCCACTTCCCACTAAAGCCAGACTTTTGCAATATGGAATGTGACAGGAAATGCCCTGGAAAGTGTGGGATCATGTATGCTTGATGCAACATCTTCTGACCTCCCCACAAACAAATCAAAAAGAACGTTCAATGAGCAGCTGATATTATCTCACCTCCCCGCAAACTTTATGCAAACCAATCAGGATTAATGGTCTATAAACAGGGCATCTGGAAGTAGGCCTGGTAAATTCAGATTTAATGGAAATCTATCTAATTCACATTTTCCAAAACATTGTGAAGTGATACAGAGCTGTCCAGCAAAATTCACAGCAAATTTCACACCAGGCCCTTCCACACCCAGGCTACATTCACAACATACACTTAAAGTGCTATAGGTAAAGGTAAAGGGACCCCTGACCGTTAGGTCCAGTCGCGGTCGGCTCTGGGGTTGCAGCGCTCATCTTGCTTTACTGGCCGAGGGAGCCAGCGTGCAGCTTCTGGGTCATGTGGCCAGCATGACTAAGCCGCTTCTGGCGAACCAGAGCAGCATGTGGAAATGCCGTTTACCTTCCTGCCGGAGTGGTACCTATTTATCTACTTGTACTTTGACACGCTTTTGAACTTCTAGGTTGGCAGGAGCTGGGACCAAACAATGGGAGCTCACCCCATCGCGGGGATTCGAACCGCCGACCTTCTGATTGGCAAGCCCTAGGCTCTGTGGTTTAACCCACAGCGCCACCCGTGTCTATACTACCACTTTAAAAAGTCATGGCTTCCCTCAAAGAATTCTGGGACCTGTAGTTTGTTGAAGGGGTTGAGAGTTGTTAGGAGAACACTATTCCCCTCCCAGAGCTACAAGTGCCAGAGGTCCTTGCAAAAAGGGCTATATTGTTAAACCACTCTGGGAATTGTAGTTCTGGAAAGGAATTAGGAGATTCCTAGTAGCTTTCAGCACCTCTAACAAACTACAGCTCCCAGAATTATTTGGAGGAAGCCATGACTGTTTAAAGTGGTATCATAGTGCTTTATACGTATGGTGTGAATGTGGCCCCAGTGGAATTGCACAGCCTGCCTTGATTAGTATCTTAGCTATGAAGACTGGATGGGTTGGAACCAGCATGCACCTGGGGGTGGGGGGTGTACCTGCCATTTACACATACTGAACTACAGAAGCCTAATCCTGAAAATCAAGTTACCTGGTCAGAAAGCACAGGAGAAGCTTTTCTCTGCAGCTTTATCCTTTTCAGGCTCATATCTGATTTGGTGTTTGTGATGGTATTAACCTACCCAGCTTGTCTTGAGGGCTCCTGAGCAGCTAGTCTCCTGCTTTTAATGCAGGTTTTTTTTTAGGGGGTGGTGGTTTACAAGTGGTTTGAAATCACTCAATGTCACCTGGACTCCGCTGTTTCATTTTCTGCTTACTGAACACAGAGTGGAGATGGATGCTTTCACCCAGTGTATAACCCCACAAAGCCTTGGCTAGAGGACCCAGAAATAAACACTGGTGATTGTTCTTTCCTTACAGATTCCAGAACTTCTCTGAGGCTTCCAGTTTTGTTTTGTTTTTTCACATGTTGGAGTCTTTCATTCTTTTCTTCTTCCCCCATAACCCTTCTGTACATAGCTGCCAAGTTTTCACTTTTCTCGCGAGGAAGCCTATTCAGCATAAGGGAAAATCCCTGTAAAAAAGGGATAACTTGGCAGCTATGCTTCTGTATTCCAAACTTCTTCAACAGCAAAACAATCTTTCTGGCTACATGCAACAGGTCTGGCTAAATATGCAGCATGGTTCTGGTTTTCCAGTGCAAGTACTTAGGCTATTTTTTTTTTTGGTATAACTTACATACATATTAACAAGAGTTGCTAACACAACAACAGTTCAGCAAAAAATTGTAGTTCTAAAAAACATTTAATACATTTTTCTATAGCCTCCCATGGACAGTGAGCCAATCTTGGTCCCCCTCAGGGCCGGCTCTAGGGGTAGGCTGGGTGGCGCAGGGCGCCAGGGTGCTGGGTCGGCAGGGGGGCGCTGCACGGCGAAGCCACGCAGAACCCACGCTGCATGCTGCGCCTGCCCACCAGCCGTGGAAAGAAATGGGGCGGAGCGGGGGCGCCGGAGCGATCTGTGCACCACGGCGCCCGGGCACCCGACCTGCTTAAGACGGCCCTGGTCCCCCCCACCCAGTTATTCAAGTTGGCTGATGAGGCCATTTCCCACAAACCATGCCTGCCAGCTGATGGGATAGAGGGCAGGGTTAAATCAGGCATTGGCTGTATGAACAAACGTTAACCTATCACTCACCAGCTGATGAGCAGGCAGTTAAATCCCACTTGTTTTAGCTATAGGCCCCTTTCCTCTGCACTTCAGTAACTGTTTCCATTGGAATTCCAAATGTGGCCAACCCCTTTTTGAATCAATTATTGTGAAAGAAACAAGCAATTAAAAGTATATCCTGAATCAGGAAGCTCCTGAAGCCAATCGGAAGCCACGGAAGTCACGCCGGACATTCGCGTTCCAAAGAACGTTCACAAACCGTAACACTCACTTCCAGGTTTGCAGCGTTTGGGAGCCAAAACGTTCGACTCGCAAGGCATTTGGGATCCAAGGTACAACTGTACCTTACACTTTCTGCCAATGCTTCCTGTTCGGAAGGATCCTGACATTACGGATGAATCGTCCTGCATTAAGTCAGTTTATGTTCTCTGTGGATGCGCTTTTAGTTGGTGGTTTCTTCTTCTTTTTTAAACATTTTCTTCCGTTTCTTAGAAAAACAGTGGTATTTCATGATACTAGAAAGATAAGACATCTCCCTGTGCTCAGTAATTTGTTAACAATGTCAGGGATAAAAAGGAAGCCAAATGCAAAAGTGGCACTACCACACATTATGGGTCAAAAGGGTGTGGATAGTAAATAAAGCTAAAAGCTATGCCATTGGTGACTCTAAAAAGTGCCCAACCATGATGCCATTACATCAGAGGCAGATTTAGGGAAGCGCAACCGGTTCAGTCACACTGGGCATGGAGCCTCTGGGGGTGCTGCAATTGTGATGTAGAATGGAAGGTGAGAGACAGGGAGCACCAAATTTTTGGCATTGCACAGGGTGCCACTGAAAATTGAGACCTCCAAGGTCTTCTGCTAAGTACATCTGATCATGCTCTGAAGTCCAGTGCTGGGAAAGAGATGCATCCACTCTATACGCTCCAACTCATCCAGCTCTCTGGGTTCCGCTATATTTCAAGTTCTCTTTCCCAAGGAGTTCAAGAGTTCAGTTTTCCTGTGTGGCAATCAAACATATCACAGCATGGGCCTCTTTGCATATTACGTTTTATGTGCAACAATAAAAATGTGATGTGTGTAATAGGTCTCCAGCCATGTGTGAGCTCCACGCCTGCAGAATCAGCCCAGGGCAGCTCGTTCATTATTATCCTGGCAAACAGGGTGTTGTTGTTGTTTTTAAAAAGCTACACATTATATAGTGTGTATTTTTAGAAAGTGTATCAAAACAATCACCTGTATTACCTTGAATCATATGTAGGTACGCAGTTCAAGGAACCGTATTCCAGTTGCCTGTCTTCCATCATATACCACATTGAGCAGTCTTCTTCCTGGCTGAATGTTAGGAACTGTTTGTTTGTTTGTATGTTTGGGGGTGAGTGAATCTAATTTGCTGAAGCTCTTGGAGTTTACTTTCCCAAGGGGTCTGAGTTCTAGGCACCAAAATGGGTATAGGAAGAGAGAGAAAAGGATAGAAGGGATGGAATACAATTTATGAGAAAAGTCCAGAAAGGATGCCGTGAGATCGATGTTGTAGAAGTTTACCCCAAAATCCTCCAATTTTCTTGGGAAAGTGCCCACCAGCAAAATGTTCCCCTCATTTCTCAGTTCCCCAGGTACTTCAGACTCAAATTGCTTTATTTTAATGGCAAGCCAAGTTTTTGCCTAATGCAACTGTGAAAGAGCAAGCCAGGATCCTTGTCCGCTTCATGCATCATCGGCAAAATTGCTAGCTAAAGTCCTGCCTGCAGTTTCTTTATTAGTGGTGATAATGCAAGAGGCAGAAGGGAACACAGCTTGACTGTCTGCTCCCAGGTGGAGATTTCTGCTTAGAAAAATTATCCCTTTACTCATAAAATGAGTGAATGTGCTATGGAGTTGTCAATAGGTAATGCATGTGGGACACCACAATGGGCCTCAAGCATCTCTAGTAATATCAGTCAGACCTTTGCAGTTAAGAGGATGATCAGATGCAATCCCATCTTTTTTTTCTTTTCTTTTTTAGTGGGAAACAT
Organism: Zootoca vivipara; assembly: GCF_963506605.1. NCBI lineage: Eukaryota > Metazoa > Chordata > Lepidosauria > Squamata > Lacertidae > Zootoca > Zootoca vivipara. The sequence continues at coordinate 69,493,638 of NC_083278.1, forward strand.
TTTCAAAGGCATCAGTGGGACTTACAGCTGTGAGCATAAACTTCCACCAATTTTGAGATGGAAATGTTATGTTGATTTGATATATAGCTGCCATTTTTGTGTTATCAGGGTCATGGGACAGTGTAAAGGAAAAGGGACCCCTGACCATTAGGTCCAGTCGTGACCGACTCTGGGGTTGCGGCACTCATCTCGCATTATTGGCCGAGTGAGCTGGCGTACAGCTTCCAGGTCATGTGGCCAGCATGCATGACAAAGCTGCTTCTGGCGAACCAGAGCAGCATACGGAAACGCCGTTTACCTTCCCGCTGTAGCGGTACCTATTTATCTACTTGCACTTTGACGTGCTTTCGAACTGCAGGAGCTGGGACGGAGCAATGGGAGCTCACCCCATCATGGGGATTTGAACCGCCGACCTTCTGATCGGCAAGCCCTAGGCTCCGTTGTTTAACCCACAGCGCCACCCACGTCCCTTATGGGACAGTGTAGTCCAGGCATCCCCAAACTGTGGCCCTCCAGATGTTTTGGCCTACAACTCCCATGATCCCTAGCTAATAGGACCAGTGGTCAGGGAAGATGGGAATTGTAGTCCAAACATCTGGAGGGCCGAAGTTTGGGGATGCCTGGTGTAGTCAAACATAACTGCACAACTGCTAGCTAGTACATGAAAGGGTTAAGGACCACAGAGATGTATTGCTGGATCGACTCAGATCATGCACCACTCCTCCAAAGAGGAAATGAAGCTTCTTTCTTCCTCCCCACCCTACCCCACATCATATCTTCTCTTCTTCTTCTTTGACAATCACTCGTAGCCAAGTAACACGGTCTTAACAGTGAGTCCATAAGTGACTGTGGAGGCCAATTCTGGATCCACATGTCCTTCCACAGGGGGGGGGGGGGCATAGGTTTCCAGGCAGGAGTTGATCACGGTGAGGGTTTGCCAAACATGCCTTCCTCTTAGCACGTTTCTCCCTTGCGTCCTGAGTTTGAGTGTCTTCAAAGCCCATGACACCTTTGGTAAAGGCTGTTCTCCAACTAGAGCGCTTGCATGCCAGTGTTTCCCAGTTGTTGGTGTTTACACTACTTTTTTTTTAGATTTGCCTTGAGAGAATCTTTGAACCTCTTTTGTTCACCACCAGCATTATGCTTTCCATTTTTAAGTTCAAAATAGAGTAGTTGTTTTGGAAGACAATAATCAGGCATCCACACAACATGACAAGTCCAACAAAGTTGATGTTGAATAATCATTGCTTTCACACTGGTGATCTTTGCTTCTTCCAGTACACTGGTATTAGTTTGCCTGTCTTCCCAAGTGATGTGTAAAATTTATCAGAGACAATGTTGATGGAATCTTTCAAGGAGTTGGAGATGGCGTTGATAAGTGGTCACGTTTCACAAGCATACAGTAAGGTTGGTAGTACAATAGCTTTGTGTAAGGGGGAGAGATTACAGAGAACCTCCCCCTCTCATCAGGAGCAGTTCGTCCCCAAGCAGCCATGAAAGCGCGAAGTCTGAAGGGGCCAGTCAGGAAGTGGAGAGAGAGTGACAGGTATCTGGCAGCATGGGAGAGCCCCTGCTCCACACGCGGGAAGAGAGAGAGGCGGAAAGGGGGGACAGGGAAAAGACGGAGCGCAGACCCTTTCCCCCGGCAACGGAATTAAGGAGGAGGAAAAAGGGGAGGAGATTCACTGTTCCGAGGCTGTTATGTTGGTCAAAGGGGCAGTGCCGGATTCTGAAACGGAAGGAGAGGACATGAAACCAACAGCTCACTACACAGTAAATAACGTGCACCAATAAAGACTCTGTTAAAGACAAGTATGTGGAGAGTCGTTACTCAAGAGTAGCCGTAACAACCTCTGACACTTTGTAAACAAGCATTTTGGTTTCCCTCTGAATGTCTCAGTCCTCAAACACTCTGCACTTCAATCGGGAGAAAGCTGCACTAGCAGAGCTCAAGTGATGCTGGATGTCGGCCCTTGTGGAAAGAAAACTGCCCAGGTAGGAGAAGTGGTAGACATTTTCCAATGTTACACAATTGAGTTGGATTTGTGGTGCTGCAGAGGGGTTGTTTTGTGCTTGTTGGTGCAGCACTTTGGTTTTTTGAATGTTGGCCAAGCTTTTCGTAAGCTTCTGGAAAGATATTTAGGGTGGTTTGGAGGTCATCTTCTGAGCGTGCACACACCATATCATATAGCCAATGAAGGACATGTATAAGGTTGCTCCAAAGCTTACAGCACATGTTTGGAACTATATTGCGTATTTTCTACCCAAGAGTATTTTGCCTCTTGCTGCTGCATGGAACAATGCATGACTGGGAACTTGAATCTGTAAGTAATCAGTTTAAACTTACTTAATAGTGTGTAGTTTGCTCGTCGCAACAGGGGTAGAAAGAGGTCAGCTGCTGTGTGCAGCTGAATGGGATAAAAAGGTTTGACTATTTATATCCCTAACACTATAATGCTGATACGCAGCCTTAGACCATATCTGCCCGCAGACTGCCTCGCCAGAATAGTGCATGCTCTAGTTATCTCCCACTTCCACTACTGCAATGCACTCTACGTGGGGCTACCTTTGAAGGTGACCCAGAAACTGCAATTAATGAAAAAAATGCGGCAGCTAGACTGGTGACTGGGAGTGGCCGCCGGGACCATATAACACCGGTCCTGAGAGACCTACATTGGCTCCCAGTACATTTCCAAGCACAATTCAAAGTGTGTTGGTGCTGACCTTTAAATCCCAGATGGCCTCGGTCTTGTATACTTGAAGGAGCGTCTCCACCCCCATTGTTCAGCCTGGACACTGAAGTCCAGCTCCGGGGACCTTCTGGCAGTTCCCTCGCTGCGAGAAGTGAGGTTATAGAGAACCAGACACTGGGCCTTCTTGGTAGTGGTGCCTGCCCCGTGGAACGCCCTCCCATCAGATGTCAAGGAAATAAGCAACTATCCTACTTTTAAAAGACATCTGAAGGCAGTCCACTGTAGGGAAGTTTTTAATGTTTGACATTTTATTGTGCTTTTAATATTCTGTTGGGAGCCGCCCAGAGTGGCTGGGGAAATCCAGCCAGATGGGCAGAGTATAAATACATCATCATCATCATCATCATCATCATCATCATCATCAAACTTTTTTGAGTTTAATTTCTGCTACTGGGGCACATTTGGAATCCAGGCTCCTAGCCAATTCTTTTGTTGTTCACCCACACATGTGGATCTACAGGGAGGTTGGTTTGCCTGGTACCTATGCTGCAATCTTTTGGGTGCCAGGCTTTTCAAAAGCACGTCAAAGTGCAAGTAGATAAATAGGTACTGCTCTGGTAGGAAGGTAAGCAGCGTTTCCGTGTGCTGCTCTGGTTCACCAGAAGCGGCTTTGTCATGCTGGCCACATGACCTGGAAGCTGTACGCCGGCTCCCTCGGCCAATAAAGCGAGATGAGCACTGCAACCCCAGAGTCAGTTACGACTGGACCTAATGGTCAGGGGTCCTTTACCTTTTTAAGTCTCATTGAACTGACTGGTGCTTACCTGTGAGTAGGCTTCTGTAGGGTTGCATTGCTAGTGATTTAGCTGCCATTTTGCATTTAATTGTTCTTATCTGGTACGCAGGCTGAGACCCTACCTGCCTGCAGACTGTCTCGCTAGAGTGGTGCATGCTCTAGTTATCTCCTGCTTGGACTACTGCAATGCGCTCTACGTGGGGCTACCTTTGAAGGTGACGCAGAAACTACAACTAATCCAGAATGCGGCAGCTAGACTGGTGAGTGGGAGCGGCCGCCGAGGCCACATAACACCGGTCTTGAAAGACCTCCATTGGCTCCCAGTACGTTTCCGAGCACAGTTCAAAATGTTGGTGCTGACCTTTAAAGCCCTAAATGGCCTCCGTCCAGTATACCTGAAGGAGCTTCCCCACCCCCATCGTTCTGCCCGGACACTGAGGTTCAGAACCGAGGGCCTTCTGGCGGTTCCCTCATTGCGAGAAGCCAAGTTGCAGGGAACCATGCAGAGGGCCTTCTTGGTAGTGGCCCCCGCCCTGTGGAATGCCCTCCCATCAGATGTCAAAGAGAAAAACAGCTACCAGATTTTCAGAAGACATCTGAAGGCAGCCCTGTTTAGGGAGGCTTTTAATGTTTAATAGATTGTTTTATTTCATTTTTTTCTGTTGGAAGCTGCCCAGAGTGGCTGGGGAAATAAATAAATAAATAAATAAATAAATAAATAAATAATGAGCCACCAACCTAGATAACTTTTTGTTACTGAGTAGCATAGAAATATTATAAATAGATGGGTCTTTTGGTAGATAGATGCATTGATCATCATGTGCCGTTTGTTGCTATGATGTCAGCTTGTAACAAATTGTACAGTAGTTAAAAGTGAAATGCTATGCCTGTGAATTTTCAAGCCCTGACCACTCCCCATGCTTCTCCAAGTAGTTCGGTGCTTTTTTGTACAGATGCTGCTCTAGCAACCCAGAGACAGGATTGTGTTCAACCACTGATAACATGCCATCTGCTGTAGGTAGTTCTGGAAGAGTGACATAATACTGATCCTATGTGCTCTGAAGAGTGGAGTACAGAACCATTATAGTATCAGGCCATTAATTTCTGGTAGCTTGCCATAGGCACGCTTCTGCTGGTAGTATTTGATTATTATTTTTAACCACTTTTAGCCTGGATATATAATGTGATATGTGCTACTATTTTATTGATGAATCTGTATAGTGTAAACCACCCTGAAAATACTGTTGAAAAGTGGTCTAAAAATGCAATATATAAATGAATCAATGATTTATTTATTTAGATTTATGTCTGCATTTATAGCTGTCTTATGGGAACATTGTTCAAATGTGGCTCCCTTTCTAAATATATTATTCAAAGGATTTTTTTTTTCTAACATCTTCAGACAATCTTCCGGTTTGTAACAGTGGCAACTTATGTGCAAAACTTTCCAATATTACAAGGCTTAGAACAGTTGCTAATTATGAAGGCTGCAGATCGAAATGATAGCACAGAAACATCTCAGACATCTTATCTTCTCCTTTTTTTCATTACTTTCCTGATCAATGTCTGCATCATTAAAATCCCTCATAATCAAAACTCTCACCTTACAGGGCTATTTTCATCTGTAAAGGCCTGTCTGAAGTATTTATCCGATCAGTCCCTGGGGAGTGATTGCAAATGTGCATCATCTTAATTTTCACCAAGCTGTCTCCAGTATGGACAGACCCAAATTATGTATCTCATTTCACCTTGCAGGCTCTGTAAAACCCATTCCAAAGCAATAAAGATCACAAATTTAGATCGGCATAGTGCCTTTCAGGTTTAAGGCACCCTGAGGGAGCTATATATTAATAAATCATATAGCATAGTACTCCAGACAGGAATCATGGAGGCAAAGAAGTCCCCTTCCCCTACACCCATAAATACATGGAAGTTGCTGAGCTAGATAATTTTTACTGTGAATTGTTAGTCTGGATACATTACTCCAGCTCACCACCCATCTCTCTCTCTCTCTCTCTCTCTCTCTCTCTCTCTCTCTCTCTCTCTCTCTCTCTCGTCACTTCTGAACAACTTGTTTATTAAGCATTCATTCTAATTGGCTTGCAGGATAGTCATACAATGTTGCAACAAGCAAAAGTTTTCCATGCATTTTCCTGACACTTTCCCTAGGACAGTGGACGCTTGGGTTGCGAAGGTGATCTGTGCAGGAGGCACGTTCGCAACCCGCAGCACCGCGTCTGCGCACGCGTGGGTCGCGATTCAGTGCTTCTGCGCATGCGCGAGCACCCAAATCCAGAAGTGACCCGTTCCGGTGCTTCCGGGTTTGGCGTGGTGCACAACCTGAAAACACACAACCTGAAGCATCTGTAACCCAAGGTATGACTGTACGAAACGTCCAACTGTTGAAGTGAAGCGGTTTGTTGCGCAAGAGACCTAACATTGAATCGTGCAACCTGAATATACTGGTATACAGTTGAATGTAGAATGGAAGCACCTGGACTTCTTTTCTGTGAAAGCAACATAATTCAGAAGTGCACACGCTCTCTCTCTGCCCTACCAGCTCCATACCCATACTTTTCCAGTTTCTGTTAGCTAACTGAAACTCTGAAGAAATATCACTTCATTTTCTAATCTCAAAAATGTCATCTGTTAACAGAACAGCGTGATTCATTGATCTATAATATAGTGCTACAATATACAGTAGAGTTAAGATTAAGATTATGCATCGAACGGCAACTCTTGAATCTAAAATCCCTAAACTGATTATAAGGGATTTGGAGATGTCACCAATTTGAGCCAAGCTTCGCCTCCATTATCATAGAATCATAGAATCATAGAATCATAGAGTTGGAAGAGACCACAAGGGCCATCCAGTCCAACCCCCTGCCAAGCAGGAAACACCATCAAAGCATTCCTGACAGATGGCTGTCAAGCCTCTGCTTAAAGACCTCCAAAGAAGGAGACTCCACCACACTCCTTGGCAGCAAGGAGTGTTTGAAATTATGTTTGAAACTTGTTTCCAATGCCAGTGCTCGGCCCTAGAATATGTTAAGCATTAGAACCAAAGGGAGTAACTAAGGTTGGGAGAAATATTACCCTCCCAAATGGCCATTTCAGGGTTGAATCTGGCCAGCAGGCCATATCCTTCTTTCCCCTACCCACAGTGGGACAAGATTGTGCCTGCCTGGGCAAGTAAAGACTGTTTATTGAGTGTTAATATACGGTTACAAGCCGTCAACAATTAAATAAATAGAGAAAACAAGTAAAAAAAGAAAAAATAAAACAAAAAACAAAAACAAAAAAACAATTACATAAATTAATCATACCAGGAAAAACAAGAAAACATACAGAAAGCAACTGTAAATAACATCATATCAGACAGAAATGTCACATATGTCTCTTTGCACATTCAACTGTGGTTAGCTGAGCATGTTGTTGTTGTTGTTGTTTAGTCATTTAGTCGTGTCCGACTCTTCGTGACCCCATGGACCATAGCACGCCAGGCACTCCTGTCTTCCACAGCGTCCTGCAGTTTGGTCAAACTCATGTTCGTAGCTTCGAGAACACTGTCCAACCATCTCGTCCTCTCTCGTCCCCTTCTCCTAGTGCCCTCAATCTTTCCCAACATCAAGGTCTTTTCCAGGGAGTCTTCTCTTCTCATGAAGTGGCCAAAGTATTGGAGTCTCAGCTTCACGATCTGTCCTTCCAGTGAGCACTCAGGGCTGATCTCCTTCAGAATGGATAGGTTTGATCTTCTTGCAGTCCATGGGACTCTCAAGAGTCTCCTATCACTGAACAAAACATAGTGTTCATCAGTCCTGGCCAGTAGTTCATTCTAGAGCTCCTGGTTCAGCTCCCAGCTGCCCTTGGCTCAAACACAAGGACAGCGATCTGTGATATGTTGGGGGGGGGGAAATAACTACTCTGATCCCATTACCACTCAAAAGCATTGCCCCTGAGAAAATAAGCTATCTACATGCTTTCTATAAATTCCATCTCTGTAAGTGTAGGAGCTGAGCAAGGAGACATTCAAGATTCTTCTAAATCTACAGTACTGTATATTCACCCTGTTTCTGCTCCACTCATGGTTTGGTGTGCACTTTGTGTGGTTTCCTTCCCATCAGAAATTATTTCCATTTATTTCTATAGGCTTACCTTCTAATCCACTCCAACAGTGCAAACTAGTGACTACATTACCTTGGTACTTCTAAATTATCTCTTGGGTCTTCAACCGAACCCCCCAGATATTTATACGCTGAATTAAAATCACAGTAGGGCATCTCTGACTTTGCTTCCTCCTATCTAGCATCACATCCCCCTACTCATCTGTTGAAAGATGCATGTAGCACAATGTAAGCAGGATATTAAAAACCTTTCCCCCCTTTAAAATATCTGCCTTTTTAAAGGAGCTGCAAAACCCAAGCAGCTCTTTTGTATTCTTTTATTAGCTTGCAGCATGCTTTGTCAAGCATGACATAGCAATACAATTTGAAACTGGAAAAGGGTGGTCATGATGAATGTGTTTTTTAAAAAGGACCAATCCACCATTTAGTCTGGTTTCCCCTTCCTTATTGTCTCCCCTCCTCCCCAGGGTCAAAAAACAAAATGTCTTAGGTGGTTTCTACAATAACAACAATTAAAATAACAAGAACTCTGGTTGCTCCTGTAGTTAAACTAAAAATCACATATGCTGAACTAAAGTTATGTATCAATGCTTTATGCTCAGCTACCCTGGAGAAGGCCCACTCTAGCGCAATTCTTGCCCGCCTCCTTCACCCAGTGTGTACCTATCAGGCAGTGCTAGCCCTACAATTAGAGAGAGGGAGGCTGCGGCCACAGACATGTGCTGTGGGTCAGTGTGTGGACAGAGCTTTGAATGCATCTGCTAGACAGCCTGTCCTGCACCCCTTAAGCTAGAGGCAGCCAACAGCTAGCTTGGCCAAAGTCTGACGATTTCCAGACAACACCACATTGGCTATCCCTGCCTTAAGCTAACTTGTTGCTCTCAGGTACCATAGAGTATGTTGAGCTGCCAGACTAGTCAGCTTTTTGTATGTGGAATGCAGGATGTACCATCTTTACTTTCCATCTTGGAATGCAATGTTTGGGGCCAGTTCTGCCTTTGCCAAACCTAATATTAGGGGGACTGGTCAACCAACATCCAACTTTAGCTTCCTTCCTGGACTGCTGCATCCCTGGTGGGATCTCTTACTCTAATGAGATTCCAACAGCAATGTTGTTGGGGATGAGAAGTAAGATAAGCTCTGTTAGAGAAGACCTGCTACATACAACCAGAGTCATTGCAAGAGTTCAGTTGCTCATGCAGAAATGGCTGATATCGGGGAAAGAGCTCTTTTAGGTACTTGGATTCCCAAGTATTTAGAACTTTATATGACAGCACTAACATCTCAGCTTGGGTCCAGGAGCTCACTGGCAGCTAGTGTAGCACTTTCAGAACTGGTGTCTTATGGTCCCATCAGGCTGATCCACGTACCAACCTAGCATTCTGCATTAGCTGCAGCCTTCAGACTGTCTTAAAGGGCAATCCCGTGTAGAGTGCATAGCAATCAATGAGCTTCTGTCTGTTTTTGACCAAAATCAGATTGGTGTGCTTTGATGCAACAAGAGTTTTGTAGTGAAATATAAAATAAGAGATAGAATAACCACTGTGTTTAATAGAAATACACGTGGTCTCTTTTTATGCAAGAATCTTAAGATTCTTGCTTATCCAGTGAGTATCTGTGGTCACCCCCACTCCCTGTCACCCTTCTGGGGACAATTTGTACCAAGCTGCTCTAAAAAATATTGATATAAAGTCTAACCGTACTGAGTGATTGTGAATAATGATTATCCTGATCCAGGAAATTTGTACAGGTAATTATCAGCACTTCAACTCTGTATTTCTCTCTTATTTCCCAGATCTCATTCTCCACTCCACCTTTGTAGGGCCAAATCTAATGCAATTCACATTTTGAGTAACCCTGTTGCACTTAGGACACCACTGCAGCCTGCCAGTTGTCTCCCCTCCCCATCTCTTTATGCAATAAAAATGCACTTTCACCACCACCACCCCTCTCTCTCCATATGCATAAACAATGCTGTTGGTCAAGGCAGGGTTGTGTTTGAGATTTAGCATGCAACTTATACCCATTAACCACTTTTCCATTTGTTTTTCACCCAAACTGGAAACTGTGTCCGATTGCTATTTTCTCATGGCAATTACAGTGCAAGGCAACATCCTGGTGGCACACTGTGCCTCTAGCACAAGATCTTGGAAAGAGGGCCTCTGTTAAAAAGGGTGCACATATCAGCAATGGGTAAATAACTTTTCTTGAAGACTAAACTGCTCAGATTTTAATTGACTGGGAGCTAGTGACAAAGGGAATAATGGATGGCAAATGCAATGAATGAGAGATGCGATCCAGGGTTAAATTACAAGATGTTCTGAGGTGTGATGAAGAGCACTAAATGCATTAGCCCACAGTCAAAATATTTCACTGCAGCAGATGATCATTCTAGGCAAATATGTGGGGTAAAATGCTATTAATGCTCTGGGGAGACTTAAGTTATTTACTGTATATTAGTCATGAATAGCTAAATATAGAGCAATTGACTGGAGGAAAATAAATGTTAATTAGGTAAACTTTTAAGATTATAAGAAGAGCCTGCTGGATCAGGACAGTGGTCTATCTAGTCTAGCATCCTGTTCTTACAGTGGCCAACCAGATGCCCGTGGGAAATCCACAAGCAGGATTTGAACACAAAAGCCCTCTTGCCTTCTGTGGTTTCCAGCAACTAGTATTCAGGAGCATTTCTGCTTCCAACTGTGGAGGCAGAGCCACCATGACTGGTAGCCTTGGATAACCCCCTCCTCTATGAATCTGTCTAATCCTCTTTTGAAGCCATCTAGCTTGGTGGCCACCACTGCTTCTTGTGGGAGTGAGTTCCACAGTTTAAATGTGCACTGCATGAATGACTACTTTCTTTTATCTGTCCTTTTCATATATAACGAAATCATGAAATGTTCTGTGCAATAGGCATTTCATTGGCTAAGTTTGAAGAAGGATAGTGTACAAAAAATGAGATTTCACTGATGAAATGATGGTGTTCTCTTCAAATTACTAGGGGAGACAGGGGTTGGAAGTACTTGGTGTAATAGAACTTCCTTTATTTAACCACAATACAATAGGTTTTTAAATAATTGTTTATCATAAACCTATATTGTCTTAGCTTTTGAGACAAAACTGGATTTTTCATCTAGGTAGAAGGATCCAAAGCATGTAGCAGAAATCAAGCTAGAGAATTTTCTCTGGGGTGGGCAGGAACTGTACATCTCAAATTGACATTTCTCCAGTTCTGCCGCAGCATCCTTTCTGAACACAACAGGACAACGCTCAAGACTGTCATTTACATCATGGTCCCTCTATTTGTGAACGAAGGCAACTGAACATTGTGGGAGGGAAGAGCCTTCCTATGAAATAATATTGGGGAAACAAGCCATAGGTGCATTTGAAAACTCTCACTTCAACCGTAAGGATAAGACGGCTTGTGTACTCTTGCGTAAAGAAAATACGATCCACCTTTTGCTTGCAGTTCTGCACAAGGTTGGTGCCTCCCCAGGGAATCTGGCCTCACACTGCTTTCAAGTCATACTTCAGGGTTTTTTGGGCAGGCCACAAATCCCTCTGGAGGCAGGTTTGAGTTGGAAGCACTAAGAAAATGTGCCTGCCTGATAAGAATTTTGGGTAGCGGTGCAATTCAGAGAAGCCGGTACTTTGTGTGAAGAAATGTTCCTTGCCCAGATTTGTGAGCTTATATTACCAGGCCTCCCCCCCCTCCAAGACACCTGGCCTCCCATAAATCATTCCCGATGACAGATACCTTTTAAAGCTACTTACTTTACAAACGTTAGCATGAAAACTGAATATGCTTTTCTTCCCGTTCCCACAAATCTTTATAAGAGGAACTTTTGGCAATTGTTTTATTAAGCGAACGTCCCCTTTCCCCTCCTGATGAATTATTCATGAGCTGTTGTCATAGCAATTTCTGCCCCCTCCCCTCACTCTCTGAAATGTTTAATAACTGCAGCGGATTCAAGAAGAGGAATCGAGTTGTAAGAGCAGCTTTATCAAGTGACATGTCTCTGAACAAGTATAGGCTGAATATTGGTGACGGTTCGTTCCAGTGACATGTCTAAGGACAGGCACATTGTTGGCAAGACCTCCTATTCCCTCTTCAGTGAGAGAGATCTTCTAAATGTTAATTACTGGACATGTCCTGTGGTTATTACGCTAGTGAGAGACACCTATCCCTTCATTTAAGCGAGATCTGTGGAATCTGTGGCCCTCCAGATGTTACTGAACTACAACTCCCATCATCCCTGACCGCATGCCTGGTTGGAAGGCAGCCTTGAACTCTGGTAACACATTTTGCTTGCCTGAAGGAAGGGTAGAGAGGTGTCTATGACCATGTGTAGGAACCAGTGTATGGTAAAAGGGGCATTTTCTTGCCACGCCCACTTTTGGCCCTGGCCCCACCCACCGGTAGCATATGGTTTCCTGGAAGAGCATATGGCCCTCAGGCTGAAAAGATCTTTAAAAGTTGTGTGAGAAGGTAAAATCCCCAGTTGAATTCCCCCTGCCCTCTGCCAGGCATAAAGATTCAGTAAATGCTGTGGGAAACTTCACCCATTGATTTCTCATTCTGCTATGCAGCTACCAAAGACGCAAAGCCCTTACCTTTTTCAGGTGGCCAGGAAGAAACAGAATTGCATCTCATTCTCTCCTTAGTACTCTCTGCTCTTTGTGAACTCCACTCTTCCTTTTTCACCCATGCCAAATGCTGGTGTAACCAGCAAAGCTTCATCCCCTCCCCCCGTTCTCATTGTATGATTGATTTTTTTTAAAAAATGCTCTGCCTAGGAAATGCCTCGCTGAAAAGGTCGGCCTGGTTTTGTGCAGGCTTTTAAAACATGAGTTCAAAATAGAAAGCACCATGCACGTGACTCTAATAACAGAGTTGTGGCCAGGCTAAAACATTTTGCTGCTTGAGGCAGAAGACATGTTGGCACCTCCCCATTCCCTGTACAGCAGGGGTAGCAAAGGTCCACATTTCCATAAGGGCAATCTACCCGTGGTGGACAGGGCCAGAGGCAAAGTGGGCACAGCAACAAAGATGGATATTACTTTTGTACAGTAGGTGTCAGGGACTGGACAGCGGAGGAATAGTGGAGACTGCCTCCCCAGCCTGACCCTTCCAGAGAAGAGGAAGACGGTTTAGATTTACAACAGGTGGTTGAGGGAGGTCACAGCTCATAGGCAGATGAGGGGGAAAGCTGGGAAATAATGGGAGAGGAGGAGGGAGAGGAAGCACAAGGGGTGACAGCTGACAGACACAGTGTCTTTAGATAGCATTCCAGACACCCCTCTCCCAGAACCCAGCAAGCCTTGAAAGTAGGAGAGCAAAGAGCTCAAAGACAGAGGGTACTTATGAGCACCCGTAGAGGAGGTGATGAGGATGATGAATGAGGAAGTGGGAGAGACGGGGCAGCGGAGATTCACTAGGGACAATGCCATTATCCAAGAGGCTGGGTTCTAAAGCCTGTATCTGTAAATACTGAATAAAAAGTGGGTGGTAAGCATTATCAGAGTTCAACGATACATTTCTGTTGCAGATATTAATAATATGCAGTTTGAAGCGACTAGATGCATGAAAAACGATTCCTTTAGGAAATGAACAGGCCTATAAAAATATTGCTCCAGGCCTATAAAAATATTACTCAAATTTTACTAGCAGAACTATTTATAAAAAAACCAGAAACATCAAATGATGCATCCAATATGAAATAATTTCAACAGACCTAGAGGCAGAGGTCTGTCTCTTCCCATAGCTTCCATTTTAGTCTGGAGCTGTTTTCTGTCTCTCAGGTCCATACTTCACAGAGCCTTGAGAGAAAGCAACTCCCTTCAAAATGAACCTTTGCAACCCAATGCCTTCATCACATGATCTAAGGTTACAACACTCACATCAAATCAGAACCAGTGAAGGCGATGAAGGTCCTGTGTGAGTGTCTGGAGGCGGTTGGACGTTGGATGGCGGCTAACAGATTGAGGTTGAATCCTGACAAGAGAGAAGTACTGTTTGTGGGGGACAGGAGGCGGGCTGGTGTGGGGGACTCCCTGGTCCTGAATGAGATAACTGTGCTACTGAAGGACCAGGTGCGCAGCCTGGGAGTCATTTTGGACTCACAGCTGTCCATGGAGGCGCAGGTTAATTCTGTATCCAGGGCAGCTGTTTATCAGCTCCATCTGGTACGCAGGCTGAGACCCTACCTGCCCGCGGACTGTCTCGCCAGAGTGGTGCATGCTCTAGTTATCTCTCGCTTGGACTATTGCAATGCGCTCTATGCGGGGCTACCTTTGAAGGTGACCCGGAAACTACGATTAATCCAGAATGCGGCAGCTAGACTGGTGAATGGGAGCAGCTGCTGAGACCACATAACACTGGTCTTAAAAGACCTGCATTGGCTCCCAGTATGTTTCCGAGGACAATTCAAAGTGTTGGTGCTGACCTTTAAAGCCCTAAACGGCCTCAGTCCAGTATACCTGAAGGAGCGTCTCCACCTCCATCGCTCTGCCTGGACACTGAGGTCCAGTGCCGAGGGCCTTCTCGCGGTTCCCTCGCTGTGAGAAGCCAAGGTACAGGGAACCAGGCAGAGGGCCTTCTCGGTAGTGGCACCCACCCTGTGGAACGCCCTCCCACCGGATGTCAAAAAGAAAAATAACTACCAGACTTTTAGAGGACATCTGAAGGCAGCCCTGTTTAGGGAAGCTTTTAATCTTTAAGAAATTAGTGTATTCTAATATTTCTGTTGGAAGCTGCCCAGAGTGGCTGGGGAAACCCAGCCAGATGGGCGGGGCATAAATAATATATTATTATTATTATTATTATTATTATTATTACATGTTAGCATCAGAGAACAACAATCAGTTAGTGTGTAATTTTAGGAGAAAGGAACAGAGAGGTTTTTTGTCTTTCTTACTTCAGGCCTTGCACATAGCAGGAAGGCATTCAGCCAAACATACAGAGGACTTCTTCAGAACTACACAGCCAATCAGAGCATATGCTACCTCAGTAAGGATCATGCCACTCTGCTTCATTGCTAAGTAACACCTTCACCTCCCCCTCTTGGTTACCTGACTTAACAGAACTGGCCCTCAATCAAACACAAAATTATATTGACTGTTGCACTTCTAACAGGAATCCGTGTGTGCATGTGAGTGCTATTTTGTTCTTTGCCTCAGGGAGCAAAATATTTAGGGCTGGCCCTGAACAAGCTCCTTTAGATGGCAGCTTCCTGGTACAGTGGTACCTCGCAAGACGAATGCCTCGCGCAATGAAGAACTCGCTAGACGAAAGCGTCTAGCAATTCTTTGTTGCCTCACAAGATGAAGCTTTCTATGACCGTGTCTCGCAAGACAATTTTTTTGGCCACTTTTTCTTTGCCGTCTGCCATTTGTTTCCGCAAGATGAAAATCTCGCTAGACGAGGCGACCCGCGGAATGAATTATTTTCGTCTTGCGAGGTACCACTGTACATCCATTTGTTGAGCCAAAAGCACCAGAAATGATTAAAAGAGCAGGTATCTCTTTTTTGTGGGCAACATTCTGTTAGGAACATTTACACCTGCAATCACTCCTGCCTAAACAGTGACTTGGTTTGGACCATAGGATGGAGAGGAATTCACACAGGATGAAGCCGCAAATGTATGAGAACTTCGGGGCTGGAAGCTGGATATACACCTTCTCTCCTTCACTGTGTGGAAGCAATCTCAGAATTACAGCTGCAACAGGCAGCTGTCTCAGGTATAAAGCAGTCTGTCCGCAGGTGGCCAGTACTCCTTACTTCATTCTCCAATGAAAATGAAGAAACTGTTTCTCTGTTTATATCAAACACCTGCAGAATATATCAGGGCAAGGCCTCGATATCTCCCAGCCATTTTGCAAGCACAGTTCTTTCGTCATATCTGTACATCTCAACACTCTTCAGTCAGTCTGCATTTTTATTTCACTGGGCAGGTGGTCTGCTTCTCCCTTAGACCTAGCAATAACTTGGAAACAGATGAGAGTGAGGTTTCCTCCCTTACTTTGGTCTCCTCTGCAGTAGAATTCAAAGCATATTCATCGATAAGTTGGTAAAATATAAAATCCTCTGTAACAGCTTCAGAATCGCGAGACTGAGTGAACTGCAAAGAATCAATAGCCTCATTTTATTTTTCTGCTGCCTATATGAACATGAACCATCAGCCTACAGAAGGGAATATCCTTTATGCTTTTTCTGAACATCACAAGGAGAGTCTTCTCACCCCCTCCCACTGGGGCAGCAGAAATATTTTTGAGATACTTGTCCTGCAGACCTCAATGCATTATCTGAGCAAATTCCCCCGTGATATCTGTGATTTCTGAAGCAGCGATAAAGAACAGCGGGCTTATTATTTCTTTTGCAGGGCAGTCTGGCTCCCAATACTTCATGGCTCTATCCCAGGATGCTCCTGTCATATTGGGGAAAGATAACAACAATAATGGTTACTATTTACTTCATTTACAAAGTGCTTCCCATGAAGCATCTCCAACGCAGAAAGACACAGGCTGAGATAAAGATCTCCACTTAAAAGGCTTGTTGAAAAAGGAAGGTCTTCAAAAAGCAATGCTAAAATAAGGTCTTTTTAGTGCTTGCACTAGAAAGACAATAGAGATAGTGCCTGTCGGGTGCGTAATGAGGGTAGATGCCTATTAAAGGCCTTGCTCCGAAACTGTATGGGCCTCCTGATAAGACTGTATCTCCAGGAGGCCCTCTCCTGCAAAGCACAGTTGATCAGTTCAGCATATAAGGGATGATATTGTCTTTCAGGTTTCCTGGTGACAAGGGGTTTGGACTTTGTACATCAAAACCAGCACATGGAACTTAGCCCAGTAGCTCATTTGACAGCCAGTGCAATTTTTTTTTTAGCAATGGTGTGTTGCGATGGTAATATTCCTGCCCCAGTGAGCAGTCAAGCTGCCTCATTCTGCACTAGCCGCAGTTTGTAGGTAAGCCACATAGAACACACTGTAGTAATCCAGTCTGGAGGTTCATATGGGAGCCAAAGTTCATACATCTCAACTGTACCGATTAAATCAGGGCATTCCATTTTTGTGCTCTGGGCTCTTGCACGAGAGCATGGTGCCTAAAAATGCATGTTTGTTTGGGGGCTCTGTACTTTCACATATGTCACATGACTCACCTGGAAGATGAGCGTCCTGGTTTTTGGCTGTGACATGTTGGAAGGTGTGAAAGTTGTCAATTCAAATTAAGAAGCTTCTGCCCCAAATGTTGGGGGGGGGGGTTAGTTTTTACACACCCTGAAACGATTTCCCGTGATTTTTAATTTTACTTTTTAATCTTCCACACTTTTAAATTTTTTACTGTTTGCACCCATTCTTGCCTACCACTAGCATTTGACCCCCAGAAGGTCATTCAGAATGGAATGTGACCCTCTCGTTGAAAAACGCTTCCAGACCCCTCATATAGAGGCTGTCTGGAATATTGGTTTTCTTTTCTTTCTTTTAAACAATCTTCTCATATCTGTGCTGAGATGAAACTGGTTGTGGGTTTGGCCCTGGAAGTAAAGCCAACATATTTGAAGAACGAAAATCTTTCAGATAGACACTTCCAGTTTAGAGCTCCTGCTTTATTAATAGTACGCTTTAAGGTCAGTTGCATATGCATAATTCTTTAATTACCACAGATGGTGATTCTTCACTTCAGCTTAATATCCAGAAATATAGCGTGCATTTGCTGAAATGAACCCAGCACTTAACAGATAATGGAATGTGTGGAAAGCTGCCAGCTTCACTAGACCTGCTGAGTTTCTTCTCTTCAGATGCCATTTCCCTTGCTTTCAGGAAGTTTTTGATTTGGCTCGATTGCCAGAGAGAAATGATTTGTGTGAGGAAGTGGGGGTAGCTAGAAAGGAAGGAAAATGAAGGTGTCTTATCCTGTTCTGATGGGGGGGGGCAGTTTTCTCTCTTAAGACATCTAAATAGGTATTACTAAAGTTACTTTTCACCCTGTTCTTTTATTATAGTACACACACACACACACACACACAGAGAGAGAGAGAGAGAGAGACAGACAGACAGACAGACAGACAGACAGACAGACAGACAGACAGAGATGTCTTACTTGTCAGAGATACATTGTACAGAGAATCCTGTGACAAGCAGATATGACCTTCAGAGTCATCCCAATTCTAAAATGCTACCCTATTGATCTGTAGGCATACGTTGAAAACAACACAAATTAGACAACGTATTTTCCTGTGTCAAATATCTCCTTAATGGTTCCATAGGCAACCAGATCACAACATAACCTGAACTTTCAAAACTGGTTTGGAAGAAGGAGGCGTTGTCATGATCTGAGTTTGCATCCATTCATTCAGAACCAGTTCAATATGTGCAAATTCATTGGAAAAGTCAACAGCCATGAAATAGTAATGTCAATCAGTTCTCAGGGTCTGTGAGTCTCTTTGTTAAAGTTGGGCCGAATGCTAAGCTTCAGGAGGCTCTTATGCAATCCTCCCCCCATAGTGTGCTGGCAATTTATGTGCAAGGATAAGACACTGCAGAGTGAAAGAACCAGTGGTGGTGCAATGGGCCTTGTAGTGCAAACATCTACCCACCAGAAACTGGTGTGTGAAAATGGCAGCCAATGAGGAAGTATTTGTTTATTTACAGCAATTGATTTGTATCTTGTCCTTCAACTTGAAGGTTCTCAGGTATACAACAATTCTTAAAATGTACATACATCTATACAAAGGGCACAAATCTAGTAGTGAATGTAAAACAGAATTTTAAAAAGAAAGAAAAAAGATAACAAATGCCAGAGACTCCAGCAGCACCTTAGATCTTATATTACTTGAAGTTTTCTTCCCTTGGAACCCTTTCAGGGTCTGTGGATGCCCCCATACACAGTACATTTCTGCAAGTGGAGATGGGAAGAAAAAAAAAGGCACAGTGGCAAAGAAAATGTGCAATCTGTAACTCGCATAAAATTTGCAATCTGGGATCATTTCATGGAACCGGCCAGACTTCAAAGGCCTTCCACAAGCATTTGTCCACACCACTGGTAATCTCCTCATTGAAGTAGTCTGTGCCCATAGAAGACATGTCAGGAAAATTATTTACTTTCAAAACTGTAAGATGTATAGGTTGACATTCTAGTTAAATAGGTCCTCAAGGCCTAAAATCTGCATCAACAGGAGGAGTAATTTTTTTAAATTTTTAAAAAAATCAAATACAAAAAAGTTTTTAAACAAAACAGCAGCAGCCAAGCCAGGAGCAAAGTTAAAAACAGAGCTTAACACATGTCAGCCATCCATCCCAAAAACTTTCTGGAACAATAACAGGTTTTGCCATCTTCCTGAGGAGCAGAACTGAACAAGCCTGACAAACTAGCCTAGGTAATCAATCTAAAGCAAGGTTGCCATATCCACAAATGTCATGCTTCCTGTATTAACCTGTCTTCCGTCCCAAGATTGAGGTATTCAGGGAAGATCCTCAACTGATGATTTAAGCACGTAGGGGAACACAAATTATCAAAACAGATATTGTAGTCGGAAAAGTTTCAGAAAGGGGCAGCCGAAATGGTCAAGGGAATGGAGAAACCCGCCTGTGAGAAACTGTTGCAGCATTTGAGACTTTCTAGTTTAGAGCAGGGGTCAGCAACCTTTTTCAGCTGTGGGCCGGTCCACAGTCCCTCAGACCATGTGGTGGGCCGGACTATATTTTTTTTTGGGGGGGGGGGATGAACGAATTCCTATGCCCCACAAATAACCCAAAGATGCATTTTAAATAAAAGCACACATTCTACTCATGTAAAAACACTAGGCAGGCCATACAAATAACCCAGAGATGCATTTTAAAGAAAAAGACACATTCTACTCATGTAAAAACACGCTGATCCCCGGACCGTCCACGGGCCGGATTGAGAAGGTGATTGGGCCGCATCCGGCCCATGGGCCTGAGGTTGCCTACCCCTGGTTTAGAGAAAAGGCAGGCGGAAGGTGACATAGCAGATGTTTATAAAATTATGCATGGCATGCAGAACGTGGACAGAGAAATGTTTTTCTTCCTCTGTTATAACACCAGAACTCACAGGTGGCCTATTGAGCTGAATGGTAAAAGATTCCGGAGAGAAGTAAGAAAGAAAGTACTTCTTCACGCACTGCATAGTTAAACCACAAAATTCACTGCCACATGAGGCAGTGACGTCTACCAACATGGATGGCTTTAAAAGATGATTAGGCCCATTCATGGAGGAGAAGGCTATCAATGGCTACTAGCCATGGCGGCTATACTCTATCTCCACAGTATGAGTCTCAATACGAATTACTGGAAACCTCAGGTGGGAAGAGTGGTCTGCCGCTCATATCTTGCTTGCAGGTTTCCTACAGGCAACTGGCTGGCCACTGTAAGAACAGAGTGATGGGCTATGTGAGCCATTGGCTCCCCCATGTATATTGGACCTTGATCATTTTCCAGCTTACATTGGTTCTGGAAACTGCCTGGAAGCTAGTTGCCTCAGAATTTGTATAATGTAATCCTCCAATACTTGTCACCAGTTACTAAATATTTCACCCATATTCTGATGTCTCCAAACACACTTCAAAGGCAGCCCCAGAGAGAGTGCATTACAGTAGTCCAAACAGGAAGTTACTTGATCATGTGTGGCAGTGGGGTGCATGAGATATTGGATGAGATGCCTGCTCATCCTTTTCAACCCCTTTGGCAATAATCCTACTTCAGAAGGCGGAGGAGAGACTGAGAAAGGGAGAGAGCACAACAGAGATAGTAAATACTCAGGGGCTGATCAGCTGTGACATTTATATATACCTGAATTAAGTTTGCGCACCATGCACTGTATGCAGTGTCAACTGTGGAGGGGGATCCTTCCCCCACAGTCCTCTCACCCACCCACAAAAGCAAGCATTCTTGAGCACAAGGTGTGGGACATGAGAAGCACCTGGGAGGTGCGGCGATGGATGGGTCTGAATAATGTTAAATTCTTAATAACTCACAAGTTGTTATGTCATCAGCCGAACAGCAGTAGAGGGAGGGAGAAAGGAGGAATAAAAAGCAGGTGGAACTCTCTCTGCAGATAGAGTGCCTGTTGACATTCATTTCTTTCCTCACCAATCTTTCTGAAGGATCTTGCTGAATCCCAGCCTTCTGCTCTGGTGGTGAGTCAGATGCTGCTGAGTGCCAGTCAGGGAAAGCTTTAGGGAAGCACCGTGTGCTGGAGTTTGGGGGGGGGGAGATGGATCTGATGGGGGAAGTCTGCCTCCCTATTCCGAACCAGCTGTATCCCTTCTTCTTCAGGAAAGCTACACAGGAAGATGGCCGCTTGTCACTGAAGGCAAAAACTTTCCTCTATAACCAGGCCTTTGGCCTTTAACCTTCTGTGGCCTTTTAGAAGTGGCTGGGATTCTTTAATGCTCCTCCTTTAGCTATGCAGGTTTTGTTTTGTTTTAAGTTTGGGGACTCCCCGAAACCCTAGAAATTAATAAATGGTAGATGTCAGGATTTGGATTACAGTCGTACCTTAGTTGTTGAATGGAATCTGTTCCGGAAGTACGTTTGACTTCCGAAAACATTCAGCGACCAAGGCACGGCTTCCGATTGGCTGCAGGAGCTTCCTGCACTCAATCGGAAGCCGCAGAAGCCACATCGGACGTTCAGCTTCCAAAGAATGTTCGCAAACTGGAACGCTCACTTCCAGGTTGGCGGCGTTCGGGAGCCAAAATGTTTGAGTCGCAAGTCTTTTGGGATCCAAGGTATGACTGTGTTTGGGATATGAAGGGAATATACAAGCTGCAGAGGAATTCCTGGGTTACTCCATGAAAAATGACCTGGCCGAACCAGGGACATTAAGAAACAATAGTGGGCCATTGAGGGGCATTGGCAATGCAAGAGAAGTGTCCTTCCCCTCCACCATGAGGTGTGAACAGAGACTGGGGATTGGGAACGTTGCTGGGGTAACTGGATGTCAGGTGACAGGAAAAGTGTTTCTTTAACCAGGTGTGCTGCAGAGAAGGGAGAGAACAAAGATAGGATCCATCTTTGGGCAGGCTAGCTGAAGGCAGGCTGGGGAAGATGGCTTGGACTCCAGTATTTCACTGCTGTGGGGAACAAGCTCCTCTTGAGATGACCAGGCCGTAAGATCTGGACTGCCTCCATCCAAACTCAGGTTAAAAACATCATTCTTAAATCTGCAACAGTCTCCACTGTGTCTCGATTCTCAAAGGAACACAGACTCTGGGTTGTTTGTTGAACTAGCTTCACACTGAGTCCTTAAGCCATTCCTAATTTGTGTCTACCCAATACCCACCCCTACCCACCCTGTCAATGCCCCATGGTGAGTACTTAATCTGAATGAATCTGACTCTAATGAAGCAATGCTGATGTTAACTGCAAGGGGAGGGGAGAGCTGGGAAAAGAACAACAGCTTCAGTTTGCTGTAGCAGGCTGGAATGGACCAATTCCTGAGATCTGTAGAGCACTTGCCAAGTCCGAATTTATAACCCAGGGCTAGATGGATCACTGATCTGATTCAGCTTCATATGCTCCTAAGTAAAAGTTTAAGAACAAGCAAAGTCATTAATTCTTATATCAGCTGAGAAATTTACCCATTCAATGACTTTCTTCAGCCTTGGCCAGTTCAGCTGTAAAATTGGATAAGAGCAGCCAGGTCTGTTTGATAAAATTCTACCGGCAACATTCTCATAGCAAATATTTCTTTAAAAGAAAAAGAAGAAATGCCTCTGTAGAATTTCATTCTGACGAATGTGGCTAGACAGGGGGAAATCAAATGCTCCAAAGTTTATTATCTCAGTCATTAGATCTCACACTTTTTCTTTGTTTTTAAATTTTGAATTCTCCTTGAGTATAGAACAATGGCTCATGGAGAAACACAAAAGCATGGCTTCCAATGTTTTGTCCTTGGATTTACTTAATTAACTTTTTAATCTTTTTGTTTGATAAATGAATGGTACCTTTTGCACCATGCTCTTAAATCTTTTTTAAGCAGCAATGTAGATTCAAAAACAAGATACTGAAGACAAATGTACATTATTTTTAATGTATTTCCAAGTTCAGGGGTGTTTTTTTTGCTCCTATTTTTCTCTATGGCAGAATGATTGGAAATAGGGGCCTGAATGGACTTATTTTAAAATAGCTTTTTTTTTTACATTAATAGCAACGCAAATGTGCATTAGCAGGGTATTGCATCAAAACAAACAAGCAGCAAATAATAAGAAAATAAGTTGATAATACGCCCATAAAAATCAAAGCCATCCGTATTTCCTATGGTGGCATGGATGGTGAATACTGAACATCTACATCTGAGGCATAAGAAATAAAATCCCACCAGAATGCGTAGAAATATCCCAGATCTGCAATCCCCCTGGAATGGACTTCTAATTTGGAGTGGCAGTCGGTACTAATTGGTTCTCTTTATAGCACAAAATAAGGCAGCTTTCTGGTTCAGCATCTCACTTATGGTTTTACCTGTGAGCTCCTGATGACAGCAGGGAGCCATGGAACTGATCAGATATTTACTTCTGCTGATTGAATGGCCTGAGCCAATGAGCTAACACAATGACACACGATGACACACAGTTTGCTCCCTCCAAAGCTAACATCCATATAATCCTTAAATGCACACAAAATCTCAAGCAGCATTTGTTGCATTATCATTTGGGCTGCTTAAAGGTAAAGGGACTCCTGACTATTAGGTCCAGTTGTGACCAACTCTGGGGTTGCGGCGCTCATCTAGCGTTATTGGCCGAGGGAGCTGGCGTACAGCTTCACAGCGCCACCTGCGCCCCTGGGCTGCTTAGGTCATTATAATTTATATTTACCACCCCCATCTTTTCTTTTTTTCACAAATTGCTGAGTTGTTTACCTTATGTGACAAACACACTGGGCGGCATACATTTGCATAATCATTATATGGAGAAGCTGAGCAGGGAGGAAATGTGCTCTTTGCACATGATGTGACATGAAAAAAGTCCATTTGCAGATAAAATGTAAAATGCTGAAGATTGTGAAGTGGATAAAGTGCTCCTTCTCAAGCAAAATCAGTATTTCTGAAAGAGCACCCCATACTGTTCCAGTTGAATATTACACAGCAGGTGGACAGTTCTGCATATCTCACAGACAGTAAGTTTGAGTCATGAATGCCACAGAGCTGTCAGATCCGAACGTCTGAGACATAGACAATGTTTGGGAGAAATATATGAATACAGTTCAAGGTATATCTAAAAAGTCTGAAACTCTAGATGCTCTTGCCAGAAAAGAATATGGTGCCCTAACCGAGCAAAATGAATGAAAGTACCCAAAGGAACTCCTTCCAGCCTCTATTGAAGAAAAGAGAAATCTCAACTACTATACAAATGCATGTGTTGCCATTCCCGTCGATGTATTGCATTCTCTGCTGAATGCTAATTTTCCAGATCCATAGTCTTTAATATCGTAGCTGGATCAAATGTAAATATGATTCCATAACTAGATTGCTAGAACTTGCTCAGCGTTGACCTGTGACCCCTGCTTATGAAAAAATGGACACGCTTGATTGCTCCACGCCAACAGAGAGCATGTTCAATTAAGGCTTACATTATACAAGCCTGTGCAAAACAACAGATTCGGAAATTAAACCTTTTCACTATCCATCTGCATCTGAACATTCATAAATTGAAATAAGTGTGAAAGAGCTCTACTCAATCAATTTCAGCTCCATTCCCCGACCTGGTTATTTTATGCATGTCAATATACATTTCTTTAATTAAATGTGGTTCAGTGAATGCTAGTGGTTGTTTTTTTTTTAATAAAAAAAAGTGGGCCGCGGGAGGGAGTGCAAACTTCAGGCCTGTTTTGGCTGCCCAAGTTATCGCCAGGGGAAGAGCAAACAACAACAATGGAAGAAGGAAAGAGATGGATGGAGACGATGCTTTGACTGAAGCGAAAGCTGTTGTGTACATTATCATAATTATCTTCTATGCTGGGTGACTTCAAAGCAGGATACTAAAAGCATCATTAGTTTTTCCTTGATGATCCATCATAAAGCTAACAATTGCAAGGATGAGGCAACAAAACAGGCTTTCACTGGGGAGGGAACAAAGTCCTTGCTATTGGGCATGGGCGCTTTATTGACTGGGGGGAGGAGGACATATCCGTACCCCCGTTTCCTCAGCGGAAGATGCTACAGGACCGACTGAAATTCCTTCATGAAAGTAAGCACCTTTCCTCCTGATCTCCTTTTTCTCCTGCAGTATTTTTCACTTCAGCCTTAATTGGCAGCTATACACCCGTCCACTATTATTCCCTCTTCCTGTGGCCTTTCACCTTTGTTCCCTTGCACAGGGAGCCACTGAGACAGCCGCCGAAACCTTTCTCTGGCAGCCCTTACCCCATGCATCGCATAAGTGGTTTTCGCAAGGGAAGAGAGATTTTCCGTCAATATCACTTGGAAATGGAGGACCACACACAATGGCTGGTTGTGCAGTGCTGTGAAGTGCTGATAATGATGTTAGAGGGCGTTAATTAAGTTTCTTGCCAAGATTGCTTTTTACTCACTACATTGCAGCTCCTCGGAGGGTTGGTGGGGGGAGGTGACAGTCTGGGAAAGTTACAGAGTACTACCAAGACTGACTCATAAGTGCCAGAGGGGGTGGGGGAGCAGCGGCAGAGGGAAGCCGTCCCATGGTCAGCTTGCATTTTCTTCGACACGGTGGGCCTTCCATCTGCGAGAGCCGAGCCGCAGACTGCACGACACTTATGATTCATAAGGAATACAGCAGAGCGTATGGTTGAAAACATCCTGGCGTGCAAATGAGATTTAGATGATCTCGAATACCTGCTCGTATCAGTGTCAGAAACAGATGGTGAACAACTTGTCCTTTCTGTCCACTGCGGATGAATGTGCCGACTCTGGATGGAACAATAATCATACTTGGAAGGGGACCATTCCCTTCAGCGCACAAAAAAAAACAAATTACAATCAGCAGATCAAACATGCTGGAAAGAACTATCTGGACTTGCCTGAACCACAGTGACACTTTCATTTACTCTGACACCCTCTGGCCGTTTCACTCACGTTGTCAGCTAGATCATGCTGCAACACCACTCTATATAACCTTTCGGAACTTCAGCCAAAATTATCGAGTTGGCTTTCCTATGTCTTGGTGGACTTTTGCATTCACGCAACTAGTCCTGATTTCTAGTCTTTCTGTTTTGATTGTTGTTTACTGGATCCGAGTGTATGTTTTACTGCCAAAGAAGCATCCCTAGACATCCTTGGGATATTTTGCCCAAGCGATATCCTCCAATGTAGCCCCCACATCCCTGTAATAAAGACATGAGTCAGTAAATTCATTTGAGCAGTGGGCCATGATATTATTAATGTTAATGCATACTCTCCAACATCCCTCAGATGAAAATTGGGACATTTTCATCTGAGGAATGCAAGGTGTTTCTGGCTGGGCTAAAAGGGGAGCAGGTGGAAATGCCCCCACTGCAGCTGCTCCAATCGGCACCACAGCCCTTTTAAGCCCATTCCCACCCCCTCTCTGTCTCTCTGCTTCTGGCTCCGAGTGGTGCCCCGAAAATGACATCATCAAACTGCACCACCAAATTTGGAGTCAGCTGCCATGTTGCAAGGGGCAGCACTGTGAGCGAGGGACAAAGCCTCAAAATTGGAACACCCCTATTTCAAGGGACAAAGCCTCAAAATTGGAACACCCCTATTTCAAGTCAGAAGCTGTAATTGCTTTACAATTTTGGGGACCATCCTGGGAAACTTGGAGCACTTGAGGGGCATGCTAATCCTTGCTCTACAATATTCTTAGCTAGTTAAAACGAAACTCCCCAATATTTGCAGCCAAGGTGACAGCTGAGAGATGGTGTCTCCTGCTGTTGTTTTTGTTCTTTGGTACCCACACACCTGAAAGCTGTGCAGAGGAGCATCATCAGAAGCTTTAGTCAGCGAAGCCATCAGAGTCCAAAGGAAGTGCCCTACCATAGCTATAATATCTGAATTGGCTATTACATTGACTACATTTGAGCCCTTCTGCTCTTACCAGCCTCTGGTACTTCGGTTGCGCTGGGACAGGTCCATAAAGGTGAAGGTACCCCTGACTGTTAGGTCCAGTCGCGGACGAATCTGGGGTTGCGCGCTCATCCCGCTCTATAGGCTGAGGGAGCCGGCGTACACCTTCCGGGTCATGTGACTAAGCCGCTGCTGGTGAAACCAGAGCAGCGCACGGAAACGCCATTTACCTTCCCACCGGAGCGGTACCTATTTATCTACTTGCACTTTGAACTTTTGAACTGCTAGGTGGGCAGGAGCTGGGACCGAGCAATGGGAGTTCACCCCGTCGTGGGGATTCAAACCGCCGACCTTCCGATCGGCAAGCCCTAGGCCAGGCATAGGCAATCTTGGCTCTCCAGATGTTTTGGAACTGCAACTCCCATTATCCCTAGCTAACAGGGCCAGTGGTCAGGGATCATGGGAGTTGTAGTTCCAAAACATCTGGAGAGCCAAGTTTGCCTATGCCTGCCCTAGGCTCCGTGGTTTAAACCACAGCGCCACCCGCGTCCCTCAGACAGGTCCATAGCAAAGGGTAAAAAAGTGGAGGTGGTGGGTGGCTTATGCTAGACCAAAGAGCCCAAGGCAGAATCAGCAGGTCTGTTGGTTTACACTGCAAATAGTTCTCTGCTAGAAAGTCCGTTCTATAGCTAGGACCGTCCCTTTCCCTCACCCCCACTAGCCAGGGGTTCATTTAAGGCACCTCCTTTCACAGGAGAGAGGAGTAGTGTTGCCAGCCCTGAAAGCCCAGAGGATACAAATTCCCCACTACCTCTGGCTCTGAGAATCCCTCTTCATTCCTACGCCCTTGCCCCCAGTGTTCTGATGGGAAGTCTGGGGGAAGCTTTGATGCCTGCAGCCACCTCTGTGGGATGTGGTGGTGAACTGCTTCTCCCCCAGCCTTGCCATGTCAAAAGCCTCACCTGATGCCCCTTGTGGCTTGATGCCAGATGTAGATGCCAGAGGCTGCAGTTGAGCTGGCATCATGTGGGCCTAAGGTGTAGGCCAGGGGCCCCTGCCTCTGGCACACATTGTCCTGCTGCCAACTTTACATCCATGTTCAGGGGGGAAAGGGACAGAATTCAACCCTCAGGACTGCATATTCATAAGGATATGAAGTTATGTTTCATGAAGAGTTATGGCTTGCCGTGTTTTAAAAAAGAAAGCTCCAAGTAATACTAAAAAAAACATAACAAAATTACTTTCCCCCCCTCTCCTTCCGCTTTCTAGCCTGGTCTATAAAAACAACTCATTAAGATATCTAAGCACCTCCTTCAGTGATAAGTTTGGACAGTGATGTATTGTGATAGACCTCAAGGACATAGTGCTATTATGATTTTCTTTTTCATTTTTTCCTGATGGATGGAGAAGCAGATGCTTGAAATTGACTGACCCGTATTTTGACTATAAGGGTATTGACATCCAGATAGAACGGCCTTGCTATTGTATTTCCGCAGGGAAGGCAGGACATCTAGAGTGTGAGCAGTAGGTTAATCCTCCTTTTGGTTAAAGCTCCCTATGGATATTTCCCCCAAAACAGATCAATTACAATTACAGAGTTGCTCTAAAGTAATGCTCTTTGAAAAAGTGTGTGTGTCCTTATCAACCTGTGATGAACAGTGATGTAACGGGGACCGGAGCTTATAAGACAGAAGTGTGTTAATGGCCTTTCTTGAATATAATAGTCTTTGGCATATTGTTATTCAACTAGCACAAGAAAATTGCAAAGGGCTGAACCACAGAAGCCTGTGGCCTTTTTTATTTTAGACCTTTGGTTCTTCTCAAAGAATACCTTTAAGCATGAGATACACATATAGGACCTTAGCCGAGCCCTATGAAATCATGCACACACATTCACATACACTAACACATCTATCAGGTCACAACAATGGAAGCAATTTAGACAAAAATAAACAAATGCTGGTGTCTTATGCACACACGGATTTGTTGCTGGCATCCGTCTGTCTCGAGAGACAATGGAGTGTGCCTCTGGGGGTGAAGTCAAACTGCTGCTTTAGCAGCACTGAAATGACCTCCCCAGGGCACAAGCCTTAGCACAAGCCTGTACAGTGTTTTTGGAGGTCCTGGGCTCCCCAGACAAGAAGACCTCTTGGCCTCACTGATGTGGTCCAAAGGCAGGGCGGGCCCTAAGGCAAGGCTGGGTGGCGCCGGGCGCTGGGCTGGCATGGGGGCGCCGCGCTGTGGCGCCCGCGAAAGCAGCATGCTCGGAAATGGAGGGGGCGCCGGAGGGAGAGTTCGCATCACGGAGCCAGGGCGCCAGCTACACTTAAGACGGCCCTGTCCAAAGGGAAGCAAAACAATATGTTTGGCAACAGCTTGGCTACAAGGAGTTGTTGGAAAGAGGTGTACAACATGACATCCAACTGTCTTAAGGACAACACTCTGGGTTTGTGTAGGGTTTACTCCTTAGCCTTTTCATCTCCTGAGGCGATCCTGTAAGGCAGCGGAGGTTGGGGAGGTCATAATTTCCCTTCTAAATGAGCTCCCTTCCCGTCTGTCCCTCACTTCCCTCTACAGCACATGCAGAAACTGCCTGTGGCCCTCTAGAGAGTAAATCCGGCTCATGGCTTGACCAGTTGCTGCCAAGGTTGCCAGATGTGAAAGAGGACAGGGCTCCTGTACCTTTGACATTGGTGTACAACTATTAAAGTGCAGGATCCCTGCTGTCTTTTGCATCTGGCCGTCCTCTTCACTGCAACCTCCTTTACTAACAGCAGTTCAGTCGGGTCAGATTTACTATCAGGTGAAATGTCCTTTTGCAAACAGAAGTAAGTAATTGCATTCCACACCTTCTGGAAGTCTGGTTTCCAGGCTGTTCTGGTCTCTCTACAACATCCCTTTCACAGCTAATTTACTGTGCGCTAGCCGCTGTCAATTCCATCACACAGCTTACAGAGATTATGCCACTCCTCCATTCATGCTTGTGTGCTAGTGTGGTGTAGTGGTTAAGAGGGGTAGACTCGTAATCTGGGGAACCGGGTTCGCGTCTCCGCTCCTCCACATGCAGCTGCTGGGTGACCTTGGGCTAGTCACACTTCTCTGAAGTCTCTCAGCCTCACTCACCTCACAGAGTGTTTGTTGTGGGGGAGGAAGGGAAAGGAGAATGTTAGCTGCTTTGAGACTCCTTGGGGTAGTGATAAAGCGGGATATCAAATCCAAACTACTCTTCTTCTTCTTCTTCTTCTTCTTCTTCTTCTTCTTCTTCTTCTTCTTCTTCTTCTTCTACTGGTTATCCCTAAAAATAAACATAACTGAGATCCTGAATGGTTTCCGAGCACCATGCAACCGCCTTTGGAAAAAATGATAAAATGGCCACTTATTTTAGCAGAGCTGTCTGGCACTCTTCATACCTATCAGGAGCCCAAAACAAAACATAGTGCCAGTGTTTGTTTTGCACTGAATAGATAGTGCAGATGTGAAATGAAGCAAGGCTTTGGTAAACCCCTCACCTCAAGAGTTCTCCCAAATAAACACAACAAATAAAGTCTGGTTGCTTTGCTTCCCTGTGCACTCAGTGGAAAGAACCCATCAAACTTTTGCACCCCCCACTGCTCCGAGATGCATTAAAAAAAACCCCTCTCCCAATCAAGTGAAAAAATTGTCAGCCACCCTGGCTATTGTGGCTCAATTTATGGGCAAAGGAGGGAGAAATTGTTTTTGCTCAAGCTGTCAGTGAAAGAATATTCTGCTAATGTAAGCTTGGAGTGATTCTGAATTTCATGCTTAACAAGACTAATTTTAGGAAGGACCTCGGTGCCATTGGTCGCCATTAACCCATATTGAGTATTGTCAAAATGTAGCTCTGCGTGAAGCATGCAGAATGGAAAGGTGCAGTTGAGGTGGGTAGCCCAGTCTAACAAAAAGCAGACATCTCTTTACTTCTTTTACAGGTTAGTGACTCTCTGACATGCGGTAAAAGGGGATAATTGACGTGCGGTAATTGCTCTTAATCCACCACTGCAGCGGCAATTAAATGAGAAGTCTGCATAGTTTTTATTATCTGCCTAGGTGAGGTTGATGCTCCCAAGTCTATAGCCCTCTTTTATAGGCTTGCAGCAACACACTTGTGACTTGACCCATGTTACCGAGTCTCCCCATATCTAGCAGAATATGGTGAATGCTGCAACAGATCAACCACAGGGGCAGTAGTTGTGGAGATGCTCTACACACCAGTGTGATGTTTTCTAGAAAAGCCTTATGATGTGCTATCCCACAAAACAGCCTTGCTTCAAAACAACAACAACAACAACAACCCACATTTTCTACCAGGTATGCTAAGGGTACTTCTGTTAGCTTTTCTATATTGTAAAAAGAAAAATACCCCTAGCCCCAATGAAACTTTGCATGGGAAGTTGGAGATAACTGATGGGGTTTCCACCATGGCTCCCTCGGCCTGAAGAGTGAGATGAGTGCTGCACCCCATAGTCGCCTTTGGCTGGACTTAACTGTCCAGGGGTCCTTTACCTTTTACCTTTTATACCATTCCCCTTTCTATGCTGATTCAATATAATGGGAAAGAGATTTTTTCTAACTTGTAGGAGTCTCAGCAAAGCTTCTTATTGGACTTATCTAAGGTGGAGTATAACCAGATGTTTTGGGACTACAACTCCCATCATCCCTAGCTAACAGGACCAGTGGTCAGGGGTGATGGGAATTGTAGTCCCAAGACATCTGGAGGGCCAAGTTTGGCCATGCCTGACTTAAATGAAATGCTGCATCCTACAAAATTCACCCTTCGGCAAATATTGCGATGCTGTCCTTCAAACAATGTGCATTAAAATGTGTGTATTAGGAGAAAGCACAGTAAGCCCTCAACTTATGCAGGTGTCAACATTCCAGGGATCGTATATAAAGCCAACATAGTGTATAATCAAAACACATTGGGCTCATTGGTGGGTGGGATGGCCAAAGTCTTTTTTCCCTGCATGCCTGACCTCTTTTAATGTTTTTTTTTTTAAAAAATTGTCAACCACATAAAGCTGAATGTGCACAAGTTAAATGCACATAAGTTGCTGCTTTACTGTATACATTAAATGGATATACTAATGTAAATAGCATACATTCAATCACAAGATAACGAGAATGAGAATAGCTGCCTATCTGACTGAGTTGTCCCAGCCACTCTAGGTGGCTTCCAGCAAAATAGATGTGGTGATGGCTCCTAACTTGGCAGCTACAAGTGGCTATAGGCTTCCTCCAGTATCAGAGACAGTATGCTGAGATAAGTCAGTGCTTCTCAAGCCCTGTTTGTGGGTTTCTGGTAGGCAACTGGTTGGCCTCTGTGGGGACAGAATACAGTGGTAACCTCTGGTTGCGCAAGGGATCTGTTCTGGAAAAATACTTCCGGGTTTGCCGCGTACGTATCCCGAAGGATACATAACCGGAGGTGAACGTAAGTAGAGGTACCACTGTTCTGGATTAGACAGAGTTTTGGTCTGTTCCAGCAGAATTCCTCTGATGTCCCTTATGTTCTTATGATGGTACGGAGTGGAGTGGGGAAATGAATGATCAGATGAGATGTGAATGTGCTGTGGGAAGAGCACAGGGACTCTATGCGGGGCAGCCACTTATAGTGGCAGCCACATAGTGAGTGTAACATATAGTTCATTCTGAAACACACAAGTATACCCTCAGGCTACAGTCCAAGGATCATGGAGGAGCCCGTCCATTTGGGTTCTTTCAGGAACTATATGCCTGTAACCTTTTCTGACTAGCATGTGCAGGGAAGTGGTCATTATAATTCCAACTCATCTCCAACCATGAAATTTATTAATACATCAGTGATCTACAGATAGAACAAATTTCTCTTCTTTTTGTGTAAAGCAATTAAACTTGTGAAACATAACTGAGGTTAAAGAAAGGGCCATTTAGCAGCATCACTGGAGAATTTAAAAATCACCTTTCCAACACCGTCATGAAAAGGGGTTAATTTCATAAGTTTTCCCAGTCTTGGTGCAATCTTAAGCATAAGGGCAGATTCATTTGTTCTGAGTATGGTCATTTTTTACAAGGCTCATCTGGAAAATGATGGCATCTCTGCCTAATACACATTAATTTATACATCTTCTACACTTAGCAGTCAGGTATGCAATTTGATTCCTCTCTTTCCCACATTTGAGATACAAAAAATATATATTGCTAGCTGAAGAGCACTGGCTGCCTTCAGAAAGAAGCTGGTTTTATTTATTTATTTGAGTCTGAGTATTAAGGCAAAAGTATTGACCATATTTAAGGCAGGTGGCTTAGAAAATGACTTTGAAAAATGAGACCAAATCCATTCAGATTTATGGCACCATGCCAAGTGTGGGAGCAGAATGACATTTTAAAAAGCATCATTCCAGTCCTCAGCCTTATGTAGATATACAACCATGCCCATGTGAAATGACATTATTGCTGGTCTAAACACTATATTTCGCCTAGTCTGCTTGCAACATGGCCAGGATCAGATTACAGTTTTGGGGGTTGCTTCTACATTTTTTTTTTTTAAAAAAAACAGGCTGAAGGTTTCAAAAGGAATAGTTGTACCATAATTCAATTAGCAATAAACCTTTCAGATTAACATGTTGTGTTAAGGGCTTTTCATGCTCATTCAAGCTGCAAAATTGCAGCTGTGAAGGGCCACTCTCTTAACAGATGCATTGTTTAGACAATGTTGATATATCTCCACATTCCTGCAGGAATTTGGAGGGCATGAAAATTCAGCTGCATTTTAGTGCAAAATTCTGTTAAAAGTACAGTTATGACTAATGCACATATTTTTGGAAGCAAAGTCTCCTAAGATTATGCATTGTTTGTATTTTTTTTTACAAATCTATTCATTTTTATGCCCTTAATATATCCCTTTTTGTAAATTCTGATTGGGTGGAGAATTGCATTGCAAAATTTGGATAACTGCGAATTTTGAAGGGTGGTGGTATGTCTGTTCTCATATTTCTAGTTACAGGTAGGTAGCCGTGTTGGTCTGCCATAGTCAAAACAAAATTTAAAAAATTCCTTCCAGTAGCACCTTAGAATCCAACTAAGTTTATTCTCATATTGTTTTGGAAACTGCAGATTTGATGGATCTGCCTTTAAATATGAACTGAATTGGATTTCTCCCTCATCCCTAGTGGATGTTCTTCTAGGGCATCATGATACTTAAGAACAATGCTGGTCATATCCTTGCCCTTTCTGCTTCATCCGTAGAATCCGATGCTATTATCCCACAAAGGGGCTTTTGTGAGACCAGGGCTTAATTAATTTCTAACATGCTTCATCATAGTCATAGACAACTTTGACAAGAATCAATAGCAAAGAATTTTGTTCAGTTAATTTGGCTGGCTTCTGCAACTCATTTCCATTCATCACTTTTGAATGAGCAGGCTTTATTTAACATGTTAATTCTTCCAGCTGTTAACATACAACTTTTGGAAAGGGTGGAAACTGAGAATAAACTGTTAAGAAGCTCGTTTCCCTTGAACAAAAATATTCTTTAATGTTAGAAAGTAAAAGGAAAGAAACTTAGGAAAACAGGAGCAGTTACCAAACTGAAAGGAATTATGGTTTCCCACAGCTTTTTGTTCTAGTTTTGAAAAGGTTTGACTACAACTGTTCTGGAGCAAGATCCACTATCAAAGTCATCAGTTGCTGCTGAATTCCCCCCATCCCCCAAAGTAACATTAAAAGTGAATTTCAGGATTTCTGGGGAGGGGCCACAAACTTGACATGAGTCAGCAGTGTGATGCAGCAGCTAAAAAAGCAAATGCAATTCTGGGCTGCACCAATAGGAGTACAGCATCTAGATCTAGGGAAGTAATAGTACCACTATATTCTGCTCTGGTCAGACCTCACCTGGAGTACTGTGTCCAGTTCTGGGCACCGCAGTTCAAGAAGGATACTGACAAGCTGGAACGTGTCCAGAAGAGGGCAACCAAAATGGTCAAAGGCCTGGAAACGATGCCTTATGAGGAACAGTTTAGGGAGCTGGGTATGTTTAGCCTGGAGAAGAGAAGGTTAAGGGGTGATATGATAGCCATGATAGCCATGTTCAAATATATTAAAGGATGTCATATGGAGAAGGGAGAAAGATTGTTTTCTGCTGCTCCAGAGAAGCGGACACGGAGCAATGGATTCAAACTTCAAGAAAGAAGATTCCACCTAAACATTAGGAAGAACTTCCTGACAGTAAGAGCTGTTCAGCAGTGGAATTTGCTACCAAGGAGTGTGGTGGAGTCTCCTTCTTTGGAGGTCTTTAAGCAGAGGCTTGACAGGCATATGCCAAGAATGCTTTGATGGTGTTTCCTGCTTGGCAGGGGGTTGGACTGGATGGCCCTTGTGGTCTCTTCCAACTCTATGATTCTATGATTCTAACCTTGAAACAGGTATCACTACTGCTTACTTGGGTGGAGCTGTGGTAGGGTGGCAGTGAGGTTGGGGCTGCACCAGTGCGAATGCCGCCACCCACCCAGCACTCCCACTGGTTCAGCCACAGTGCAGCCAACTAAAATGCAATTTTGTACATCTTTCCCCCTTAAAATATTTTCATTTTGTTTTTTGCAAAGAAGGATTCCAACCATAGTTCAGTTCACTATGAAATGCAGACCAAGCAAATCCCACCTCCATCCCCAGCGGTGTCTCTCCTATGTTGGAAGACTGGAAGGAAGAGCCCAAACCAAAATCGCTTTCACTTTTCCTTATGGTAAAGCTAGGGACCCTCAGGCCTAGGGGCCAAATGCAGTCATACTGGCCTCTCTGTTTGGCCCATAGCATACCTCCTCCCCAGCCATACCCCGTCTCACCAACCCAAACCCCTCACTGGCCCTGCTTTGCACCCTCCTTGAGTGTTTTTGCCTTGCTAGAATATGTCCCTGAACTCCGACCATGCCTCTTGCTTGCTTGATCCAGCCAAAGACTGGTCTTCTTGATATTCCATTCCCTCTCCCACCTGGGTTTCCATTTCCTCCCAATGCTCAGCATGCCCAGTCCTCTTTGGGCTGTTTTGACACCTTCCCCTTTTATTGTACAGGGTCCCCCACCACCAGCAGCCTGTGGATGCCTGCCCCTGAACACAAGGAATCAAGGTTTGCAGTTCAGAGGCTTTGGGATCATTGTCTGGTCCCTTAAGGGAGATTTTTGCTCACCCCAGGCCACTATGTGAATGCTTGATGCTATATTTCTTTATTCCAATCTCGTTTTTTCAATGATGAGCATGTACGGTACATCTATATCTATAAATCATCTTGCATCTCTTTTATGAGAGGAAGCCTTTTAATGAATAACAATAACATCTGTCTGAGAATAATGTTTCCGGGGACTGCTGGAAAATTAAGTCAGAGGAGATTGCTCTGTGTCCACTACAATGGGGCTTCCAGTCATTTTTCTCAGCCCACAGAAGCTGGCTGTAAGATGCTCTTATGTATGACATTACACTACTGCACAAAGGAAGCCTGCCATTTAGGTGTTCTCACTTGTGTGGCAGTAAGCTGGAAGCGTACCCAGTATGAGCAGTCAAGTGAGATTGCACAAAGCGCTCTCGTTTTTATACAGTGCAATGCTCTCTTTTTTTAATAGCGAACAAAAGGCAGAATCAGTGCCAGATTTACGTATAAGCGAAACAAATTATAGCTTAGGGCCCCACTCTCTTGGGGCCCCCTAAAAAAGTTTAAAGAAAAAAAACCTGGATGTACATTTCCAAAATATAAGATAAAAAACAAATAAAATAAAACCTACATACAGTTAGAGCTTAATAATTATTTCACTGTTAATATACTTCTTAATTGTATTTCAGTTCAACAATTACTTTGATAAAATACATATTCTGTTATGTGCAAATGGCTTTAGATACCTATTAGGTCCATAAATTACCATATAGCATATATTCAACACACAAAAAACAGTGACAATTTGTTGCTGACAAAGGACAACTGGGCATATAAAGGGCCCCATTACTTTCAGTAGCTTAGGGCCTCATCATACCTAAATCCGGCCCTGGGCAGAATACAGAATTGTCACTGGGAGACAATGACCCCCCCCCCCAAAAAATAGCAGTGCGTAGCTACTGATTTACAATTTACAAAAAAATAAAGAAATATGTGTTTACGTTATCAAGGCCCTCTGTGCCAATATTGTTGGACTGCAAATGCCCCAGGCTTAGCCTGTGTGGTACACCCCTGACTGTATTGCCTCAGAATGCATTTGGGACACCACTCACCCAAATACACCTCAGTGTTTTCAATGCACACAGAAATCTTTACCCAGCAGAGAGCCTGCTTAGATCCAGTGCACATAAAATCACGGTGTAGCGATTCTAGTTTCAGAGTAGCCCCTGAAAGACCACAGTTCAGATTCATACTTGGCCAGGGAGCTCCTTTTATTTATTAAATTTGTATACCACCCTATACCCGCAGGTCTCAGGGTGGTTCACATGGAGCAGCTTCGAGACAGTCACTGTTATCTCAGTCTAAACTACCCCATAGGGTTGTTTTGGGGGTGAAATGTGTGTCCCTTGAGCTCCTTGGAGCAAGGGTGTGTGTGTGTAAAAATGTAAAAATGAAATAAATAAAGGAGCCAGCTGAGCACACGCTCTCTTCTCCTCCAAAACTTTAAACACTTGGGGGGGGGCAGGATCCACACATTGCCAGCCATCTACTCTGCACCTTTACATTTGAAAACATCTTAGATGTTTCTCTATTGTCCTCTGCTTGGACAACATCATTGTTATAGCGGGCAACACTGAGCCCAAAGTTTATAAATCACACTCTGAGCGTATGCATATTAACTAAGGAGGAAGCTGCCCTAAATTCAATGGGCTTTACTTTTAGCTTGGTATGTTTAGGATTGCAGCCCCTCATTTTTATTTTTAAGAACAGTGATTGCTTCCACCACTTTCTGATTTTTGTTTTCTATTCCAACGCGCAAGCACTCAAACTGCAGGCAAACTGTTGGTACAAAGCCTTCCTTTTCATTTTGCTTTTCAGAAGGAAGAGCGGCTGTGGTTACGACAATTTTGTAACCTCATACTTTTTTTCTTTCTCTGAGTATTCTCTCCCACCCCTCCCTTCACACATCATTTCTGGGATAATATATCATGCCTTCCACCCTCTGGAGCAGCTGGCATGATACTATTGAATAGATGC
The DNA here is from genome assembly GCF_963506605.1 of Zootoca vivipara. Taxonomy (NCBI): domain Eukaryota; kingdom Metazoa; phylum Chordata; class Lepidosauria; order Squamata; family Lacertidae; genus Zootoca; species Zootoca vivipara. Next base: position 69,531,443 of record NC_083278.1, read on the forward strand.
AGCACATTGATTCTTGACTGCTGGGAATTACCAGCTGGCACAGTGGGTAACAGGATAAGTATTAACTGTAGCAGATAGAGTTGTTTCTCCTGTACAGGAAGGGGTCCCTCAAAAAGTACTCTGGAGGGCTAGATTTCCTTTCCTTTAAACCTCAACAACACAGGAAATTTGTCTTTTGTAAGTACATTATGAGATGCTCTTAAAACGGGAAGCTTTCTTTGGTGTTTACATTCATTTCTTCCAGATCCATATTTAAAAATTGCCTTCTTTCAAGACTGATTTAAAACTCCTGCAAAACTGCTCCAGCACTGTGAGAGTGGAGGGGCTCCACCAGCGACATCACAGACACTAGCCAGTAGTTACCCACAACTACTGTGCGTAGAATTGGCTCTCTTCTCAACTCTAAGAGCAGAGATAAAATATTTCTTGGTTTGGTGCAGAATGAACTGCACCTGATCTGATCTGATCAGGGCACACAGTGCAACAGGGGAGATAAAGTGCATTCATGTGGGGAAAAGGTTGTTGTGGTGTGCGTGAGTTCAAATGCCCATTCAGACAAGAAGCCAGTTAAGGTGAGCTAGGGCCAGCCACCATCCCTGTCTCCTTAACATGTAACCCCTGTACCTCTCAGGTAACCTACTCTTTTTTTGGTTGGAGAAGGAGAATTCAGATGGCACCATCCCTTATCTAGTTCTCCCAGGTGGGAGCAGCATAGTATCTTCTTAACCCATAATTTATAATAGGGTATGAACTCTCCTCGTCCCTGACCATAAAGCCTCCATTCCATTGTGCTGTCTCTTGGATTGTGCTTTGTGTCTATGGACCCTCAGAGTGCCTCTTCAATTCAAGGGGGACTCAACTCCTCAAGCTACCGTTGCCTCCACTTGTCCCATGGCTATTACTCTTACAGCAATGGCTGCTGTGGTTGTGGCTGATGATGACCTAGGAACTCCTACTCTTCCCTTACCAGCCCTGAGCAGATAGTTTTTGGCCTCTTACTCCCCCCCCCACAATAAATTTTGAATGTCATGGGGCACTGTGAGAATGCCAGAAACCCACCATCACCAGTTCTGCATCAGTTCCAGCCCAGCTATCATTGCATTCCATTAATAATAATAATAATAATAATAATAATAATAATAATAATATATTTATTCCCTGCCCATCTGGCTGGGGTGCTGCAGTGCTGCAGTTTCTGCAAAGGGTATCTATCCACCAGGACTCTGGCAGTGGGGATAAAATTTATGCCTTCCTGAGCTCCTTGGGGAAGGTTGGAGTCAACATGTAATAAATAAATAGTGCAATCATCAAAAGCATTTAGGTTTTCTGGCTAAAGCGCAGTAATCCCAATTTCTTTGGGAAGGAGCTTGTTCAGCCGGAAATAGCACCAACTGCTAAGGACTCCCTGCATCTTTCTAGTTTGCAAGTTGTGCAGATGGCAAAATAAACTGGAGCCCTGGCAAAGGTGGAAGAGATTAGATACTCTGCCGCATAATCCTTCTTGGTTGAACGCTGGGAGGCAGGAAGCTTAACACAAAGCGGTAAAAAATCCTAGTAGTCAGCTCAGCAGCTGCCATTACCTGTGTTTCAGTGATGCTTTATCTCTGCTCCAATGTAGCATTGCTATTTAAGGACATAGGCAAATCTCTCTATTTATGTGTACGAATGCACTCTTGTCCCAGTACAGAGCCACAGCTGTGCTCCGGTGCACACACAGAGCGCTTGCACATGGGCTTCCCCAGACACAGTTTCCCTTGTACATACAAGTCTGCCTCTTTCATTAAACTAAGGGTGGAATTCTTTGCAGGCATGGATCTGCTCATGATCTGGGATGCCAACAGGATTTCCTGGACCCAGGACAGTGAATATGAATTGGACCCTCTGAATTCCATGTAATATATACTAGAGCCACCTAATTGTGTGGTATACTACAAAGGTGAGTGAAGGAAATAATGTGGACATGGAGGAAAGTGCATAAACAAGCATACTCCAGTGCACAGGTAGACTATCCTTCTCCATCCAGCCATAGGCTAGCAGCAACAACAAAAAGCTTCCCTGTTTTCCTGATGCTCTGGGAGGCCCCCCTGCAAGTCCCAAGTAGTGGAAGTCAGCATTCCTTCCTCTGATTGCTTAGCAACAGCATCCTTTAGCTGCAGCTGATGCTCTATATCTGCCTTAGATCATTGACTCCACAGTTTGCTTTCTAACTTTCATCATAGATGCTTGAGTGACTTACTTTTTCAAAAAACTAAAAGTCCAGGGGCTCTGCTGGCTCAGGGCCCAGTACCTATGAGCCCTCTTGTACTCCTGGTGTTAGTGGCATAGCTGCCAAGTTTTCCCTTTTCTCGTGAGGAAGCCTATTCAGCATAAGGGAAAATCCCTTTAAAAAAGGGATAACTTGGCAGCTATGGTTGGTGGCCCTTCTTATGAACATCAGAGCCTACATCCTCTGTGGCCAAAATGGTTATTATCATAATTCACTGTAACCAACCCTTCAGAGAGCCCACAGGTACTCCAAAGTTCACAAAGTTCCAGCCAATGCCTGGAAGGGATTATGTCTTCATTAGAGGGGTCCCTTGGGGTCATCTAGTCCAGCTCCCTGCAATGCAAAGTTCCCATGTCCTTGTTAACAACAAACTTTCAGATTATTAGTTCCTAATGATAGATATAAACTTAGGGAAGAAAAACCAAGTGTCTCTTTCTATTTGGTAAATATTTGGCATTGAGATGACATTGAGAGCTGATTGGAAAATACCATTTGTGCAATGTCATGCATGGCAGCTACAGCTATTTATCATTGCAGAAACCCATTTCTTGAGATACACAATATCTGTGCCATCTCCCCCCCCCCATTTTTTTTTTGCAGATGTAGTTAAAGAAAAGTGGATAATCATTCGATGAGGATGAAAAAGTTGCCATACTTGATCAGACCATTAGTTTATCTGGCCTCGGGGACCAGCAATACGTGATGCTTGAGAGGAAGACAAACAGCCCATAATAAGCCTCGGCTGTTGGGAAATGCTGCACACAGGATAGAAAATTCCTTCACACTCTCTCTAGGCCTTATGCACTGAAGCTTGAAGTCTGAGTCATTATCTTAGCTTGCATAGCTACAAACGTTATTAATGATCCTAACATTACCAAGAGCTTCTGAAAAGCAGTTATAATATTTTTCTTTATGACCTCCCGAGGCACAAAACTCCCGTGTGGACTATCTGCTTCAATGCAAAAAATAAAATAAAAATATTTTGTTCTAGTGAGTCTAAATTTACTGCCCTCTAATTTTATTGAATGTCTGTTTGCTCTCAGATTGCTGTGGCAGCACAATAATGGATTGGAGCAAAGCCCCTTCTTATTACATTTGGCATCATGCAAACACTCAGGAGTTAAAATTAAGAGTGACTCATCTCCCATCTCTCCATTAAAACCAAAAGGAGGCTCTACTACCTCCCCTTAATTGGAAAACAAAACACTTACCTGGTTATATATACACCCCCCCCAAACACCCATATTATGCAGACAGAAAAAGTCAAGGTTCACATGCACAATGAATGATAAAAAAACAACAACACCAATTTGCCAGAGAGAGAAACTACCTATAAAGGTGCCTAACATAGAAACTCCTGCACTTACTGTAGACTTCAACTAGCTTACAATGCCTGAACATTTCACCCAGTTCTGTGAAAAACAAAAAGAACATTTATAACCTAGGAGTAAGGAAACTTATCCTGAGAGCCAAATTCCCACATGGCCAACCTTCCGGTGGCCAATAGCATAGCTGCCAAGTTATCCCTTTTTTAAAGGGATTTTCCATTATGCTGAATAGGCTTCCTCGCGAGAAAAGGGAAAACTTGGCAGCTATGCAATAGTGGGTGGACCCAAAGACAAAAGCAGGAGGGCCAAATACAAACATGGGCAGAGTTTTTGTACAGTCCAGCCACACAAATGTCAGAGGTTTGTGACATCTATCCATCCAGGTGAGCAAAAGGCATGACTGGGGACATGTTCCGCTCCAGAAGGATGCAGAACAGGATCAATGAGAGGTGTAGCCTGTGGAGGGGGCATGGCTGGGGAGATTCCTGAGGGCTGAATAGAGTGGCTTGGGGCATTGCATTCAGCCCCTGGGACTAAAGTGCTCCACCGCTGTTACAGACAAGTGTTCATTGTCCCATGTCTCCTCCTCCTCCTCCACCTCCTCCTCTTCCTCCTCTGGCAATCACTCACAGCTTAGTAAGATTGTCTTCCATAAACACAGTTTTAAAAGTGAGTCTGTAAGTGACTGTGGAGGCCAATTCTGGATCCACAGGGGGGACATAGGTTTCTGGGCAGGAGGTGATCATTTTGAGGGTTTGTCAAACATGCCTTCCTTTTAGCTCATTTCTCCCTTTCCTCCTGAGTTTGAGCATCTTCAAAACCTGGTAAAGGCTGTTCTCCAATTGGAGCACTCACGGGCCAGTGTTTCCCAGTTGTTGGTGTTTATACCAACAACTGGGGAAACCATGGGGAAACCATTTGGTGCTTTGAATATCCCAGAGTGTGGTTCTGATTTGAACTCCCTGGCAAAATAAACCATGCAAGTCTAATCAGCCCAAGTGGGGTCTGAACTGATTTTTGCCTTCAATGCACAATCTTAGCTTGAATTCTCATTCTCTCTCTCTCTCTCTCTCTCTCTCTCTCTCTCTCTCTCTCTCTCTCTCTCTCTCTCATCTGATATTTTCAAGATCTCAAAAATTCAGCAGTTTCCTGGAAATATAAATAGTCCTATAAATCATTTCAGTAAATGCAAAATTTTCCACTATTACTCTGGGACGTGAATTGATCTAAACGATATAGACCGAATGTTTTGGGACTAACATACCGTACCTAAGAGATTGACTTATCCTCCATGTCTTGCATAATCATTGAGGGCTTTGTATATCAACAACTGAGGAGTATTAGGTAGAAACTACAGCCCTGTGAGAGCTTTAAGAAGCTCTTCCACACTGGCGGATCTCGGCGTTCCAAATGGAATTTGGAATAATTACAGAAAAGCAACAAGTTTAGTAACCAATGTAACATTCACACAACAATCCTCCATAACTGAAGTCTTAGAAAAGGACATAGCTGCCAAGTCCGGGTCGTAAAGATCCGGGATCGGCAGCGCGCGCATGACCGGAAGTTGTGTGACGCAACTTCCGGTGGCGCTTCGCCCTTCTATGGGCATCAGAAAATGGCGGCGTCAGCGCCGGAAGTCGCTTCCGCGCATGACCGGAAACATGTAAAAGCGACTTCCGGCGCCGGCGCCGCCATTTTCTGATGCCTATAGAAGGGCGAAGTGCCACCGGAAGTCGCGTCACGCAACTTCCGGTCATGCGCGGAAGCGACTTCCGGCGCCGGTGGCACCATTTTCTGGTGCTCATAGAAGGGCAAAGCGGCACCAGAAAAATGGCCGCCGGGAAGAAGCGAATTTAAGGGAGAATGCCGGGATTTATCACCAAACGGGAGACCGCCGGGAAACAGTAAGAAAAAAGGGGTTTTCCCGGCGGATACGGGATACCTGGCAGCTATGGAAAAGGAGAGATAGGGAAACAAATATTTCTGGCCCATATAACTTTACAGGTTTATGCCCATTATTCCATTTTGTAGTTTCCACATTATTCTGTAAATTTAAAAATAGAAATACGCTCTTTGACATCCATACTCAACAGTGCAATCCTATAGCTTGCTTCTTAAAAGTCTCCTTGTGTTCAACAGATCTTATTCCCAGGTTAGAGGATTGCAGCCTAAATATGTATTTTCTCTTTAAAAAAAATTCATATTTAATTATGTGTTTTGATATGTTTAAATGGCTCAGAACTATGTCACAACATTCGGAGAAATAAGAAATCCAGTGACTAGTTAAGGTCCAGTCTGGACATTACTCTGAGGGGTATAGATCAGGTCATTTCATAAAGTAATTCACCAAGTTCTAATTCCTCAAATACCCATATGAATCCATACATGCCAAATGAGATTCATAATAATTAAGTCATCCTTTTGCTATTGCCAAGGCAAAAATAACCACAGAGATAGTGATTATTGTGATTATTATACCAATCATTCTCAGAAGGGTTCTATAACTAAGACCACTGTATGTGCAACTTGATGAGAGTATCAAAACCATCTCAAAACAGAAGCATGGGCAGGTAATTATTTGAAACCACAACTTCACAAGGGTGCCAGGTTATGTAATATGCCAGTCTGACCATTGCACAAATGTATCCTGCTGAACTTTCAATTCCTTTAACTAGCATTCCAGAAACCTATGCCAAACCATGATACTTGAAATATAATTCTTCTGGAGAGAAAATCCTTTTTAAAAATTTATCGGCTAAAAGGAGAAAGCAGTTACTATACCTGTTTGTCTTATTTAACAAGGGAAATCCTGCCTGTGGAATATAGATTTTTACCATCTTGAAACATTTTGCACCATTAGGGAAGTATTTATAGCCACCAGTAAATGAACCGCCGCAAAAGATTCCATCTCATGTGTTTTCCCCTCAAAGATTTTTATGTTCCTGCTCTCTGAAATAAAATATATGTCTCTCATGCTTGCCTTATTATTACTTAATCTATCAATGAATTCTGAACAGTTAAAGCTTCTGTAAATCCACAGCAAATGAAATAAAATAACCAGAAGCAAATTCCCCCCGCCCTTCTCTTTGGTGGTAAAAGTGCCTATGAGGAAAGGGATGATGAAAATTAATGTAACTCTTTAAGTATCGACAAACCTAGATATACAATTTTGTTTTCAAGTAGGGCACCAGGCAGTCCAAAAGCAATAGGACTCTCTACGAGAAGAAGGGATCTATAGACATAAATGAACACCTTGGGGAGAGGGAGCAAGAGCTTAGCCTTGAAGGAAATGTTTTATAGGTGATCTTCTATTTAAAAGCTCTCAGATAGACGGGTTGTAAAAAAACCCTCTGTCTGTGCTCGCAGAAAGCTACCCATCCCGGTAGATCGGTGGTTCTCAGAGGGTGTGGCAGGAGAGGATGGCAAGTGTGGTGGGAAGATTCAAGGACAATTAAAGAAGCATTTCAGCATTTCAGTGTAATAATAATAATAATAATAATAATAATAATAATAATAATTTATTATTTATACCCCACCCATCTGGCCGGGTTCCCCCAGCCACTCTGGGCGGCTTCCAACAAAACACTAAAACACAGAAATCCGTCAAACATTAAAAGCTTCCCTAAACAGGGCTGCCTTGAGATGCCTTCTAAAGGTCTGGTAATTGTTGTTCTCTTTGACCTCTAGTGGGAGGGCATTCCACAGGATGGGTGCCACTACCGAGAAGGCCCTCTGCCTGGTTCCCTGTAACTTGCCTTCTCGTAGCGAGGGAACCGCCAGAAGGCCCTCGGCGCTGGACCTCAGTGTCCGGGCAGAACGACGGGGGTGGAGATGCTCCTTCAGGTATACTGGACCGAGGCCAGTGTAGTATAGTGTCAAAATATTTTTTTTACAACCTGCAGAATATGGATAGATATCTTTTCAAAATCAAGCATTGCTAGTTGTTGTTGTTGTTGTTTGTTGTTGTTGTTTTCCATTGTATCTTTATCAATAAAAAAATGGTATGGCACAAACAATATTTTATTCTGAAAGTGTGGCCCAGAGAAAAAAGTTTGAGAACTACTTCTGTAGCTAGATGAACCAATGGTCTTTAGTATAGTCCTTTTCAGGCATGCATTATCACATGACTAACATCATGTGGAGGGAGGAAGCTGAGACAAGCTTGCTTATCCACCTGCTGTCTCCATCATCCTCCATGACTTTGAAGATGACTGTAGCAAACAACCTGCTCTACTCATGCATGCCCCCTGCACATTTTAGAACCTTAATTTTTCTAGGGTTCCAAAATGTGCTGGGAGAGTTGCGCTTTTGTAACTCCTAATTGTTTAAATATGCATTCAAACTCCTTTACTCAGTGTCTCTGGAGGGTTCGCAACAAATAAGTGACGCAGAAGCAAGCAGCATAGCTCTCACAAGCATTAAAAGTAGCAATAGTCTATCTGATATGTACATACATACATATACCTGGCAAAACTTACTTTCATGATGCAAAGCAACAAAACACATCACTATCCTCTGCCTTTCATGCTGTCACCAGAGAACCTCTCCACTTGGTCACTATCCCTGAAGCTTAGTCTTGCTGACCACAGAAGAGAAATCGTCTCTGTTCATTCTCCTCAGCTCTACAACAGTCTTTTCAAAATGGCTGTCGGTGTCAATTGCTAAACAAGTAAAATGAAAATAGCATCAGCCACTGCCATACTCTCCTTTGGTCAGAACAGGTGGGAGGCTGGGCATCCAATGAAATATTGACATCAATATTAATATCAATGTAGAAAAGGCTGAGCCAATGCAAACAGAAACTGAGCAGGAAGAGTAGGCAATATTTCTTCTTTTTTCCAATTTTTTAAAAATTTGTTTTTACCAATACAAATTTACAGTCAAACAGTTGTACAATCATCTCATGAGATTATCTGAATCTCCTGACTCCCCCCCCCCCAATCCCCTGCACGGGTCCTTATAACAATACAGTACAGTGGTACCTCGGTTTATGAACACAATTGGTTCCGGAAGTCTGTTCATAAACTGAAGCGAACTTTCCCATTGAAAGTAATGGAAAGTGGATTAATCCGTTCCAGATGGGTCCGCAGCGTTCATAAACTGAAAATTACGAGGTGTTCATAAACCGAGGTTCCACTGTATTTAAAACTATGTATCATTCCGTCCTCCACAGTTTCCATTTTTCCAAATTATCCATAGTCTCCATCACATTACAAGTGAGTCTTAAAGTTCAGCTAAAGTTTTAATTTGCTTACAGAGTAGGCAGTATTTCTAACAACAAACAAACAAACAAACATCAATTGTATTTGTACCCCACCCATCTGACTGGGTTGCCCCAGCCACTCTAGGCAGCTTCTAACATATATAAAAACATTTTTAAAATCACACATTAAAAAGCTTCCCTATACATGTACTGAATGGGACCCAGGTGGCGCTGTGGTTAAACCACTGAGCCTAGGGCCTGCTGATCAGAAGGTCAGCGGTTCGAATCCCTGTGACGGGGTGAGCTCCCGTTGCTTGGTCCCAGCTCCTGCCAACCTAGCAGTTCGAAAGCACCTCAAAATGCAAGTAGATAAATAGGAACCGCTACAGCGGGAAGGTAAACGGCGTTTCCATGTGCTGCTCTGGTTTGCCAGAAGCGGCTTTGTCATGCTGGCCACATGACCTGGAAGCTATACGCCGGCTCCCTCGGCCAATAATGCGAGATGAGCGCGCAACCCCAGAGTCGGTCACGACTGGACCTAATGGTCAGGGGTCCCTTTACCTTTACATGTACTGTATTATGAATGTTATGAATGTTTGACAGAATATTTGCTGGGATCTTTTGCTGGTGCCATAGGAAGTACTGGTGCCTGCGGGTGGCATGTTAGGAGGCCCTGTGGTAATGGGTGAAAACGGGGTCAATAAAAGACTTTTGGGAAACCAAAAGTTTTTAATGGAAATGTGACAGAAAGGTTAACAGATGAGCATATGATCAACTTCAACTATTCTGAACAACAGAAAAAGCCAACAATTCCCACCATCCCTGTGCATGGGCAATGGCTGGGGCTGATGGGAACTGCATTCCAATACCATCTGGAGGGCACCATGTTGGATACTCCTGCTGTATGCAGTAGTTATAAAAGGCTTTTTATGTAGCAATTTATTCCTGGAAGCATGTTTGTTCAAATGCATTGACTAATGAACTGAGCAATGTTATGTTGTGTGTTTAATAATAGATGTATTTGTCACTTGACTTCTGCTTCTGCTTCTGTTTTTGTTTTGTTTTTAAGGGTTGGTTGAAGACCTCCTGCATTTCAGACTCATCATTTCAAGAGAAGCCCACTGAGTTATAGACAGAGCTATGGCTCCACAAGCTGAATCACCTATGGTGCTTGACTGGAAACCAAACAATATAAATGTCATATCTGTTTAAATTTGGTTGTGCTAATTAGAAACCTTATGGTGAAGATGATCTATTTGCAACACTGAGTGTCACTGCATGAGCTGTTCTCCTTCCATAGCTTTCAGAAATCAATCCAAGTCCTTCAGGCAGTTGCCCAGGAATTATCGAAGTAAGGCCATTGTTTTGATAATAATAATCCTGTAAAATTCTGTCTCATTAAAGAATGGTATTCATTCTACCAAAAAAGGCATTGAAATTCAATTCAGTTCACATTTAAAGATGAACCTATTTAATATGCACTTTCTGAAACGCTACACAAACTGAAACACTGCCATCTTTCAAATTCTCACTCCTCTGAATTTTTCGGTGCAGTTTGTCAACCAAAGCTGGATCTAGACACATAAATAAAAAAATAAAAAAAAACCAGGGGGAAACACGTTGTAAACTTCATAATGGGAAATCATGTTGGCGAAAGATAGAACTCTACAGCGCCATCTGAACGCTTTTTCTTTACTAATGTAGCTGAATCCCAAATAATGTGCACAAAGTGCATGTACTATGGGGAAGTGTACACAAAAGTGTACATATTAGTGCAAATAGCATTAACATGAATTAACTTGGGGAAAATTGCTTTGCAAAAAAAGTGTAGAATAGGCAGTACACTGAAATGGAAGAGGGGACTACGACGGACTAAAATCAGCAGATCCACCCGTCCTAAGTAGTGTGCCAGGGTGTTGAGATTATTTAGCAGGCCAAATTACAACCTTCGCCACACCTCTACTCTTTTGTATGTGAATCAAAAACCAGATGGGGGGAAGCAGGGGGAGAATCTGTGACCTACATACTAGGAGTAGGATATGTTCCAGAGGTACAGCTGACACCTCCACCTAGAGAACAACAACAACAAAAGGATTTCTGATTTGCAAACCCAGGTTCATCAAAGTATGTATGGAATCTTATAACTGCCCATTGCAGAATAAAAATACAGTGGTACCTCGGTTTATGAACACAATTGGTTCCGGAAGTCTGTTCATAAACTGAAGCGTTAATAAACTGAAGCGAACTTTCCCATTGAAAGTAATGGAAAGTGGATTAATCTGTTCCAGACGGTCCGCGGAGTACTTAAACTGAAGCGTTCATAAACTGAAGCGAACTTTCCAATTGAAAGTAATGGAAAGTGAATTAATCCGTTCCAGATGGGTCCGCGGCATTCGTAAACCGAAAATTAATAAACCGAGGTGTTCATAAACTGAGGTTCCACTGTATAGAATATAGAAAGGAATATAGAAAATATTCAGAAAACTGGAGAAAATAACTCTCTAGAATCTCTTCCTGCTTACCCACCCACCCAACAGCAGTCAGGATAGACAGGTGGACCTGTCTTACTCTGATTCATTTTGGGTTCTCCTTCTCCCTGAATAAAATTAATTCCTCTTGCTTTTCGAGAGGCTTCCATAGGATGGGGGAGGAGAAAATATCCCTTCAGTCTTCAAAATGCTTTAAATGTTTGATCCTTCATAACAGTGGAGAGGAGGGGGGAAGGGCCTGAGTAAAATAAGCTGTTTAAAGTGGCATGATATTGTTTTAAATGCATGGTGTCAACGTGACCCTAGAATGCATGTTGAGTAATTTTATGCAAGGAGGCCACTGTGCCCGCAAGCAGATTCACTCCTTTTTAGGAGCGCCTACAGCACATGCCTTCAAGTGCAAGCCAAACCATGCAGTCCAGGAAGAGGGAAGCTGGTAGCTAGTGGTGGGGTAGGGCTGGGTCTGAAATAGTGGGTCGGGGGGGGGGCTTCTGGGCCCTCTGCCAGGGCCTAACCTGGCCACACACTAGCTCCAGCCCAACTGAGCCAAACGTTTTCACTGTTTTTCATGAACATTTTTGGCAGCATCAAAATGCACAATATCAATACATATATATTCCCAACGGGGACTGTCCACCTACCTGGGAAGCTTTGCCTTCATTCTGATTAGACTTTGTCCTCAGCGGCATAGTTACAGAGGAAAATCTGATTGGCCAAGAAGGATCATTCCACGATCCCCAATAGCCTTGGATTGTCTATGTGACTTTTCAGGAGGAAAAATATTTTGCAATTAGAAGAATAAAATCATCTTGATGCATGAACAGATAGGGGAAATATATCTATAAGAGTTTTTTGGGGGGCAACCCCCCCTCCCTGCTTTATATTATTTGCTCCGAAATTAAAATGAGATGACATTAAAACTAGGCCTTCTAAAAATTACATGGAAGCTAGATCTGAAAAAAAGAAAAAAAGAAAAAAGATATAAAGTAAAAAATAAAAAAAAATTGGCAGGAGGGTCATAGCTGCCAAGTTTTCCCTTTTCTTGCGAGGAAGCCTATTCAGCATAACGGAATTTCCCTTTACAAAAGGGAGAACTTGACAGCTATGAGGAGGGTGAAACTTGAAATATTTGTTGAAGATATCCTTTCATTCCAGTTTCTACTCTTTAGAAAATTCAGAGTTCTAAGTACTCGTTGGGAAAGCAAGAAAATATGGGTCGTTGCTACAGTCTGCTAGAGGTGTTTGTGAAGTGTAATTAGTGTTTGTAAAACACTTTCAGATTCTTCGATGGAAGTGTAACATAGTCTGGTGAATGGGAACTAGTGCCCAAAGCAATGCAGAGTGTTAATTAAGATACCCTTTAAGGTGAATTACTTATGGTAATTTTATCTGAAAAGCAGGCTTTCCCAACAATCACATCATCAAATAATACAAAAATGGAGTGTATGTTTATGATCTTTTAAGACGGCAAATTTGTTTTGATTACATCAAATAACATCTGCTTAGTTTTGTCTGTATTCAAAAGCACCATGCTTATGCATAATAATGAAATATTGCTTTTGTATAGTTCAGTAGAGGTGGCTAGCCTTTGTTTTTCTCTCTTCAACAGAGTGACAGAGCTGAAAAATAATAGAATCATAGAGTTGGAAGAGACCACAAGGGCCATCCAGTCCAACCCCCTGCCAAGCAGGAAACACCATCAAAGCATTCCTGACATATGCCTGTCAAGCCTCTGCTTAAAGACCCCCAAAGAAGGAGACTCCACCACACTCCTTGGCAGCAAATTTCACTGTCGAACAGCTCTTACTGTCAGGAAGTTCTTCCTAATGTTTAGGTGGAAACTTCTTTCTTGTAGCTTGAATCCATTGCTCCGTGTCCGCTTCTCTGGAGCAGCAGAAAACAACCTTTCACCCTCTTCTATATGACATCTTTTTATATATTTGGACATGGCTATCATATCACCCCTTAACCTTCTCTTCTCCAGGCTAAACATACCCAGCTCCCTAAGCCGTTCCTCATAAAGCATCGTTTCCAGGCCTTTGACCATTTTCGTTGCCCTCCTCTGGACCTGTTCCAGCTTGTCAGTATCCTTCTTGAACTGTGGTGCCCAGAAAAGGATGAGGATGCATTCAAAATGTTGCCTTCCCCTTATCCATGGGTTTACTTGGGATACTTCATCTTCACACTGTGATGAAAGAATTTCCATTAGGGGAAAAACATTCCTTTTAGAACAACATGATGCCTCCCAGCAAGCTGTCCACAAAATCCAGTGAGTGACCAGTGCTTGAAAATACTAATAAAATCAAAACAAGAGTATATGGGGGAGGGGTATGTTTGCTTAAAGAGCAGCAAAAAGTTCTTAGTGATGAAAACAATATCTGCCTAATATCAATGTGCAGTGAGTTCCAATGTGTGCTGCCACATTGAGGCATTGATTCACTGCAAATGCAGAACTGTTTGTGACTTGGGAACAAAATGGTTAACTGGACACACATGGAGTAAGGCAATCCTTTAAGTAAACTGGACCCAAGCTTTTGAGAGCTTTATAAATGTATTCAGAGCAACAAGGTTTTTTGTTTTTGCTGAATCTGCCTATAGGGTAGTTTGCTACCTTCATAGAGTCTTTCCTTTTTCTCTTCCTTCTTTTGCACTCAGTGCCAGCAATAATGTTGTCTTCAGAGGCAGGTCTTCATCTGGCAGATTAAGAGTCTCAGATGAGCAGGGGGCAATTGACTTGTCAGAATATTTACCCATTTCAAATTGCCAGCTACACCCCTTAATGACTTTTGCAAAAATAATACCAAAAATATAAAAAGTCTGTCACTGTATCAGCGGTGCTGCAGGGTATGTGGTAATAAGGAGCAGAAGATGGATTGAGTCAGGGGGAAGAAACCTTGTTAAAAACAAATTGCTGTGATTGACAAGATGAGCTGTGACAAACAGGTAGGAAAATAAGCAGTTCTGAATGGCTGAAAGTTGTGTTTGGGCTCAGAGCTTTTGCTAGTCCAACATCCAGATATTGTGACCATTGCAGGTGCTTTATTTAAATACAGATCACATGCATCTGATGAAGAGGACTCCAATTTAGTGGAAGTTTATGCCATAACAAATTTGCAAGTTTTTATAAGGTGCCACAAGACTCTGTAATTTGAAGTCACTCTCAACGCAGTTTGACCCCTAGGACAGAATGATGTGGAGAGTGGGGTTTCGGCCTGATTAAACCCAGCATCAAGGGACCTACCAATTGGGTGTTGTGGCTATCCAATCTTACCCACCCACAACACAGGGTTTGGTTGCCAGGTCTCACCGCAACAGCTCTCCCTCTTTAAGGGAGGACTGGATTTGTCATATCACATGAACAATCTTTTTTTCTAAAAATCTGAAAATTGAGAAGCCTGGATGAATGTCTGCCAGGATTGGTTAACATCTGCAATGGTTTCACGAGGAATGACTTTCACTATATAGATATAGATAAATAGATATGGGATCAGACATTTCAAAGCTGCACCAGCAGCTACAGAAGGGGCATGTCTCAGATTGCTTTTCAGTTCTTTTCATCAGCCCTAGTGCCAGGATGTATGTCATCCATCCCTCTAATAGATGAACTGCTGCTGGAGCAACATTTAAACCCTTCAAACTGAGAATCGGTGTTTCCTGAGTTGAGTTCGGTCTCCTTGCATCTTACATCAAAGGAGAACATGTGCAAGGAGACCAATCCATGAGCAAGAGGGGAGGGTCCTGCGAGCAAGAGACCCAACATACAAGATGCATTGGCCCCGTGACAAAGCATCAAGGTGGCAGGTGAGTTATGTAGGTGTGCAAATTCGGCAGCAGGGCAAGGATGCGAGGGCAGTCTGTGACTGTATTGGGCAGAACATCACATATATACATCTGTTGGCTGGACAAGTTTCACAATTGAACTAGTGAAGTCTGTGTCCATTTGCCAGTCTCAGAATCTGGGAATCCCCACCCACCTAGATCACTTTGGGTTTCATGCTATTGGAGGTCTACGATCAGAGGTTGTAAAGTCATGAATTTGCTCAATTCTCAGGGAGAAGCAGAGAACTTGAGATGAGGCTTCGCAGTCTGGGTAAATTGCAAGAGATTGCAAGGTGTGCTGGTCCACGACCCCAGGATTCAACTGTTAATTGGATACTCCAAGTTTACGTCATTTTTTTCTGGGGCTCTCAGTGACCCAAAGCGGGGGGGGGGGGGAGAAACTATTAGAAATGAAAGCACCACAGGACTGTTGTGCACCTGTAGGGCCAGGAAGGGGCAGGAGAGGCTCTCCTGAGCACCGCCCCCCTTCACTGTACTATTTTCTAACTAAATAGATAGGGATTTCTTCAACCATAGCATCACTTGTTGTGGATCCTGCTATGGGCTATGGGCTCTGCCAACTAGGCTCAGTCATTCCTGCCAAAAGGCAGTCAATAAAACTTTAAATTAAATAAAAAGTGCATTTTCTAATAATTCCTGACAGATAAGACTATAAAACAGCAGCTGGAAGTAGGATATTCACCGCCAGAAAGGCAGCCTTAAAATAGATCCTTCAATATGTTTTTCCTAAGAAGCCAATCACCGTACTATGATAAAAATTATTAATGCAAAGATTTGGCATGCCTCCACCTGAAGGCAAATTTCCACTTCCAAAGACAGGACCTAAAGTATGTGAGAAGAAGCATGTTAACTTGGATTTAGCAGCTTTGGAGTCACTATATTGCCGAGAAGGCTCAGTGTAAGCTACTTGGGACTGAAAAGCAGCAAGACAATTCACTGAACAATCTTCAGGGGGTGTTCAGAAGACTGCATTATGCATAGATGTCAAGCGAATACATTACGCCTTATAATTGCTTCCTGTTCAGCTGGTCTTCAACACCCAGGACCTGAATGCTGAAAATTCTCTTTTCCAGCAATTGACAGTAGAGGAAAATTTCAGGGGTCTTCCATTCAAATCATATTGAGGGATATTCAACGTTAGTCATACGCATTGGGCTGGGCTCAACTAGACAGTTGTGCAAGGAGGAGCAAACACAGCAAAACCTATTAGTGCAACTAGGCTTTTCATTCCTCTCTCTCCAGTCAGGGGAGAAGAGGGGAGATCATGCCATTCAGTTAGCCAAAATGCTCGCACTGAATTCGACCTCCACCACGGAAATGGGAATTGTCAAAAGATGAGCCCTATTTGTGAGCTGCAGCATGGTTGTTCAAGACTGACCTTTGGGTAAGCTGCCAGGCAGGCGCCACATTTGGAAGGAGAGCAGGCAATGGTGTAAAACTCTGTGGATATATTTTCATGGGTGGATGTTATTTCTGACAATTCACATTGTTCTGATTGGTACCTGTCACAGAGGCCGGATCAGGCTACTTCAGAGTGACGACGCTACGCAGCTCTGCATTTTATTCTTTTATTGGTGCTGCGTATTTACAGTGCTGAAGTCATTGCTATTTACAAGGAACGATGTGGTCATTCGGTTTCAGAACCTCCGAATGGCTTTTGGCGCGTCTTTCTCCAACACAAAAGCTTTGGCAGACCCATCCTCTTTCCCCTCCTCTTTCTGCGTAATTCCGGAGTTGGGGGGATGGGTCTCCCCCCCTTATTCGCCCCTTCCTGTCCCACCTGGGACCCTGGCTCCTCTACCTTGCCTGAGCCTCGGACACGACTTCCTGCTTCCCCACTGGAATCGGAACTCTCTCTGCTTTCCCCTGTGCTCAGGGATGGGCTTGAACTCAGGAGGGGAGGGACTTCGCGATATCCCCTGTCCCTCACATCCACCCCCCTCCCAAGCTCTCCTTCACCCCTCCCCAGGTCCCCCCCAGGTGTCGGTGACGACTGGAAGCCTAAGAACTCAGTGCTTTCCGAGCCCGTTGGTGTGAACACCTCCCCCCAGTCCTGCGAGCCCCCCCCTTCCGCCTGGGAGGACGGGAATCCCAAAAAGTCCGTGGCGTCAGAGCTGGTGGGGGTAAAAATGTTCTGCCAATCTGCTCCTTCCTCTGACTGGGTGGATCTCGGTGACGCCCATACCTCATCCTCTGGTTCCTCAAACTCCGCTTCCCAGCGCCATGGTGAACTGCTCTCCCGTGCTTCCTCCCCCTCCCCCTCCCTTTCCATGTGCCAGGGCTTGGGTCTGTGGGGAAAGAGGGCGTGAAATTCTTCTACCAGGAATTCCTCCTGTATCTGAGTGGCTGGGACCCATTCATTCTGGGACGGTGGAGCATCCTCCCATGCCATGAGGTACTCCAGGCCCCCCACCCCCCTCCTTGAATCCAGGATGGCCGTGGCCTCATTGAGTTGCTCCCTGCCTTCCCTCTCCCCCCCTCCCTCGGGGGTTTGTTCGCTGCCTCGGAGCCTGCTGCTTTCCCTGTACGGCGACAGCAGCGATCTATGAAACACTGGGTGCACCCTCATGTCCTCTGGCAGTGCCAGTCTGAAGGCCACCGGGTTGACCTGTTGCGTGACCGTGAAGGGGCCCAACCTTCTGGGCGCCAGCTTTTTGCACCTCCCTCTGATGGGAAGGCCCTCCGAGGACAACCAAACTTTGTCCCCCACCCTAATGACCTCCCCTTGTCGCCTGTGGCGATCTGCCCCCTTCTTGTACGCTTCCTTGGCTCTCTCCAAGTGTTCTCTGAGCTGCTGGTGCACCGTCTCCAGTTCCTCTGCCCAATCCTCAGCCTGCGGGCCCTCCTCCTCCTCCTCCCCCTCCCTCTCTGGGAAAGATCTGAGGTCGCGCCCATAATTGGCCTTAAAGGGCGACACCCCTGTGGAGACGTGCACTGCATTATTGTAGGCAAATTCTGCCAGTGGCAGGCGATCCACCCAGTCTGTTTGCCTCTGGCTGACGTAGCATCTGAGGTACTGCTGCAGGATGGCGTTGACCCTCTCCGCCTGTCCATTGGTCTGCGGGTGTCTAGCCGTCGACAAGCTGACCTCCACCTGCAGGAGGTTCATGAGTCGCCGCCAGAACCTGGAAACAAATTGGCGGCCACGATCCGAAATAACTCTTAAAGGCAATCCATGCAGTCTGAAGACGTGGTCAACAAACAGTTTGGCTGTTTCTTCTGCGGAGACCGCCCTGGCACACGGTATAAAATGGCACATTTTGGACATAAGGTCCACCACCACCAACACTGCGGTCTTGCCTCTGGAAGAAGGCAGGTCTGTGATGAAGTCCATGGACACCAAATCCCACGGCCTGTGTGGTGTGGCTAAGGGCTCCAGCAATCCTGCTGGCGGTGCTCTGACCACTTTTGCCCGCTGGCAGGTGTCACAGCCCCGTACATAGTCTCGAACATCTTCCCGCACCCCTGGCCACCAGAAGTGTCTCATGACCAGGTGAGCGGTCTTGTCCCTCCCAAAATGACCCGCCGTTGGGTTGTCGTGCATCTGCTTGAGGACCTTACGTCTAAGCTGGGTGGTGGGCAGGTACAGTGCACCCTTGTAGAAAAGCAGCCCACTGCGTTCTGCAAAGTCTTTCGCCTGCTCCCTCCCCCCTCTCAGTTCTCTGAAGATGCGGGTGGCAAATTCATCCGCTGCTGTCAGTGCTGTGAGTTCTGCCTCACTCACCACTGCTGCTCCGCAGGACCATGCGGACGGGGGGAAAATGTGCCTGGGTGCCGGTGGCGCCTCCTCCTCCATGTACTCCGGTTTGCGGGAGAGGGCATCCGCCCTGACATTCTGCTCCCCCGGGATGTAGTGGATGGAGAAGTTGAAGTTCGAGAAGAACTCTGCCCACCGTATCTGTCGCTGGTTGAGCACCCTGGCCGTTCTCCAGAACTCCAGGTTCTTGTGGTCTGTGCACACCTGGATGGGGTGCTTGGCGCCCACCAGGAAGTGTCTCCAATGCTGGAACGCAGCGTGGATCGCAAGAAGTTCCCTATCAAACACCGTGTAGTTGCGCTCTGGCTGGGTCAGCTTCCTGGAGAAGAAGGCACAAGGTCTCCACTCCCTGTTGGCGTCCAGTTGCAACAAAATGGCGCCCAGAGCTCTATCAGAAGCATCTGTCTCCACGCGAAGGGGCGCGTCCTGAACCACGTGGAACAGGTTCTGGTCTGAGGCGAACACCCTCTTGGGGCTTTCGAACGCTGCTTGCGCCTCTGGTGTCCACCTGAACTTCTGCTTGCCTCTCAGGCAGTCAGTGATGGGAGCTGTAACGCGAGAGAAGTTCTTGATGAACTTCCTGTAGAAGTTGGCGAAGCCTAGTAGTCGTTGGGCATCTTTGCGCGTCCTGGGGCTGTGCCAGTCCAGGATGGCCTGCACCTTGTCCTTGTCCATCGCTAACCCCTTGTCTGACAGCTTGTAGCCCAGGAAGTCCACCTCTTTGGTGTGAAACTTGCACTTCTCCAGCTTCACATACAGGTGGTTCTCCTTCAGGCGCTGCAACACCTCCCTGACGTCTTTCACATGCTGCACTGGGTCATTGGAGTAAATAAGGATGTCATCTAGGAAGACCAAGCAGTTCTTGAAGAGGAGGGACCCCAGGACGTGGTGCATGAAGGCCTGGAAGCATGCTGAGCCCCCTTGCAACCCGAAGGGCATCACCAGATATTCAAAAGAGCCCAGAGGCGTGAACATCGTGGTTTTCCATTCATCGCCTTCCCTGATCCTGATCAAGTTGTACGCCCCCCTCAGGTCGAGCTTGGTGAAGATCTTGCCCCTGCGTGCCGCTGTCAGGAGATCATCCACTCTGGGCATGGGGAAAGCCACTGGCTCTGTCACTGAATTCAGCCGCCTAAAATCCACCACCAGACGGCGCTGTTGCGTGTCTTTCTTGTCAACCCAGAAGACCGGGCTGCCCCCTGCTGCCTTGCTTTCTCTGATGAACCCCCGCTTGAGGTTCTTGTCGATGAAAGCGCGCAGATCCTCCAGTTCCTGGTCTGACATGGCGTACAGCTTGGCCGGGGGTATAGTTGCCCCTGGCACCAGGTTGATCTGGCAGTCAAAAGGCCTGTGTGGGGGTAGGTGGTCGGACTCCGCTTCGCTGAAGACCTCCTGCAGGTCCCAGTACGGCTTGGGTATCGCCTCACCCCCTTTGACGTGCATGGTGGCCACCGTGGCTATTGGAGGCCCCTCCCCTGGTTGGTGCTCCATGCAATGTTCCAGACAAAAGTCCGACCCAAACGTGATGCATCTCTGGTGCCAACTGATGGAGGGGTCGTGGCGCGCCAGCCAGCTCATGCCCAAGACGATGGGGGGGTCTGAGATGGTGGTGACGTTGAATGCCAGTGTCTCTGAGTGCCTTCCCACCGTCATTCTCATGGGGGGGGTTTGATGAGTGATGGCCCATCCCAGCAACTCTCTGCCGTCAATGGTTGCCACGTGCAGAGGAAAATCCAGCTGCAGAAGCTGGATCTGGTGCTGTTCTGCAAAGTTCCTCGAGAAGAAGTTCGCTGACGCCCCACTGTCAATTAGGGCGAGGACCGTCAGGGGATAGCCATTTGGGAGCGTTAGCGTCACTTCTAGAACCACTCCTGCTCTGGGAGGGGTGGGCTGGCTCTGCTCCTCTCTGTGCGGGTGGGCGGGCTGGGGCTGTTGTCTGCTGACTGTGCCTGGCTGCTGCCCCTTGTCTCCTGCAGCCAGGCTTTCCCGTTTCCCTGCTGTGGTGCTGCATCAGTGGGGGAGGGCATAACCGTTCCCGCCTTTCCTTGCCACTCCCTGCGATGTGGGCAGTCTCTGACGAGATGCTGGGGGGAGTTGCAGAGAAAGCAATTCCCGCCTCTTCCCTCCCTGCGTCTTGTCGCCGCTGGGGTTTGAAAAGCCCCCCCGCGCGCGCTATCAATTTGCATGGGTTCCTGGTCCTGGCTGGCCCCAGGCGTGGCTTGAAAGGGTTGTTGGGGGAGTGGCTTCTCCTGCGACCGTGGGAACCAAGCCCGCTTTGCGCGCGTTGCTTGCTTGTCGCTCCA
The DNA here is from genome assembly GCF_963506605.1 of Zootoca vivipara. NCBI lineage: Eukaryota > Metazoa > Chordata > Lepidosauria > Squamata > Lacertidae > Zootoca > Zootoca vivipara. The sequence continues at coordinate 69,552,629 of NC_083278.1, forward strand.
CCGGGATTCCTGTCTCACCCCCACCGCCAGAGCCGCTTTGCTCAGCTGATCCATATTACTGGGCTTTGGACCTCTCGAGAGCTCATCCTTCACCTCCTCATGCAAACCCAAGTAGAACGCCGCTTGCATTGGGGCTGACTCTAGTTCCCACCCCAGTCTGTGCACCAGCATGGTGAATTTCGCCCAATATGCGCGAACTGTCATATTTCCTTGGCGTAAATTATGAAGTTCCTCCTTAGTCTGGTCCATATGACTATCGGACGAATACATCGTTTTCAGACCTTCTAGAAATAGTTTGACATTCTTCATGCAAGGATTCTTTGTTGCGATTAACGGTCTTAGCCACTCCCTGGCTGCCCCGGTAAGGTGCTCCACAATAAACGCTACCCTGTGCTCATCATCAGGGAACTCATCATGGTGCAGCTCAAGAGCATACACAATCTCAGTCTCAAAGCCATGATATTCCCTCGGGTCTCCATTGAACTTGCTTACTAGGGTCCCGGCTCTCCTTCCTGGCAGCACTTGGACTTGGGGTGCCCCTCCCGCCTTGTTTTTCTCTGCATCTAGCTTGTTTTGGAGGTCTACCGCCGCCGCCCTTAATTGCTGCTCTCTTTCCTGAAGTGCTCTCACCTGTTCCGCAAGTTGTAGCCTGTCGTCCTGGACCTTCTTGGTTTCTTCTTTAGCTGCCTTTAATTCCCCCTGCGCCTGCTGCGCCAGCTGCTGCAGGTCTTGCTGGGCTTTCTCTGCGATCTGCCGCCATTTCTCCGCCTCTGACACACTCATCCCGCCAACTCCAAAGTAGCCCAAAAAAAAGATTCGGAGGTTGCTGTCACAGAGGCCGGATCAGGCTACTTCAGAGTGACGACGCTACGCAGCTCTGCATTTTATTCTTTTATTGGTGCTGCGTATTTACAGTGCTGAAGTCATTGCTATTTACAAGGAACGATGTGGTCATTCGGTTTCAGAACCTCCGAATGGCTTTTGGCGCGTCTTTCTCCAACACAAAAGCTTTGGCAGACCCATCCTCTTTCCCCTCCTCTTTCTGCGTAATTCTGGAGTTGGGGGGATGGGTCTCCCCCCCTTATTCGCCCCTTCCTGTCCCACCTGGGACCCTGGCTCCTCTACCTTGCCTGAGCCTCGGACACGACTTCCTGCTTCCCCACTGGAATCGGAACTCTCTCTGCTTTCCCCTGTGCTCGGGGATGGGCTTGAACTCAGGAGGGGAGGGACTTCGCGATATCCCCTGTCCCTCACAGTACCCAATTAATTAAACTCAATCCCTAACGTAAAAAACATGGAACCAGGCAGAGGGCCTTCTTGGTGGTGGTGCCCGCCCTGTGGAACGCCCTCCCATCAGATGTCAAGGAAATAAACAAGAACCTGACTTTTAGATGACATCTGAAGGCAGCCCTGTTTAGGGAAGCTTTTAATGTTTGATGTTTTGTCACTTTTTTATTATTAATATTCTGTTGGGGGCCATCCAAAGTGGCTGGGGAAGCCCAGCCAGATGGGCAGGGTATAAATAATAAATTATTATTATTATTATTACCTGTATCATTATTATTACCTGTAGTGGCCCCACTGAAATCAGTGGACTTCACCAATTTATAATCTGGAGTGGATTTTGAGGGTGCGTGCAGAGTTGCAGGGGAGAGAGGAGCAAAGTCTCATTGCACAAGAGGAATTCTGCTGCATTAGCAAAGAGCAGCATTGGATATGACCCAGTTGGTCTATTTTGAGCATGACTATCATTTATCATCAAGAGGGAAGGAGATGGTGGCCACTGTAGTCTTTTATCCGCAGTTCTCTTGTTCAGCTACTCTCTAGCAACCTTTGTACTAAACATGCCGTCTGTCAGTTGTCAAAATTTCAGATTCTGTTCTCAGCAGCTGATAGGAGACAACAGTTGGGAAGACTAATACAAAACTTTATGTGAAAGCTTAAACACCGTCTGATATTATATTCTTTTGAAGATCTCAGATGAAATCAAAACATGGCATGATGTTGTGCTACACTGTGTTAAGCAAAATGAATAATCTCCGACAAAAGAAGATCAGAAGGAGACGAGTTATGTATGTGTGGGTGCCAAAAGTATAATTGTTTGTGCTGGATTTTGCATCCTGTTGCTTGCTTCTCAGATGAGATTTGTGACAATATGTACAGAAACATCACTTAATAATAATCTGTTCAAAAGCTATGTAAAACTATTGTTTCATAGTACTGGATTGCTCATAAAAGTGTTTGTGAAGACTGCATGTATTCTCTTTAAGACTGACTGGTAAGTAATCAGGAATGTAATAACTTGAAATTCTTGCCATAAACAACTTAAAGCATCAGTGAAGAGCTTGTAGCTGGCAGATAAGGTTGTACAGCAGGGGTGGGGAGCTTGTGGCTCTCCAGATGTTGCTGAACCCCAACTGCCATCAGTCCCAGCCAGCATGGACAATGGTTATGGATGATGGGAGTTGTAGTCCATCCCTGTTGAACACTCAGTCTTCACACTACACACCCATTGAATCAGTGAGGTATAGTGGCCAGAATGTCAAACTCGGAGGAGGGAGATCGTGGTTCAAATCTCCCACTCAACCCTGAGTCTCACCATGTGACCTTGGACTAGTCACTATGCCTAATCTGCCTACTACTATGCCTACTATTGGAGGAGAATTCACCCTGAGCTCTCGGGGGAAAGGATGGGATTACGTTAATCCTGGCAATCTAAAAGTCACTTGCAATATGGAAAGAGAGCATTTTGTTCCAGGGGGGTGTGATTAAGGAAAATGCAAAGGATGGGAGCCCACAGCTTTCCTAGATATTTATTTCTACTCTCAGGAGTCACCCACCCAAAGGACTGATCAGCTTCTTGACTACTTAGCTCCAGAAATGCTGCAGGATCAGGTGTTTCCAGATTCATTGGGCCCAGTATAACCAATGAAATGAAAAATCCTGTATGAAAAGGGTCTACATTTATAGCATAGGTGTACCCTCAGTGAGGGACACGGGTGGCACTGTGGGTTAAACCACAGAGCCTAGGACTTGCCGATCAGAAGGTTGGCGGTTTGAATCCCCGCGATGGGATGAGCTCCCATTGTTTGGTCCCAGCTCCTGCCAACCTAGCAGTTTGAAAGCACGTCAAAGTGCAAGTAGATAAATAGGTTGGCGAGAAGGTAAACGGCGTTTCCGTGTGCTGCTCTGGTTCACCAGAAGCGGCTTAGGCATGCTGGCCACATGACTCGGAAAGGTGTATGCCAGCTCCCTCGGCTGAGCACCGCAACCCCAGAGTTGGTCACGACCTGGACCTAATGGTCAAGGGTCCCTTTACCTTTACCTTACCCTCAGCGAAGGACTCTTGCCCCTGAAAAAAGATCTCACGAGCTGACATGTTTATTTGCTACACACAGTGAAAAGCAGAGGAAGAGAACAAAAAATGCATTCAGTAGATTTTGTATTATTTCATAAGGAATGCTAATGTTGGTTGGTGACTGATAGTCACACCGACTTATTTGGTGGGAGAACGAGAGGCTATTTTGCAGCTGCTGATTGAATTATGCACTGCAAAATGTAATCTGCTGAATATATGTATCAACTAAATAATAAGCAGATCTAGGGGTGGGTATTTTTGTTTTGCTTTGTTTGCTCAAAAGCTATTCTATTTTGCAAGATATTTAAATGCATTCTGGGTGGTACTCTGGAGATTGAAACCACTACCTCATAAAATTGCCAATTTTGTACTTTCTTGCAAACTCAGGGCCAATCAATGTGAGCTCCCATAATCAGCTTAAGTTGCCAGGTTTTTGAGTGAATGCAGAGAAATTGGTTTATTGCGCTGAGTAAATGTGTTGAGCGGTGAATTTGTATTCATCTCCCCCCCTCCCAGCACAAACTGCAACTATCCTGCTGTGTTCAAACCAATCTGTATGGAACAGGTGGTTTTCATAAACTCTGGGCACAACTGACAGAGATACAGTAATTTCCTGCAAGAGCCCCATTGAAACAAAAAGGAATTGTGCAGGAATATAACTTTGATGTTCATGCAACTCTCACTAGTTTGTCTGAATGTCAGTGCCCATGTTAGGGGATGCTAGATACAAAATTCAGATATAAGGAACTGCAGAGACATGTTTTCTGCTCTGTGAAGTTCAGTGGAGCTGCACTGCTGTTTTACATAGCCATATCACAATGCGACCATAGGAGAGAGAGCCTGGTGAATTTGGATTTCTAGGGACTTCGTGTTGGGTTGTAACGGATGCATTTACCACCATATCCTGAACTTTGCTGAGATTCTCAAGCCCTTCCAAGAGCTTTGTTAGTTCAGTTAAGAAACACTAGTTTCTTTGCAATATATTGCTGCTGTTGTTGTTGTTATCTAAATGTGTATACCACCCTTCATCTGAAGATCACAGGGTGACTCACAACATAAAAATACAAAATGAGAACACAAACACATACTAAAACCAATAACTTCCCAGCCCACAAACACATTTAAAAGGCCATAGAATAAAGTGACCAAAAGTAACTTGATTACTTTGACTTTCAGCCCGATGGAGCAGGTCACCTGTTACTGTTAGGTTGTTTGTAATGCTCTTCTAGAGCGCATCCATATGGGACATCTGATATATATGAAACCCATGTAACAGTCTGCACAGGAGGAGCACCTATTTATTCATTATGGGGTATACCACACTCTCAGTATGACACTCAAATCTATAACCTTTGAAATTGTCACCATGTTTCTTGGCCCGTTAGATGCTGAGGTATCATTTTTGTTCTCTGTGTCTAGTTACAGGTAGGTAGCCATGTTGGTCTGACGTAGTCAAAACAAAACAAAAAATCCCTTCCAGTAGCACCTTAGAGACCAACTAAGTTTGTCATTGGTATGAGCTTTGTCACTGGTGTATCTGAAGAAGTGTGCGTGCACGCGAAAGCTCATACCAATGACAAACTTAGTTGGTCTCCAAGGTGCTACTGGAAGGAATTTTTTTTATTTTGTTCTATGTGTCTAGTTACTGTTGGGGGCACAAGCATCCCAAATGGCCATCTGGAGCAACAGTGTTTGTATGGATGCCAGTGGTGCATCCATATTGTATGTAATCTGAAAGGTACAGTACACCCCAGAACCCATTTCATTTTTCCAGTAGATACCAAGGCATTTAGATACAAGCAGTGTCTTCTAGCATGCTCTATACTGTTTCAGCAAAAGATCCAGGGCTGGACTTTTCGGATCACACTGCACAGCCACTTGGGGCAGCACAATATTATATTTTGCTGCAGCCTGAGGCTGCAGGATGATCTGGCCATATTTTTTAAGTGCCTCAGCTGACTGAACCTGACTATGGTTATCCAAATGAATTTGTGGGGTGATCTTTTTTACAAAGACTGCAGGAATTGTTTGGGAACTCTAGGCTGTAAGGACTTGCTTTGGATCTCATTCTTGGGGTAAGCTAGGGTTGGGTTCTGCCGCCATGTTCCTGACATTGATCAAGGTGAGTGTCAGCATTTATCTTACAGGATGTTGGCAATACTTGTCCAGTATTTCCCCACTGCCTTGAAAATCAGGTTGCTATTCCCTAAGGGACTTGGCAAAGCTTCTGTGATCCCCCCCCCCCGCCGTTCTGAGCTGAGGGATTTAGACTATTTCTTCTCAAAGATTTGTGGAGGAACCCTTTATTTCATAATTGTTGTGGCATTTCACAGAATGCTGTTTGCCGTAGGGAATAATCCATTTCATCAACGGGGAGCCTTAAATAGACTTCAGTGGAGTTGGACGGAGAGTAATTTAATTAACACTTGTAATGTGGGACTAAAACTGTGAGGGGGAAGGAACCCAATTCTATTAGAAGTGTTATATTAACATAAAAAAATATTTTAAGACAAATGGAGGACTTATTCAATCAAATGTTACATTGATTATTTGCAAAGCAGGATGTCCATTACTCTAAGCCGTCAGCCTACTACCTGGTTCTTCACCCAATAATTTCCCCAATGGCTAGAGTGTTGGGGGGGGGATAAATGGGAGGGGGGAATAATGTGTAGCATGTGTACATCTGTTTTGTGACCTAAAATAAAATATATGGGCTCAAAGTGAAGAGATTTACAAATGTTGATAGTGTTGCTATAGTAACTGGAAATTCACAATAAACTTCTGACAATGGTGTCATTTAGAGGAGATGCCTAAACAGTTTGAGGTGCATAGATGCAGGTAGGAGGCAGATTCCTAATACAATAGCCTGTGTGCACAGTGCATTTCAGAGTGATGACAGGTGATAGAATTTCAGCAGGGGTGGACAAAAGTAGACTATAGTCCTACCAGAAGACCACTGGTCAACTTCCAGTGAACCACCTACCACCTAATGGTTACTGGGAATCTTTCAAATAATAATAGGTCAGGTGAAACCTGATTGGATTTTGCAAGGCATTCCTTATGTTCTTAAGCAGCAGTACATACTCAAGATCACTTAGGCTTGTATTAACTGTTAAGTGACCTTGAATATTAACTCCTGCTTTGTAAATCTTAAATGCACCAGTGGATTAACCGGGTGTTATAAGAAAAAAATGCAATTCGTGGAACACTGAAATTAGTCCACTCCTGTGCAAAGGTAAGGATCTCCAGGTGATCCCTGTTTGTCTGTGGGAGGGAAGGTGAGGGCAAGCTCAGATACAGTGATAGGCAGGTCAGAAGAGGGATGTCATGGCAGCACCTACTCTAAGTGAATGCTCTTGGAGGCACTGTGCTAGCATAAAAGGAAAGCAGCAGGCATCCCTGGAGGGGAGGATCAGCTCAGCTCACTACATCAGTTGTGTATGCTGGAACACAGGAAACAAAAGTGAGAGAAAATGAGAGGGAAGCGGGGAGGGAGGGAGTTTGTGAACAACAGATCTAGAAGAAAAAGTCCTGCTGAAGACGGACCAGCATGGCTTCTGGAAGGATAAGTCCTGTCTCACTAACCTAATAGGGTTTTTGAGAGTGTCAATAAGCAGTTTCAACCAAGTAGTTCACCAAAGACTCCTGAGTAAATTTAGCAGGCATGGGATAAGAGAGGTCCTGTTCTAGCTCAGGAACTGAGTAAGAAACAGGAAACGTAGAGAAGGAATAAATGAACAAAGTGGTGTATCCAGGCAGCCCTACCCTTGCAAATTCCCTGCTTCATCCCAGCACTGTCTAGGTAAGCTGCAGCAATTCAATGGTTGGGAAGGGGCTCCTCAGCTCTGCTGTACCATAGTAATCAGCGCAAAAACAAAACTATACCGTGATAAATCCCTGAAACGAGGAATTGATAAAGTGAATAATAATAAAACTAAACTAATAATCAAGGTTTACTTTATTTAGAGGTTTCTTTGAGAAATTTATGTTTTTTCTATATCAAGGTTTCTTTTGGGAGATTTAACCTAATTTTGTTTTTTTGAACAATTATTAGTTTAGTTTTATTATTATTCACTTTATCAATTCCTCGTTTCAGGGATTTATCATGGTATAGTTTTGGTTTTGCGCTGATTACATATCCCTGTGATTGTCTTTTTTGCCATTTTCTGCTGAACCATAGTGGCTGCTACTGCATTTAGGCCTTTCTCTTTACAGTTGTACCTTGGTTTTTGAACAACTTAGTTCTCAAACGTTTTGGCTCCTGAACGCTGTTCTGGTTTGCGAACTATTTTTGGAAGCTTCTGCAGCTTCCGATTGGCTGCAGGAGCTTCCATTTGACTTCCAATGTACAACTGTATTATTATTATTATTATTATTATTATTATTATTATTATTATTATTACATTTATTACATTTATTTGCCACTGTTCATCCAAATATCAGAGGGTGGTTTGCAGTTTATTTATACATACATACATACATACATACCACACCCATCTGGCTGGGTTTCTCCACCCAGCCACTCTGGGCAGCTCCCAACAGAATAATAATAATAATGCGATAAACATTAAACATTTAAAACTTCCCTAAACAGGGCTGCCTTCAGATGTCAGATAGTTGTTTATTTCCTCTGATGGGAGGGCGTTCCACAGAGTGGGTACCACTACCGAGAAGGCCCTCTGCCTGGTTCCCTGTAGCTTCACTTCTCGCAGTTAGGGAACCGCCAGAAGGCTCTGGGAGCTGGACCTCGGTGTCCGGGCTGAACAATGGGGGTGGAGACACTCCTTCAGATATAAAACAGGTATAAAAACAGAAAATACATAATATAATAACAAGAAAAGGGGGAGGGAATAACCACTTTTCTAGATTTCCATTTTTGAGAAATCCCCTCTTGTGTTCAAATATTCCCAGCAGCTATATTTTCCAAGTAAAGTCAATGGACTTTGCTGCTGCTGACTAATGAACCTAAAAGAAAAATGTGCTCCTCATACATCTTTACTGTCTCATTTGAGAATCTCGATCTCACTTGTCACTGGATAGCCGCCCCACCCCACATATAGATGGATTTTTAAAAGTAGACTTTTAAAAATCCTCTTACTCTCTATTACATAAGGATATATTGACACAACCATTTTTCTGAAGTGTTTGGAGTGCTCAGCACATGGAAAGCAAAAGCACTTTAGGAACATAGAAAGATTTTATCCTTTTTTCACAAGCCAAAGCTATTTTCGTTCACCTTCTGAATAAAGCAAAATCAATATCTAGATGGCAGAAAGAGAGAGAGAGAGAGAGAGAGAGAGAGAGAGAGAGAGAGAGAGAGAGAGAGAGAGAGAACTACACAACACCATGTGGTTGAAGATAGAAAGATCTTTGTAAAACTCCAGAGAAACACATGAATACTGATCATTCTTCTCAACAACCATGTAGACTGTAGGCTGGTATGTCCTCAAACTAGCAATGATGAATGGCATTGCTTAAGCCTATGGCTGCAGCAGAGGGAGAGAGGGGAAGCAAGGCCACTCCATTGGCTCTACCGACACCTCAGCTCCATCAAGAGCCACCCTTCATCAAGCTGGCAACAGCCATTCTGCAACAGAGGGGGAAATGGGAAGCAGAGCTGTTCTAGCAGCTCTGCTAATAATATCATCTCCATTTAGCTGGCTTCTCCTGTTTCTCAACTGTTCCAGCTGGTCATTATAAAAACTGCTACGGAACTTTAAAAACTGGTGCCTAACTTCTGTGGCCCATCCTCTGGTAACCTGTAGGCTGGATCACTGTAATGCGTTATACGTGGGACTGCCTCCGAAGACAGTTCAGAAACTTCAGCTGGTGCAAACTTCAGTGGCCAAATTGCTCACTAGAACAAGACAATCTGAGCATAGAACACCAATCCTGACCCACCGTAAGCTGTTAAACTGGGGTGGGGGAGGAGCTGTTATTATTATGATTGTTTTATTATTATGTTGTCTGTTATTAGGCTTTTTATTATGTATTTATTATTGATGGTATATATTACGTTCTTAGTGTTGTACACCACCCTGAGATCTTTTGATAAAGGGTGGTATATAAATTGAATAAATAAATAAAAATAAATAATATTTTGGCAGGTAATTCTCATTCCACTAAAATCTTAAATCACCCACTAAGATAAATGGTACTTAAAAGATACATTAAAAGGTACATAAGATAAATGTACACACACACACACACACACACACACACATATATATACACACACAAACACACACACACACACACACACAGTGGTACCTCAGTTTACAAACACAATTGGTTCCGGAAGTCTGTACTTAACCTGAAGCGAACTTTCCCATTGAAAGTAATGGAAAGTGGATTAATCCGTTCCAGACAGGTCCACAGAGTGTACTTAAACTGAAAATACTCAAACCAAGGTGTACTTAAACCAAGGTATGACTGTATATAAATGTTCCCACTCCGTGCGCGGATGTAACACCCTTCCTTCGTAACCGCTGAACCGAATTGCATCAAATTAGGGCAAAGCGTACCTTGCCCATCAGGGAGGGATCTGGCGTAATTCCCCCCCCCAAAAAAACCACGCCTTTCACACCTAAAATAATGATTAAACACAAAAAGTGGCGCCCAAATTAGACATCACCAGCAGAAGCTCTGAAGACTCCAGCAGCAGCCAATAGAAAGGCAGATCGCACGCTGCTACCTCCAAAGCCGCGCCACCAGATGACATCACAAAATTCCACAGCAACATTGCCCAGCAGACTGAATAGGCCACAGCAGACTAGGCCGCTTTCCAGACTAGGCCAAGTGGAGGTAGGGGCCTGCCTGGGGTGGGGGTGGGGCGAATAGGGGGCAGGGATAGGTAATGGGTCAGAACAGGGTGGGGGGAGACACAGGGATGAACCATGCCCACTCCACAGTATCTTGCCTCAGCTTTGCAGACTAGGCCACTTTCCATACTAGGCCAAGTGGGGGTAGGGGCCTGCCTGGGTGGGGGATGGGGGGCCTGAATAGGTCATAGGTTGGGACAGGGTGGGCCCAATCACAGGGATGAACCGGGGGATGGAGGAAGGAGGGACAGAACAGGGTGGGGGGGGAGACACAGGGATGCGCATATATAAACATAACACACGAAAAACGGGGACACTGAAGGTGAGGGGAGTCTGAAGTGGGACTCTGAGGCTCCATTTAACAAACTGAGCCACCGCAACGTGTGGCAGGGCCAACTAGTACATATATACATATACATACATGTCCACTTCTATTTATTTTGACTCCATTATTTCTCACTTTGATGACTGAATTATATTATCCATGTAACCCTGCTTCCAAATTATGCAAATAGGAATGGATCCTGCTTCCAGCTGCAATGTTTCCATTTTTCCCCAGTAGAGAAAACCAGATATATCTGCAACAATAATGCCTGCAAAACATTCCCATGCACATCTCCAGAGCACTTTCCTTCCTCTTTCAGAATGTTGTTCTTTTTCTTATTAATTAAATGGAAAATGCCCCAAGCCAGTGATTGAATTCTCCTCAAGCAAGTGCTTAAAGTGATCAAGATTGATCAAAGTAAAAGGAACAAGTTGTGCTGCCCCTTCTCAGACAAATAATTTGGCTCCAGAAAGGGTTTGATCAAATTAAATGGAATATCTAAATAACCCTTGATCTAATTAAGTGGAAGGCAATGCAAGCTGGTGTCCGTTGCATATACAATCAAATGAACACACTGCTGCATATACATTTATAGAGAAGACAGAGCGGATAATAGAACCTGCGAGGGAGAAAAGGGTTATAAAAGAATCTTGGAGGCTGCAGTACTGGTTAACCTTACAGAGAATCAGCAGCAAAAAAAAAAAAAGGTACTTGGAAAGGGATATTCAAGATATCCTCCAAGGACTCGGGCATCTTGCTTACTGTGTATGCAATGAGGATATGTGCATGCTGCCAACTCACCTCTTTCTCACACACATCTCATGGTTCTAGATTCAGGTAGGTAGCCATGTTGGTCTGACACAGTTGAAATATATAAAAAGATATTATTATTTTTTTAATGTCCAGTAGCACCTTAGAGACCAACTAGGTTGGTTCTTGGGAACCAACTTAGTTGTTCTCTAAGGTGCTACTGGACATTTTAAAAAACAAAAAAACTTTTTATATATTTCCACACACCTCCCATGTTTCCACAGCAATGTGCATTCAAAACAAATGCATGAAACTCACTGGGTGACCTTGGGCCCGTCTCTCAGCCCAACCTAACAGGGTTGTTGTAGGAAGGGGGAAACGAGGGGTGTGTGCCACCTTGAACTTATTTGGAGGAAATAGACAGAAGACTGCTTATCAGAGAATGGGGCCCACAGACTGAGAACTCAGCTATACAGCTGCAAAAAAAAGCATTTTAAGTGTGTTTTAAATGCAATTTATAATGTGACACTAGATGGCGATGGTGAGTGTTATGGAAAATTCAATGTATTTTTAAAAAGCATTTTCAGAATGGTTTTTATATGTGTATAGATTCCACCTGAGAAGCATCCCCCACCCCTGATCTTGAAGAGCTGCCTGCCTTCTTAGAATGTTCATCAAAGGCCTGGACATGGAATTTGGTTTAATTAATTATTTTAATATATTGGCTGGGTTTAAACCAAAAAAGAAAGGGAGAAGTAATTGGGAATAAATAATTCAAGGATATAAATTATAGACAGAGACATTTACTGTCATGATGGAATGACTATAATTCTGCTCAAGGCAGTCAGTGATTAGCAGGAAGCCAAAGTAACTTCTTCAGAACCAACCTGACCCCCCCCCCCCTTCCCAAATGCTATAGAATGTGAAGTACATTGTGAAAAGATTTTCCCTTGTGGGCGCTCCTTACATTTAAGAAAGCACTTCACCATCAAAACTGTACAGACTGTTTCCGGGTATCTTTGCAAAGGTCCATGCATGAACAGTATAGTGCTCATGCAAGGATGAGCAGTTTTTCCTGAGGACTTCATGGATTCTGCATTCTATAGGGATGCCTATATGGATGGACAATTTCAAGGAGGACAAGTCTATGAACAGCTACTAGGCATGATGGCTATGCTCTACCTCCACTGTCAGAGGCGGTAATCACCTGAATACCAGTTTCTGAGAACTGCAGGTGGGCTGTTGTACCCACCCTCCAGCTTAGGTAAAAGGTAAAGGTAAAGGGCCCCTGGACGGTTATGTACAGTCAAAGGCGACTATGGAGTTGCAGCACTCATCTCGCTTTCAGGCCGAGGGAGCCGCCATTTGTCCACAGACAGCTTTCTGGGTCATGTGGCCAGCATGACTAAACCGCTTCTGGCCCACAACGGAACACCGTGATGGAAACCAGAGGGCACGGAAACGCCGTTTACCTTCCTGCCACAGTGGTACCTATTTATCTACTCACACTGGCGTGCTTTCAAACTGTAACGGGAGCTCACCCTGTCTCTGGGGAGATCTCCAGCTTACAGGCTCCACATAAGCACCAGGTTGGCCACTGTAAGAACAGGGTGCTGGACTAAAAGCTCAACAACTTCAGTGGTTTCTTGGTTTTTACTATTTGAAATAGGGCTACTCTACCTGTTAATCATATGAAGTAAGCAGAAGGGGCAGATCTGTCACAAAACTAATGAAACTTAAGCTTCAGGGCCCCAGAAGCAACTTTAGCCAACATTGCTTATAATTTTGGCATCCAGTAGACCCAATTTGAGTGGCACGACTCAAATTGACTAATTTTTTGTTGTATATATTTGAACAGTCCCAAGGTTTAATAGTCAGTAGCAGTGCTTTTTTCTTTCTTAAAAAAATGTTTAGGGGCACTCTCATTTTCCTATTCATATTGAAATACTGCCCCTAAATGAGGCCAAACTTAGATTCACAAAATGTTTAGGGGTATGTGTACCCCCAGAAAATAAGCACTGATCAGTAGTGCAGATGTTGTAAAGGTATGATGATATGTCATGGAACAACCCCATTGAAGAAGATAACCGTCATTACCCAGACCTCATTGCTGGTTGTGAAAGGGCCCCCACGACAGTTAAAGCTTCGCCCCCCCCCCAATGTAGGTCCGCCACTGGACAGCAAGCATGGTGAAAAGGGCTGGGGGGACCATATACTTAGTTCTGCCCTTTAAATTGCTCAGTTCCTCCTGCCCTGCACTATTGCCATGTTGTGCATTGCAAGGAGCAGCACAGTTCCTTATCAATCGTGTTCTAAAATCTAAATTGTCTCCATACATAGAGAAGTTTTGCACAACATAGTGACAGTTGGGGTGGGGACATGAGGGAAACGTGTGAATTCCCAATCATACAAAAGAGGTTGTCTGAGTTAAACGTTTTGGTTTGGTTTAATGGCTACTGCCGTCATAAAAGCTCTGCTTTCTTCCTGAAACAGAGGCACAGTTCTCGTTTCTGCATGTGGCTCCTGGAGTTGGGGAGGGTTCTCTCTAAGGCTTTGGACTCTGAAATCCATTTTCTTTTCACCCCCTTCTCTGTTTTCAAGACAGTCTCTTTGGTCAAGTTGTTCAGGAGAATTTGGACAGACTCATTGTGTATTCCATTGCCCTGGAACTTCTTAGTTCTTAAAGATCACATGTATACGTTGCTTATTTGTTCATTTACAACAGCAACAAAAACCCATCAGATTAGTTTAGTTTCAAACTGAGCTGCATGGTATAATTAGGTGGTGTGCAACTACCATGTAGACAGCTGCCAAATATTACTCACTCTTTTTCTCTTCTGAGCAGGAGGTCCCCGTCTACCCCCTCAACTAATGGATCTTCCAGTTTCTTCCTTGTAGCTGTGCATTTCACTGTAGAAATTGGCAGGTGCCTTGGTTACAAAATCAGAAGCCCTCCAAAAAGATGTCTGGTTTTCCACTTCATTTCACATAATCATGGCTTCCATGACCTTGCTGCCTTCTCCCTACATGCCCTTGAACAAGAAGGATTACAAGATAACTGACCTAGGGAAATAGCTGAAACTAAACACATTATTTATCTGGGCTCCCATGACAGCCTTGGATTAATGGACAAATCATTTCAGACAATTTCTCTTCTATTACTTTAACTTCTCCTCCTGCTTGGCTCCAATATATTCTTAACTCCTTGCTCCTCAGGCACTTTCCATGCCACAAACCTGTTTGTTTGCCAGAAGTGTTCCGGAAGCTTCCTTTTCAGTTCTGCCTGGCACACTGTCATTCCTGGCCAAAAGTTGCAGGCTCACAAAATTCTTTCTCCTTTAAGGAAAGGAGTGAAGAATAAGAAATTCCCCATGTGATCTCTTGTTAGGCTTGAGAGATCTGATCTAAAAATGGCATTCCCACTCCCAAGCATTTCCTTTTTCCAATTTCCATTTCAGCATCACACCCTCCCACCCTTTGAGCATTGTGGATTTTTGCCAGTCGCGATGTGGGACTGAGTAGGATATTGTAAACTGCCTTGTGATACTCAGATGAAGGACAGAATATCAATTAATTAACTAACTAACTAACTAACTAACTAAATCCTTCTACAATGCTCTTACTTCAATTGACTTTGGTTTAATCTGGCTGTTGCCTTGTGGCATTAAGTGCAGAGTTGTATGTGGATTTCAACATGCTCAACACCCCAAAGTGGGTGAAACATACATCACCAACCTCCAACTATTATTGACTGGCGAGGGGAGCAGCTCGCTTTTTTGCTTTTAGGACCTGGCATGTGCCATATGCTGAATGCTGAACAGTGGTGGTAGCTGGCACAGGCGAGGCCACACTCCCATGACGTCCCTTTAGGGTGGCGCTGTGGTCTAAACCACTGAGCCTCTTGGGCTTGCCGATCAGAAGGTCAGCAGTTTGAATCCCTGTGATGGGGTGAGCTCCTGTTGTCTGCTCCCAGCACCTGCCAACCTAGCAGTTCGAAAGCATGCCAGTGCAAGTGGATAAATCAGCTCCATCTGGTACGCAGGCTGAGACCCTACCTGCCTGCAGACTGTCTCGCCAGAGTGGTGCATGCTCTAGTTATCTCTCGCTTGGACTACTGCAATCCGCTCTACGTGGGGCTACCTTTGAAGGTAACCTGGAAACTAATCCAGAATGTGGCAGACTGGTGACTGGGAGCGACCGCCAAGACCACATAACACTGGTCTTCAAAGACCTACATTGGCTCCCAGTACGTTTCCAAGCACAATTCAAAGTGTTGGTGCTGACCTTTAAAGCCCTAAATGGCCTTGGTCCAGTATACCTGAAGGAGCGTCTCCACCCCCATCATTCTGCCCGGACACTGAGGTCCAGCACCAAGGGCCTTCTAGCAGTTCCCTCATTGCGAGAAGCCAAGTTGCAGGGAACCAGGTAGAAGGCCTTCTCGGTAGTGGCGCCCGCCCTGTGGAACACCCTCCCATCAGATGTCAAAGAGAAAAACAACTACCAGATTTTTAGAAGACATCTGAAGGCAGCCCTGTTTAGGGAGGCTTTTAATGTTTAATAGATTATTGTATTTTTCTGTTGGAAGCCGCCCAGAGTGGCTGGGGAAACGCAGCCAGATGGGCGGGGTATAAATAATTTTATTATTATTATTATTATTATTATTATTATTATTATTATTATTATTATGTACCGCTGCAGCGGGAAGGGAAATGGAGTTTCCGTGCACTCTCGTTTCCTTCACAGTGTTCTGTTGTGCCAGAAGCGGTTTAGTTCTGCTGGCCACATGACCTGGAAAGCTGTCTGTGGACAAACACCAGCTCCCTTGGCCTGAAAACGAGATGAGTGCCACAGTTTCCTTTGACTGGACTTAACCGTCCAGGGATCCTTTACCTTTACCTCTACCTTTACCTTTACCTTACAATTGGCCTACCATCACGACTACATGAATAATAAGAGTTTGGCTTTCAGGGGCAGGCAGGCAGTTTTCCTGCCTACCGTACCTATCTATACAGACTATACCTGTTATATGTTTATATGTATGTTTATACACTTGTTTTATTTGATTAGCACAAGGTATTTTAATCATATTAATAAATATATCATTTTATCAATTCCTTGATTCATCAAATCTTCATTCCTGGGAACCTGGGTCTGAAAGCAATACTACTAGAGTGGAGCAAGCTGTGTGCAGCTGGTAGGATAAGTCATTTCCTGGCATTTCCTATTGGAAAGACATTTCCTGACATTTCTGATTACAAAGCTTAGTGAGCAGGCTACTAATGCTATAGCAAGTATTCCATCAGGCTGCTATACTTTCGCTTTTCCAGATGAAGATGTGCATGCCATACCTTTGTAACTGTCGCCGAAGAAGGGCAGATGGCACAATTACCGTGGGACATGGCAAAATATAATGAGGGAAATGCTACAGGTACTCACGCATCTTGAAGATTGAAGGGTTTTTTGGTTCACTCTCCCCGTTTCTCCTTGGTTAACTCCTATTTCAAAACTTAGATCTGGAAAAGGAATATATGTGCCAGGCTTCAGGGAATCTGATCCCTCCCACAGTGGGCAGCCAAGAAGTAGATAAACAAAAGAGTTCTTACCAAGTCCTTTATTCAATATTCACAGAGATAGGCTTTGAAAAGTGCCTCTCCATTGCAATAATGGCATTGCTCCGAGTAAAGTCCCACCCCCTTTGTCTCTCTAATTCTATGTCATTCCTGCATCAGCTGATCTATACTGTCTGCCTCTAAGCTTTCTGTTCTTCCACTCTCAATTCCCGTCGGGACCTGGGAGAGGGGTCAGGGTCAGGAATGCTTTCTAAAGACACTGAGTCTAGCAGCTACCCCCCCCCCCGGCCAGTGCTTCTTCTTCCTGCTGCTCCTCTCCCAATATTCCCCAGCTTCTCCCCTCTGCAGACTATGGACTATCACCTTCTGCAAACCACTGTTGTAAATCTATACAGTCTCCCTTTTCTCTGGGAAGTGCAGGAGGAGGGGGGACGGACTCCACCATTCCTTCTTGGACCAGTCCCTGACAATATGACTGTTTCCAACAATGAACTATTGTTATCTATATGAACTAGATATATGGGACGTGGGTGGCGCTGTGGGTTAAACCACTGAGCCTAGGGCTTGCCAATCAGAAGGTCGGTGGTTCGAATCCCCGCGACGGGGTGAGCTCCCATTGCTCGGTCCCCGCTCCTGTCAACCTAGCAGTTCGAAAGCACGTCAAAATGCAAGTAGATAAATAGGTACTGCTCTGGCAGGAAGGTAAACGGGGTTTCCGTGCGCTGCTCTGGTTCCTCAGAAGCAGCTTTGTCATGCTGGCCACATGGCCTGGTAGGTGTACACTGGCCACATGACCTGGAAGCTGTACACTGGCTCCCTCGGCCAATAACGTGAGATGAGCGCCGCAACCCCAGAGTCGGTCACGACTGGACCTAATGGTCAGGGGTCCCTTTACCTTTTACCTTTATATGAACTAGATGCCCATTTTCTAGAAATATTTCCATATACCAATGGAGGGATTTCATTCTTATCCACGTTCCTCACATAGCATCCATATCACTAAATTCTTTGTTAAAAGAAGCCTTCTAGAAATGTCCTTTTTAGTTGTGTTAGCCTTGCACACCAATACCAAATTGCAGAAAATGAAGTTGATAGCTATAGCATGTACAAGCTTTCTGTTGACTTGTTGAACATGCTTCTGCAGTACCGGGATGTATTTTTGGGCACCTGAAGTGAGTAATCAGCCTATTCCATTATTTAGCTTCTGCCTGTAAAAATATGCTAGAACACAATGCAACTGATTGGATGTTTAGCACAGAAGGCAAAGCAGTATTTTATATGACACCCCACAGGCTTCTTTCTTTCAGAATTTTTCAGACTTGCCTGCAGGCATCATCAACACGGGAACCATTTCAACTTTGTTTTTAGCTCATTTGAAGAATCAACAGGATTCTCCTGCACTTTGCTTGTTGCTTCATAATATATTCTGGGAAATGTAGCCTATGCTGACTGCTGCTTCAGACATGACAAGGGTCAACTATCTGCACTTTTCAGAAAGAAAATGAAGACATTTTTGTTTCAAGAAGCTTTTCTTGCTGGATGAAAAGGTCTTTGCCTTAGGTGTTCATTTTGTACTGTTTTAAAACCTACTATTAGAGTTTTTTTGTACTGTTTTAAAATATTTTTCAGCTGTTTTTATGATATAACTGTAAGTTGTCTCGAGGCGTATCTTAAATCAAATGAGCCTGCCCTATTCCTGTGATTCTTTTTAATTTTGAATGTTAAGTTGTTGTAAGCTGCCCTGGGACCTGCTGATGAAGGGCAGGGAATAGTTTTTTATAAAATGTATTATTACTAATAATAATTGTAAAATGTGATTATTCATGAATTAATAAATGCTACTTCTACGGTATTACCACTGGGCTCAATTTGTGTTTCTTACTGATTGGCTTCACTATATCATAGTTATTTTGAGTTGGCTGCTTTGTTCTATTTATTGTTGATTTTTAATTGGTTTATATATGAGAATTTTCTTCTAACTTTATGTGTTTTATTGGACCATTGTGCATTTGGTTAACTTAGTAGTCGTAGTCGTAGCATGCCACCCACCTGACTGGGTTGCCCCAGCCAATCTGGGTGGCTCCCAGCAGAATATTAAAAACACAATAAAATATCAAACATTAAAAACTTCCCCAAACTTAATATTATTGGGTCAAATTCTTTAAAAGGTGGAATATAAATGTATGAAGTCATAATGATACAAAATAAAACAATGTATTTGTTTTTAAAGATGCGTGATAAGAAGTCAATGGGACGTGTCTAATGGGAACTCTGTGCTGATGGAAGAGGATCTGTCAGTAGAATGGGGAAGGAGGCAATTGTCATGAATTTCCCTCCACTTACAGGGACCCTCCGGAGCAGATAGCTGCATGAGGAGGTTAATTGTGAAAAATAACCTGCTTCCCCCATTCTGGTGATGAATTTCCTTCTACCAGCAGGTAGTCACCATTGGCTATGAGCCCGTGAGTTTATTTTTCTGAGTTGATTCCTCCTACAACACCCAATCACACTTAAGCCTCATCCACTAAAACAGTTTCTTCAACAGGGATTCTGTTTCAGTGTATCTGAAGAAGTGTGCATGCACAGGCAAGCTCATACCAAAATAAAAACTTAGTTGGTCTTTAAGGTGCTACTGAAGGAATTTTTTTATTTTGTTTCGACTCAGACCAACACGGCTACCTACCTGTAACTAGTTTCTTCACTGTTTTTGTTTTTAACCAGTGTGCTGATGATTCACCCATCAATTCTCAACTTCTTGTTGTGCAGCTTAAGAATCAACCTTTCTTGAGTTCCCAATTCGCTTGGACCTCATCTATCTCCTTGTGTAATAAGTGTTCACCACATTAAATTCTCATGCTCAACTCATTCTGAAAGACTTTCAGCATCTTGCTTTTTATCATATCAGAGTAGGTTATAGATTTCTCTTTGCTTAGCCCAGAATGGGCTAGTTTTATAGTTAGTTTTATAGTTAGAAAATGGACTGGATAAGCAGCTTTATTTCAAGTTAAACCTGTGATTCATTTTGGAGGGTGAGTTACTGGAACAAAGTTGAAGCCACCAGCCACCGGGGGGCAATTCAAGATGGCTGTGGCCAACAGTGATGTGCTGGAACAACACCCTCTCTAAGCTTGCTAGAAAGCACTGCTGCTACATCTAATCTATTGGAGATTATATATATATATATATATATATATATATATATATATATATATATATATATATATATAGCAACATAACAACTTTTTTAAAAACATAATGACAAAATATCCTGCAAAATTATTACTAAAAGGACCGTTTTAAAATATTGGTCACATGGCCGCTGGAGAGAAAATACTCTGGTCTATCTGCTTGAGATCTAATTTTAGGGGGAGGGGGAAACCATTCTGTTTGCTTTAGTGCTGATGAATAATCACAGAAAAGAACAAAAGATGGTGGTTGAAGTCCTGAAGGCAGACACTGGGGAGCACATTGTCAGCTAGGGAAAAAGAAATACCAGCATATAGATCTGTCCTTTTCCCTAGCGGAGACTAGAGGATTGTGGCTGATAGCCCTTGAAGAGTTGAATCTGGAAAGATAACTGCAGCTGTTTCCCAAGAAGCCTGTGCCCCTAAACACTCACGAAAACCTAATTAAGTTATTAGGCAGGGCTGCACACACAATAAGCAGTGTTGCCAGGCACTGTTCTGGACCCTAGTTTTATCACTGTATCTCTTAAAGCAAATTTCGTCTGCCAAGAGTGTTTAGAGAAAAACGGAAACAAAATAGATGTTCATTCTCTCACCTTGAGGAATGGTGTCTGGATCCCTGGCTGCTCTGTGAAGAAAGGAGGTCAATAAGGATTGCCCAGGCAGAAAATGACTCAGTGCTCAAGTCACAAGTTCTGTGAAAAACAATATTTTCACTACTCCCACCCATACCTAATTTTTAAAAAGATATACTGGGACCAACCCTCAGTGACACTCCTAAAGCTCAGCCCTCCAAGCACAGCACTCATTGACCCCAGTCTTTTCAGAAAATAGCATTGCTTGAGCAGTCATTTTTGTAAGGATCGAAACTTAGAATCATAGAATTGTAGAGTTGGAAGGGACCACGAGGGTCCTCAAGTCCAACCCCTTGCAATGCAGGACTCTTTGGCCCAATGTGGGGCTCGAATCCACTATCCCGAGCTTAAGAGTCCCATGGTCTACCAACCAAGCTTGTGTAACATTTGAGAAATGGGACTGGGAAATGTGTACAACCCTATCTTCCATTTCCCTTGTATGACATGCCATCCACACTTCTATGTGGGCAGAAGGTAAACCTGTCAATATGTATTTCAAGAGAATTTTCAGTAAGGATGGGAAAGCAGGAGGCTGTTAATTGTGAAAATGAATCTACCTCCCCACTCTCCAAAGTGGCTCAGCAGAACATCAAGGACGGCCACAGCAGGACAATTTTGAGGATGATAATCTAGTCAGATGACATAATCCATGCCTTCAGAGCCACTCGTACCTAGGATGTCTGTGTGTGAGACAAACCTGCCCCAATTCTCCTTAAAATAAAGTGACTTTTCTCACAGCATCTCTAGTTTTCAGGAATGTTTACAAGGTTGATTTTTTGTTGCATTCAGTAACAAAATGATAGTGATAGCAAGTTATAGCAAAGGTTTATTATTATTATTATTATTATTATTATAACTTGAAAAATAGTAAGAAATGCGACTTCTGTAACTCAAAAGGTTAACATCTTAGTCACTTATTAAAAACATTCTTGAGAAACTCATCAAGAAAGTGAATAATTTACAGAGCGCGTGATTATTATTTTGTAAAAAGGCTCAGGAGTTTGTCTGGATAACGCAGCAGCTCTCAAGGTTATTCCTTTCATATGTTTTTATGGAGGTGAATGCTGTTAACTGGAAAACTACGCTGAGATTTATTATTTTAGTAATTACATTGCAGGCACTAATTAAAAGCAGAGTCAAAAAGAATATTTCACAGAATAATAAAAGTGACTATTTTGGAACGCATAGACGTGTAACATTCTTCCCTCTCCTTGTCACACACAGTCCCTCTTGCATAGTTTCATCATATCAACAAGCAGCCTAGCATCATTTTGGAGAGAAATGTTTCCTAAGCGGAGAGAAGCCCAAACAGAAAGGGCAGAGGAAAGGAAGGAAGGGTTCTCCTATGCAACGAGAGAATTACAAGTGATGGTATTATGAAGCTGAGTATGGCCAGTTCACACCATTTGGAAAAGCTATTGCAAAATATGTGTAAATGGATGGGGGGGCTGCTGCTGAATTTTCACGAGGACTGTTTCCTTTAACAAAAATGAAAATGATATGGAGATTGGAAAAATGAGAAACAAAACAAAAAAACTTTAATTGACAGTATTGTACAACCCTAGAGCATATTGAACACATATATTTTCTGGGAGTTCTCTCTCATTTGCAAATTAGCATCACATGCACACACCATATTATATTATATTATATTATATTATATTATATTATATTATATTATATTATATTATATTAATTATATTATATTATATTATATTATATTATATTAATTCCTTCTGCTCCAACCTTGAAATTGTAGCTCCAAACTTCAACCATTGAGGAGAGCCACCGCCATCCTCCCAAAGCAAAGACAGTTAACAGGTTAAGGGCTTAGATCTGGAGAGGGTCAAGCAGTCGGCTGACTTTGGTCCTGCTTTTGGTCCTCCTGCAAGTGGGGAACCACCACAGAAAAAGCTTGCTCTCCTATAGCCATGCTGCAGACGTCCAGTGAAGGTGTCACACAGAGAAGGGCCTCAGTTGACAATAATGTGTGAAGGTTTGACTATAAACAGAATCTGAACTACATGAAGATCTATATGATGCATATGTAAATTCCTTTCCCGCTTGCTTCCATGCTATTTATATTTATATCTGTGCACAGGGACATGAAACATTACTACAAGCACAGCATCACAGCAATTTTGAATATTGAAATTACCTGTGCCAGAGTATGAATTTGCCTCGCTCATAACACTTAAGGCTGCAAACCATAAGGACTTTCCTGGGAGCAATCCTCATTGAATTCAGTGGGACTTCCTTCTGACTAAATATGCTTAGGTTTGAATGACAAATATATTATGGGTCAAATATTCATTTCCTTGCCTGGTCAAATTATAAAATGGGATTCTGCATTTATACAGAATGTGCTTTTAGTTTAAATCTGTTTTTGTGGGCTAGCAGAGACTAGGAGGGATACACACACACACACACACACACAGAGAGAGAGAGAGAGAGAGAGAGAGAGAGAGAGAGAGAGAATATATGTATATATATATATCTCACTACAGAACATATAAAAGACGCTTGCACAAGTTGCAGATCATTTGGGTTAGGATAACTTAACTATGCTTAGTCATAACTATGCGGAGCTCCCTTTACCCCATGGCTTGTGAATTTCCATGGGCTTGGGGGCATTTCCCAAGTTTTATCTGAGGTATGATGGCTATCTGGGGCTTGGTCAATGCTGAAGGTCTGTTAAAACGATTCAGTAATATGATAAGGTCCAACCAACATTATATGCCGGCTCCCTCAGCCTGAAGTGAGATGAGCGTCACACCTCATAGTCGCCTTTGACTGGACTTAACTGTCTAGGGGTCCTTTACCTTTGCTCCAAGCGGTGTTTCCGTGTGCTGCTCTGGTTTGCCAGAAGCGGCTTTGTCATGCTGGCCACATGACCTGGAAGCTGTACTCTGGCTCCCTCGGCCAATAGCGTGAGATGAGTGCCGCAACCCCAGAGTCGGTCACGACTGGACCTAATAGTCAGGGGTCCCTTTACCTTTACCTTTTAACCTTATATGTCTATGTAGAAGTCATTAAAAAAATCAGTCTCTCCCCCTGCCTGCCCCATGTCTATATGATAAATAGACATACTAGTTGGTGGCGGCAGGCTGGGGGGAACCCATATAACAGGGCACTGCCTGGTTTCAGTTGCCAAGGGAATAAGCTGTAAAGTTTAAGCAAAGATGTGCTCCTCCTTTCCTTTGGTCACAGATTTCATTCATGACGAATGACAACCAAGTCAGTAAAAACTATAAACCAGCGTTAATAGAATCAATACCGAGACCATGGTGGAACCTATCTAATGCTAAAACACACAGGCTGCAGTTGACAAATTTAGGTACCTCCAGTTTCACATCTGCTTACATTCTAATTTAAATTCCAATGTGCCTATTGATTCTATTCTTAAAAGAACTCAGGTGAAATTGGGTGATTTTTTTTAAAAGCCTGAATGGTTGTATTAGACCAGCTGAAGGCTACAGGTAGATTTCCCCCCTAGTATCCCTGCATACACAGCTGCATATCGAATATGGCTCTGTGCATTGCCAATATTGTCAGTTTCATATTGATTAAATGCTTTGCAGTGCTAATTTCATTGATTTATAACTCATGACAATTTTATGGCCTGCTTTGAATACTTGTCCTCTGTGGAAAAGACATCCATTGGTTAGAACAAGCTTTTTGAGTTTTTGGAATTGAGGAAGAGCATGCTCTGCCACGGGACATGGCAGTGGAGGCTAAGCCAAGAATCTCTGAGGGGTAGACTCCAGAATATATTCCTTGGGGGGGGGAAGAAAAAGAAAACAGTGACCTATTCCAAATGGCAAGCTAGATTGCTGTCTAAGCGCTCAGAATGGTACCCTCAGTGAGAACGGATCGTCAGGACAAGAGAGGCCCATGTGGCGTTTTCCAGATATTGTTGGTCTTCAACTCCCATCATCATGGTCAATGGTCAAAAAAGATGGGAAATGGGCTCCAACAACATCTGGAAAGCATCATGTCAGAGTTAGATTCATACAGTATCTGGGCTGTGTGTGAGGGGTGGGGAGTTAGCTGCTGGTAACTTGGATGCTGACTGGGATTTATGGGATTTTACCTCCATGATCCCTGGCATTTAAAAGTTGCTGCCAGCCTCCCTGTGCGTTCTTAATTTTCTAAACAGTCACAGAGGAAGGAGGGGATGCTCAGCAGACCTCTTTCATCATCAAAGGTGCTGCTGCTGCTGCTTCCATCTCCCCCGAATTGTTTTTCCCTCTTGAAGTAGCCGGCAACAGAAGGTGGGGTGTGAGAGAGCAAAAGAGTTGTGCCTTCTTCAGTTTGGCCTAAATTCTCATGGCATCTCTAGGAATTTCAGGGAAGCTTGTTCACTATTCCTGATCCTCTCATTAAGGAACTTCCATTGATCAACTTTCAAGGAACCACCTTCCAGATTACAGTCTGAAAAGTGTTCACATAGGTTGACATAGAGAGCCCGCTTGTCTTTTGAACAGACTGCCCTTCATACAGGAATTGGAGCCTATTTGCATGCAACCCATGTTATGGTCCCTCCAGATGAGTGAGTTCTATAGCCAAGGTCATTCTCTTGGGTGACGGTACTTCCACTGAAATTCTCTCAACTCTGAGAAAGCAAGCCAGAGACCTTGTAATAAAATTTAGGGTTGTGAGAATGCATCTGGGGGAAGGGGTGAGGAAAGCTCGTGAGGAAATAGAGTAGATTTCCTTAAGCACGTACTCTGGCTCCTCACATTTCTAACTTCTAAACTGGAGGAGAAAGAAAAAGCAACGGAAGCCTAGAAGGCACTTTGAAAAGCATAAGGATGAAAGTGTGTGAATGGAAAGTTAAAAGGAGCACATCCCTTTATTCACCCCAATGCTGTAGTGTACTGCAGAAGTGTATGCATAATCCCTTTAATGGATAAACAGGATTAGTAAGCACCTTCCTTGCTTGGAAACTCTAGCCTGAAGTGTTTAACCGAATACAGTAATCTGGGGGTGGAGTGAGGTGCATAGCTATCACCTGGGCTGAAGATAATCATGGAAGTCGATGCCACTGACTGCCCTGACACAGTGTACACATAAGGCTGTGAAAGAGTAAGGGAAATAGGGTTCTTGGATCCATGTCCTCTCAGAGTGCAGATTAATTAAGTTAAAAACAATGACTAAGTGATTCAAATATGTGGTTACATCTAGTTTCACATTAACCACCAAAGAGAGAGCCACGGTCACTAAGACTCCAAGCTAGATGGCAGCATCTTGAGTCAACCAAGGCACGGCACATTCAAAGGGTACCTCAACTGCAACCTTATTCACAGCAATGAAAGCTTGCACCCCTTAAGTGAGGGGTGTGGGATCTCTTTCAGCCCAAATGCCTCATTCCCTCATGATCAGCTCTCCGGGGTGGGCAGGGCCAGAGGAAAAAGCTGGTGGAGCAATGGACATGATAATGAATGCTGTAGGCTACTTTCTGGCCAGGAAAGTCAGAGGTTTCTACACAAACACAAGCCAACATCTCTCCATTCTCCATCAATTTCAAGGGCACATTTAAGCCCGGCAAAAGCACTGGGGAAGAGCATGCAAGAGGAAAGGGAAGGGGCCTGGAGAGATTCTTGGGGACCAGCTAGTGAACTCCAAAAGGCCACATTTGGCCCCTGGGCCTAAGATTCCCAACTTCTGCCTGAAGCAAGCCAGTTAAGGTTGAATGAGACACTTGAATGGCTGGTCATCAGTTGTCTGCAAATTTAATGTTAATGTCTAAGCAGATATCTGAATATCTAATTCTGTCTTCATACCAAGTCAGATCCATTAGTTTTTTCTCAAGGTGAACTGGCGTCTCATCATTTACCTCATAATTTGGTTCATAACAGAGGAGAAATGCTAAGAGGCCATGACTGTATCCGGTAAACAAACAGCTCTTTTGACAGGATTCGCTTTTAAAAATATAACATATTCAAATTAGATTTCAAACTATGGAGTGTGTCTCAGGCCACAGAAACAGAATGTTAACCTAGTCTGTGGCCGAACAGGAAATCAAAAGAAAAACATTTGGCTGTTTTGTACAAGTTCATTCCAAGAGCGGCCAGGGCAGTGCCGCAGAGCAACCCTCTCGACACTAGTGTCATTGCCACTTTCATGAGTGCTATGGCAGTAGGGCAGCTCTACAGCACTGACCCCCACCCCCTTGCCCCACCCCTGCACCATCTAGTTAAAAGTGCTGGTGACAATGACACCATCCCACCACACCAACTGCTCCTGGTTGACTTTCAGAGAAAGAAAGAGAACAGGAGTTTGGATGGCCAGGTTAATAAGAGCCACCCATTTTTTGCTGTTTCTTTAATTTCTGTCTATGAGTCATTTGCATGCAATCAACTTCTGTCTGATACAGTAGGTGGGAAATGGCCTGAATGTCCTCCTTATCTCTTTTGAGCTATTAGTTGCAGATCTTTGATGAGAAAATGGGAGAAGTAATTCTTGGTGCAATGTGTTTGATCTTCTTAAATGTTTGAACTTGTTGAGGGTATATGCAATCTTAGAACAGGAATTTATGGGTTGAGTTCCAAGTTTGTTTTTCCACACCATGTTTTACAAAATCGTTGGTGCTTTGCAGCATAAATACGATTGGGTGTGTAGGATAGTGGCCAGCTTCCAGAGCTCAGCACGGGGTGCTGTCTTGTCTTATTCAATTCCCTTCAAATTTATGTTATACCTTTTACCCATTGTTGCCTATGAAATGCCAGTGGGCGCGTGAATGGGAGCATCTAGAACTTTCCATCCTTTTCTTAATGACCCATTTTTAAAACTCATAAATGGATGGGGAGGGAGCCCCTCGACAACAGAAGAGCATAACAGGGTTATTTGCCTTGAAATGCTGGGCATTTTCAGCTGGGATTCCTAAATGGGTGTTGTTTTGCAGACTTAGAAAAAGTAGAATAATTGAAAATCAGTGGGAGATGGGACACTTAGTCACCAAGTTCCTTTACAAAATGCCAACTTCCTTTGTGAAAATAAAGGCCCTCCTTTCAGACATAAATGGAGGCATTCCAGGCCCCAGCTGGCTCCCGACTGACTGCTGCTTTCTCTTTGTTTTGCTCAGTTGATTTGCTTTTACATGTTATTCCTACAGCTCCCACTTTTTCTACTTTTTTTGGGGGGGGCAGTAATAGATGAAGCTGAGCAAAAAGAACAAATCCTGATTCCCTTACTTGCAAAGGGACAAAAAAAGTGACAACATCACTTTTGCGAGGTCAATGGTTCATTTCTTCAAGCTCACTGGGCTGTTATTCCAGAGCAGGCCTCTGTGAAACCACCATTTTTACTCTCTTTTTTTTTTAGTCACGTGACAATCCTGGGAAGAGAAGAAAAGCCCTGGCCAAGCTGAGCGGCTATAGGAAGCAATGTTTTCCAGCTCAGAATCTTTTGCATGCTAGATGAAAATTTAATCTCCAGTTGTAGAAATGGAGCTGTTGGTCTCTGCTGCAGCTCTGCTGACACAACAGACTTCCCTGCATACAACAGAGCTTCCTCTCCCTCTCCCTCTTCTGTTCCCTTCAGCCCTTGGTATACCTTCAAATCAGATCTGGAGTAATAATAATAATAATTTTATGATTTATACCCTGCCCATCTGGCTGGGGCCTTCTGGAGAATTTTTTTGGGGGGTGCAGGGGTCAGAGGAGGAGAGGAAATGGAATTCCCATTGTGCCAGCAGAACTATACGCATGGAGCATTGAATACAATATGTTGTCTTCAATATGTATGCAGGTGAAGATAGCAAACATTTCTACATTTATATTCCAGCTTTCCTCCAAGGAGCTCCAGGTGATGCATGTGACTCTTCTCTTCCACATTTTCTCCTCACTACAAACATGTGATGTAGGTTAGGCTGAAAGACCATGATTGGTCTAAGATCACCCAGTGAGTTTCATGCCTGAGTGGGTATTTAAACCCCTGTCTCCCAGGTCTTAGTCCAACACTCTAAAGCTCTATACCACACACTGATGTTTAACATGCTTGGAGGCAAAGAGACCAGAGTTATTGGGAGTGTGCAGGGCCGGATTTAGGTTTGATGAGGCCCTAAGCTGCTGAAGGCAATGGGGCCCTTCATATGTCCAGCTGTCCTTTGTCAACAACAAATTGTCGCTGTTTTTTGTGTTGAATATATGCTATATGGTAATTTATGGACCTAATAGGTATCTAAAGCCATTTGCACATAACAGAATATGTATTTTATCAAAGTAATTGTTGAATTGAAATACAATTAAGAGGAAGTATATTAATAGTGAAATACAATTAAGGAGAATATTGGGGGGCAAGAGAGTGGGGGCCTAAGCTATAGCTAGTTGACTTATACAGTGGTACATCGGGTTACAGATGCTTCAGGTTACAGACTCCACTAACCCAGAAATAGTACCTCAGGTTAAGAACTTTGCTTCAGGATGAGAACAGAATTCGTGTGGTGGTGGCGGTGCAGTGGCAGAGAGAGGCACCATTAGCTAAAGTGGTGCTTCAGGTTAAGAACAGTTTCAGGTTAAGAATGGACCTCCAGAACAAATTAAGTTCTTAACCCGAGGTAGCACTGTACATAAATCTGGCACTGGGAGTGTGCATAGATGAGCAGCAAATAGCCCAGCAGATAGAGCAGGGAAAGAATAGAGAAGTCCAAAGTGGAGAGGAGAAGGAACAAATTGAAACGAAAGTGGGACAAAGCCAGTTCTGAAAGAAAGCCAAAGGTGACCA
Organism: Zootoca vivipara; assembly: GCF_963506605.1. NCBI lineage: Eukaryota > Metazoa > Chordata > Lepidosauria > Squamata > Lacertidae > Zootoca > Zootoca vivipara. Next base: position 69,582,000 of record NC_083278.1, read on the forward strand.
TAACTGGTACTGCCGATCTTTATGGACCCATTTCCGTTGTTCATTCATCATCTATCTAGTTAACATAGGGATTGACAAAACTGACTTCTCTCAGTTTCTCATTTATGGGAATTGGGAAGGAATTCAGTACCATGATCTTGGGATCATTTCAAGCTTTTCAACTTGCCAGGTGGATTGATCCACTTCTCCCCACAACACAGTTCTGGGATTCTTCTGTTCCCCCACCAGAGCCAATTCTGGAGGAGTGGGGAGAGAGAGAGGGGGTGGGTGGGGGGCAGGCTTCCAATGATGAGACTCATTAACTGAGTCCTGTGATTTATTTATTTTTAAATATGCATGAAAATTCAGATTTAATGTTACATACATTTCTCCTAAGTTCCTTGCATTTTCTCTTATATATGTATTTTAATAAGACATATCCCCTCATATAAAATAGTTCCGTATATTATTTTCACAAATGAAAAAAAAGCAACCACATCCTTTTCTTTAATATAAACAACTTGGGGTTGGAGAACTGGATTGCAAAATTCAGAGAGGTGTGACTTTTAAATAATAGCTGTGTTTCATTGATTGGTTTGGGAAGTACAAATTGGATAGATTCAAACTTGAACAAAACAAATTTCTCCCCCAACACACAATAAACAGCAGCAGAGGAACTTTAGTTAGGGATCTAGCCTAAAGTCTTATTTGTTAGTTCAGTATGTCTTAAGTGTGGCAAGTATCTTATAGTTTCTGGTTCATGGTTGAACTGCACATTTGCTATTTGATATTCATTAAATCAGTACTTTTGAGGCTGACAATATCAAATGAGTCAAAAGAAGTTACACTGAAATGAGTCAACTTTACTGATTAATAAATGAACTGGTGTATCAGATTCCACATTTTAAACTAATCAGACTACTGAATAGCAGTCTAATGAATCTTGAACTTTGGCCTTCCAAAAAATGAAGCTAAATGAATAATGAATATGATGTTCATGAGAATACTCAAAACTGGTAAGACCTCTTTCATAGCTTTGATGAGAAAAGTGAATCATCTCTGCCCCGCCGCTGCCGCCTTAATATTCAGTCTAGGTCAAATTTATGCCAATCTTATTAGATTTTCTAGGGTAGATGCTTGAAGGATTCATAGTACACATTTTATTTAGCACTATGTTGCACATTGGTCTGAATGCTGCTTACATCTGCACTCCATCATTTTGGGCAGACGTGTACAGCAATTCTGCACACTGGGTTGAAACAATGATCTGTGGACATGCTATTCTTACCGATGACTTATAGGATCAACGCAGAGCGACTCGTTTATGTGCCAAGTTCATACTGCAAAGGAACATAAAGAACTGTTATTGGCATTGTTCTTCATTTCTGGGAAAATCCCTTACTGTGAAGATACACTAAAGAGTCACATTTTGATCGAGAGATACGGCAAGTAGAATTCTGCTCATGGGACCCTCCTGCTGGAGAATGAAAGGAGAGGGCTTTTTTTAAAATTATTAAGTCCTTCTCCTTTTTCCAGTTCCCTGATACTCTGCTCCAAAGGCGACCCTCTGGAACAGCATGGGACATAGTGTGAGGATTTGCAGGGGGAGCCTCCTCCCTTTCCAACAGGGGAGTTTCCACTGGAGCAAAGACCTTTCCACAAACAGAAGGACCCCTTGGGTTCACAGAAGAACAACTCTGGATCCAAACCTTCATCTGAGATTCTACCAGAGACTGGTCTTTAGGACTTTTGGATTCAGGGCAGCATTATACAGCTGCCAGTAAGCAAGGATTTCTTTTAGTTGTGTGTTTGACTAGTTTATGAGGACATTAAATCTTTTATGATCCATTTTTATTGGTTTTATTCCTGGAAGGTTGTTGTTACCCAATCTAATACTTCAGGGATAGCACAGGCTATAAATTTATATAAATTAATTAATAGATTAAGTGCGCGCGCACACACAAAAAGCAAGCCCCACAGCACAGGCTTCTTCTTTGCTAGCGAAAAGATTGAAGGAAATGTTTGTGTCTGGAATATGCATCTGGTTGGTGAAAATACAGAATGGATCAAAGATGAGCCATGAAATTGCCGTTAGGCTGGACCAGCGAGGTTTCCTATGGCTGAATGCAAGGTTTTTATTATTATTATTTGCTTGTTTGTTTATAGAAACATTTCTATCTTGCTGTTCCACTGCCTATGGAGGCTCACAACAATAAAAACACAAGATCATATGGAACTATAAAAGATACATTAAAATACAGCAAAGGCAGAGACCTCAGTTAAAACATCAAACAGCATATCCTTAGCAGGCAAAGTTCCGCTGGAGCAAAAATGCCTTTTTGAAGCGGTGAGAGACATTCAGAGAGGCAGGCACCTGTGCTTTGTGGGGCAATGTGTTTGGCAGTGAAGGTGGAGCCACTGAGCAAAATACTAGCACCAGAAAAGTAAGCGGCTAGATTGACAACATCTCAATCTTGCAGATCAACTTCAGAGAAAGCGGCACAAATAGTGATATGCTTTGCTTGGAAAGTAGGCTGTTTACTATGCCTCATTTTCCAGGAATCCTTCTCCCCTAAAATAGGCATGTTATCATGGATCAAAGCCTATGCATAGAACACCCTGTACACACATAGGGTCTTTCACAGATTGTAACACATGGGGCAAGGACAGCATGCAAGAACGGCAGGATCTCATTCCCCTTTCTACGCTCATTCAATATAATATGCAAAGAGATTTTTTTTTTTACTTGTAGGAGTTGTAGCAAGCTTCTTATTGGACTTAACCAACGCGGATTTTGTGATGTATAACCAAGGATGGTTGAATCAATCTTTTTCTTTTGCTTGTGTTCACTCATAAGTCTGTTCCATTGCATTTCTGCATTAATTGGTGATTTTTTTATATAGTATACATGAAATTTTTTAGACTACATGAAAATTTACGTATAAACATATTTCATAAAACTCCGCCTTTCTCACTAGGTTTTTAGGGTTCTTAGGGTAAGTAATTCTTATGGTGTTGTTAATTATCATATTTATATAACTGGAGAAGTATTTTCATGCTTTTGTTTATTATGCCTTTAGAGAACCTTATTTTATTTTTTTATAAAGCCACCCTGTGAACATTTTTGGTGAACAACAGTATAAAAACCTTTTGTAATTTATTTTAATTTTTATTATTTAGCAAAATATGCATTTCGAAATCTAGTTCTGTCAAAACATGCATTATGAAATACATTTTTAAAATGCATTCTGATAAGCTTTTTTGAGCTGAGAACTGGAGCATTTGTGAAGACTGAAAACTGCTGGCGAACAAAGTTCCAGTCCATGCATTATTCTGGGAACTGTCAATCAGGTCCATGCAATTCACAAGCATCTCGTATGCATAATGGCATCAAATCTCACGGTGCCTCAAGACCAGTTGGTTAGAAAACCCCAACAGACTGCATGTGTGCCTATTTTGAGCTGCTAGTCTACTCTTTCTCCCTCCAGTTGGAAAAGTTCTACCACTTAAGGCAATTTTCACCATCCTGGTGTCTTCCAGATACCATTGAATGACAATTCCCATCTGCCCCAGCCACCATGGATGGGAGCTGTAGTCAAATGACACCTGGAGGGCACCAGGTTTGCAAAAACTGTCTTAAGGCAATTCCTTTCCATTTTGTGTGCTCCCCCCCCATCAACCTCATGCTGAACCTGGATTTCTCCTGCTACATCATTGCTTGATTAATGAGATTTCATTCCACTCCTTAAGTGGAAAACCTCTGTAAATAAATGTCCCCATGTCCAACCATTGCCAGACTTTGCTGTGCCAACCCCTGATATGTAGCTTGTTTAGAACATTAATGGGCAAGTTCTCCTACAAGGTAGGAAGGAATCATTGCCATGGCCCATGTGGTAACTAATTCATGATCCAGCCACTACTTCAGTGAAAGTTCTGTGCTTTTAGGCCAGTCTCTTTCATTCCATTGGTTTTAACCCACCCACCCTCCCATTTTACTTACAGCATAGTCTGTCTAGTGCACTCTATCACAGTGAATCAAAGTCTTTAAGGTTCTGTTTTCACAGTCTGCAAGAGCAGAGAAAAGGAGAAGGAGGGGAGATTCACTGAACGGTCTCTTCAGTCAGCTCTGGAGAAACCTGCAATAGCAGGTGTGAGCATGGAATCTGCCATGATTCAGTCTCTGTGGGTATTTATACTGATAAAGATTTCAAGAGGTTCTCTCTATCACTGACAGCAAGGCAATTGGCCCAAGAGGTGGAGAAAATGACTTCTTCTGTGGCAAAGGAGAATCCTATTGAAAACAGGATGAGAAAGACAAAGGGTGGACTAGAGGCACCATGCGCACAGCCGTCTGATGATTGAGCATGAGGTGCCAAAGCTTTCGTCAGCAGAGAAGTTGGATCAATAAAGAATGTAGTTTGTTTTAAATTGCCCCAAATGTTCACCATTCAAAATTGCAGAAAAGTCTCGACCCATGCAATTTCATTCAGTATCAAATGCATGCATAAAACCAGCACAGATAATTTTATCATACATGATGTAAGATAATAAAAAAATAATAAAAAAAACTTGAAGGAATTGCTACAAAAGTCAATCTAGTGACTAAGAATCAATACCAAAGCTTTTTTGTGCATGTGCATACACATATTTGGGCGCACACATATATACATGCACTCACATACAGCACACGAGTGGCGCTGTGATCTAAACCACTGAGCCTCTTGGGCTTGCTGATCGGAAGGTCAGCTGTTCAAATCCCCATGACGGAGTGAGCTCCCGTTGCTCCTGCCAACCTATCAGTTTGAAAGCACACAAGTGCAAGTAGATAAATAGGTACCACTGCAGTGGGAAGGTAAACGGTGTTTCCGTGCGCCAGTAGCAGTTTAGTCATGCTGGACACGTGACCTGGAAAACTGTCTGTGGACGAACGCTGGCTCCCTCAGCCTGAAAGCGAGATGAGCGCCTCAACCCCATAGTCGCCTTTGACTAGACTTAACCGTCCAGGGGTCCTTTACCTTTACCTTTCACACTTGGTTAAATTAAAGCTGAGCCAAAAGTGCAGCACATTTGTGAATTTTCAGCAGCGCTGAAAAACATTACCTCCTGTAACAGTAATCACATCAAAGTGGGCATTTAAAGTGTGTACCCATTCAGAGTGATGGCCGTGCAATGGATTGCTATCCTTCTGAATTGACTTCATTTGCACTCAGTGATGCTGTCACATAGGCAATCAGATATGCCTATGTAGTGCAGTGAGAGCCTCACACTCATTATGTTATCCCTGACTAGCTAGGACTGCTATACCAAGAGAATACTCAGATTTTCCTCCCACAGTAAATCTCTCTCTCTCTCCCTCCCTCTCTTCCTAGCTGGTGCTCTAGCTTTGATTCAAGTGGGCATGCTCCTGCAGCTCATGTCAAAACTCTGAAACTGAAACTGCTATTTATTATTCTACCTTGGAACATACGAATATGTCTTGTACTGAGTCAGACTATTGACCCATTTAGTTCAATACTGTTTACATCAGGCACCCCCAAACTTTGGCCCTCCAGATGTTTTGGACTACAATTCCCATCATCCCTGACCATTGGTCCTCTTAGCTAGGGATCATGGGAGTTGTAGGCCAAAACATCTGGAGGGCCGCACTTTGGGGATGCCTGGTTTACATGGTCTCTCCCAATGCAATCGGGAGATGTACAGGATTGAACCTGGGACCTTCAGCATACAAAGCAGATGTTCTGCCAGTTCTGAGCATTTTCATCTCACCCTATCTTTGAGGTGGTGGAGTCCACTTTTATCCTCACGAGCTGTGCCTTAGGTAGATTAGTGCTTTGTGGTTGATGATCTAAGTCTATAGTCTGGCTGCTACACCAGTTCTGGCTTCACCTTACAAAACAGAAAGAATATGCCAGGCACTCAGTTATGTTAATCACCCACTATTTCTAGGTTCATGCCAGAGTTACTGAGGACTCCAATACTTCTCTCTGCCACTGACATTAGCCATAAGTTTATCTCAGTAATTATTTTTTTTAAAAAAATGCATAAAAGTATGAGGTGGTGAAGTGTTTGAACAATAGGGGCAATCCTTGCCAACTCAATTTACATGGGTACATTTGCCCCCTCCTGCTCCCTTTTTGCAACACATTTAGATAGAAGGAACATAAAGATGAGCTTCTCCAAATGATATAAAACCATAGAGATATTGAGCTATAGTTAGGGATGGTTGTGAAACAATCTAAGTGATTTTTAGAGGGGGTAAAAAAAATATGAAGACAGACCATTTTTACATCACTTTTATGAGTACTGTGAACACTCATCTGTTGGGAATGGATCAATGCTTTCTGTGGCGCCTAGAGCAAAATATTAGTGGTATATTAAACATTTTAAATAGCTCTTGATACGGCTGTGTACTTTTGTTGTTGTTTTCTCTGATCTGCTTATTGACACCAATACCTGTTTCTTAAAACTTATAAAAATTAATCACTTAACTCACACTATCCTGCTCCCACCAGCAATTGCACATTATGGGATTTATTGTTGGTGGACAAACCTATTTCCACCATTCATCTAGAAAAGGAATAGGGCTGTCAAAGTTTCACACCCAATCCTGCTATAGAAGCAGGTTTACTTCTGTGTCTGTTGCCACAAAACACTTGGGGAAAACGGAAATAAACAAGATTTATGAAAGAAAGAAAATGACCAAGACTTGATGGAAGGTGGCTGCAGTACAAAGTTTTGGACTTAAGGCATATGTGCAGCTGGCCCCTTGAAAGGCAAGGGATGCTCACATTGTGGGCTCTGAGTTGAGACTGTTCTAGTCTCTCACCCATCAGTATGTTTTGGTTTTCTTCCTTCTGTCACTAGCAGAGAGCAAAGACTTTCTCCTCTTCATTCACCTCTCCTCTGCAAATGGTGGAGGCAGCAGGACCTTGGGACATAGCTGCCATGTTTTCCCTTTTCTCGCGAGGAAGCCTATTCAGCATAAGGGAATTTCCCTTTAAAAAAGGGAGAACTTGGCCTTGGGATTGGGACAATCTGTGAGGGGATGGGGAAGGGGGTGTTTGGGGCAAAGTGGGGGTTAACGGGGATTGGCAGTGGAGTGGGATGACAGGTAGTCAGGGTTGGCTGAGGGTGGGATGAGCTTGGAGGGGTTGAGGGGTTTGGGTGAGGTGTAACGGATAGAGGGTTGGCAAAAGGGCAGTTGGGGGTGGCGAGCAACATGAGTAGGGCACCAGCCCCTAGTGAAAAATAAAAAGAATGGTGGGGGGGCTATAGTGTTCATTGTATAGATAAATGAGAGGTTCACCTTCGCTCATAATCCTCAGGGTTCTCCACAAAGAAATTGATTGGGCAATAGATTCAAGAAGAAGAATACATAATGCATAAATGTAGGAATACTTCTTCATACAGGCCCGTCTTAATCACATCGAGCACCGTGGCGCAAAGGTCCCTCCGCCGCCCCCCTCAACTCACCGTGGATGCAGAGGAGGGACATGGCATGGGCGGGCCGGACGCTGAGGGTGGCCGGGCTGCCTGGTTGACCTCCGGGGCGCCAGTGCCGCCTCCTCCTGTGCAGAGGCCTCTGGGGGGCGGTGCTGCGCAGCGCCCGGGCTCTTGTCCTCCTCATGACCCCAACCCGACCCGCCAGGCTGAGGCCGGGACTCGAACCCACAGCAGGCGGAAGGGAGGGAGGCAAGGAGCAGGGCGAGCAGGAGGGCGGCCAAGCTGTCTGGCGGGCGCAGCGCAGCTGTCTGGTGGGCGCAGTGCGGCAGCCGCGGGCGCAGCGCAGTGCCCCCTGGCAGCCCGGCTCCCTGGCGCATTGTACCACCCAGCCTTGCCTTAGGGCCGGCCCTGTCTTCATATACTGTATTACATAATGAACTCAGAGAATTCACCATGACAGTTTGGATTAATGACTATGACTCCCTTAAAATGAGGAGGCTCATCTCATTTCAACATAGATATATCTATTTTAGACTCAAAATAAAAAAAAATTCCTTCAGTAGCACCTTAAAGACCAACTAAGTTTTTATTTTGGTATGAGCTTTTGTGTGCATGCACACTTCTTCTTTGAAGCTGACCAATACTGAACCTTTGAGCAATTCCCCACCTGAGATTTCAACTATGGGAAGACTTTGCATTGGGATGTGTAAAGAGTCAAGTACTTTACTAGAAGCAGGACTCAGGTGCTGTATTTCCTGTGCATCTGTGGTCATCAGCCAGAGGAGAGACCTGCTGGCCTACTCGTCCTTACTGCATTTCAGCACCACCATTGCAGGTGGTGAGAGGGTGGTTCTGCAGCTACCAGCTCAGCAAGGGACAAGGAACCAATAAGGTTCCTCCTAGTCCTATAAATGTTCTGATTGTGGCTAGAGATGTAAAATTTCTGGAAATTTTGAAGTTTGGGAAAAAACCCGTTTTTTCGGAAAAAATTTTTTTGGGGGGAGCTACATTAGCACTTCTTTTTTCTTTTCCAGATTGAAAGTCATTCTGTTACTTTAGAAACATAAAATATAACTATGGACAATTTTAATGGGCATAAAATTATCACAACTAGCATATTAAAAATATAGTGTATCCAAACAGGAACTGAAATTTAATTTGTCATTCATCACTGTTTGCTTTGCAACATGCTTACTCCACCTCCCATGTTTTGCCCATGAGACCTTATGTATTTCCTCACACTGATGTGTGTGTGTGTTAACCACTTTAGCTACTACTATATGGTTAAATTAGTTTATTTCACTTTTTAAAGACTGTTTTACAGCATTTAATGTTTAAAATATTTTCATTTCTTTTTTTCTTTCATAACACTTCTCTGATTGCCACAACAGCACATATACTTTCAGGCCCTTTTTGTTGCTCTATATCAGGGGTCACCAAACTAACCCGGCTTCGGGCCGATCGTGCAGCGGGGCGGAGGGCGGGGGAGTGTGCGCCCGTGCATGCGCACACACTCTTACTGGCACGCTGGTAAGAGCGGGTGGCGGCAGCGGGCGGCAGGGGTCATCGCGGGCCTTTGTCTGGGGACCCCTGCTCTATATTTTCTTCCCGTGCTTTGAGGCCTAGTGAAGAGGAACAGAACCAATGCATACCACACACATGCAAAAACAAAACTGAAACCTTTTTCTTTTCTGGTGACAACAGCACCTCCTAAAGGAAGAAATGAATCTTATTCTTGCATTGGAGAGTTCAGTTTGTAACCTAGGACTTCCTTGTCCTCACAGAAATTAGAATAATCTGATACCATACATATTTTTTTTTAAATGATTTATAAAATATTTGAACCCCTTATCTTAAAATATTTTATTCATCATTTTAAAATAAAACATTCCATAATCTGTTTTTTATTTTTTCATTTTTTTCAATTTTTCGGGGGAAAAAACAAAAAAGGCTTCAGGGAAAAACCAGGAAAAAATGGTTTTTTTCCTGAATTTTTCCAGGTTTTTTTCTGGGCCTTCACATCTCTAATTCTGGCCTAGCTCATCAGCCTGAACAACTTGTATCGCGCAAGTGTCCCCAAGACTACCTCCTTACTGCCTTAAAGGGGCTTTCCTCTGTGGAGTTTCAAACCACCACCCACATAGCAGGTTTGATGTATGAATTTGGTGGAAGAAGGACAGCTGTGGTCACAGCCCAAAGTACTGCCAGCCAACTGTGCAGTACTGGCTTATTTGACTTGGCTGGCTTATTTGAAGGCGAACCAGTTTAAGGGAACTTGTGCAAACTATACCCGCATCTTTGGCCTGACCGTTACACAAATTCCCCATTTGACAGCTGCAAAAAGTGCCACCTGATGAACGCAGCACTTGTTTGTGTATTTGACTGGTGCAGCCAAGCTGTTCTACATTAAGTTATGCATTCTCCTGATGCCTTGAGAAAAATTAAATCTTGCCTTGACATACGGAACTAGGACACTTGTTGCTATATGTAATTGCTGTCCCTGGGAAACCTTAGAACTCAGAAATGTTGGAAGATGTCCTAATGCCTCCCAAGGAAAATCTGTTTAGCAAAAATCAGATATAATTTAACGTTTTAATTGGGAAATAGATATGGGTCAGCATGGATGAAACTTAATGTGCAGAGATGCTGAAATTACAATTATTTGAATGACTGGAAACAAAGATGGTGTGAATGAGATTGCCAATGATGTGGAGCCAGTTAATTTTCAGTAACGCTTTGAATTCTCAGAGGTTATAGTAGAATATTGTGATAAGACAATGTTCTGTAGAAGAGAGGGGGGCGGCGGCTTGATGTTTTTCTCTATTTATTTCAGCTCTATTGATCTAAGCATAATGTAACCAGAAAGAGGACTATAAGGCATGCACAGAATACGCTCCAAATGGAAATGTATGATTGATTGGCTGCATATCATCAGTTTTCAGAACCAGCTGTACGGATGTCACTATTACATATAAAAGCTCATCAAGATTAGAAGACGGATGGAATTGTTTATGCATTGTTATTGCCTTTATTACTTGCTGATGTTCATTTGCGGTGATTTAAATAATACAAATGCATTTTAAATCATTTAGGAGGCAAAGCGAACTTGAAACACTACACTGCCCTCTCCCCTGCAATGCGCATAGGAATCTAAGAAGCTGTCTTAAGTCAGACCACTGGAGCACCTAGTTCATTATTGTCAACACTGAGTGGCAGTGGATTTCCAGGTTTTCAAGTGGGGGTCTACCCTGGTCCCACCTGGACAGGTCTGGAACTGAACATCAGACCTTCTGCAAGCAAAGCATGCAGTCTCCCATCGAGAAGTTCCACATGAGAACTGCACCATATTAGTTCATCTAACTTTATCAGATATGCTCCCTGGGTGATAGGTGATCACTGTTAGTCTGAAAGAGGCAGCCTTACTTGCATGTAGGGTTTGCACCATGTGGAGAGGAGCCCTGATGGACCAGGGTTTCTGTCCTAGTGTTGGAAACCTCATCCTGTATCTTCTAAACTTCACCCTCTGTTTCTCTCTCTCTCTCCCTCTGAAGAGTATCTCTCTCTCCCTCTGAAGAGTATCTCTCTCTCCCAAGCTCTGAAGAGTATCTCATTCAATGATTCAGTGATTCTCCTCTATCCCCAACCATTAGGTGCCCCAGAGGCAATATTGAACTATATTTTAGACTGGGGGTACCCAACATTTTGGATCAGTGGGCACATTTAAAAATTTTAAGGGAGTGCCTTAAAAGAGCTACTTTTGGGGTGGAGGGGATGTGACATAACACAATATGGCTGTCACAGGAAGTGTGGCTTAACACAAAATTAGAGAGACAGACCTACAACCTAATGCTTACTACAGGTATGTCCCTCTGATCCTGATTATGGTAATCACATGACTTGGCCCGTCACTTGCCTGAAGGGATCCACAGAGCCAACTGTCTTGCCCAGGCTGATAGCCCCAGCCACGTCTTTTCGGGGAGAGATCTTCACACACACAGTGATGCAAATATCTCCGGATTTGGGCTAGCGCGTCTTGATTGCAGAATGTCAAACTGCAATAGTATCTGTGAAAATAATGCTGACAAATTACTGCCTAATTAACTTTGCATGAGAAAAAAAAGCTTCAAGGAACTTGAAGGTGTTGCTGAAGAAGCTATAAAAGTAGAGAAGTCAGGTAGATACTTTGGCAGCCACACATTTCACAAAGCAGAAAGGAAAAAGCGCAACTACACTATTAATAATTAAAATTAAATTAAAAAGTTGTGTAAGTGACGTCCAAGGGAGTATTTTTAGTTTATGAATTTTTTATCAGTTTTGATCCATAACATAGTCTGAATGATGTGAATACAGATATATTCGTGGAAGAGAATTGACATGGAACACAGCCTATTAGCGGTGCTACAGCTCAACAAGTATTACAAATGGAATGCTCCATGCAATGTTCTATAAAATGATGCAAATTGGTAAGCAGATGTATCTTCTTCTTTGGCGATCACTCGTAGCCGAGTAAGATTGTCCTCCATAAACACGGTTTTAACAATGGGTATGTCAATTAAAAACACAGGTTGGCAGAGATTCTCATCCCATATGGTAAGGGAACTTTATCACTTCTTGAGGCAAAGTGCCCTTAACCATCATGTAGCTCCATCAAACACTCCCAAGGAAGAAGCTGTGTGTGCATTCTCCTGGCCTGAAAACCTGGTCCGGGACAGTTGTGGAGGGAGGGAATGAGGCTTTCATCCCAAGGAAACATGCATAGGACTCTCCGTTTATTTTGCCTCCTACTGGATCAAACTTTGGCTTCTCGTGTTCAAAGCAAGGAGATTGTGGGAGTATTTAGATGCCACAAGTTGTTTTGCACATGTTGTTTGGTTAGAGACCTGCGCAGTGCTTTTTTTTCTTTAAAAAAAAATGTTTAGTGGTACTCTCATTTTCCTACTCATATTGAAATACTGCCCCTCAATGAGGCCAAACTTAGATTCACAAAATGTTTAGGGGTAGTCGTACCCCTGCGTATCCCCAGAAAAAAGCACTGGATCTGCATCACAAAATTCAGAGCAGTGCTAATTTTGAAGGATATTTGTGTTTTGGTTCACATACTGCTTTAAGAAGTGCAGATTAGGAAGCTTTTCATTAACATGCAAACGAAATAAAATGTATCGTCTATTTTAACCTCATGGCATGCAAGCCCCCCCCCCCAACTCTTTAGAAAACTACCCATTTAGGTGGACCCAATCAAACGCAGCCCAAAAGAACACTGAATGTATGTCCTGCATGTCCTGTTTCTGATTCTCTCTGACACTGAGCTTGCTTGGAGAGGAGCCACTGAGAAACAACAATTTTGAGAAACAGGAGGCAAGGTGGGATTTATTTAGACATGATTGACATCCTGCTCCTGGTTCTGTTTGCCTGCAACTCTGAATTGGTTGTCGCATTTAACCCTAGGCATCAGGCAGCGACTTTCCGTGAAGTAAGCACAATTCTGAAGATTCCTAAAGGAGTTTTATTCCAGGGTTGAGTCAGGTTAAGGAGATAAATGTAACTTTTGCTGAACATTACCCCCCTCAATTATAGATCATCCTGATATTTTATAATGTCTCCAAAGGGCATGGAAGAATAATATATATATATGTCAACTCAGTCTAGCCTTAGAAGAGTCGGTGATCTATGAGAGTCTGAAAAAATTAAAACTAAAACAAATCGTGGACTTCAAACCTTCTCAAGAAACTAAAAGGGTTTTTATGACTGGATACTTCTTGCCTGATATGAAAGGAACATTTCGTACAAAGATTACGATAATCAAGGACAAAAGTGGTAAGGACCTAACAGAAGCAGAAGACATCAAGAAGAGGTGGCAAGAATACACAGAGGAATTATACCAGAAAGATATGGAGGTCTCGTACACCCCAGGTAGTGTGGTTGCTGACCTTGAGCCAGACATCTTGGAGAGTGAAGTCAAATGGGCCTTAGAAAGCACTGCTAATAACAAGGCCAGTGGAAGTGATGATATTCCAGCTGAACTATTTAAAATTTTAAAAGATGATGCTGTTAAGGTGCTACACCCAATATGCCAGCAAGTTTGGAAAACTCAGCAATGGCCAGAGGATTGGAGAAGATCAGTCTACATCCCAAATCCAAAGAAGGGCAGTGCCAAAGAATGCTCCAACTACCGCACAATCGCGCTCATTTCACACGCTAGCAAGGTTATGCTCAAAATTCTACAAGGCACGCTTAGGCAGTATGTGGACCGAGAACTCCCAGAAGTGCAAGCTGGATTTCGAAAGGGCAGAGGAACCAGAGACCAAATAGCAAACATGCGCTGGATTATGGAGAAAGCTAGAGAGTTCCAGAAAAACGTCTACTTCTGCTTCATTGACTATGCAAAAGCCTTTGACTGTGTCGACCACAGCAAACTATGGCAAGTTCTTAAAGAAATGGGAGTGCCTGATCACCTCATCTGTCTCCTGAGAAATCTCTATGTGGGACAAGAAGCCACAGTTAGAACTGGATATGGAACAACTGATTGGTTCAAAATTGGGAAAGGAGTACGACAAGGTTGTATATTGTCTCCCTGCTTATTTAACTTATATGCAGAATTCATCATGCGAAAGGCTGGACTAGATGAATCCCAAGCCGGAATTAAGATTGCCGGAAGAAATATCAACAACCTCAGATATGCAGATGACACAACCTTGATGGCAGAAAGCGAGGAGGAATTAAAGAACCTTTTAATGAGGGTGAAAGAGGAGAGCGCAAAATATGGTCTGAAGCTCAACATCAAAAAAACCAAGATCATGGCCACCGGTCCCATCACCTCCTGGCAAATAGAAGGCGAAGAAATGGAGGCAGTGAGAGATTTTACTTTCTTGGGCTCCTTGATCACTGCAGATGGTGACAGCAGTCACGAAATTAAAAGACGCCTGCTTCTTGGGAGAAAAGCAATGACAAACCTAGACAGCATCTTAAAAAGCAGAGACATCACCTTGCCGACAAAGGTCCGTATAGTTAAAGCTATGGTTTTCCCAGTAGTGATGTATGGAAGTGAGAGCTGGACCATAAAGAAGGCTGATCGCCGAAGAATTGATGCTTTTGAATTATGGTGCTGGAGGAGACACTTGAGAGTCCCATGGACTGCTAGAAGATCAAACCTATCCATTCTTAAGGAAATCAGCCCTGAGTGCTCCCTGGAAGGACAGATCGTGAAGCTCAGGCTCCAATACTTTGGCCACCTCATGAGAAGAGAAGAATCCTTGGAAAAGACCCTGATGTTGTGAAAGATTGAGGGCACTAGGAGAAGGGGACGACAGAGGACGAGATGGTTGGACAGTGTTCTCGAAGCTACGAGCATGAGTTTGACCAAACTGCGGGAGGCAGTGGAAGACAGGAGTGCCTGGCGTGCTATGGTCCATGGGGTCACGAAGAGTCGGACACGACTAAACGACTAAACAACACTTCTTGCCTAGGGCTGAGATGAAAGGGCCCGTGACTTCCGGTCTGTCGCGGCGGAGAGAAGGACGCAGGGACTTCGCGCGCCGAAGTCCCTGGCTTCGCGGAGGGGGGGAAGTCCGCAGAGCGAGCGGACTCCCCGTAAAAGCACCGGGTAGAGAGTCCCGGTGACTCACGCGCCCAGCGGCTGCTCCGTTTTGCGGATCCCCCGCTGCCCAAGCTCAGTAGAGCGATCGAGAGCCGGCGGGGTGGAACCGCGGGAGCCATTTTGGGCTTAATCTTACCTCCGAGAAGTGAAGCTCCGAGTCCTGACCCGGCAAGCGGCGGATTCTTCCGAACAAAGTTAAAGGTTTCCATAAAGTAAGTGGAATTTTGATTACGGACTCTAAATTTAACAATTGGAAAAATAGGAGAGACTTTAAAGTAACGGAAGTCGGTCTCTTCCTAATGGAAAACTGGGAGGCGCTTTTAAAAATCTTAAGCCGAACGACGAAAAGCATTTGGAATTGTGGACCCGAAAGAAAGAAAGACTTTTTTGAACCCTCTCAATTCCCGAGTCCGGCACCCCTTGAGGTACAGCATTAAAAAGGGGGAGAGTGTTTTGACAGCTGTCAAAAGCTGTCAAACTGTCAAAAGACCGGGTGGATTTATTGCACTGTTGTGATCAGTAAAAATTGACTGAAAATGTGTTAGAACTATTTAACATTGGAACTAAGAATGGATTTGTGATTGAATCAAAAGACAAAGGAAAAGAGCAGCCAAAATGGAGTCGATCGTCTAAGGAAGGAATTTTCCAGCACCCTTTGTTCTCCACCTCCTGTTTGTCTGCGGTTAGGAAAAGTATGAAAACAAAGTACTCTCGAGCCTTCCAGGAGGCTGTGCTAAACTATCTACAAACATGGGAGGACATTTACAAGGAACGGCAACATCCCAATTTACCAGCAGCTGAGGTTGAAGTCCAAGTCCAGGACTTAGAGGAAAATTTGAATTTGGAGACTGTGGAGATTGAGACTGGTTGCCAGGAGAAACAATTTGATGAAAATTTTAAAGAGGACTTGGACTATAAAAAATATGATTGGGATGAAGCAAAGCATGGACTTCAAAAGGAAGAAAAACAAGCAGAGCAAGAAAATGAGAAGCAAAGGAACTTGAGGTTTAATGGACTTGAAGATCCTGGAGGGGTTGGAATGTGGGGTGATGTCAGTGAGGAATGGGAAAGACAGGGGCAGAGGGGGACAAGGGCCTGGAGACGGACATGGGAAAGAATGGGTGTGGGATGAAAATTTAGTTAAAAGTTTTACTTTTAGTTTTTGAAAGACGGTTTTCGAAATTTTGGCCTGTTAACGGAAATGCTGATCCAATTGGGGGGAAAGACTTAGGGAGAGGAGATGGAGTGTAAAAATGAAATAAAATAAGCTGGGTTTTCTGGAGGGAGACATAAGAACGGCTTAGGAAAGTATTTAAGTTAATGTAAATTTTTGTAAGTTAAGTTAGGTTTTTAGGCAGAAAGCTGCCTACTCTCCTCTCCTTACTCTGAGCTACTCAGTGGCAGGGAGTGTTCGGAGGGGTGAGGAGGGGATATAATGGAACCTTGGAAATGCTGTGCCCTACAGGTTCCTCTTGTGGCAGGAGGGGGCCTGTGGGAGGGCAGCATGGAAAAGGAGGAGGATTGAGTTAATATTATAAGAAAAGGATTTTAAACTGAAATAGAAAACCCGCCATAAGCTTCTAGATTTTGTTTAGGGAAAACCAGGAGGAAGACTATCGAGGAAGTCACAATTATAAGGTTAAGATAATAAGAATTGGGGAGTTAAAATTCTCCCCTACTATTGCTATGTGTATATTTGTTTAAGTATGTTTATGAAAGAGCTGGGGGAAACCAACCCTCAGAGCTCCTCCATTCCTGTCCCTTCAGTGGCAGGGGGGGGGGAAGAGGGGGGAGGAGGGAGGGGGGAGGTCAAACCCAGCTCACAATGGACCCCTTTTGATTCTCAAAGCGCACGGGTTTCACTGGTGGCAGAGGTGGACCAGTGGGTGGAGGGAAAACGAAGGGACAGTGTTGTATTGTATGTCTGTGTAGTTGTGTAGTTTGTTTAGTTTTGTTTGAAAATTAATAAAAATTATTATAAAAAAAAAAGAGATGAAAGGGCCCGAAACACAGGCTGCACAAAGATATCCTTCTTTCTTATTGGTGATTTTTTGGGGAGACAATGAAAAAAAGGGTGAAATGTTCACCTGTCTTACTGGTGGTGCTGCTCCTCATGGCAGTCTAGGTGGTGGTGGCCATGTTCCTTGCTCCTAAAGGTAAAGGTAAAGGGACCCCTGACCATTAGGTCCAGTCGTGACCGACCCTGGGGTTGCGGCACTCATCTCACTTTATTGGCCGAGGGAGCCGGCGTACAGCTTCCAGGTCATGTGGCCAGCATGACAAAGCTGCTTCTGGCGAACCAGAGCAGCACATGGAAATGCTGTTTACCTTCCCGCTGTAGCAGTACCTATTTATCTACTTGCACTTTGACGTGCTTTCGAACTGCTAGGTGGGCAGGAGCTGGGACCGAGCAATTGGAGCTCACCTTGTCACAGGGATTCGAACCGCCGACCTTCTGATCAGCAAGCCCTAGGCTCAGTTGTTTAACCCACAGTGCCACCTGTTGCCATACTTTTTTTCTTCAGTTACATGTTGCATGGTGCCAGAGGAAAGTCAGGAAGCATTACCCCAAAGGGCTGGCTCGGCATCATGATGATGCTACAGGGGTGGACTAATCTGTCACTTTCTGTTTCTTTCCATTTCTCTTTTTTTCCCAGTCTTAAGTTGAATTTGCTCAGTGGCGTAGTTAGCCGCTCGGGTGCCTGGTGTGACATGCGTGTCCTGCAGCCGGGGGGGGGGCTCACCCATGGGGGCGGGGCGCACTGCGTGGAGCCTCTCCACTGCCTCCCCCTCATTTCAGGCAGCACAGAGCCTCCAGGCGCCCAAGCCACCATGTCACGCATGGCTCGGGCACACTGCAGGCCCCACGGTATGTGCCGGCCCCCACAGTGTGGCGCCCAGTGCCAACCGCGTTTCGTTACATTTGTTGACTGAACTAAAAAGTTTCATGAGCCCAAATTATTATTAATAATTTTTAATACTTATATTTTTGTCATTTTGTCACTCATTGATGACACGCGAGGTGGCCCGCAGCCCCCCCCCCACGCCTCTTCCTCTGCCACTGAATTTGCTACACTTCTGCATCCATGTTCAACTTTTTTAAGCTTCTCATGCTAGTCTGTCAGTATTTGAGCATGCATTTTTCCTAATTTTTGCCTAATATACCCATTTTTGTGTGCATAATTTAATGCATGGTTCTATGCCATATGCATTTTATGAACACTGCTCCTTAATAGATGCATCTTTGTATACGTTTTGGCTGAGAAGTGTGAATTTCAAAAGACAGCTCCACTTTAGTTCACGTAGAGTTTCAGGAAGTATGAATGAGGTAACGTCACATGAAAATGCGAACCAAACCACCCCTAATTCTAATAGCCAATCAGATTTAGTTGTGTGATGACACCATAAAGTCAAAGCCAAGGGAGAAACCTCTAACTCTCCTGTAGGGTGCATGAAGACTAAGAAAATAAATGGGGTTGAGTGGCGTCAGGAAGAAAACTAAATAACCGCAACTAGCCATTTTAATAAGTGAGCACAAGGAGTCCCTTCATGAAAACATTCAACCACTGCTCTCCACATTCTTCATGTTGAAAATCTTTGAGGACATTTGGTACAGCACTATTCTAAAGCGAATATATCAGGTCTGTTTGCCTATATCAGTTGAAATGATGGGAGGGGTACTTTATTGGCAACTCTCAGCTGGTGCTCCCCAACCTCCAGCTTATTGTTTCAGGACAAAACTTTTAAAACGATCTGGAATAAAGTTCAGTGCAATCCTTCATTTCTGTTATCCCCTTGCCCCAATATGCTACCATGCAGTGGCAGACTTTGGGCTTTCAAGATTCAATGGTGCCCTGTGCGATGTCAAAATCTGCCTCCCCCCCCCCCGCCTTCCATTGTTCATCATTGTTGCAGCACCCCTTGTGGCGCCCTCTCAGCTCAGCATCCAGTGCTGGCTAACTGGTCACGCTCCCTTAAATCCAGCTATCTAGTGTGGCTTAGATGGTAGCTTAGTGGATAAGAAGGCTGTAATGGGAAACAGGAGAAGTGACCTTGAAGAACCACACGGGGTGTGTGGAACTGTTATGGATGTTTCCCACGGAAAGCAAAGTATTAAAAAATGTCTCATACACACACTTTGCACACATCAGTCTTCTGCATCCCCATCGAAAAGGATCTCAGACAGCAACAGTAAGCTTCTGTCCGAAGCCTTGGAGAACTGTAGCCACTAAAAGTAAATAATATTAGGTAGGCCGATGGTCTGACTTGGAGTAAGGTTGTAGCTTCACGTGTTCCTATGGAAGATTAAACTGCAAGTTAATTAACTTGCAAGTGAAAGGAGACACCACAAAAAGAGGCAAGGTATCTTCCTTTGGAATTACTCACCTGGAAAATCTCCGTGGGGCATCGGAGGGAGAATTATAGCCCCCAAACAGGAGCTTTATTATGCTGAATAATTAAAAGTTCTGCCCAATAGAGAGCTACTAATGACTTGACTTTCTGTTATCTGCCTGGGGAATTAATTGCCTTATTGGTATGTAGTGGGACTCCAACCATGCTCTAGTCCTGGGGGTTTTTTGGGGGGGGAGGAGTACATAATTAAACAAATTCAGGACTTTATTTCCATAGTCATGGTCATAAGGCTTCCTCTCATTAAGAGTCCCACTGAAGCCATTGAGACGAGGCATGGCAGCATGCACTGTGTCCTTTGCAAACTGCATCCATATGCCCACACCCTTTTCTATTTCACAAAGGTGTTTAGGCATGAAAGACAACAAACACATATGCTCCAACATTCTGCTGCTAAAAATGGGGATACTGGCTTCACATCTCCTTCCCACAGCCCAGGAAGCTTCTGCCAGGCTTAGGGAAGGAGGCACAATGCCCTGACAAGGTGCAAGAGCCCTCCCGCCTCCTTCCCAAAGATGGGCAAGCACTTCTTCCCAATGCCAATGGCGATGCAGGAGCTGCTTCTGCAGCCCCCGTTCCAGATGATGCAAAACCAGGGTGCCCGGGACAAAGACAGAGCCTAGGGCGCCTTCAAAGAAAGTGTGGCCGTCCTGCTTAAAATGGGGGCACTTGGAAGGTATGCAAACATAGATTTCTCACAAAAGCAAAGGACATGTGTTGGTTTTCGAGCAAATCAGATGACCTGGAGGATCAAGGTAAATAGAAGATGCAGTTATTACTACTGTGGAACATAAGTATGTATATTTAAATTGGTTTGGTGCATACGAGTGCAACAAATGTCTATAACGTTGATGATCGTGCAACATAACTCATGTGGCTGGATAGGACCGAATGTGGATCCTTGAAATGATCAGTGATTTGGTCATTCAGTTTTGAGACAGGACTTGTATTCATGGGTTATGGTCGGATGCTCACCTGAAGCTTCACAGTCCAGAACTAGCATTATCTGCCTCCTGCCACCCCCCCCAGCCTCTGCTGGTGTTCCTGCCAATGGGGTGGGAAGTGGTTGTTGGGGAGCTGCCTATTTTATTTGAATTCAGGGAGGTGGTGCTGGTACTTATCTTAAAAGTCCTAAAGGGCTTAGGACCCAGGTACCCAAAGGCACAATTCTTTCCATACCAGCTTACCTGTTTGTTAGTATTTTCTGTAGAAGCCCTGCTCCAAATACCCCTTAGCAGGGATGTAGGGATCATTAAATTCAATTTGCATTTATAGGCAAGTTTACTTAATTCCCTTAAATAAGATACAAAAATGCATTACAGTAGGGGAGACTGCTTTGGAAATATATATCTAATATATATATTATTTCTAATATATATCTAAGCCAAAATGTAGATATGATGAGGAATTCACCCTAAATTTGCTATTGAATTTTTATGAGGATTTTAAAACAAATGAACATACAAACTGATGTGGAAATGTGGAGAACTGAAGAATGCAAAGATGAGAAACTGAGAAAAACCAAAACTGACATATCCACTATCTCTACTCTTTAGTAGAGGTAGATTGTGCTTCTGGAAAGCAGAAAGTCCTTTCTGCGAAGGCACCCTGACTTTGAAAAACCCTCTCCTATAGTGTGTGTTTTTTGGGGGGGAGGGAGTATTTGCCTTTTGACTTGCATTTTTAAGTTGATTTATTGATTTTAAATGGAATTTATGTGAATTAGTTTTATTCACACTTTTCTGCACCACCCTGGATATTCTTTTATGGAGGGAAATATTTTTAATATATGAATTTATAGCATTTTTTAAACAGCTGTTGGGATATATATATATATATATATATATATATATATATATATGCATACATACACATACTGATTCCCCTTCTGGAAGCAAGTCTGCAACTTATAAGCTATTATAGTGTTTATGATGTGGAAATACGATCAGCCCAAGGTCTAGAAATCTATATCTTTGTGATGCCACAGAGCGAATACAGACACTTTTCTTCATCCTTCCTCCGTAAGCCTGCTGTAGAGCAGCTTGCTGAGAAATTGTTTAGCCGTTGCCTTTTATCCATTTTCTTTCCTGGTGGTAGCAGTCTGCTCACACTGAAAGTCCATCATCACTCAGGAGCAGGTCTCAAGCTCAGTGCAACTGACTTCAGTTAATAGCGCCTCATTGGACCAATGCAAAGTGTGTTTGGAGATCCATAGCCACAGAAATCCCCGTGATTCCCAAAGCTCCTAACTCTGGTGTGCAACTGTGAATAGTATCAGAGTGGAGAACCTGTGAAACTCTGGCACATATTTTGCATATGGAGTGGACCATTCCTATAATTCAGGAATGGGGAAACTGTAGCCCTCCAGATGCTGTTCCCATCAGCCTCAGCCAACATGACAAACAGTCAGGGATAATTAACTACTGGAGTCCATACCAACAACTGGAGGTCCAGAGGTCCCCCCTCCTCACTGTGGTGAAGCAAGTGACCATAAGCAATGTTTGAAGCAGCTTGTAAATGTTGCTTTGAATGTTCTCAGATTGAAAACCAGTGAGGGACATTGATGAACATGCCTCACAGGGATTCTGCACGGCGAGAGGACATAAGAATAAGGAGGTCTTTAGCATGATTTGGCATTTCTTTTTAGCCATTTGGGAACAAACAGATTACGGAGAGCTGCATGGATGTCTAAATAAATTAACTAGTTATCAAAGAGTAACAGAGCGACAGCAAAAGGTCAATGCACAATGTAACTCTCTCATTGACTTCTGCGAGAGAAGGAGTAGAATAAAATAAAAAAGGAGATCCCTTGTGCCTGGTATTTTAAAAAATGTGATAATAATTCTTTTTGAAGAATGTGTGTTTTACACAGACAATGTCTTTTTCATGTTTGGTTCTTTAATAAAGTAGCTAACGATCAGAAAAGAAAAGAAATGTGAGAAGAGTAGATGGCGATAGCTCCAACTCAACATTATAAAGGATGACTTTCCATGCTGGGAGCCGTAGCCTACAGAGGCAATTATTTTATCAAGGTATCTTGGGGAGAGCTGTCCTTTGTAAACAGCTCTTGTCTTTAGAGAAGACCTTTCTCTCCTCCTATAATTTTTTTCCATGCCTCAGTGACAGAACAGACATTAACTATGGGCTGAGATAATGCCAGGTGATGAATCCTTTTACTCCTGACCCCATAAATCAGCTGGCGTGAGTGTGCGCCACTTGGTGTAACAGTATGCCACTTTTAATTTGTTGCCACTGCAGTGCAAAACTAATTTTAGCACTTTGATGTTTGCTCCTTAGTGCGGCTGGCAAAGCAGCTCCCGGTGAAACAATACAGCAAGTGGCCTATATTTACTGGCAGAAGGCGAGCAACAGATAACTTGAAAATCACAGGTCAGACAGGCAGGAGGGGGTGGCAGTGCATTTAGATTAAAGAAGCAAAAAGTCAAACAATGACATTTTGACTTTTCTTTTCAAAAATCACAAGGCAGGTCATTGTTAACAGTTAGCATATGTTTGCACATCTTGAGGCGCATTCAACGCTGTAGCTCCACTGGCACAAAAGACTTCCGTTTTCTCAACAGAGCTTCTTCTTCCTCTCCTATTCCCTTTAGCCCTCTGTGCATCCTCAAAATCAGCTGTTAAGGACTGGAGAACCCTCTTGAGCAGTTTTGTAGGACCGTGGAGGCGAGATGAATAAGAAGCCCCTTTGCACCAGCAGGACTCTATGAGCAGAGCACGGGATACAACTCCTTGCTCCAACTATGACTGTTTCCTGGATTGTGATAGTCTGGGCTCAGTTGTCCATGCTCTAGTGATCTCCCACTTAGACTACTGCAATGCAGTTTTCTGGAGGGAGTCCCCCAAAAGGGGGGAGAGGGTGGGTGGGAAGGATCGTTGGATGGAAAATAAGGGGGGGGATGCAGAGGAGGTGCACCAGACGAAGGAGAGGGTTCCTGAAAGAGGGGGGCTGCTACTGATTTTGTCCTGGGGAGCTTTGATCGGGCAGTGATGAGAGTGGGGTGCCAAAAGGTGTCTGTCTGTCTGTTGGTCCCTCTCCCTCCTCCTCCTGCCCTCTTTCCCTCTCCTACCCTCACACACTCACTCACACCCACAAACACACAGGATGGCACGCACAGGGAGCCCCCTTAGCTGGATCCTGCATGACCAGGCGATCCGCTTGGCTGGGAACTGAAGGGGCGGAGAGAATTCACAAAGTTTCCAGCCAGACCAAAGCTCCCTCTCGCACACCTTCCTGCCTTGCCACTTGGCTTTCAATACGGCTCGGCTTAGCACTGTTTCAGGGTTGGGAAGGAAGGGAGGGAGATAAAACAACGAAAGGTTCTCCGAGAGAGAGAGAAAAGGCTGCCTAGATGGAGGCACCGCTGGCTGCTTCCCGAAGAAGAAGAAGAAGAAGAAGAAGAAGAAGAAGAAGAAGAAGAAGAAGAAGAAGCCCACTTTCAACATGGGTTGCCATACGTTTGGGTTTTCCTGGACATTTTTCAAGGGGAATTGAACATTCTGCCTGGACGCCATTTTCGGGTGCCAGTACCGGTGCTGTCCAGGATATTCCGGACGTATGGCAGTCCTACATATGAACCTTAGAGTCCTGCTGGATTAGATCAAAGGCAAATTAGTCCAACATCCTCTTTCTTACAGACCAGCCAGATTCCTTGTGAAAGCCATATAATTATTTCTCTCTTTGACATCTGATGGGAGGGCATTCCACAGGGTGGGCACCACTGCCGAGAAGGCCCTCTGCCTGGTTCCCTGTAGCCTCAGTCCTCGCAGTGAGAATATACTAAATTAAATGTCTTAGATAAAAAGATCTGCACACATTCGCAACCTATACTGAATTTTCACTGTATGTTTAAGAAAACCTCGGAATTTGATTTCATTGTTTATTTGACTTCAGTACCAATGCAACACATTTTATTAGCTAAATCACTGAAGCACAGATTATATTTGTTTTGGTTTTTTTCCATTGTGTTGTAGAATCATTAGGCTCAAAGCCAGAGGACAGCTGGCTTTTTTAAAAAGTCCCCAAAGCATAACTAAGCATTATTTTAAAATTCAACTTACAGTAAAACTCCCTTTGAGACATCTGAATGCGGAGGTTGTTTGCATGCTTATTTTGGGAGGTGGGGTGTAAGAAAGCATCCCAACAGGGAGTCTAGTGAAAGCATCTTTGGGTTGGGTCAAAGCCTTTTGACTGCAGGAGAGCATCAGATGGATGCCGAACATTCATTAGCTCCTTTGTTTCCATTCTTTGGCCAAGCACATGTCTTCTGCTTTTGTGCATCTCATCCCCCGGCAGCTTTCACCCATATGCAGCACACCACAACTAATGAAATGCACAATGCCCTTCAGGACTCAGGCTTATGTGCACCCACTAATTAGCTTCCTAAGGAAAGCTGGAGGTGAAACCTGGGAGTGAACAGTTCAGGCACAAGATTCATACAAGCAGAGAACGCGTTTTTTTAAATACAGATCGCCTTGCTCGCTTAGCATGAAGTTCTAAAGAGATCCCTTGGATTTATTAGGAACTTGTTAATTTAGGACAGATGATGCCAAAATAATACATCCCAAACAACAACAACAAAAGCCCTGTGAATCCAAACCTCGTCTGCTCCTCGCAAAAGAAAACAGGCAAAGAAAGCAGAAAACAGCCTTAAAGTCCTGTTCACTGAGAGGTTCAGTGGCATCCTTCCTGGCTGATGTTGAAAAGGGAGAGATATCAAAACAATATGCAGGGGAGCATCAAAGCAGCAAGCGCGGCAATATGTCAGGAGGCAGGCTGACTGAAGAGGGCTTCCTCATGGATCAGTGCTCGTCACCTGAGGAGAGGGAGGCACTCGGCCACAGATCAAAGGAAGCCATGTTTCCCTCAACTGAGTGCCTTCATAGTTTGAAAAGGTGCAGCCTGCTTCTTTTGCTCTCTATGTGCAGTTCTGACATTTTTTGAACACTCTAGCAGGGAGGCCCTAAGCAAAGTTTGAAATGAGCTGGAACTGCCTAGCAGCCGTGCAAAACTCAGTGGTTTCTGTTGTGCTTTTAAACTCAGAGGTTTAGTAACTGAAATGCCACTAATGCAAACAGCAGAAAGCCAGATTGGAGCACACACACACACACCAGCAAAAATCTATGTAACAGCACCATTCTAACCAGGGGCGTCGCAATGGGGGGGGTGATGGGGGCGGTCTGCCCCAGGTCCCACTCTGGGGAGGTGCCACTTGGTGCCCCCACTCCCGCAACTCCCAAGCCGAGCCTCCAGCCTCCTGGTAAAAAGTCCGCGCCAAGCGGAGTCGCAGGGGTGGGGGCGCCAAGTGGCATCCCCCCCGCACCGTGCGGATTGGAGTCGCTGAGGGGGCAGCGATACCCCGCTACGTAGCGATGCATGCATCGTTACGTAGCGACACCGCCCCCCCCCGAGTGCATGGCAATTTGCCACCCTGGGTGTTGCGGCGTCTCACTATGCCCCTGATTCTAACCATGTCTACTTGGAAATAAGTCCTGTTGAACTGAATGGGGCTTACTGCCAGGTAAGTGGTAAGCTAATATTGCAACCAACCCCACTGTAAATCAAAGTCTGTATGTCGGAACAAATATCATTGCTGTCATTCTGTTCCTTAATATGCATTTGCCTCAACACATTGCCTAGTTTATCCTACAAGTTGAGGATCATTTACAGATAAGAATAGATTGAGATGTATGATTCTGCAAAAGTCAAAGGCCACTGCAAAAGAAAGATAGTTTATGGTGTTCAAGATGGGGAGGGGGGAAAAGTTTATAAAATATCTGAAACAAAATAATGCTGCCTGAATAACTCTCTGGGCCATCAGGCTTTTGATAGTCAGCATTCTGTCACATTATTTATTATTGTTATTGTTATTAATTAATACTTATTATTTCCTGGGTGCCTGAACTTTCTTAAAACTGCATGATATCCTTGGCTTGCCTTTCCTGTAAATGCATGCTGGGAAATCTGTCTTTTGTGCTCCCGACAGCATACCATCATTGAAGGTTTACATGAAGTATTTTTCACTTTTGAAGACATGAATGTGGATTTTTTAAAGAAAGGTAAAAACGAAATCTGTTAGTGCACTGACTGTAGCACTCCACAGCCATCCTCCCGACCCCCCCCCCCCGCCATTAAATTAAAGCCCAATACATTATGAATTAAATTCTTCCATGGTCCCTTTTCAGATCAGAATGGGTGAGCAGCTGGGGAGGCTGCAGCACACTGGAGAAATGTTTAGCAGAAAGAAAAAGGCGCACATCACCTTTGGCCATCTCACAACAATAAGGAAAGATGAGCCCATGACAACCAAAATTATGAAGACATTCTAAAGTGCCCTGTAAATGAGCTAGAAAAATGGAAGCCCTTTTCATAGGGGAAGAAAATCATCAAGTTTTGGCACAGCAGCACTGAGCTTTAAGTTACCACCAAGTTCTAATCAATCAAGTAAAGAAGCGATGCACATGTGTGTGAGTTGGCCCTAGGACGTCACGAAGCCCATGAATGTGATATTGACTAAGATTTGTCAGCAACCATTTTCTCCTGCAAGCCAAGTTCCTCCTTAGGCTATTTCATGATGTACCTATTGTTATTCCTCGCTTCTCTTCCCTCCCCCTTGGTATTTTTCTTCTACTTCTAGCTTCGTATCTCCCTTTTGCGATTTATAGCACTTTCTTCCTGGAAGCCTAAGGTACGGTATCCCAAAATGTGCTTTGCCTAAAGAGCTGTTCCATCTGTGAAATGCTGAAATGAAAGGGTGTTTTATTTGTACAGAAGGATAATAAAAAGATCTCGCTGTATTGCTGAGCACATCCTATCTGACTTCCGTCACTGTCTTCCCATCTGTTTTGCAGTTCTTTAATGAAATAAATGGCTCGACAGATCACCACATTTTAACAATAGTTATCAACTAGGGCACGACAGAGAGTTGACAGTCAGCACACAATAGTGTTGTCAGGGCTATTTAATTGTCTTCACCAGAAAAGGTAAAAAGATCAAATCTGGGAAAGGCCACTTGCATGGACATAAATGACTACTGTATTTCTTTTAATCAGTTTCCAAGTTGCCTGACAGTATATTGGGTTCCCTGCCTCAAGCCACTTTCTTAGCTGAATAAATATAAATAAAAATAATAAAAACGGAAGAACAAAACCCTTTCGACACTGAAATTAAACAGGTATTTTATTCGATAGAATGCAAATTTTATTGTATGGTTATGAATACAACAAAAGCAAATCAAAACATCAAAATCATACACCAAGCACCAAATGAAAATATATGGAACATACTCAAACTAAGCATGGAATGATCATATTGCGTATAAAAGTCAGAGGAAAGAAACTGAAAGATATTTAAGAAACTGAAAAATAAATTATGTCTGAGAAGGATAAACTTGATAATTAGAGCATAATGAACAATTCTGGAGGACCCCAGTTTAAATCTCAAGTCACCAAGAGTTCACTATCTAGTATTAGGAAAGTCACTTTCTCTCAGCTTCTATGCTCTTCGTGTAGTAATATCTTTTCATGCTTTTGTTATGTTCAGACTAGACTACTTTAACATGGACTACATAGAGCTGCCCCTGAAGATAATCCATACATTTCAATAAGTTAAAAATTTGTCAATAGCTATGAACAGATCAGCCTATTTCTGTATTTGTATCCATAGCTGCCAAGTCTCCCGTTTTTGGCGGAGAAACCCCCGGATTTTAATCCGTTTCCTGCTGGTCTCCCGAATTGAAAAAAATCCTGGAAATCCCCTGGATTCCCTACCCGCCAGGGAGGCTCCATTTTGGGTGCTGGCACCGCCTGATTTCCGGTGCCCAGACATGGGTAGAGCGGCACCAGAAGTCGCTTCTACACATGTCGGGAAATGTGTAGAAGTGACTTCTGGTGCCGCTCCGCCCATGCTTGGGCACCAAAAATCGGGTAGAGTGGCACCGGATGTTGCTTCTACGCAACTTCCAGGCATGCGCAGAAGCGACTTCCGGTGCCGCTCTGCCTGATTTTCAGTGCCCAGGCATGGGCGGAGCGGCACCGGAAGTCGCTTCTACACATGTCCAGAAGTTGCGTAGAAGCGACTTCAGGTGCCGCGCCGCTGATGATCCCGCATTTTTCAGCGGGAGACTTGGCAGCTATGATTTGTATCACATGCTTGTTCTGTTCCATTTCTGCATTAATCTGGATTTTTTATATATATAAAAAGGGGTGTGTGTTTCCATTTAAATACATGTTTCCATTTAAATACACATTGCAATATCTATTTTCTCTCAAAATACCCAATTTTCAATCTATTTTTCATAAAATATTCATTTTTAAATCTTGTATATTTGTGTCTCCCTGTGTGAGTTTTGAGCTGAGAACTGTGTTAAAAGATTCAGGAAGTAGGAAGGCTGGTGGGGAACCAATTTCCAATCCACACATGAGTCTGAAGGGTGGAGATCAATGGTGTTTGTACTGAAAATTTCAGAGATCACATCCCTTAAGCAGATTGCTTGGGTATTACATCAACTTCGTTGGTTACCAATATGTATCCAGGGTGAGCTCATAGCAGGGATGGGAAAGAAATTCAGTTCAGCTCACATTTAAGGCGAACTGACTCAATTCGCATTTTCTGAAACAATTCAAGAACAAAAACACAGCCATCCTATGTAATTTGCACATCTCCAAAGTTTGCAATCCAGTTTTCCAACAAGTAATTTGTACAAAGATGCATATTGGGCTCCTTTGGGAGGAAGACAGGGTTGAAATTTAATAAATAAAATATATTGGAGTAAAGCATTTATTACAAATGTATAAATGGGTGAAAATAGCTTATAAAAATGCATTTTTTGACTCCACTGATGCATTTGCATCTTGCTGATCTGCCCACTGCCTCCTCAGACCCATAAGCAATGCACCCACCAGGAAGCTCGTGTAGTAGCTCAAACCTAACTTCAGAGAGAGAGAGAGAGAGAGAGAGAGAGAGAGAGAGAGAGAGAGAGAGAGCCACCTTGAATATCCTGTATAAAAATGTGGGATTCAAAAAACTATTAAAATCAATATATGGGGATGAGTAATATATAGTAATATATAATAGTTTATTATTTTACCCCACCCATCTGGCTGGGTTCCCCCAGCTACCCTGGGTGGCTGCCAACAGAATATCAACATCAGCAATAAAAAGTAATAAAATATCAAACATTAAAAACTTCCCTAAACAGGACTGCCTTCAGACGTCTTCTAAAAGTCAGGTAGTTGTTTATTTCTTTGGCATCTGATGGGAGGGCATTCCACAGGGCGGGCACCACCACCGAGAGGGCCCTCTGCCTGGTTCCCTGCAACTTGGCTTCTCGCAATGAGGGAACCGCCAGAAGGCCCTCGGCGCTGGACCTCAGTGTCTGGGCAGAACGATGGGAGTGGAGACGCTCCTTCAGGTATACTGGGCTGAGGCTGTTTAGGGCTTTAAAGGTCAGAGCCAACACTTTGAATGTAGGTCTTTCAGGACAGGTGTTATATGGTCTCAGCAGACACTCCCAGTCTAGCTGCCGCATTCTGGATTGATTGCAGTTTCCAGGTCACCTTCAAAGGCAGCCCTACGCAGAGTGCATTGCAGTAGTCCAAGCAGGAGATAACTAGAGCATGCACTACTCTGGTGAGGCATTCTGCGGGCAGGTAGGGTTTCAGCTTGCGTGCCAGACGGAGCTGGTAGACAGCTGCTCTGGACACAGAATTAACCTGCACCTCCATGGACAGCTGTGAGTCCAAAATGACTCCCAGGCTCCACACCTCGTCCTTCAGGGACACAGTTACCCCATTCAGGACCAGGGAGTCCTCCACACCTGCCCACCCCATTTCCCCAAAACAGTTCTTCTGTCTTGTCAGGATTCAACCTCAATCTGTTAGCTGCCATCCATCCTCCAATCTCCTCCAGGCACTCACACGGGACCTTCACTGCCTTCACTGTCACCGGATAACAATGACAGCAGTGGAATTAATGACCGTCTACCTTATAGGGTAGTTGAAAGAGCTACTGAGTTAATGAGAAGTGCTTTGAGCTCAAAGAGGAACAGCACGCTGTAGCGTAAGGAGGCCTAACAATGGCAATATTTCCATTAGTATTTCTCCAAAGTGAACAGGGACGTTCCTGCAAATTCAGGAAGCTGCCTCATTAGTGCCTCAGTTTAACCCTTGCCGCTGCTGCACTCTCTTCTCAATGGAGACCTCTGTGAAGCAGCAAATTTGGCACTTGATGAGAAGCGAGCCGGCGCCTATCAGTGGGGCTCCTCTGTGGTCCCGCCAAAGCAACTTGTCAGAAGGACAGCCAACTGCTTCCTCAGAAGGACGGCCAATTGCTTCCTTTACCTTTGTTCGCGGATAATGCCATACACACTGAGCTCACCGGTTTCATCAAAACTTGTGGAACAGCTCGCCAAGGCAATCTAGCACTTGTTGTACAGAGAAAAGATGGGAAATTGAGTCCTTCGCAATTGACAGTGCAGGGTGGCCCTTAAAAAATCTGAATTAATGTTGAGTTAAGTGGGCCATTTGTGCGACACTGTAAAGTAGGTAGCATGTTCAATGGGATTGTGAAGGATGAAACGCAATAGTTAAAAACCTGAAGTAGCTACTGTGCTGAGGTTTAATGAAACTGCATAATGGGATACTTTGCTTCACACACACAAATACTACAGAAGCCAATTACAGAAGGCTGTCTTCCACTGAGCCATAGGAAAGAATTTTGGGCTGGAAATGGCAAAGTCAACTATTAAACATAGTATCTGGGAGAATCTCTGCTGTGGAAATTGAGAATTGTGCACCAAGACTAGGTACTGGGTTTTGTACAATAAGGGAGTGGCTAACCTGTTCATTGCATTGTTCTGATCCCACTGTGAGCTACATGGTATTTATATATTTTTTGAATTTATTTAAATGACAAAAAGTGTGCGGGACATTTCTTACAGTTTAATCAAAATAGATTGAAATCCACTTAAAATGGACTGAATAGAAAATCAAAAGTAATTGTAATTATAACACCTACGTACATTTATCTAGTGATGCCTCTTTCGGTTGCTGTGAAATATTCTTTTCAAATTTTAGAAAATAAGATGTGGGTTGGATAGTTACAACCTAGCACAGTTTCCCTTGAGATGTCAGAAAGCACTTCTAGAATTTTCATGACTCAGAGCCTCTGCTATTTTATACCTCCTCATCTGTAATTCAAACGTGAAACTTGTTTTGTCTTGAGTGCGCATACAACTTAAAAATCACTTTCTTCTGCTTTCTGCCCTATAAGAACATTTGCAAGTGCTCCAAAAATTGCACGAGAGAGGCTCGACGGCACTTTTAATGCCATCTGTGAGAGCACCCTTTCCCCTTTTTATTCCTAAATCATTTCTGAAATGGGTTTAAATACTTTCTGAAAATGTGTCCCTTAGGTACTTAGGAGGATTCACTTATAATGAGAGATTAAAAGGCATAAATATATATAATTCATCCAAGCTCTGACTAAGGGGAGACATAAGTATCCATAAATATTTGACGGCTATAAACACCAAGGAAGGCCATGAATTATTTACACTGGTACAAGAGAAGTATCAAGGAGTAACGGGGTGGAATTTAAGGGGGGGGGAATTAAGCCTGCCTTTTGACAGGGAGATTCTTCAAAAAATTTTAGTGTGAAATAATTTACATCTTGAAAGTGAGACATTTTAGCCTGCTCTTGCATAAATGGCATAAAAATCCCAATCCACTTGCAGGGCCAATAAAAGACATTGTGCCATTAGAAAGCAGCAGCATCGGTGTTGCTGTCCCTTCTCCTTCTTTCTCATACCTACTAACACTCCTCCTCCCCTCCTCCCCGCATTTACTGTTAAAGTATTTGGACGCTGCTAACACGAAGGCAGTGCAGGTAGGGCAAGCCTCCAAACACTCTGTGCCTCACACCGAGAAGGGCCTCCCTTACAGTCAATGCTGCTGCCCCTTTTCTGTCTAGAAATTCACTTTTAAAATTTAGAATCATAGAATCATAGAGTTGGAAGAGACCACAAGGGCCATCCAGTCCATCCAGTCCAAGCAGGAAACACCACCAAAGCATTCCTGACATATGGCTGTCAAGCTTCTGCTTAAAGACCTCCAAAGAAGGAGACGCCACCACACTCCTTGGTAGCAAATTCCACTGCCGAACAGCTCTTACTGTCAGGAAGTTCTTCCTAATGTTTAGGTGGAATCTTCTTTCTTGTAGTTTGAATCCGTTGCTCCGTGTCCGCTTCTCTGGAGCAGCAGAAAACAGCCTTTCTCCCTCCTCTATATGACATCCTTTTATGTATTTGAACATGGCTACCATATCACCCCTTAACCTTCTCTTCTCCAGGCTAAACATACCCAGCTCCCTAAGCCGTTCCTCATAAGGCATCGTTTCCAGGCCTTTGACTCTGACTTCCTTAAAGGCTTGCAGCTGGCACACGATGGCTAATTTTAAAAGAGAATTTCCAGCTGCTGTGGAAAAGTGGTGGCAGTGCAAGCCTTGTCCTTCTCTTCCCCTGCCCTAGAATGCCTCACCTTGAGGAAGGACCCCTGTCCTCAGATCAAGGCACACATGCCAGGGAGCCCTGTAAGAGCTGGGAGGGTAGGTGGGCAGGTGAACTTGTCGGTGAGGCAAAAGAAGTGGGAGCCTGGGCTCCACTCCTTTTGCTGCTGCTGTGCCTCAGGTTGTCTAATGGCTGTGCTTTGTTTCTCAAACAATAGTTGCTAGGGTCCAAAAAAATCCTTGGCTATAGCCCCATTATCCCATGTATGTGGCAGTTGGCCTTGCTGATTTGGTGAGAAAAGGCGTTTTATATGTGCACTTCTCTCCTTATTTTGCTTTTTAAAAAAATCCAAGGCAATGCTAGCAACGAAAGAAGGCTGTGGAGCACCAGAGTTAGGGTTTATAATCCAAACTGCCTTTTGTGCTTTGCTTTCCAGGCACAGGTCTGGGCCTTAAAGCTCCATGTCCAAGCAGTTTTTTTTTCTTTTTGTCCCAGTGCTTTCCCCTGGAAAACTCACATTTTACAGCTGAATCCGAGCTGCAGAAAACTCGATTGCCATTTGATCCAATTCAGCAGTAAAGAGCGGGTTTTCATGGGGAAAGCGCCAGGACGAAAAAAACAACAACACTCAGACATGGAACTTTAAAGCCCAGACCTGTGCCTAGAAATGCAGCACAAAAGGGAATCTGGATGAGCCCTTAGTTAGCCTCAGTGCCATTTTTTCTTGAAAAATAGGTGCCAGAACTCGCCATGAACATCTGTCTTGTTCTCTTTGAATGGCAATGGTACCCACCTGAGAGGTGCCGGAACTGAGTTCCAGGGAAACTGAGTTCCAGGGAAAAAAACCCTGGTTAGCCCCAGAAACCCCTCTGTTTTTCAGAACAATCATTGTAATGCACGGGGGTGGGGGTCGAATATGTACCGACTTCTGTTATATGCAACTTCCCATACCAATAGGTCAGCCAGTAAAAACTTACAAGCAGTTCCCTTTGCCCACATTCCTGGGATCTCTGCTGACACATTTAAATGAGTCACTGCTTCCAACAACTAAAGAGCCCTACTCATTGTTACAGGGGAGAGATGGCACTGGATCCATCAGGCAGGGAACTTTCCCACCTGCCTGCTCCTCTGCCCCCCATATGCTCAGACATAGCCAGTGTGCCATAGCAGCTATGGTAGAATGTCGGCTTAGGACCTGGGAGACTGGGGTTCAAATCCCCAGTCAGCCTTGAGGCTCACTGGGTGACCTTGGTCCAGTCACTGTCTCTCAGCCTAACCCCCTTAAGTAGGATAAAATGAGGAATGAAGAGTGGCACATCAGGGTCAGTGCCTGTGCCACAGAAAAAGTGGGTGTAAAACACCAGGGCAGCCTCATTGGCACCAAGAGATGCTCTCCCTGATGAATCGTCTCACCCCAGGAGCTCAGGCAATGAAAATCCCGTTCCGTAACAGTTGGACAGAGATTTCTTCAAAAGGGCGATGGCACAATTTCCCCCCAGCGTAATTCATGTGAGCAAAGCAAGACGGAGGCAAAGATTCAACGAGGGCGAGTTGGAGAAATCTGGCTCAAAAAGAAGAGCCTCTCTCAGACATAATGACAACGGTTTTCACAGAAAGTGCAAGGTACAGTAAATTTTAATAGTAACTGCCCTCAGAGGTGCACTGCAGTAATGAGGCCAGTATGAAAGGAGTGCCATTAATTATGTAATCAGCATTAGGAGAGATTACCAAGAAAAGATAGGGCATTAGAGACTGAGCATGTGAGAAA
This sequence comes from Zootoca vivipara, assembly GCF_963506605.1. Lineage (NCBI taxonomy): Eukaryota > Metazoa > Chordata > Lepidosauria > Squamata > Lacertidae > Zootoca > Zootoca vivipara. The sequence goes on from NC_083278.1 coordinate 69,616,717, forward strand.
TGCCATTTATAGGTCCTTACCCAGGGCTGGCAAGCAAAAATGTGCCGCTTTGTCAGTTGGCTTATGTTTGCTCCACTGTAGTTAAGGGACAGCCCATCTTGTTAGAAATTGATGAAATTATCACCTTAGAAGATGGTGCAGGATTATGGGAAATGGGCTAGAAGCAAAAAGACTTCAATGAAGTATATAGTGGTACCTCGGTTTACGAACAGCCCTGTTTATGCACTCTTTGATTCACGAACTCTGCAAAACCGGAAGTAGTGTCCCGGTTTGCGAACTTTACCGCGGTCTACGAACGGAAGCGGAATGGTGGAAGGGCACCGGCAGCGGGAGGCCTTATTAGGAAAAGCATGCCTTGGTTTAAGAACAGATTTGGTTTAAGAACGGACTTCAGGAGCAGATTAAGTTTGTAAACCAAGGTACCACTCTCTCTCTCTCTCTCTCTCTCTCTCTCTCTGTGTGTGTGTGTGTGTGTGTATGTGTGTGTGTGTGTGTGTGTGTTGGAATCTACACACATTTTAAAATCTTGTGAATGCTTCTTTAAAAATTGTTTTGAAAAATGCATTGAATTTGCTATTGCTCACTGTCGCCATCTAGTGTCACAATTGTATATTGCACTTTACAACACATTCAAAATGTTTTATTTGCAGCTGTATATGGGATGCGGGTGGCGCTGTGGGTCAAACCACAGAGCCTAGAGCTTGCCGATCAGAAGGTCAGTGGTTCGGATCCCCACGATGGGGTGAGCTCCCATTGCTCGGTCCCTACTCCCGCCAACCTAGCAGTCCAAAAACACGTCAAAGTGCAAGTAGATAAATAGGTACCGCTACAGCGGGAAGGTAAATAGCGTTTCTGTGTGCTGCTCTGGTTCGCCAGAAGTGGCTTTGTCATGCTGGCCACATGACCTGGAAGCTGTACGCCGGCTCCCTCAGCCAATAATGCGAGATGAGCGCGCAACCCCAGAGTCAGTCACGACTGCACCTAATGGTCAGGGGTCCCTTTACCTTTATGCATGTACAGTTTACCCTGGAAGTTGAATGGAATCTATTCCAGAAGTCCATTCGACTTCCAGGGTACGGCTGTACCGTTCAATTTCCAAAATATTCGAAAACCAAATCACGGCTTCTGATTGGCTGTAGGAAGCTCCTGCACCTAATCAGAAGCCGCAGAATTTGGATTGTAAAGAACTTTTGCAAACCGGAACAATCACTTCCAAGTTTGTGGCGTTCGGGGGCCAAAACATCTGAGTTCCAGGACTTTTGGGATCCAAACTATATGACCTTTTAAAAAAACTGATTTCAAATAGAAGCCATCTTCGTGAACCACTCCACCCAATTAATGTTTTGTAGTCCTCCCGAGTCCCCACCAATTTTGGAAATGGTAAAAAATAAAATAAAGTAGACACAGTGCTCGGGTAGGCAGAGAGATGTAAACCTGAGGGAGATGTGAATCACCCCCTTCCCAGTCTTCAGACCAACCATTTCATGATCGGGGAAAGGAAGATAACCCCCTCTCAGCTGAACTACATGGATCAGCTGAGGAAGGGCTGTGTGAATTTAGTTCTTGGTGGGGGGTTAGCTATCCCTATTCTCCTGCCACATTAACTGCAGCTATTCCACTTCATTACAGGCCTAAAACCTATCCTAGTTGAGCTAGAGTTCAATCAGATTGGGATGCAGGCAGGACAGAGAGGAGATAAGGAAACGCCAAGGAACAGACAGGAGGAAATTCTCTCATTCCTGTTGTCATACTTGATCACAGACTGGATCCCCCACCCCATTTTTTGTTTTCTTTCTTCTAGAGGCTAGATAAAGTACACTAAAAAGATAAATCCAATACAAATCCAGTTAGAAAGATATACTGCAGGCAGCAAGCAAGAAAATATACTTGAGTCAATAATTCCTAATAATGGACATTGCCAGAAGGACTGTCATTTACAGTAGAACAAGACTAGATTTTTACTCCTATATTAGTGAACCACTATTTTCACTCCTAAGCAGGGATGGTACCAACTTTTGGAATTTGTAGAAAATGGTGCATAGACAGCAGCAGCAATGTGACTAGTTTGACAAGTAAAATGCAGGGGGGTTTTTTGGTAAAAGGTTCCACTAATGAACCTCAAAACATACTAATAACATATTCTTTAACTGTGGGAAACTGTGGGAAATCTAGAGTGCATAGCTGTCAAGTTTTTCCTTTTCTCGCGAGGAACTGAGCCCTGTTTGTGAAATATTCACATAGGATTGTTCAAAATTGGCACAGATAACCTGGTGTCAAAACCACAGCAATACAACTGCAATGTGCTTCAGCACATAAAGCCCTGAGATTTCCAGCTATGGACTTTATTAGTTGCGTATATCACAAAGTTTTTAATTACCATCCATGGAAGCATGTCAGACAGCAGCTATATTTGCAGCTTCTTGATGCAGAGCAGAGATTTTAGTAGTATCTCCTCCTCCACCACCACCACCACCCTTCAAAAACCTGGTTCTGCGGTCAGGACCTTCCTCATAGACATTGTTGAAGGAACTTCACTGTGCTGGAGAAACTCAGAAGTCATTGATGGTGCTCACTTGTGGGTAGAGAGGATATTCATTTGCCCCAATCATTCTGTCCCTTATTGTACGTGATGACTATCAGACTTTGAAAAGCTGGTAACATTAGACGAAGTTCCTCATTTTATTGAATTAATTAAACTGAATAGTTTCAACGGGATTTTAAATAGATGTGCAATTAGTTGTTATTGTTTTGAATTTAATTTATTGCAGGCAGCAACCATTTTGCGTGTGTCCAATTGATGCACGACCACCAAAATGTGGGTCCTTCTGGAAGGGGGGGGGGAAACTTAAACACGTAGCAGAGTTTCCCCCAAAATAGACCAGAGGCAATTGTACTTCTTCATCCAGCAGAGCTTTACTTGCTACTGGAGGCAAAAAAGCATAATGGTCACAAATCCAGTACATTCAGGATTGACACAGTCCATAAAAAAAATCTAGTTGCAGTACTTACAAAAAAACTTATAAACTTATAACAAGACTAAACCTTAACACTAAGCATACCATGTACCACACCAGAAGGAAGAGAGATAGAAAGTAAAACCCAGGCTCCTTCTGGCCTATATTTAATATAGTCAGCATAACCTCTATTGGAAGAGATAAGAGAACCAGTTCAAGCCAGCTGTACTCAACTTCTCTGAAGGTATAACCCAAATAATCATGAAGCTTCTTTCATACAGAGAAGCTTCCAGTAGCTCCCAGAACCCTTTTGAATTATTCAGAATAGGAAAGATTTCTACACATTAGATCAATACTTTCTGCACTAAGAAATGCAAAATTACAGAAACCGGGGACGGTGGGGGACGGGCTTATGCACTCTCTGCCAATGCGTGCAGGGTCAGGAACGGAACCCCCCCACAAAATTGTCTCTGCCTGAATTATCTTCCTTAGTGGGTCGTGCAAACCACTATTCAGGATAATTTTTATGGGGTAGGGAGAACTGGCAATGTGTTTACGGAAAGGGGTTGGAAGGTGTCTTGCCTTAGTGTCCTCCAAAAGCTGGGACAGACACTGCTCAGAAGCAAGGTTCATTGCACAAGGACTGCTAAATAGAAGACCTTGGCGGAATCTGGAGCAGGGCCTCTTCAGAAGGAAGGGCTCACAAGAAGACATTCCCTGAGGTGAGCAAGATACAAGTCATTTAAAAACTGGTTTTGATTTTTAGCAATAAATAAATACATAAAAAAGACTGGCCCTTTGAAAAAAGATAGAAAAGAATCCTGTTGAAGGCAGCCAGTTGCACACTCTTTTATGAACGTGGTCCATACTCTTCTATTTGATACTTGTGACTGAAAAAAAAAATATGACCTTCTGCAGTTTTTAAGAGGTCAAACAAGCAGAAAACTCTACTTGAGGGGGAAAATGCATTTAGGTTCCCCAGACTCTGAAAAAATATCTAAACTCAGGGCATGCTATCCCATTATATACTTGTATTTTGTGCTAACTTACCTCCAGTAGGTGACTTTGCCATATTGATGGAGTGCAAGGAGTGTGAAATCCGTGATCAATGTGCCCAGAAAGCATTCAAGCAACCAAAATATTTCTCTTTTCTTCTTCCTTTGTACCTACTTTGGGGTAAATTGCCAGTACTTCTGCACAGCACACTGGAGTTGTGAATGTCAGGGATGTATGTGTGTTCCCTTAGTGTGTTCTGTTAGCCAGCCCTGGCTGTTTCGCTGCATTGAGGCAGCGCAATAAAGAACCGAGAGAGATATCCCCAAAGAAGCGGCCTTTGATTGTCTCAGTCCCTGAACCTAAACGCTGGTCATTCTTTTCTCTGGATTGCATTTAAAACTCCAGTCAATCAGTGGGCACTGACTAATGCACCTTGACATCACAGAATGCATTTCCTTCCATCTTATTCACATTTCTGTTAACGGACGAGGAAGTGCTGACTTGGTGGAATCAAGGCAGCAATTTGTAAATGACAGATGAAAATGGAATGAAAATCCCAGCCCAGTACAGAGGGCAATCATTTCCGTGCTTTTCTTTGCTATTTGTATGACTATTGTACACAGGCACACACAGGTGGGGAAGGAACTTGGCAAACTCCATTTCCAAACTGGATTCGCCTGATCCACATTGCCCAGACCAATGTGCAGATTAGAAGTAGGTCCACTTTGGAATCTGCACTCCTCCCAGATTCCATTACAAGGGATTGGAGGGTGATATCAGTTGCTTGGAGAAGTGGCTAGCATGGGGGGCTGTTCGACAGTGGAAAGGTCTCCCTCGGGAGGTTGTGGACTCTCCTTCGTTGGAGGTCGGATGGCCATCCACCATGGATGGTTTAGCTGAGATTCCTGCATTGCAGGGGATTGTGTTAGATCAGGCATCCCCAAACTGCGGCCCTCCAGATGTTTTGGCCTACAACTCCCATGATCCCTAGCTATCAGGACCAGTGGTCAGGGATGATGGGAATTGTAGTCCAAAACATCTGGGGGGCCGAAGTTTGGGGATGCCTGCGTAAGATGATCCTTGGGATCCCTTCCAACTTGACAATTCTATGATATTATGTAGTGCAAAGGATGCCACCATTTCCCTAGGGGTGATGGGAACTGATGACACACGGTCAGAGCCAACACAAGATATTTTGGCACCTGAGGCGAACCACAAAATTGTGCCTCTCAAGGAAGAAGGGGGGTGAGTGAATATCTATAGCAAGAACAAGGGAAGAATAGCGATCTGCCTCGGGATCGGCTGCCCCTGTGGATCTTGCCGCCTGAGACAGCCGCCTCACCCAGCCTCGTGCGTGGGCTACCCCTGCATGCTGTTACATTCAGGAAGATTGTATTGGGTGGGTATGTAATGGCTGCCCAGTGGCTCTCTACAGATTGACATGTTTTCCTCTGTGCAATCTGATTGAGAATGATGACATGTCACAATCGCTCCAAGGAGAAATTGCAGCACTAATTTCAATGTACATGGCAGCTGGAGCCCCATATGCTAGCCGCTGCTCTGTGCAGGTAGTACTGTTTCTTGGAAGTAAGAATGGGGGAGAAATTTGATTCAGATCATATTTTGATCCACGCTTTCCAAAACGATTCACAACAGAAACACAGCCGTCCTTCCCTAATGCTCACTTCCTCCAATTTTGCAATGCATTTTTCCTGCCAACTAATGTATACAACTAATGTGTACAAAATGCATAGAACTGGGGTGAAGTGTGCATGAAACAGAATATATCAGTGAGCTTAACATACAAAACTGGGTTATATTGGGGGATGTTGCTTTGCAAAAATGTGGAGATGGGACAAAATCCTTACTATATATATATATATTCATCAGCATTCTGCACTTATTTCTCCCCATAAGTGCAGAATGCTGATGAATCCTATGGGGACTTTTTTTTAAGAGAGAGAGAGAGGAGTTGCAAAATTATGTGGGGAATGTGGGAAAGTGTATTTAAGACTGGGAATAAAAGGTAAAGGTAAAGGGACCCCTGACCATTAGGTCCAGTCGTGACCGACTCTGGGGTTGCGGCGCTCATCTCGCATTATTGTGTTGTAACTTAAGTGACACTGAGAACCCACATGCATTCTTTACAGAAAATTTGTAGAGGTGGTGCTTCAGAGCATTTGGCAGCCTGGAAAGTTTCAGCAAAACAACAGGTGTTGGTCTAATTTCAAATATCTGACTGCCTGTTTGGTTTCTCTCTAGCTGCAAACTTCAGTTTGTTTGCTTTTTAATGTGTAAATAAGATGTTAAGAATAAACCCAGCAGGACAATTGTGAGCTATCAAGGGGATGGCATGTGATATGGGAAGAGTTTTGGTACTGGTATGCTTGGAATGCAGTTTACTTTTTTATTGGGGTGCGTTTGCTGATAGGCAGTTCAGCCCAAGTCTCATTTTTTAAATGTGCCACATGCCATAGGTCTGTCTCGTCCCACTTTCATGCAGATTTTTTTTATAAAATAGAAAACCTGGAAAATCCTTACAAAAAACAACAACAGGAAAATGCTTTATATATACTTAGGAGGTGGTCTGAAAGCTGCCTCTCATCTTTGTTTTTTCAAGCAGACATGGACAAATCTGTCCATTTTGGTTTCTCCTATTCCCAGTGCGGGTGGCGCTGTGGGTTAAACCACAGAGCCCAGGGCTTGCCGCACGGAAGGTCGGCGGTTCGAATCCCCGCGATAGGGTGAGCTCCCGTTGTTTGGTCCCAGTTCCTGCCCACCTAGCAGTTTGAAAGCATGTCAAAGTGCAAGTAGATAAATAGGTACTGCTCCGGCAGGAAGGTAAACGGTGTTTCTGTGCGCTGCTGTGGTTCTCCAGAAGCGGCTTAGTCATGCTGGCCACATGACCCGGAAGCTGTCTATAGACAAACACCAACTCCCTCGGCCTATAGAGCGAGATGAGTGCGCAACCCCAGAGTCGTCCGTGACTGAACCTAACGGTCAGGGGTACCTTTACCTTTACCTAAGTAAGTAATGCAGACAATCCCATTCCTGCAATGAATTATTTCCTGACTCTCGAGCCACTCTCCATTCCTTCTTTGCCTGCACCACTGTTGTCTCTTTCTAATTGCCTAGAGAATCACATCATCTGCCCCTTAAACTTATTACAGACCACCCACAGGTTTTTAGATAGCATCTTACCCAAAAATCATTATGCAGCTTCACAAAGTGCACTTATATGGAATCATGTGGAGTTGAACGAAGTCATTTTCTTAAACAGTGGTGTATAAAATTGTGTGTATATAACAAGATAGTGGTATTGGGGAGGGGGGGACTTGTACTGAGTTTCAGGTGCAGATAGCAAGCTGAATTTATAATTAAGCAAAAACAGGGCTTATTGCTGATGGCCCTTCTCCACTTCACCTGAATCTTAAAGGCAACAATTTGTTCATAGACAATCCTATAGAAACAAGCTCCCGATATGCTGTTCCGTCCTAGAACAGAATTCTGGATTGTATCCCGCGAAATGTCATCCCATTCATGCATGGACACCTGCTTATCCAATGGAACTCTTCCTTCCTCTCATCTCACATGCAGCCCTGCCCCTTCCAATTTGCTCCAGAAGTTGGGGGACTCACCAGAACGTGTGGAGGGAGGGAAAGAGTACTACTGTGCTTGCACCAGGAGGCCAACTTTGTTGGCTACAACCCCTAGAATGAGACTATGCTGATGAAAGGATGGGATGCTGACGCATAAGCCTGATTGGTGTCTGGCGTCACCATGGGGGAGGTCACACACATGATGTCTCTAAGAACATAAATCTAAAAGAGGAAGTTGGAAGAGTGATGCTCTTTCCTACTTCCTCTTTCAGTTCTGGGTGCTTTTCAAGGCTCGTATTAATTCTACTGGATCCTACTTTTACTTGTATCCCTTGGAAAAGTGCTTTCTCTCTGTCTTGGGGTGGGGCTGATCCAGGTGTGTGTGGGGGGGGGGGAAGTCACCACAGCACTCCAATGTGCTTATGGCCTCCTGTTTCACATTGATTTGACAGCCAAAGAACCACATGCAGATCTCTTTGTTGCAGAGGAGTGTGTGATAACATTCTAGAATGCTCTTGGTTTATACAGGGTACATTGAAAGGCAGGTACAGAGACAAGATCCCAACTCAAGAAAGAGGGAGAAAGTAGCTACTTAGGGGATGAAGGAAAAGTACAATACTGTATATTATTACATTCCACCAATTTCTTGTGAACAAGGGTTCACTTTGCACACAGGGAATGGTAGGATTTTCTGGCATCAGTCTCTACTGTATTTGAAGAGGAGGAGGAGGAGGAGGAGGAGGAGGAGGAGGAGGAGGAGGAGGAGGAGGAGGAGGAGGAGGAGGAGGAGATTGGATTTGATATCCCGCTTTATCAGTACCCTAAGGAGTCTCAAAGCTAACATTCTCCTTTCCCTTCCTCCCCCACAACAAACACTCTGTGAGGTGAGTGAGGCTGAGAGACTTCAGAGAAGTGTGACTAGTCCAAGGTCACCCAGCAACTGCATGTGGAGGAATGGAGACGTGAATCCGGTTTACCAGATTACGAGTCCACCGCTCTTAACCACTACACCACACTGGCTCTGACATTTGTTTTGCTATTAAGTGATGGAGATAGTAATCAAGCCAAAATACATTTCATAGGATTTAGTGACATATCCCAGTGTTTCTCAACCTTTTTTGGGCCACGGCACACTTGTTCCGTGAAAAAAATCACGAGGCACACCACCATTAAAAAAGTTAAAAAATTTAACTCTGTGCCGCCTTATATTATAATTATGACTGTAAGAAACACTTGCCAAATATTGCTTTCCGGCGGGTTAGTGTTGTTTATTGGCGGCCGCCAGGCTCGTTTGCACTGAGTTTTGGGAAAGAGGAGGAGAAATATTGCTTTCCGGCGGGTCAGCGCTGTCTATTGGCGGTCGCCAGGCACGTGACAATGCAAATCGCCCTTCTCGTCGCCGCACGTCGCGGCACACCAGCCAGCGTCTCGTGGCACACTAGTGTGCCACGGAACAGCGGTTGAGAAACGCTGACATATCCCAACAAAGCATTTTTTAAAAATGTGAATGTCAAAACATATACGCCCCAGAATTTGATTCTTACAGTTAGATATCATGAAATATATTCACTAACATAGATTGAAAACTGGTCTGATGGGTAAAAACTGGGTTTGGGGAAGTAACTATTACAGGGTTTGAAGACTCAGACAACTTCAGAGCTGGCTCAACAAATATGTATTTTGGCTACTAATGCCCAGGCACTTCAAAACCTGTTTGTGAACTGCTGATTCTGCTTGTCCCACCAGACTTCATCCTAGTTCTGCCACTGCCCCCTCCAAATTCTGCTACTACTAAAAACATGCTTTTTTTGAAAAAAAAAATTTTAAAAAATTATCCCGCCCATCTGGCCGGGTCCCCCCACCACCACCACCACTCTGGGCGGCTTCCAACACATTAAAATACATTAAAATATCACAGATTAAAAACTTCCCTAAACAGGGCTGCCTTTAGGTATTTTCTAAATGTCAGGTAGTTGTTTATCTCTCTGACCTCTGATGGGAGGGCGTTCCACAGGGCGGGTGCCACTACCGAGAAGGCCCTCTGCCTGGTTCCCTGCAGCTTTGCTTCTCGCAGTGAGGGAACCGCCAGAAGGCCCTGCTGATAAAATGTCCAATATACTGGCTCTCATACAAAAATTCTACCAACTGGCTCAGAGGCAAAACCAAACAAATTCAGGCTGGGCCATTTATATTTGGTTTCGTTGGAAACCTTACCTGAAAAACAGCATATTTCTCTCCCACTCGCCTTCACATGCAGATGAGGATTTCCATAGTTCCCTGAAAAAATAGGGGTGCTAGGAAATAATTTCCTCTCCTATCTTCTCTCCTATTTGTTGCCAATATATAATGCTGTGCATTACACACCTCTGAACTGTGCTCATCTTTCCCTGTGTCACATGTGAGATATGCATAGCCAAATGCTTTGTCAGCAAAAGGAGTAAACTGTTGTAGATGGTCTGCTTAAAATGTGGTGCCGTTTCATTTGAGGTTTGGGTAACTTGGCATTTCCTGGATGACATCATTCCATTTCATTTGCAATTAATGCTCCGACTTTAAAAAAACAAAGTCTCAGTAGCAACTTCCAATATTTATTTGCTGGAAAGGAACAGAGGGAAACTGGGCAGTGCTCTGAGAAATACTGGCCATGCTCTTAAACAAATCTAATCTAATCTAATTGGCTTGATTGGAATCCCTGGACCACCCTGCTGTATAGACTTAGTTTTGTAGCCTGCAAATTGGAATCCCTCGCAGAGAGGAAAAGAGAAAGGTGCAAATCCTTCAATCATTTGCTTAGATAAGCAGCAGCAGATTGCATCTCGCAGATGATAGAATGCCTGGCTTGTTTTTCAAGGCCGGCTTTTGCTATTGCATGAGATGGAAGAGAAGAGGATGTGATGATCTGGCTGGAGGCATTCGACTGATGGAGGCCAACAGATGCCTCCAGGGGTTGCTTCTGGGATACTTTAAGCCGCCACACTTGCTTCATCTCCGAAACAGATGTCATCTCTGCTACCCCAAGGCAACCTTGGAGCTCATTGTCTGTGCAAACCCCACAGCACCTCCTGGCCCACACATTTGTTTCAGGAAGCACCGCTGGCATTGCTTAGCTCAGACCAAAGATGTGCAAACAGCCCCACTGTGGGGGCCCATCATCATGCTGAAACAGAGGGTGTTAAGGGGGATTGGATCACTCTTCTGTGGCTCCCGACACCCACCCCCTCTCTCCCTGGTACACTCGCACAGGGAAAGAAATCATCTGCTCTCTTTTGCACAGATGCTGCTGCCTCCGCTGAATTGAATTGGATGCATAGCCGCGGTACAGCGAGAGAAAGAGAAAATGTCCCTTAGATCTAAATGAAAAAGCTTGCTGATGTCAGAGAAGAGGGTAGACTCCGACTGACTTTCAAAGGCTTGGAATCAGGCACTTTAGTGTTGCTTTCCATCCCCCAGGGATCTGATGCTTGGAACCCTTAATTCCTCTAATTTATGGAAATAATTTTTATGACAAGTCAGTATGCAATGTCAGGTACACAGTTTTTGAACCCGTGGCCCTCCATTTCCTTTAGGAATAAACTTTCCACTGACACAGCCTGGGTAATTAGAATGCTTTTTTCCCTGGTGCGGTATTAGGTTTCTCTCTGCTGCTCTCTCTCCCTCTCATCTCCGCCTACTGGATTTAATGTATTTCCAGGTCAGTTCCCAAATAGCTTCGGCTCTTTCTACTCCACTTCTTTGGGAAATTCAGCAAATGCGACACAGTCATCTTGCTTGTTGCTGTGTTATAACTTCCCCAGTCAGTTGCTTGTGTACGAAAGACAAATAGGAAGTGGGTGCTTCGCTTTCATGCTCAGATCACATCTCAAAAATCCTTTTGGCTTTAGAAGTGCCTTTTCATTCACGCACGGAGGAAGCAAGGGAGTGGAGACAAGCAGACTCTCTCCTGCCTCACATGCTTTTCGAGGCATGGAGACTTCTGTCAAGGGTCAGGTACCACAATGTTTCCAAACCTGTTCTGCAAAGCCTCCCATTGTATTCTGGATGCTGCAGATTTATTTCCTTGTGTGTGTTTGTAGATGCTATCCTACTGATATTCATGGTAAAAAACACACACACCACATCCTATTGTTTTTAACTGATCTGAGCTGCACCTATAGCATATAAACATTCACTGATTCAGTTTAGCCTCATCATTTGGACATGATCGCTGGTGCATTCAGACATGGGGAATTCTGCATTAGTTTTCTGAATTATAATGCTAGAGCTTCTATCCCATTTTCTAATGGTCCTTTTACACTGCCGTACCTGTTGTGTTGTGGAACTGTGGATTTTTTTGTTGATACACCGGTATTTAGCACTAAATGTCATTCACACCAGTGGGTATGTGTGACACAACAGTGAACATAATTCAACAATGTTGCTACTCCCCCACCCTTTTCCACACATGAGTGCCTCTGTTCTCCCATGATTCTCCCATGAAAACAGCAGGGAGAACTGTATTTCACAAAGTTCCCCTATCTAATGTCACCAGCTTATTTACTAGCCCTGCTTCTGTGTCTTTTCACAATTGCAGGATGCTCTGAAATTACACAGGCAAAACATTTCCTACCATATTGATAAAGTGACATGAAAAATTTCACCTTAACTTCAGTGTAACAGGTTAAAGGCACAAGAGCAAGGCCAGTAAAGAGAGAGAGAGAGAGAGAGAGAGAGAGAGAGAGAGAGAGAGAGAGAGAGAGAGAGAGAGAGAGAGAGAGCTGCACTGTGAGACAGCATGTGCCCAAATAGGTAGAATCAAGGATAGCTAAACACTGCACAAACGGAAAAGGCTTGTACTTTGATGTGTGTCAGTCTGGTATAAACAAGTGCATGACCTCACTTTTAGAATTATAGATCTGGAAGGGATATTTTTTTATTTATGTGTTGCCGAATACAGAAATCTCTAGGTGACTTGCATACACAATTGAAAAACAATCATCAGGTTTAACAAAAGAGGGGGGAGAACCTTCTCTCTCTCTTTCATCTGGCACCCTCTTAGCATTGGGAAACTGAATGTATTAACCTAAATCCATGTCAAAAACATTGTCCCTTTACCCCTTCATAAGATGAGCCCTACAAGGTCAGGTCTCCACACCATGGCCAACCAGCTGGTATCGACATGCTGCTTTTGATACCGAAGTTGATATATAGCTATCATGATGGTAGCTTTATCTTCCATGAATATGCCTAATTCCTTTTTAAAGCCATCCAAATGGCTGGCCGTCACTTAATCTTGTGGCAATGAATTTCAAAGTTTAACTATCTTCCACCACCACTGAAGACTTTCAAAATGCTAAATGGCCACATTCTCTCATGTTTCCCAGCAAGCCTTTGCAGGCAGAAGAAGAAATTTTAGCAGCTGTCCAACCTTTTGTAAGGAACTCCCCTTCTGCCTTTTGATGTTCTGCTGAAGCTGTCAGTTCAACTCCTTATCTTTAATCAGCAATTAGGGGAGGTTAAAGGAGCTGGTTGAAAATGACAACAGAAAACAAGCAAATAAACAAAAAAAAAGTGGGGAATGGATGGGGGAAACAAAGACTCAAAAGATGAAGGTCACCACAGCAAGGCGGAGCAAGAGTAATCAATGATTTCTGGCTCTAGAGTGATGCAAGTCAAACTCCATCAGGCAGACTGATGGCCGTCACTCAGGCACCACCTTCTCATGCCGGCAATGTCACCCTGTATCTAACTCCATCCTTGGGGCTGGGTTGGAACAAGCTGACAACAGGGACAGCAGCCACAGAAGCAGGAGAGGTGACTACAGATGGGGGCTCCTTTACTAACCAGAATACCTGCGCTGGGAAAGGCATATGTGGTCTTATTTCTGACTAGATGTGTCAATGTAGGTTTTGCTCACTATGAGACATTCAGGGGCAACATTATAGGGCTCAGTTGGGCACACACACAAAAGCCATGGATGACAGGTGTTTCACTGCATGGCTTAAAGGTCTATCCTCTGATAGAGGTCAAATGGCAGCAAAGCAGTGCGATTTCAGAAGGAATAATAATAATAATAATAATAATAATAATAATAATAATAATAATATATTAATACCCCGCCCATCTGGCTGGGTTTCCCCAGCCACTCTGGGCAGCTCTCAATCAAATATCAAAAACACAATACAGTATTAAACATTAAAAAATTCCCTAAACAGGACTGCATTCAGATGTCTTCTAAAAGTCAGATAGATGTTTATTTCCTTGACATATGTTGGGAGGGCATTCCAAAGGGCGGCCGCCACTACCGAGAAGGCCCTTTGCCTGGTTCCCTGTAACCTCACATCTCACAGTGAGGGAACCGCCAGAAGGCCCTCGGTGCTGGACTTCAGTACCGGGGCTGAACAAATGGGGTGGAGACGCTACTTCAGATACCGTGTTTCTCCTAAAATAAGACGTGCCTCTAAAATAAGCCATGGCACGATCTTTTGAAGGCCAAAAAATGTAAGACATCCCCCCAAAATAAGACGTGTTGGGGGAGCCAGCGGGACGACCCAGAGCGAGCCGGCAAACGCAGCAGCGCGCGCTGCGCTGAGCCCCAGCACAGCGGGAGCCCCAGCACAGTGACGCGCGGAGCTCCGGCTGAACGGGCCCCAGGACCCGGCAGCGGGCGGCGCGCGAAGCCGCAGGAGCCGGCAGGAGCCGGCAGCAGCCCCAGCCGTGCCGCGCTGCACTGTGTGAAGCCCAGGGACCCAGCAGCGGGTCCTGGGGCTTCGCGCGGCACGGCTGAGGCTGCTGGCTCCTGCCGGGTCCTGCGGCTTCGCGCGCCACCCGCTGCCGGGTCCCTGGGCTTCACGCGGTGCGGCACGGCGCGGCTGGGGCTGCTGCCGGGTCCTGCCGGGTCCTGCGGCTTCGCGCGCCGCCCGCTGCCGGGTCCCTGGGCTTCACGCGGTGCGGTGCGGTGCGGTGCGGTGCGGCGCGCAAAGCCGCAGGACTCGGCAGGAGCCGGCAGCAGTCCCAGCCGCGCCGCGTGAAGCCCAGGGACCCGGCAGCGGGCTCAGCGGGCGGCGCACGAAGCCGCAGCACCCGGCAGGAGCCGGCAGCAGCCCCAGCCATGCCGCGTCGCACCGCGTGAAGCCCAGGGACCCGGCAGCGGGCGGCACGCGAAGCCGCAGGAACCAGCAGCAGCAGCCTCAGCCGCGCCGCACGAAGCCCCAGGACCAGGCAGCGGGCTCAACGGGCGGCGCGCGAAGCCACAGGAGCCGGCAGCAGCCTCAGCCGCGCTGCGCTGCGTGAAGCCCCAGGACCCAGCAGCGGGCGGCGCGCGATCCTGCAGGAGCCGGCAGGAGCCGGCAGCAGCCACAGCCGTGCCGCATGAAGCCCTGGGACCCAGCAGCAGGCTCAGCGGGCGGTGCAAGAAAGCCCCGTACCATACGTAACAATAAGACATCCCCCGAAAATAAGCCGCGATGTATTTTTTTATAAGAAAAATAAATATAAGACGTGTCTTATTTTAGGAGAAACACGGTATACAGGACTGAGGCTGTTTAGGGCTTTAAAGGTCTGCCCCAACATTTTGAATTGTTGTAGTTGCCATGATTATACTTTTAGTACCCAGATATGCTACTAAAAACAACCACAATTTAATTGGAAATACTAGAAACTGGAAGCCACCACAGACCACCCACCCAAATGGCACCTTTGATCACAAATAAAATAATCAGATGCTACAGCTTATATCCTTGTGGATTCCCCCCCCCAAGAATTTACCCATCCATCAGGTGACCTGAGAGACACCTCTGCCTCTTCTCAAGCCCCTCCAGTGTGGCAGATGGAGTGTTTGGATTGCTCTGCCCAGTTTGCATCTTACTGACTCAGAGCCAGGCCTTCCCTCATCAGTTCTGGGGAAATACCCAAGAAGGTCACCAAAAAGGGTATCTTTCACCGCCCACAGGCCCATCACTGGTTCCCAAGGGCACCCAATTTGTTCTTGTCCATGATTATTTTTCCTCAAGAACTTCCTTCCCAATGCTCATTGGTGTTCACACCCACATCAGAGTAAGTAACATGGGAAGCATCTAAAAAATGGTCTTCGTGAACATGACTATTTTTGACTTTTATGCTCTCATCGATATAAATGCCCATTGGCTATTAATTCCAATGAGAGGTTTCTAACTGAGGCCGCACCACAGGCGTTCTTTTGCAGTATCCACAGGGGCACACCAGCAAAAGTTTCCACGGCAAGAGGAAACCACATACCATCAGTAATAAGGGAAGTGGACTAGAGATGAGCAATTTCGCCGCTAATTGTCAGCACTTCTGGCATTATCAAAGTGTTAGTAATGTATCTCTCTCTCTCGTTTAGCCATTAGTGCTAATATTTATGAAGAGAGAAGACATCTGTGTGGTTTACATATCCAGCATGAAACTGCTGGCTATTACAGAGGACTAAAATTAGGAGATTTGGCTGCTCGTCTCTGTCTCAGTTCTCCAGTGCCTTTAAAGATGTTGAAACACACCCTGAACAAACTAGCAATAGCTCCACTGGGTTTCTGAAAAAGGCATTTCACAGCCCTCCTTGGAAATGCTACAGAACCTGGGACTTTCTCCAAGCAAAACATCTTACCTTCCACCTATTTATTCCCACCCTGCAATCACATATACTGAGGTTTTACTGAAAATTTACAAGTCCTTCCTCACATAATACTTATTTGGGTTTGCTTGTTGTAGAAAGGCTTCCCCCTTTCATTCACCTAGTAGTATAGAGAAACAGAGTTTTAATATGCCATATGTCACCTCTTGCTTGGGAAAAGACCTTCCATGTTTTCTTCTGCTATTTTCACTGTAAACTCAGGGGCGTCGGACATATGAGCCATATTTTGAGGATCTCTATTTTTTGTCATTGTTTCTGTATCATGTTAAAAAACAATGAGCAAAGAGGCAATTAAACATTTCAGTCCCTGGGAATGGAGGCAAAGCAATGATTAGAATTATTATTATTTTGGCTGGTTTTAGGAATCTGAAATGCAAATCCGTTTCATTTTTTTAATTTTTGCCTATCAAAAGTTCCTCAAAATAAATAGATACTAAATAAATAAAAAATGCATGCTGCCTGGGTTTGCCTTGCTGTTGAATCTATTAACCCAGTTGGTGGAATAATTGCAAGGTACTTTGGCTTAATTACAGCACAGCAATGCGGTGCAGTTAAATATCCATATAATTTTATATTACTGCCCTCAAGGCCTCTTCATGGAATCAAACTTACTTTTTGTTAAAAAAGGGGGGGGGAATCAATTTGAAGCTGCTCAGGAAGTGGTGGGAAATGACTTTACTTTAGTTACTTCCATATTGTCCATCAGCTTTATTCTCATTTCTGAAGATTAATGTAAATTGCCTAAGAAAAAAATCTTCCTAGTTAATTACGCTTTAGGGAACTTTGTTCTTTTCTCCAAATTCTATTTCAGGCCCCCGTCTTATCCTTTCATAAGCCACGGTCGTTCATTAGGAAATTGCAGGCGGCGTTATCTTCCAGCAAACCTTTCTCCTCCTCTTATGGCTCCCTGGGCATCAGCTCTTTGCATTGCACAGCTCTGTAGGAGGCAGCCAGATACAAAATGTTCCCTTTTAAAAAATGGAAATGAGGACTCAGCTATATGGCTGCAAATAAATTGTTTTAAATACAAATGTGACACTAGATGGCGAAAGTGAGCTATGCAAAATTCAATGTCTTTTTCAAAACTTTTTTTAAAAAATCATTTTCACAGCATTTTTTATATGTGTGTGGATTCCACCTTACTTGCTTGAACCATTACCGCCTCCCTTGCACTTGTGGAAAATATAAATATGATTAGTATGACACCCATCACCTAAGTACTTACCACCATGATTGTTTAAGCAACATTTAGGCTGTGGTTCTCCAACCCTGCAATCCTAAACCCACTTACTAGAGAGAAAATCCCATTGAATTCAGGGCTTCTCCACCCTTCCACTTGTCCCGTGTGTTTTCTGGACATGGGTGTGAATGGTTTTGCAACCCGCTCTGCCATTCTTGCCGTGCCACTTTCTAAGCACTAGCGACAAGAGTAATGTTTAAGTTAAACCATAGCATTGAAAATGGTTGCACTGGTCCCATTTTATCTAAAGCGAAAGGGAGCCTAATTCCTTTGGACTTCTCCAAAGGGGCCAATGGCTCAGGAGTAGAGGACCTTGCTTTGCATGTACAGTGGAACCTCGGTTTATGAACACCTCGGTTTATGAATTTTCGATTTATGAACGCCGCAGACCCATCTGGAACGGATTAATTCATTTTCCATTACTTTCAATGGGAAAGTGCGCTTCAGTTTATGAACAGACTTCCGGAACCAATTACACCCATGCTTCAGTTTATGAACATTTCAGTTTAAGTACTCTGCGGACCTGTCTGGAACGGATTAATCCACTTTCCATTACTTTCAATGGGAAAGTTTGCTTCAGTTTATGAACGCTTCAGTTTAAGTACTCCGCGGACTGTCTGGAACGGATTAATCCACTTTCCATTACTTTCAATGGGAAAGTTCGCTTCAGTTTATAAACGCTTCAGTTTATGAACAGACTTCCGGAACCAATTGTGTTCATAAACCGAGGTACCACTGTAGTTGTTCCCTGGCATCCCCAGTTAAAAGGACCAGGCGGAAGGTAATTTGAAAGACCTCTCTGCCTGAGAAGCTGGAAAACCACTACCTGGCAAAATAGGTTAGATGTGCAAATACACTAAGGTATAAGGCAGCTAGCTAACTTCAAGCGCAAAAGCCCATGAGATGCTGCATAAGGATTCAGTGCCAAGGGATTTCTTACCTCTTCAAGCTAGACTGCTCCTGGCCATGTGGAAGCTCCCTCTGCTGTCTCCATGTGGCACTGGGGCATCTTTGTATGGCATCTTTGGCTGTGATATGATTACAAAAAGCCCTTATCCAATTATTTAAGCAAAGACAATCCCATCTTGGACCCCTAAGAAAGAGGTCAATCATCAAAACCCAATCTGGTGCAAAACTGATTGGTTCTTCAAACGAGAATGAAGAATGCAAATGGCATTGTAGCCCTGTGGTTGATCCAGCCCTGCAGTTTTCCCTGGTGGAGGGAAGCTACATCCTTAGTGTCTGGAGCCCTGTTGGATGAATCTGCTTTTCAGCTGTAAATCACTTTGAGATCCCTTATTGGAAGTGAGGCATACATGAAATGAATTCTTACCACCACCACTACCACCACCAGGATCATTGAGGCTGAATGGACAAATGAGCTGGATCTCCCACATAGAAACCTGGCACATTACCTCTCCACACACAAAACCCAATAACAGAGATCACATATAACCAACATTATGTATTTTAAATTATCAAGGGCTGCCCTGGATTTGTCAGCCTCTAAAACTAAAAACCAGCTGTGCCTGAGAATCTGGATGACGCTAATGGACTTGACTTTCCAGTTTTGCACAGGGGCTGTGATGGACCTGTAAAATGGGCAATAAACAGTCTTACCTGTAAATGTATCTTACAGTTATAAACCAGGCACCTACCTCCAGGCATAGGTAAAGCACTTGACATGTGCTGCAAAGATATTCTATGCACAGGAAGGCACACTGCTATTCAGCAATAGAGCATCATCCTTTTCTGCTCTGCAGCCCTTCCTGGAGCAATCTGACAAGTTCAAAGAGTGTGAAGGAGCTCTGCATCCTGGGCTGGAGCCTAACAAATGATCGGGCTTGAACTCTCAAACAGTAAGTAGCATTGAAGGATTACTTTCCCATTGATGCAGATCCCACGTGGACATTTTGCAGTGGCTTGAAAGGGAATAAATAATGAGGGGTGACTGATCATAAAGTGCAAGGCACTTTATTTCCAGTGGCTCCTTCCTATTAATTTGCTGCCGCACACCTGTGCGAGGAAGCAACCTTGGAGCAGATGGCTGATCAGCCTAGTGAAGGGTGAGTGTCATAGAAACAACACATGCTCAATCTCTAGGGCAACAGTGCTCTGAAAAACGCCCAGTCTTCAGGGTTGGAGGATACTCTGAGCAGAAGTGCGGCCAGGTCATTTGAGACCAGCCTTTGTGAAGTTGGTACCCTTCAATTGTTTCAAGAGAAACTACCCAACAGTATGACATTAGAACATTCCACTTCAGGAAGTGGAGGGCCATTTTTCACTGGAGGTATGGGTGGATGGCCTCTATCAGGGTTGCTGTAGGCACAAGATTCCTACACTGAACAGGTTAGGCTAAGTGATTTCCAAGGTCCCTTCCAACTCTACAATCCCCTGGTTCTATGAATATGTGCCATAAATTCCTTTCTCAACAATTCTAGTCCATCCTGATGAATGCTGAAATTTAATTGTCACTTAGAGGGGGAGAGGTAAAGCTGGATCATTCCTAGAAGGCACAATCAGGGCCGGCTCTAAGGCAAGGCTGGGTAGCGCAATGCGCCAGGCCGCCAGGGGGGGGCGCCGCGCTGGGAAACGGGGCGGGGGGGGCGCCGGAGGGATTTTCGCGCCAGGGCGCCAGATACGCTTAAGACGGTCCTGGGCACAATGTTTCCTAAGTTGAGTAGTGGATTGTTGTGAATGGTGGTGTGTCACAAGCTTTCCCAAACCTATTATCTGAAATCCTTTAGAGACATGGGTGGCACTGTGGTCTAAACCACTGAGCCTCTTGGGCTTGCTGATCAGAAGGTCGGCGGTTCGAATTCCCACAACGGTGTGAGCTCCCGTTGCTCGGTCCCAGCTCCTACCAACCTAGCAGTTCAAAAGCATGCCAATGCAAGTAGATAAATAGGCAC
The DNA here is from genome assembly GCF_963506605.1 of Zootoca vivipara. Taxonomy (NCBI): domain Eukaryota; kingdom Metazoa; phylum Chordata; class Lepidosauria; order Squamata; family Lacertidae; genus Zootoca; species Zootoca vivipara. Next base: position 69,637,044 of record NC_083278.1, read on the forward strand.
CGCTGTGGCCGGAAAGTAAACAGTGTTTCCATGCCCTCTGGTTTCCATCACAGTGTTCCATTGCACCAGAAGCGGTTTAGTCCTGCTGGCCACATGACCCAGAAAGCTGTCTGTGGACAAACGCTGGCTCCCTCAGGCTGAAAGCAAGATGAGCGCTGTAACGCCATAGTTGCCTTTGACCGGACTTTACCTTTACCTGAACACGCTGGATATCTAATCTGGGGTCTTGTATATGTAACAGATTTGCCCTGCCACTCACCTACAGCCATACCAGTATGAAAATAATCTTTTGCTATGACAACCCCATAGCCAACTGAGGGTTGTACTGCCTTTAGAAGATAAGCTCCAGCAGAGTTGTCCAGGGGGAATTTCCAATACTGTACTTTGCAATTCAGAGGTTCTAAAATAGTGCTCCTGATTCTAGAACTGGGTGTGCCCAAAGGCTCCATGTTGGGATGAGAGAAATGCCAGTAGCTTTTAATTTCCAGTGTAACTCCTGTGTAATGTTTTTAAAGATCTGTCAGTCCCATCATAGGATTTAACCATTAAGGACTGCTTCCATTCCCAGATCTTCATTCAGATGTTAATACATTTCTCCATAGACCAGTTCATCCAATAGCTCTTAGTGATCAAACTTGACTTGTTATTTTGAATTAACATTTGGGACTACTGTATTATTGGGAAGAAGGGGTTATGTGTTGCCAGTTGTCTTCAGTCTAAGGAGTTTGGTAGCTTAGCATGTATTTCCAGAGGCCATCATTGGTTCAACAAACAGGGATTACATATGCAGTACAGAGTCACAGCACAAAGCAAAATGGTATGAAGCAAAACAATGGCTTAGGATTGCTGCCAAATTTACATCAAAGCCCATGCTTCTGTCAACGTGGGAAATTGTGCAAAAATGACAGGCATCCATACCCAAATTCACTTTATTTTAGCTGAACCTGTTGAAACGTTCATCAAGGAACTGCTTTAGTGCTTTCAGCACCACTGCTGTAAACATTTTGTATTCTGGATGTTTTAACTCTTCCTTGACAAACCCATCTCCTATAAACTTACCAAAATCCATGGTGCCACTTTTATGTGCTAAGAGGTTATATATTATTTACGCAACCTTAATAGCTCTTTAAAAAAAAAACCTCACACAATTCAGTACATTTGTAAATTAAATAAACCTGTGTCAGAGCAACTATTTATGGATGTGGTGCTTTTGTTAAGCTGGCAACATTCCTGAATCATACGATTTCCATTCAGGAGATATTCTATATGAATATTCAGAGAAGTATGTGATCCAATCAACAGCTGCATTCCAATCCACATATAAGTTCAGAACCATCTTATTAGGTTGGTATGCTTTAAAATGTGGACTGAATTTTTCCCCTCCATCCCTACTTCAACCTAACATTTCATTTTGCAATGGTTGATACTGAAGTTTAGGTATGCAAAATATTTAATCCTAAAAATATATATATTAAAGCAACTAGCTTTGTCAAAAAACTTGGCTATTGCTTCACTCTCAGAAGAGGAGCCTTGAAAGAACAAAGGAAGAACGGTTTTAGGAGAGAGAAATTTCTCACAAGGCAGAGGTCAAGAAGCAGGTCAGGGGGCCTCAGAATGGAAGCCTGCAGAAATTCTTGAAAAGGCGTACAGAACTTTCAATTTGCTGTTTTGGCTTTACCTGGCAGCTATTCCAACACTGTGAAAATCATGCAAAAGCCTTTATTACTATGTCAGGATAAGAACTTGGCGATTGAAGCTGTCGTGACTAAGGGAAAGAGTGACATTGCTCTGGGCAAATCCAACACAGGCAAGAAATAAGTTTGCTCCTTGCAGAAAGAAAAGAAGTTTAAAAAAGAAGTGGCGACTGAGGGTGACTAGGGGCAAGAGAGGAGCAATAAAGCAGTAAAGGGTATAAAGAGCAAAATGGCCCCTCAGGTATAATGTCTGTCACCTCATAAAAAGCCAGTGTAGTAAGAGAGTCAGTGTAGTACATAGGCACCAGAGGCCAGAGGTGCTGGGCTTCACACTTTGTCTTCTCCTGATGATGTGTGCATGGTGCGTGTCACACACGTGATGTCACATGTGCGTGTGACACTGGTCCCCCTCAATATTGGGTGCAAGATGGCACTTCTGGTGTGGTGGAGTGGTTAAAGTGTTGGTCTAGGGCCTGGGGGCCCAGGGTTCAAATCCCCACTCAGTCACAAAACTTACTGAGTGACCTTGGGCTAGTTGCTGGATTTGCACCTATCCGGTTGTGAGAAAGAAATGGTGAGGAGAAGCTCCATGAACTCCACCTTGAGCTCCTTGAAGGAAAGGTAGGATATAAATGTACAGACCTTCTTCAAAAGGGAAGCACATGTAAATTCAGTTAGATATGATGCCTCAGGGATAGCATGCTAAATTAGGATAGGTATGACCACTGGAAATTTTCCAGTGGACCCACTGGGTCTCCCCAGTTGCCTAATGAAGCCACACCTGGGAAATGTGGGTTTTTGTAGCCCTTTCCTCACCAGCATCAGCTACTGCCCATCAATGTTCTTGCCAGGCTAAGACTTCTGCCTGGGCCACTCTCAAGTGACCCGTACACTTTCCTTTCTACTCAGATTTATCTGGCTCTAATCCCATATCGTACAGCCAACTGTGATCCTTCAGGATTGGGAAAAATGCCAAATAAAAATAAAGGCATCAAGTAAATGGACGATCAAAAGAAGAAGCCAGCTTAGCATGGAATGTAACCCAGAGACAGCTGAGCATATTTCACTTCCATTGATATCAAATGGAACAAAAATATACTCTTGCACCAAGACTGTGGCTACCTTTTGCTGGATTTTACCTACTGGCAAAAGCATGCTTGGACGCATAGGGGGGAAATAGCAAGGCTGATCCCAACATTCTCAGATAAATATTTTGGTTAATTTTTTAGATATTGGGAGCCAAAATGGGATGGGGAAGGGAAAAAATCAGGTAGAGAAATTTCGAAAGTTCCAATGCTTGGGCAGGGTACTTTTGCAGGTTGGAGATGTTGTTGTTGTTGTTGTTGTTAACATCACCATCATCAAAGAGTGGCAGGAGCAGTCAAAGGCTCCCCTTATCCTTAAATATTTTTTTCTCCTTTCCCTCTTATTTTGTACTGTTTTTGGGACTGAGTTCCAGGGGCGGAGAGGATCCTCCTCCATGATTGCTGGATGCCGAGTTCGATTCAGCTTGTACAAGATGGCGAGAATACGACAGGAGACAAATATATGCAGGAGCGGTTATCCTAATATGCATATGCCTTGAAAGGTCTGAGAGGCATTATCAGCGCCACTTCTCAATGAATTTAAAAGAAGGTGACAGACTCGCTATTCAGGGTGCACACAATGTTCCACCGGTGATAGATTCCAATCAGGGAGCATCCAGGAAATATTACATGAATGTCACAAGCTGCCGCCAACGCACATTCATTTGTTATACGCTGAATGAGAGGCAGTTTATATTTCAGCAGAGATATAAAAGAGCAAAAAGGAAATATAAATCAAGAGCATTTCTGCTTTGGTAACAGAAAAGTAGATGCTCTTGGGGACAAATGGTTGGAGCTTACCTTTTAGCTCCCTGTGCTTGACAACTCACTGTTTCGATTGCTCTTGAAGCTGCACCATGTGCTTTCAAACCATGTCACACAGTAACTGCTGATTTAGGGATCTAGTGTTCGCTGGATGCTACACGCCAGAGCTGAAATTACTGAAATGTGTAATTCATGTAGTCAAAGTCTACACTCATCCTGGCTGGGGCATTAATAACACAGAACGGGGGGGGGGGGGGCTGTGCTACACTCCAGGGCAGGCATCCCCAAACTGTGGCCCTCCAGATGTTTTGGCCTACAACTCCCATGATCCCTAGCTAACAGGACCAGTGGTCGGGGAAGATGGGAATTGGAGTCCAAAACATCTGGAGGGCCAAAGTTTGGGGATGCCTGCTCCAGGGTCTTGCATGTGATCCTGCCCCACAAATAACCCTGGAAACCACCTGCCAGTCAGCATAGACTATCCAGAGCTAGGTGGATCAATGGTCAGGCTAGGGCTGCATAACATAGCTGCCAAGTTTTCCCTTTTCTCACAAGGAAGCCTATTCAGCATAAGGAAATTTCCCTTTAAAAAGGGATAACTTGGCAGCTATGCTGCATAAGCACTATATATTTAAAGCATATTCAAAATGCATTCCCCCCTCAAAGAATTCTGGGTACTGTAGTTTACTCCTTACAGCGTTACAATTCCCAGCAATCTTTAACAAATGACAGTGTCCAAAATTCCCTGGGGGGGGGGGAATATGTTTCAAATGTGCACTAAAACTATAGTGTGTATGCAGCCTCAGTATAAGATTGTTTTCTCCATTCCTGTGTAGGGTGGGAGAGTCGGGCTCCTCCTCCAGTCCCAACAATGCCCCCCCCCCCCTGGACAAAGCCCTTGTATTCTCCCATAGATAAATAGCTGCTACATACTCCAATGGGGAAGTGGTTTTTCTTTTGTGAGAAAACATGGGGGATTCCAGTGGGAGTGAAGCATGGCCCAAAATAATGGCTGATTTGGTTGCCACCAAGAGGAACCCAGCAGCTGCAATATATAGGCTGCCTCTGCCTGCCCCCCAGCCCCTTGCAATAAGCTGTGTGCTTAGCTCCTCCCCTTTCTTTCTACCCCTGTCTCTTGTGATGGGAGAAGCGACAGAACAGTGGCGGTTGAACTATATTGATTAGCAAAGGATTCAGTTTGTTACTGCTGAAGATTAGTGAATAATTGCTTCCTGTATTAAATATATTTCTACAACAAGGGATAGGAGTAGTCTCCTAGAAAACAGACCCACCCACCCAGCATTAGTGATCAAACAAAATGGCTCTGGTGGCTGGAAAGACCCATACTTCTTCAGGCAGGCTGGGAAAGAATCAAAATACGCTCTCCCTTTGCAATTATTTAAAGGCTACATTAAATCTAAACTCAAATGCAAACCAAAATAGAGCCATCTTTTTCCTGCAGTTTTAAAAATCTATGGTCTTTGATAAAGAGACATATTAGAATATACTGTCTGGCAGTGGGCTATTAAATATATTAACTAGCTCCCCCCACCTCAAAGTATTTTGCAAAGAAGGATTGTATATTCATATGGAAGTTGAGAATTTTGTCAGGGAAAATATACAGCCTCAGTGAGACAGCCAAATAAATTTATAGTCTACTATGTTACACATGATGGTGAAATGACTCGGCATGGTTTGCATATCATGCTGAAATTTCCTTAGAAGATGTCTAATATATCAAATACGCTGCATTTCAGTAAGAAAGAAGGCTATTCAATCTGCTCTATGCAGTAACAATATTGAGCCAAATGCCATTCTTTCCATTTGTGTTGCTGATGCAGCATGAAGAAGGCCAGCTGGAGTGTTTACAAAGTGTGAGAAATGAAAAGTTTTTATTGGTCGCTGTGCTCTCCTCTCTCAGTTCACCAGAACTGTTTTAGATTTTGTGTATTAAGAGCCTCTATCTCAGAGCGACTACATTTAGGAAATTCCTTATGGTTCCATATTTTTACTACTACAGTGGTACCTCTGGTTACGAACTTGATTCATTCCGGAGGTATGTTCTTAACCTGAAACCGTTCTTAACCTGAGGTACCACTTTAGCTAATGGGGCCTCCCGCGCCACCGCCACACGATTTCTGTTCTCATCCTCAGGTAAAGTTCTTAACCCGAGGTACTACTTCCAAGTTAGCAGAGTCTGTAACCCAAAGAGTTTGTAACCCAAGGTACCACTGTACTACTACTATTATTATTATTTTAAAATATTGTATGTGATCTTTGTCCATGGAGTTTTGGACAAAGACCACATACAATATTTTAAAATAATGGTTTTCCCAGTAGTGATGTATGGAAGTGAGAGCTGGACCATAAAGAAGGCTGATCGCCAAAGAATTGATGCTTTTTTATTATGGTGCTGGAGGAGACTCGTGAGAGTCCCATGGACTGCAAGAAGATCAAACCTATCCATTCTGAAGGAAATCAGCCCTGAGTGCTCACTGGAAGGACAGATCGTGAAGCTGAGGCTCCAATACTTTGGCCACCTCATGAGAAGAGAAGACTCCCTGGAAAAGACCCTGATGTTGGGAAAGATTGAGGGCACTAGGAGAAGGGGACGTCAGAGGACAAGATGGTTGGACAGTGTTCTCGAAGCTACGAACATGAGTTTGACCAAACTGCGGGAGGCAGTGCAAGACAGGAGTGCCTGGCATGCTATGGTCCATGGGGTCACGAAGAGTCGGACACGACTAAACGACTAAACAACAACAACAATGTGGTCTTTAAAGGCTAAATTCTTCCATGGCAGCTTAAAGATAAAAAATGTAATACAATCACATTTAAGCGTACTTAATTAAAGCCAGCTAAATTAAAAGCCCAAAACAAAATAACAATACACACACACACACACACACACACACACACACACACACACACACATATATATATATATATATATATATATATATATATATATATATATATGGAATCTTAATAAAGTTGCCTAACTAGGTCTGCCTTTAAGCACAGCTTGGAAACCTTAGCTTGTTCAGAGTATGTTTACCAGAGTTAGGAATGGGGGGTGAGGACCTTTGTTCTACCAGCTGCATGGGATTTGGGTGCATTTCTGAGCCCCATTTTAAAGTGCTGGCTTTAACCTTTATGCCATTATAAATGGATTGAACCCAAGCTATTTGTTGGACCACTGATATTATCTTGCCTGTGTGCTGAGATCCGCATCCAAGGTTGCTTTGGTGTGTCCACCGCCTAGATCAATAATGATGAACAGGGAGATGTGAATCTCATAAGGGCAGAGAAGAGATCGCTACCGCCATCACATGTTTTCACTAGGGACGGGTGAATCTGTCAGCTTGGGTTTCTCTCAGTTTTTCACACTGATGTTCAGTTCTCCGTACCAGTTTGCATTTTAATGTATATTTTACCTTAGGATATGCATTTTTGTACACATTGCTTGGCTGGAGAACTGCATTTTGTTTCGGAAGTATAAATTAGGAAACTTCACCTAAAATGCAAACGGAATCAAATTTCACCCCCATGTCTACTCATAGCCTCTTTGAGAGTCAATGGCAGCTCTCTCCACTCCTCTTCTCAAGCTAATATAGAATCCTATAGTTAGATGTGATGACACATTCTAGAATTCACAATTTTCTGTATATGACTTGAAGCCCCGGAAGCAACATGTTCTTGAGGGCTCGTGTGAATATTGCCTTGCATTTAATATCCCTGAGGATTAACTCCTGTGAAAACAAGACAGGAAAAAAAGCTTCCAGAGAAAACTTAGTAAAAAAAAAAAAGTTAACCTATTCTATGTAACAGGAAAAAGTTGAAATACCTTCATTTTATAACAACACTTAACTTCAAGACATGAAACAAAGTTTAATTTTTTAACTACTGTGTGAGTCTGACTTCTACCACAGTCCAATAAATGTATGTGTTTTTTGTGTGCAAATTCATCTTTGTACACAAAACATCTTCAATAGGGATAGTACAGAGCTTTTCCAAGTGAAGAAAAATTACCCTATAAAATTTTAAGTGCTGAAGTCAGGGTTTAAGGCACAGGACTTTGCATGTTCAAGTATTTATGTGCTGAAGATATCTTCTGAAGCATCGGTTGTTAAGTCATGAAATAGAATAATGAAAACACCAATTTTAAGACTAACCCCCCTTTTTTATCCTTATTACGCAATTGCCTGATCACAGCATCATATTTAAAAGTGCCATAAAAAGTCCCATTTTAAGCTTTAATATGAAACTCGTTTGTATTTCTTCCTTCAGACCTGACCAACAGTGGTTGGCAAGGAGGGAAATTTCACATTAATGTTTGCTTCTACCACACTTACTACTTTGTAGATTAAACAATTTACAGTGCCCAAAGAATAAAAAGACTCCATATAGGTTTTTATAACTACTGTATGTTAATAACTTCGAAGCTGTTTTTATACCAAGGCCAGATGTTCTCCAGAAATCAGGAAGGCTACTGATGATAGAATGAAATCTATCCAAGAAAAACATACAGCAGCCATAAGAAAACAAACAAAAAAATTCCAGGGAAGGAGGAACAAACACCAAGAGACAACTCCTTTCAATGCTCTTTTCTCTTCAACTCTGACAAACAGCCTGAGGGGCAGTCCAAACTAAAGGTGGTCTGATGGCCACACCCCATGCACACACTTTGCATGCAAAGGATCCCTGAGGGATCCTCCAGTACCCAGGAGTTGATTTTCAAGGGGGGCAGGGGGCTGAATAAGGAAAGAGGAGGTAGGAAAGGCATTCGACTCATCTAATGGGAGTTAAGAAAGGGCCATAACTCAGTCATCGAGCATGTGCCCTGGCATCTCCAGGAAGGGCTGGGAGAGGCTTCTGTTTGAAACCTTTGAGAGTCTGTGCGAGTCAGTAGGCAAAACTGAGCTAGATGGATGCTTCCTGCCTTCCTATTCCGGGTCCAACCAGCCACATGGATGTAGCCAGGATTTTTGTTGGGGGGGGGGCAGGACTTCTGTTCGGGGGCAGAGCCGACATGACTGGTCAGTTAGTTAAGTACACTAGTGGCCAAAACTGTGGAAACCTTTTGGGGAAAGTGTAATTCTGAGGTTTGATGGCTCATAACACCACTTTTTTTTGGGGGGGGAGTAATACCATAAAATTATATATCAATGGAAAGATAATTTAATGAAGAATGTAATGCAACAAGTCTGTTCAATTATCTGCATTCTATCAAAAAGTATAGCCAAATAACATAGCTGCCAAGTTTTCCCTTTTCTCGTGAGGAAGCCTATTCAGCATAAGGGAAAATCCCTTTTAAAAAGGGAGAACTTGGCAGCTATGGCCAAATAACCAGAAAAAAAGGAAGCAGCTACATCTTAGCACTCATTTCAGGATGAGACGAAAGGGAGCAGAATGGGGATTGTTTGGTTTGGAATTCCATTCATTCCTAAAGATTGCTTGTATGTGGGCATCTGGTTGGCCACTGTGAGAACAAGACATGGGACCAGATAGGCATTGGCCTCTTCCAGCACACCTCTCTTTGGTTCTTAAATGAGATTATCTCCTCAACACTCATGCAAGAGAGCACTGGTGTTCCATAGTAGTCAGTGGAACACCTTTTTTAATGCCTCTTCACAGATGCAATACAAACTTTACCTTAGGTCACAGGAGCTGAAGCAGCAGCATAGAATGAAGCCAGGAGACTACATTTGTCTTTCAAAAGTAATTATCCATTAGGGAATTTGGCATAGATGATCCTGCCTTAGTGCCCATGGTTGGATCAGATGACCTTCGGGTCCACAGCAAGTCCACACAATTCCCTTATTCCACAATTTTCACAAAGCGTTTTTCGATTAGCCTACCCAGACCAAAGTCATCTCCCCCCCCCCTCTTTTTTTTTGGAATGGCTGAGGTCACAGTTTTTATTTAGGTAGAGTTTTTGTTGTTTATCCTAAAATAGTAGGTTTCGGGGTTTCATTTTATTTATTTTTAATCACAAAATGAAAGAATGTGTTTTCCATTGCATCACGACTGCTCAGATGGCATTTGTGTTTCTCAGGGGAAACCAATCTCTTGTGAAGGACACTGGATGTTTTGCCCAGGGTAACATCCTTCGCCTGCAAGGCACTGTGCGCAACCTGAGTCAGTCCATGAAATTCATCACACACAAGCAAGCAGACAATGAAATGAAAAGCATTCATCTGAAACCAAAGACCAGATGCTTCCATGGTATGCTTTCAGCATGGTTCACTTAATCCTGTCAAACCCTTTATGATGGCAGGAAAAGAAAGAGCATGTGCGTGTGGGTGCGTAATACTTTTTATTCGTTACAAATAACCACCTACTGGAATTTTAGGTCTTTCCCACCACAAATGACTTTATTTTTTTCAAAAATATGCAAAGGTTTTGTTTGTTTGTTTTTACTGCACCATCTTTCAAAGAGATAAGAAGACTAGCCATGGCATTAGCTGTATACAGGGGCCTTAATGGATCAATGCCTTGTCGTGGCGAAGGGGCTTGAATAACTCAGAGAAGCTATGAGCTATGCCATGCAGGGCCACCCAAGATGGACAGGTCATAGTGGAGAGTTTTGACTAAACATGATCCACCTGGAGAAGGAACTGGCAAGCCACTCCAGTATCCCTGCCAAGAAAACTCCATGGACAAAGACAACAGGCATATAAAAGTTATGACGCTGGAAGATGAGCCCCTCAGGTCGGAAGGCATCCAACATGCTACTGAGGAAGAGCGGAGGACAAATACAAGTAGATTCAGAGCTGGGCCAAAGCCGAAAGGACGCTCAGTTGCGGATATGCCTAGAAGCGAAAGGAAAGTCCGATGCTGTAAAGAAAAATATTGCATAGGAACCTGGAATGTAAGAACCATGAATGGAGGTAAGCTGGATGTGGTCAAAAATGAGATGACAAGAATAAATATTGACATCCTGGGAATCGGTGAACTAAAATGGAAGGGAATGGGCGAATTCAGTTCGGGTGACTATCATATCTACTACTGTGGGCAAGAATCCTGTAGAAGAAATGAAGTGGCCCTCATAGTCAACAAAAGAGTGGCAAAAGCTGTAATGGGATGCAATCTCAAAAATGACAGAATGATTTCGATACGAATCCAAGGCAGACCTTTTAACATCACAGTAATCCAAGTTTATGCACCATCTACCGGTGCTGAAGAAAGTGAAATTGACCAATTCTATGAAGACCTACAACACCTTCTAGAAATGACACCAAAGAAGGATGTTCTTCTAATTACAGGGGATTGGAATGCTAAAGTAGGGAATCAAGAGATAAAAGGAACAACTGGCAAGTTTGGCCTTGGAGTTCAAAATGAAGCAGGGCAAAGGCTAATAGAGTTCTGTCAAGAGAACAAGCTGGTCATCACAAACACTCTCTTCCAACAACACAAGAGACGACTCTACACATGGATATCACCAAATGGGCAGCATCGAAATCAGATTGATTATATTCTCTGCAGCCAAAGATGGACAAGCTCTATACAGTCAGCAAAAACAAGACCTGGAGCTGACTGTAACTCAGATCATCAGCTTCTTATAGCAAAATTCCAGCTTAAACTGAAAAAAGTAGGAAAAACCACTGGGCCAGTAAGATACAATCTGAATCAAATCCCTTATGAATACACAGTGGAAGTGAGGAACAGGTTTAAGGATTTAGATTTGGTGGACAGAGTGCCTGAAGAACTATGGATGGAGGCTCGTAACATTATACAGGAGGCAGCAACGAAAACCATCCCAAGGAAAAGGAAATGCAAGAAAGCAAAATGGCTGTCCAACGAGGCCTTACAAATAGCGGAGGAGAGGAGGCAAGCAAAATGCAAGGGAGATAGGGAAAGATACAGGAAACTGAATGCAGATTTCCAAAAAACAGCAAGGAGAGACAAGAGGGTCTTCTTAAATGAGCAATGCAAAGAAATAGAGGAAAACAATAGAATGGGGAAAACCAGAGATCTGTTCAAGAAAATTGGAGATATGAAAAGAACATTTCGTACAAAGATTACCATAATCAAGGACAAAAGTGGTAAGGACCTAACAGAAGCAGAAGACATCAAGAAGAGGTGGCAAGAATACACAGAGGAATTATACCAGAAAGATATGGAGGTCTCGTACACCCCAGGTAGTGTGGTTGCTGACCTTGAGCCAGACATCTTGGAGAGTGAAGTCAAATGGGCCTTAGAAAGCACTGCTAATAACAAGGCCAGTAGAAGTGATGATATTCCAGCTGAACTGTTTAAAATTTTAAAAGATGATGCTGTTAAGGTGCTACACCCAATATGCCAGCAAGTTTGGAAAACTCAGCAATGGCCAGAGAATTGGAGAAGATCAGTCTACATCCCAATTCCAAAGAAGGGCAGTGCCAAAGAATGCTCCAACTACCGCACAATTGCGCTCATTTCACACGCTAGCAAGGTTATGCTTAAAATTCTACAAGGCAGGCTTAGGCAGTATGTGGACCGAGAACTCCCAGAAGTGCAAGCTGGATTTCAAAGGGCAGAGGAACCAGAGACCAAATAGCAAACATGCGCTGGATTATGGAGAAAGCTAGAGAGTTCCAGAAAAACGTCTACTTCTCCTTCATTGACTATGCAAAAGCCTTTGACTGTGTCGACCACAGCAAACTATGGCAAGTTCTTAAAGAAATGGGAGTGCCTGATCTGTCTCCTGAGAAATCTCTATGTGGGACAAGAAGCCACAGTTAGAACTGGATATGGAACAACTGATTGGTTCAAAATTGGGAAAGGAGTACGACAAGGTTGTATATTGTCTCCCTGCTTATTTAACTTATATGCAGAATTCATCATGCAAAAGGCTGGACTAGATGAATCCCAAGCCGGAATTAAGATTGCCGGAAGAAATATCAACAACCTCAGATATGCAGATGACACAACCTTGATGGCAGAAAGCGAGGAGGAATTAAAGAACCTTTTAATGAGGGTGAAAGAGGAGAGCACAAAATATGGTCTGAAGCTCAACATCAAAAAAACCAAGATCATGGCCACTGGTCCCATCACCTCCTGGCAAATAGAAGGGGAAGAAATGGAGGCAGTGAGAGATTTTACTTTCTTGGGCTCCTTGATCACTGCAGATGGTGACAGCAGTCACGAAATTAAAAGACGCCTGCTTCTTGGGAGAAAAGCAATGACAAACCTAGACAGCATCTTAAAAAGCAGAGACATCACCTTGCCGACAAAGGTCCGTATAGTTAAAGCTATGGTTTTCCCAGTAGTGATGTATGGAAGTGAGAGCTGGACCATCAAGAAGGCTGATCGCCGAAGAATTGATGCTTTTGAATTATGGTGCTGGAGGAGACTCTTGAGAGTCCCATGGACTGCAAGAAGATCAAACCTATCCATTCTTAAGGAAATCAGCCCTGAGTGCTCACTGGAAGGACAGATCGTGAAGCTGAGGCTCCAATACTTTGGCCACCTCATGAGAAGAGAAGAATTCTTGGAAAAGACCCTGATGTTGGGAAAGATTGAGGGCAGTAGGAGAAGGGGACGACAGAGGATAAGATGGTTGGACAGTGTTCTCGAAGCTACGAACATGAGTTTGACCAAACTGCGGGAGGCAGTGCAAGACAGGAGTGCCTGGCGTGCTATGGTCCATGGGGTCACGAAGAGTCGGACACGACTAAACAACAACAATGAGGTAAAATGGATAGGAAGATTGATCTCAGCCACAAAGAAAGCAGGGAGTCCCTGCTTACTTTCTCTTTCTTTCTTTTGGGAAGACAGACATATATCTCTTGGTCAGCAGAGGGGCATATTGGAGAAGAGACAGCATCTTTCTGTATTGCAAAATTAATTTAAATAAGAAGCAGCCTCTTCTACATACCCCCTGCTGGCCTATGGATTTCTGTTTCAATTGTTACTTATCACTGAATCACAATTTATTAAAAACTCAAAGAAAAAGTCAAGATTAAGTCAGAGAAAAACATAGGTTGTATTGAATTAAAAACAAGCAATATAGTCTAAGTCTTTCACTGAATGTAATTGAGACAGTTAGAACAGGATAGTGAATTATTGATATTATTATTTTTAAATGGGAGGAGAGTATGTGTAAGGTTTTCTTTAAAGTCTTTGTAATGTCTAATCCAGGGGTCCCCAAACTAAGGCCCGGGGCCCGGATGCGACCCAATCGCCTTCTAAATCCGGGCCGCGGACGATCCGGGAATCAGCATGTTTTTACATGAGTAGAATGTGTGCTTTTATTTAAATTGCATCTCTGGGTTATTTGTGGGGCATAGGAATTCATTCATATTTCCCCCCCAAAAAATATAGTCCAGCACACCCACAAGGTCTGAAGGACAGTGGACCAGCCCCATGCTGAAAAAGTTTGCCGACCCCTGATGTAGATCCTGAAATGTATTATTATCACCACTCCTCTTCCTACTGCTACTTGTACTATTTTGATATGTTTCTTGAGGTCCCACAACAAGTTACAATTTTATTAATATCAGTTAAAACAACTTACAGCCAAGAGAACAGAACAGGTGCTAAAATATAAGTATTTCAGGTGGCAAGGAACCTGTTAAAGACATGCATCTTTAGCGTAGGATGAAAACTAAATAATGAAGGTGCCAGATACATCTCTGCAGGGAGGGAATTTCAGAGCTGGTGGATTTTCACTCTATCACACACATCACCTGGCATTGTGGGTTTTCTCAGGTTTCACACATACGTTTTGGGAAACAATTGCCTCCTGAATCACTGTCCAGCAGGAAAGAACCAAGGAGAGAATATCATGTTGTGCGTAAGTCCAGCTCTGTATGTGCTTTCCTCATTTCACTCTGATGGGAGGAAAGACTGAAAAGAAATAAAGAATTGGAGCTTTGCTTTGTTACAGCATCAAACCATGATGTTTAAAAATAGCTGCATTGATTGCCAGTTCATTTCTGGACACAATTCAAGGTGCTATCCCCAAATGACTAATTTCCCAAACATATGAAAGTCTGCTTCCTTCCCTACAGACACTCTTGGGTGCTAATATCATCAGGAGTGGCTCTTGATAGTTCCATTGTGACTGACATATCACTGAGTCATCATCCTGGAGACCCCTCATGGCAGAGAGGAGAAGTGGCCAATCAGGAGACAGGGAGATTGACAAAGAGAGAATTTGACAGTTTGACTGGCGGAAAGGGTCTGGCTATGGAAGTAGCAGCTGTGCTTAGGTTTTTGTCAGGCAAGATAAACCTGTTTAATTTCCACAGTTGTAGGGGATGGATCTAGAAAGGGGCTAAATGTGCTTTTACAGGAAGAATAAAAGCAGATTGTCATTCTAGGAGATAGTTTTAATGGAACCAGTTCTGTTGCAGAGTACTGTAAGTAAAATTCTTGTTTAAACCTGAATCAGCATTTCTGACAAAAGATAAGAACTATGCCTTTAATAGTGAAACCATCAAATTTTATCACTCATAAAAATAGCCGTTTTGTTTCCATCACGCCTCAGCTCTAATTTATACGTAGTTAATGAAATAAGTTGCCACAGGAATATCAAGTCATGGACGTAGTTTTATATTATACACTATCACATACGAAGAACCCCCAAATTCTTGATTGTTTTAGACAGGATGTGTCCAAGGTTAAATCACCCCAGACTTGGTCATGTTGCCCTGCTCCCACCTCCAATGTGTGTGTGTGTGTCACATCCGTCACCCACAGAAGTCCAGGGGATTGAAGCCCCATGACAGGCTGTAAGCTTTGGGATTCCGCTCATGCACTGGTATGTCTGGAAGCTTCATTGTGTAGTTTCTGTCCTCAGCTCAAGATGCACCTCTTTGCTCTGGCATTTGACACTTTAGGTATATATTTTAGGACCCACCCTATTATCTTGACCCACCCTATTTAGCTGTTTTTAATATTGTATGGTGGTGGTGATAATTGAACCTCCGACAGAATCTTTGGGTTTGCACACTCCCTAATGCTCTTCACACTATGGTTCCTATGCTCCCTTTCTGGTTTGAAGCAAGCAACGGATTGCTGATTTGGGGGACATGGGTATAGGCAAGCCTGTCTCCGTTTTCCACATTTCCACATCAGTATGCAATTTTCTCTACAAAAGGCAAGTTCTCATGAAAATTCAGCAGCATTTTGCTATGTTTTTCTCCTAAAATACACCACACGGTATGCAATGTTGCCCAATATACACATTATTGCAAAGCAATTTCCCCTGATAATATAATGCATTTCATATGCTATTTTTATGAATACATGCAATTGTATGTGTAAATGCATTTCTAGTAAATCCTAGTAAATGCATTTCTGCACACATTTCTTGGCAGGAAAACTACATTGTAACATTCAGAGATGTGTGAATTTTGAAGGATGGGCCCGTTTCACTTCATTAGGTAGGTTTGGCTAGAAATGTGAATTAAATCAAATGTCCCCTTTCCCCCCCATCCCTAGGATGAAATGGCAAGCTATAGTTTTCCTCAAACCATTGAGTGAGAGAGAATCACGGTGTGGAAAAAGATAAAGAGTACCCAAAGCCCCAGCATCCTGCCAGGCTTAGTCATGTTTCGTTTGGGTGTTACTTCTGAACCAGCGAATAGCCTGTCCCAAATTTGTCATTTTGTGCATCCCTGCTTCTTTGTCTTTTTCATTTAGGACCAACCTTTCGTATGCGCTTATTTCATATTTGGCTGCTTAGGTGCTGATTTCTAAAAGCAAAATATTTATTTGCATTATGTATCTCCTTGAGTAAATTGCCTTCCTTCAGTTCAAACATCCAGCTAATCATACCCATTTCTGATACCCATGCAGCATGTTAATCATACAGAACCCCGAAATGGTCATTACTGCCTTTGTTTCCAACTGAAAAATCATTAACATTGTTTTGTCATAATTAAGTGCCTAAAATAAACATATCCCAATGGGGACCCTTAAACTTTATGACCCATCCTTTTTCTTTCCTACTGCATTGTATAATTTGTGAAGTGCTGAGTTTGCAGGACCACAGTAGAGAGCTTTGGGCAAATCCCTCCAAACCTTCCCCTGATTTCCTAATTTACAGTGTTTTACAGACTGTCAGACAGATGATTGTGAAGTGATAATGCACACAAAGATTAAGTTTCTGATTTAATAACCCAGTTTGAGTAAGGATCTGCTACAATCAATAGCATTTCTTAGGAAAAATGATCCAAGCATCTCTCTCTCTCTCTCTCTCTCTCTCTCTCTCTCTCTCTCTCTCTCTCTCTCTCCTTTCATTATGCAGCAACTGACCTCCCATGAAATGAGTTCTGCTTGGATAAAAAGCCAAATATTTTGCATCAAGTTTTAAAGGGAAAACAATGTTATAGAATTCTATTATCTTGTGTTATTAAGAAATGCCCATCTCTAGGCTTCTATATAGCTTGAAGTACTTCTCCTTGATGGCTGGTGCCTGCTAGTCCTTAGGCACTCTTACCTATTTAGGTGGGAGTGGAAATAAATTTTGAAGGAGAAATGAGTCTTGAGATTTGCATCTGCTTAGCAAGAAGGACTCATGGGGACAGGGGCCCATTGTTTGCACATTGTTGCTCTGGGGGCGCTGATGCTGCTTTTAAGACTATACCATCTGCCTGAATGGCTTTTGTTGTCATTGTTCATCTTGGTAGTTATGGGGACGTGCGAAGGAGAGTAAAGGCAAGCAAGGGAAAACACTTATTGGATCTGAGTGGGGAACCGTGAAGCATGGTATCACATTTTAACTACCTCCCACCTTATCTTCTCATAATTTGTCACAGCATTGCTACCCGCTGCCTCTCCCTTGGTGCATAACACACTGTATATATGACCTTTTGCTGCTATGTACTGATAAACACAAGGTATCAGGTGTTCAGCAGGTTAAAAGGGTCTCAGGTGAGCACCAAGAAAGCCAGATCAGGACTGATTTTTGAAGCTTGCAGTGTTGGAAACCATTCTGAAATCCAGAGTATCAAATAGGAATGGATAAATCCATCTGTTTCTGGTCTAGATGATGGCTTCACCCCAAATCCATCCCATCTCCACCTGAATCTGTTCACAATAGACAGATGGGATGGCTAGATAGAAATTTACATTTTAATATACATTTTAATGTATTTTTACTTAGAATTGGCCTAAGGCTGTATTTCTGCAGACACCGCTGAGCAAGCTCCACTGAACTCAGTAAGGCTAATTTTGAGTAGACATACAAAGGATTGCCCCCTTCATGGATCAATGCCTTGTCGTGGCGAAGGGGCTTGAATAACTCAGAGAAGCTATGAGCTATGCCATGCAGGGCCACCCAAGATGGACAGGTCATAGTGGAGAGTTTTGACTAAACGTGATCCACCTGGAGAAGGAACTGGCAAGCCACTCCAGTATCCCTGCCAAGAAAACTCCATGGACAAAGACAACAGGCATATAAAAGTTATGACGCTGGAAGATGAGCCCCTCAGGTCGGAAGGCGTCCAACATGCTACTGAGGAAGAGCGGAGGACAAGTACAAGTAGATTCAGAGCTGATGAAGCGGCTGGGCCAAAGCCGAAAGGACGCTCAGTTGCGGATATGCCTGGAAGCGAAAGGAAAGTCCGATGCTGTAAAGAAAAATATTGCATAGGAACCTGGAATGTAAGAACCATGAGTGGAGGTAAGCTGGATGTGGTCAAAAATGAGATGACAAGAATAAATATCGACATCCTGGGCATCAGTGAACTAAAATGGAAGGGAATGGGCGAATTCCGTTCGGGTGACTATCATATCTACTACTGTGGGCAAAAATCCTGTAGTAGAAATGGAGTGGCCCTCATAGTCAACAAAAGAGTGGCAAAAGCTGTAATGGGATGCAATCTCAAAAATGACAGAATGATCTCGATACGAATCCAAGGCAGACCTTTTAACATCACAGTAATCCAAGTTTATGCACCAACTACTGGAGCTGAAGAAAGTGAAATTGACCAATTCTATGAAGACCTACAACACCTTCTAGAAATGACACCAAAGAAGGATGTTCTTCTCATTACAGGGGATTGGAATGCTAAAGTAGGGAATCAAGAGATAAAAGGAACAACTGGCAAGTTTGGCCTTGGAGTTCAAAATGAAGCAGGGCAAAGGCTAATAGAGTTCTGTCAAGAGAACAAGCTGGTCATCACAAACACTCTCTTCCAACAACACAAGAGACGACTCTACACATGGATATCACCAAATGGGCAGCATCGAAATCAGATTGATTATATTCTCTGCAGCCAAAGATGGAGAAGCTCTATACAATCAGCAAAAACAAGACCTGGAGCTGACTGTAACTCAGATCATCAGCTTCTTATAGCAAAATTCCAGCTTAAACTGAAGAAAGTAGGAAAAACCACTGGGCCAGTAAGATACAATCTGAATCAAATCCCTTATGAATACACAGTGGAAGTGAGGAACAGGTTTAAGGATTTAGATTTGGTGGACAGAGTGCCTGAAGAACTATGGATGGAGGCTCGTAACATTATACAGGAGGCAGCAACGAAAACCATCCCAAGGAAAAGGAAATGCAAGAAAGCAAAATGGCTGTCCAACGAGGCCTTACAAATAGCGGAGGAGAGGAGGCAAGCAAAATGCAAGGGAGATAGGGAAAGATACAGGAAACTGAATGCAGATTTCCAAAAAACAGCAAGGAGAGACAAGAGGGTCTTCTTAAATGAGCAATGCAAAGAAATAGAGGAAAACAATAGAATGGGGAAAACCAGAGATCTGTTCAAGAAAATTGGAGATATGAAAGGAACATTTCGTACAAAGATTACCATAATCAAGGACAAAACTGGTAAGGACCTAACAGAAGCAGAAGACATCAAGAAGAGGTGGCAAGAATACACAGAGGAATTATACCAGAAAGACATGGAGGTTTCGTACACCCCAGGTAGTGTGGTTGCTGACCTTGAGCCAGACATCTTGGAGCGTGAAGTCAAATGGGCCTTAGAAAGCACTGCTAATAACAAGGCCAGTGGAAGTGATGATATTCCAGCTGAACTATTTAAAATTTTAAAAGATGATGCTGTTAAGGTGCTACACCCAATATGCCAGCAAGTTTGGAAAACTCAGCAATGGCCAGAGGATTGGAGAAGATCAGTCTACATCCCAATTCCAAAGAAGGGCAGTGCCAAAGAATGCTCCAACTACCGCACTATTGCGCTCATTTCACACGCTAGCAAGGTTATGCTTAAAATTCTACAAGGCAGGCTTAGGCAGTATGTGGACCGAGAACTCCCAGAAGTGCAAGCTGGATTTCGAAAGGGCAGAGGAACCAGAGACCAAATAGCAAACATGCGCTGGATTATGGAGAAAGCTAGAGAGTTCCAGAAAAACATCTACTTCTGCTTCATTGACTATGCAAAAGCCTTTGACTGTGTCGACCACAGCAAACTATGGCAAGTTCTTAAAGAAATGGGAGTGCCTGATCACCTCATCTGTCTCCTGAGAAATCTCTATGTGGGACAAGAAGCTACAGTTAGAACTGGATATGGAACAACTGATTGGTTCAAAATTGGGAAAGGAGTACGACAAGGTTGTATATTGTCTCCCTGCTTATTTAACTTATATGCAGAATTCATCATGCGAAAGGCTGGACTAGATGAATCCCAAGCCGGAATTAAGATTGCCGGAAGAAATATCAACAACCTCAGATATGCAGATGACACAACCTTGATGGCAGAAAGCGAGGAGGAATTAAAGAACCTTTTAATGAGGGTGAAAGAGGAGAGCGCAAAATATGGTCTGAAGCTCAACATCAAAAAAACCAAGATCATGGCCACTGGTCCCATCACCTCCTGGCAAATAGAAGGGGAAGAAATGGAGGCAGTGAGAGATTTTACTTTCTTGGGCTCCTTGATTACTGCAGATGGTGACAGCAGTCACGAAATTAAAAGACGCCTGCTTCTTGGGAGAAAAGCAATGACAAACCTAGACAGCATCTTAAAAAGCAGAGACATCACCTTGCCGACAAAGGTCCGTATAGTTAAAGCTATGGTTTTCCCAGTAGTGATGTATGGAAGTGAGAGCTGGACCATAAAGAAGGCTGATCGCCGAAGAATTGATGCTTTTGAATTATGGTGCTGGAGGAGACTCTTGAGAGTCCCATGGACTGCAAGAAGATCAAACCTATCCATTCTTAAGGAAATCAGCCCTGAGTGCTCCCTGGAAGGACAGATCGTGAAGCTGAGGCTCCAATACTTTGGCCACCTCATGAGAAGAGAAGAATCCTTGGAAAAGACCCTGATGTTGGGAAAGATGGAGGGCACTAGGAGAAGGGGACGTCAGAGGACAAGATGGTTGGACAGTGTTCTCGAAGCTACGAACATGAGTTTGACCAAACTGCGGGAGGCAGTGCAAGACAGGAGTGCCTGGCGTGCTATGGTCCATGGGGTCACGAAGAGTCGGACACGACTAAACGACTAAACAACAACAACAACAACAAAGGATTGCACTGTGAGTACATTTACTTGTATTTTGGACATGCTCTTATATTTTGGTGATATGTGTTGTTGTTGTTGTTGTTGTTGTTGTTGTTGTTGTTGTTGTTGTTGTTGTGTGCTTAGCCTGAAACTGCATGCTAACATTTGTCCCAACCGCTTGTGGTTCCAGGAGGTGAAGATCAAGTCATACTGGCATTCAGATAGACTGAATTCCTCTCACATCTCTCTCTTCAAGATGTCACACCTGGGATTCAAATAATAAAAGGGGTGTGTGTTATATGACATTGGTAAGGGGATATGCTACAAGCATTGCACCTGCAATAAAGAGCTATGAATACAGGGAGAGATGAGACAGAAATGGAGTTTAAATGCAAAGATAGCAGCGGGGGCAGGAGGGGAGGACAAGGGCAATACGTCACTGGCACTGTGGAAAACAGGATGAGGTATTTCCCATGCATAGCATAGTGAGCTAGACACGCAGCTCTCATTAACAGTAATGGAAGTTATCACCTAATGTCCCACATGCTGCAATGAAGAAGGAGGGAGGGGAGCTCATATGCTGCAATGCCTAGACATAGCTCTTTGCATAAACAAAATGTTAAACCATAAAAAAATGAAATAAAATGTCTGTCTACTTAGCGTCTTCTTAAAGAAGCACATTAACATTCCAACTTGGCTTGTGAACCTAAGTGCTGCAGATGTCCTAAGGGAAAATATGTCTCCTAATAAATTGACATTTTTTCTAGCTTTTACAGCTCGTTTTGGAATAAAAGTGCTCTCTCTTTTCAGTCTGCATACGCTTCAAGTAAGAGATGGGAGAGGTTATAACCAAACGATTGCATTTCTAAATATAGGCATAGTGCAGCATTTAGAACAGTGCTTCAATGAAGGAAGCATTCCACCGAAGGCTGAACAAATGGCTTAATTTGAGCCAGGGCTTAGCTGGGCTCTCATCTGGATCATGTAAATCACTAAGCCAAGGGTGGTGGTTCTCATAATTTAGTACGTCCAAGATCATCTGAGAGACTTTTTTAACCTGTTGAACATCTCGTAATTTATTCATTTTGTTATTTCCAAGAAGAGGTGCCATTTACAAGCATTTACAAGCAGAAAAAGTCATTCCTAAAATGTCTTGTGGATCAAGTGAGAGGAAGGGCAGTTTTGCATAATATATGAATTCTTGAAAAACAGTTTCCCCTTATATAATGCATTTTTTCTGGTATGCTATTTCACCAATATATTGGTATCTGAAGAAGTGTGCATGCACACGAAAGCTCATACCTATGACAAATTTAGTTGGTCTCTAAGGTGCTACTGGGAGGATTTTTTTTAAAAAAAATTGTTTCACCAATATATACATTTTATGCATAATTTACCCCAGCACATGCATTTTTGTACACATTACTTGGCTGGAAAACCGCATTGCAAAATTCAGAGATGTTCAAGTTTCAAGAGATGGCTGTTTCAGTTTGCGTATTGTTTTGGAAAGGACGGATTATGTACGTTTGCCTTTAAATGCAAACAGAATTGAATTTCTCTTCCATTGCTAAGATGAGATGCCAAGCTACTTCCAATTTAACGAAGGAGCCAGAATGAACTATAAATATCATGCTCCTCAGGAGGAAATGACACTTATGCTCAGGAGCATTGGGAGGAATTCAACGTCATGCTTTTTTCGATCATTCCATCAGTGCAAGCATTGTTGCTTGCCAGATGGAATTCTTCCCCTTCTCACACACACAACCCCGTGTTCTGCTTTAGGGGTTCTCCTGAATTTCTCCAGAGTGGTTTTGTGGGAGGTGTGCAGGTATGCAGGGGGAGGGGGAGATCTCATTGCACTAGTGGGATTGCACTGGCCTCTGCTAACACATTGGGTTAGTTGGTGGTTATTTCCACATTCCAGTTTTGAAATCCCTTCTCCTAACCAGCCAGTACAGTCATACCTTGCAAGTTGAAAGAATCCGTTCCGGAAGTCCGTACGACTTCCAAAATATTCAAAAACCAAATCGCCGCTTCTTTTTTTTTTTAATTTTAAAAACAAGTTTATTAATCAATTTAAAACTTTACATAAAACAAAAGCACATATAGTAATGGTACAACTCAAATATTTCCAATTTTGCAAGTCATACTCATTTCCTATATCTATATAAATAAGAACCCCCTCCCCCCTCCCATCCTCCCTGTTCCCCCCCTTCCCCTTTCCTTTCCTACTATTTTCCCTACCGTCTCCTCTCCCTCCCTCCCGTCACCATCATTCCTTTTTTCCTATTGTACATTATATATATCTATTATATATAGCAACTCTGGAGCTTGAGGAGAGCAATCAGTAGAAATCATTAAAACTAAAAATATTATAGGAAAAACAAAGGGTTTGTATGTGTTTTCCCTTTTTCTTTCGTGTTCTCCTTCCTGCCAATCACTAATATATTTTTTAAACATATGCGAACGTACTACACCCAGTATATTTCTCTATTATACACATCTAATACGTCCCTTTATCTTCCTGCATCAAAACCTTATGTATACATTTACTTTTTTCTTTCCCCCTTCTTTATTTTTTAGTCGATTATTGCCAAATCCAGTGCACCTTTAGTATATTTTTGAATATATAATTTATATTTTTGCCAATTTTCCGAGAAGTTTTTTTGCGATTTGCCTTTCAGGTTGTTGGTTAATAGGGCCATTTCTGCCAATTCCTGTAATTTATTTTGCCATTCTATTAAAGTAGGGGCTTCAGCCTCCTTCCACTTTTTCGCAATTAGTAGCCTTGCAGCAGCAGTAGCATATAGAAAAATTTCTTTCATTACAGTTGGTATCTCACTTCCAATCATACTTAATAAAAGTGCTTCCGGCTTCTTTGCAAAGGTTATTCCTAACATTTTCTTCATTTCTTCATAAATTTGGTTCCAGAATATTTTAATTTTTTGGCAATTCCACCACATATGGAGGAGATCGCCCTTATTTGCCCCACATCTCCAACAAGCGCCCGATGCATTTTTATATATTTTTGATAATCTATAGGGTGTTAAATACCACCGATGTTGGATTTTATACATATTTTCCCTGATAGTATAACTCGCCGTGAAATTCATATTGACCTTCCATAATTGTTCCCAATCTGCTAGCATGATGGTTCGCCCAAAGTCTTGCGCCCATTTTATCATATAATTTTTCACGGCCTCCTCCATTACATGGTATTCAAGGAGTAATTTATACATTTTTGATAGGATTTTGTTATTATGTTATTAAAACCAAATCGCCGCTTCTGATTGGCCGCAGGAAGCTCCTGCAGACAATCTGAAGCCACGGAAGCCCCGTCAGAAGTTCGGGTTCCAAAAGAACCTTCGCAAACCGGAACTATCACCTCCAGGTTTGTGGCGTTCGGGAGCCAAAATGTCTGAATTCCAGGGTGTTCAAAAACCAAGGTACAACAGTACTGATTCCACAACATTTTTTAAAGGGGCTGCCTTGTTCTTTCTTTCTTTCTTTCTTTCTTTCTTTCTTTCTTTCTTTCTTTCTTTCTTTCTTTCTTTCTTATATTTTATTGGTTTTTAACAAAACTTGAAAGGCAGTGGGAGTACAGCATAGGGTTTAAATTGCAATGACACACAATCCACTTATGCCTTTTTCAAACTCTTTATGAAAGCAGTTGGTGCTTACTTCAAGCACTTTGAAGGAATAAAAGAGTGGAAACTGAGTCAAGTCAAGGGGAGTTCATCCACCACCATTTTAAACATTAGTCCAAGATCTACAATTCTATTCTACCAGAGACAGCGCCTCATACATAGTTGGATAACAGAGTTTTATGTGACAGTTGAATACCTTTAAGCAGATTGGACTTACTATCACTTAACTGAAAAAAATGATTTAGTTTCCACTCAAATCCATATGTAAAACCAAGACTCTTGATTTGCTGAGTAGGGGTGGGGGGCTGAAACACTTAACTTGCAAAGAAATATGCACCAAGAGTACATTTCCTAAGCAACAGAGGAATCAGATGGAAACCAGAGGCATTTCACAAAGTACAAGCTTTTGCATTGATTTACACTACAGCCCGCAACTTGTGTTTTGTACAATGATGAGCCCAGCAGATCTGGGTTTTAATGAGGGCCGTAATGATGAACAGCTGGCCATCTTAAATCAGAATGTCTGCTGAGAGTGGACAATTTGAAAACTATAAGCTGGATATTGCCAGCATAAGGGAAGCATTGCCAAAAGGTTCTGAATAATAATAATAATAGAAAAAAGGTGTTGCTGTCATTTAACCCTTAGGGCATCTTTGTTGCCTGGAGATAGCTATCATGTTAATTTAAGTGGCAAGGCAGTGACTGTCTAAGCACAAGGTGCTGATATTTCTGCTCTTTTATGACCTTAATAAATTTAATATTTCAATATAAGAAAACTTGGGCCTTCTGGGAAAAGAATTGTGACTACCATACTGACAGCACATTGGCAACTGAAAAATGTTACCAGATGGACAACTCCTAGATATGACCTAAAGGCCAATGAGTTTATACACCCCTCAATTTCTCTTTCTTTCTCTTTCTCTTTCTCTTTCTCTCTCTCTCTCTCTCTCTCTCTCTCTCTCTCTCTCTCTCTCTCTCTCTCTCTCCACACACACACACACAGAGATATAGATGATAGATTGATGATAGATTGATAGATGATAGATGATAGATCTAGATACACACACACACAAACACACACACACACACACACACACGGAATTGCTCAATCAGCAATTTGAATTACAAAAGAGAACAGGGATTTAATTTTATTCTTGAAATAAGAAATCCAAGCTGCCAAAAATCTTCCAGTCACAGCTAGGGCATCTGAATCAGGCCAAATTCTACCCTGAAGGAAAGAAGGAAAAGCAGATGAGATAATAAACAATTTAAAAATAGAATTCATTTCTATATTTTACGCTTATCACAATCAGATACTGGAAGATCCATTGTAAATAGGCCAAACCAAATCCAAAGGCATGTTTAAGAATTAAACTGAATTGACCAACTTAAAATGTACCCGCAAGATTACCACCAAGCTCTCTGAGTCATTTCATCTCTGAAAACATTACACATCCCATTAGTTTTGCTTGGAATTAGCTTCCACCCTGGCTTTATGTTCTCATCTCTTAACAATATTTCAGCAATCTTTTCCGTAAATCGATACACCATCAACAGCAATTCCGGAGTGATTCAGTCTGGCTCTCCATTCCTCCTAATACCCTTTGTTCTCATGCCACTTCTTAAGAAGGAAGCAGAGCATTCAAATAGTGTGCTGGACAGTTGTGAAAGAGATAACATCTTAAATCTAAAGCCTTCTTGATTAATTGAGGGGGGAGAACATTGTGGATGTCAGTCACTCTTTACAAAATCTTCCTGCGCGAGGTGTACAGAATGGAGTATGTGCAAAGCTCATGGCTGCTGAAAGGGTTAATTTAAACCTTTAACTACCGCGACACCCAGGTGCTAACGCAGAATATAATGAGATGTTTGGGTGACATGAATTGGTGCCATCTATTGGTGCCATACAGAGATCCAACTACATTAAAGTTTGTTAACAGTATTGTGGAAAATTCCAGCTTCATGTTTACAATAAATATGGCAAGTCTAATGGGTAACATAAGCCATGACACACACACACACACCCATTGTCTTCACCCTTACTTCTGCTATGCTCTTTGCACACACTGCTGCTTTGGAAATGATGTACACATGTTAGCTGCAATCTACTCTGCCTCTTCTTATGAAATATTGTGTTTGGACATGTGTTTCCCCAAAGCAACATCTATTGAAAACAACACACCATGCACATTTTTGATGTGACAAAAGGGAAAGCCTATTGGGACTGTGGGTGAAATTCCAGCCCCATCAATGGACAACTAACATTTGTTCAAATAAGTGCAGGCTACACAGAGTGGTGTAGTGGTTAAGAGCGGTGGACTCATAATCTGGTGAACCGGGTTCACGTCTCCGCTCCTCCGCATGCAGCTGCTGGGTGACCTTGGGCTAGTCACACTTCTCTGAAGTCTCTCAGCCTCACTCACCTCACAGAGTATTTGTTGTGGGAGAGGAAGGGAAAGGAGATTGTTAGCCACTTTGAGACTCCTTAAGGGGAGTGAAAGAGTGAAAGGCGGGGTATCAAATCCAAACTCCTCCTCCTCCACCACCTCCTCCTCCTCCTCCTCCTCCTCCATGGGCTGGGCCACCTGAAATAGCCCAGTCCTGAGGCCACACCCACCAGAATCAACTGAAAGTGGTCCTAGATGGTCAGAGTCACATAAAAACAATATATCTGAATAAAGCCAGTGCTTTTTTTTCTGGGGATACGCAGGGGTACGACTACCCCTAAACATTTTGTGAATCTAAGTTTGGCCTCATTGAGGGGCAGTATTTCAATATGACTAGGAAAATGAGAGTAGCCCCTAAACGTTTTTTTAAGAAAAAAGCACTGAACAAAGCAAATGCATTTGCGATGAGCACTGAAAATCAGGAAGGCACTTTTCAGCACTCATGTTGTTGCTGGCATCTGTCTGTCTCAAGAGACAATGGAATGCAACTCCGGGGATGAAGTCAAACCACTGGAGAATCACAGCACCTGCTGTGGCTGCAGAGATCAGTAACTCATAACTGCTGCCTCTCACATTGTATTTGCTGCATTAGTAGCACATAAGTGACCTCCCTAGGGCACCAACATGGGCAGCGCGTAAGGAGGTCCTGGGCTGCCCAGACAACAAGACCCCACTCTCGGCCTCACAGAGCAATACGCTTGGCACCAGCTAGGCTCTAGGAGTTGCCAGAAGGAGGTGTACAATATGCCACCCAACTATCTTAGGGACTCCACTCTGGATTTGTGCAGGATTTACTCCTAAGCTTTCTTCTCCTGAAGATATCCTGCAAGGCAGCAGAGGTTTAGGATTAGAGTTTTCCTTCTCCTAGATGGGCTACCTTCCCATCTGCCCCTCACTTCCCTCTGCAGCAGGCATAGGCAACCTTGGCTCTCCAGATGTTTTGGAACTACAACTCCCATGATCCCTGACCACTGGCCCTGTTAGCTAGGGATCATGGGAGTTGTAGTTCCAAAGCATCTGGAGAGCCAAGGTTGCCTACGCCTGCTCTACAGCAGTGGTCCTCAACCTTGGGCCTCCAGTTTTTTTTTGGCATACAACTCCCATGATCCCTAGCTAGCAGGACCAGTGGTCAGGGATGATGGGAACTGTAGTCTCAAAACATCTGGAGGCCCAAGGTTGAGGACCACTGCTCTACAGCATGTGCAGAAACCGCCTTATTGACCAGAAACTACCTTATTGAACATTCGAGCCAATCCTCCAGACCTTGTCTTATGCAGGGAAAGTCCCTTAATCACGAAGCATTTGACACCCATTGCCCACCCTCAGCTGGTTCAGCTGGCCAGTCGAAGCCGTTCCCAAAGCTGACAGCTTTGGAGAGTCACAGGTGAGAACTGAGTGCAGAGTGGGGACCAAAGATGGGCATACTACCCCAGAAGGAGCGTGACGTCTCCCCCACCAGAGGTCCTAACCCTCCCCTAATGTTTATTGTACATAAAATGCTGTGTTTGAACATGTTGTATTTAAAAGGCACTTATGAAATAAAGGGGAGGGGAAGGTAAGTAGTTTTGTTTCAGTATGAATTCAGCCACAACATGATTGCTAAAGCTGGCAGTAGGTCAACGTGAGAAGGAAAAGCACTAATGAGGAGGCCTTGGCTGCACTTTATCTCCTTTAGAAAGCTTAATATACATTTTAAGCCCACACACTGTATTAAAACTTGCAGTCTGAAAGGCAGATTCATTTGGAAGAGCACATTATTTTCTACTGGTTTCAGCTTAGGATGAGTCCAATATAAAGCTCATTGTCTGCATAGGGGAAAGCCCTGTCAATGATCCATCTGCTAATTCTGAGCTGTCCCTGGTTCCTTATAATTACAGAAAGGGCACTGGTGTAATTGAGAACAAACCTCCGCTTGTACCATCTACAGCATGCGAAGAGTAGGAAAACAACAACAGAAAATGAACATTAATGTATTTTGCAACTAATGTTCTACGCTTCATTTGATGCTTCACTTTTAATATTTCATTTCAGGCAACTACAGTCGCTCACTTTTTTTCTAAACTCCTTCTAGCAAAAAAATGGAAAGGGAAGCTTCATCTAACATTTAAATAAGCTGCATCTAAAAATAACTGGTGTATGGGTGAGGGAAAGTACGCTAAAGCATTTAGCAAATAAAATTATTTTACTTTAAAGTCATATACATTAAGAATGTGCAATAGATGCACTAGTTGTACTTTACTTCAGGCCCGGAGTGCTGTATTTTTGTTTGTTTTATTTTAATTCTGGCTGGCTGCATTCAGACAACTATTTTTAAATTATTATTTTTATTGCATGATAAATGCACATTCCGTTGTTTCAAGGGATCTCACTGACTCAGAGCTCAACACTGAGGGTGGTATTCAGCTAACTTTTACTCAGAGTTGACCCACTGAAATTAATTGCCCTAACTTAGGACGCAGGTAAAGAATAAGTGTTTTATATGCATTGTATATGCGATATAACTCTGTGACACCAGATGGCGTTGTGGAGTCTCGTCTTTCCCTGACGGATTTCCCTATATGAGTTTACAACACGTTTAACTGAATCACTTCTTTGACGTGTCCAGATCCAGCTTTAGTCATGTTCCTTAATGCCAATGTGTCTACTCTGAGTAAAACTTGGCCACCCTCAATGTTTGGGATTCTTTTTTGAAATATGTAATAGAGTTCATGCTTCCATTGCTCTAAGGCAGAGCTTTCCAAACTTTTCACGTTGGTGACACACTTTTTAGACATGCATCATTTCGTGACACAGTAATTCAGTTTTACTAGCAGACCAGATGTTAAACTAACCCCTTTCTAGCCCCGGGAGGAGCATGGGGAGCGTTCGCATGGCACACCTACACACTGCAGCCGACACACCAACATGTCGCGACACACAGTTTGGAAAGCTCTGCTCTAAGGAGTGCTATGTGGAATGTGCTTGCATATATGTCAGACAACCGTGCCATTTTGTAATTATTTGTTGTGCATGGACACAAACATTCTTTCATATCCTGACAACTAACCTGAGAAGCTTTCCCAGCATCTTACAAACAGAATATAAAAGTACACGTAAAATCGATAAACCAATTAAAACAGCTATCATAACACACTAAAATGTCCAGATACAAATCAAACCAGCAGTCAATAAAAAGTGGCTCGAGTGCAACAACTGGAAGCCTTCCTGAACAACAAAAAACTATTTCACTGCCTTTCCATAGATTGAAGAAGCGTTTGCCAATTAGTTCCAGAGTGAGGATGTCAAGAAGATCCAAAACTGGGATACCTTCTTGACCCAAAGTAAATAAGGCATTCCTAGAGGACCTTAATGTTCAAGGGGACATAGATGAGAGGAGATGCCCTTTCATATACTTCCGACTCTGACTTTTTACAACATTAAGTGTCCAAAATAAGACTTCATAAGCATTTCCATGTGAAAAGCATAGCTGCAAATACAGCACTTTCCTCTTTCAATTAATTTGATCACCTGCTACAGAACTCAAACTCGCATAACCCACAATGCCCCAAAAAGGGCATGCAAGAAGATGAACCCAAATATTCTGTGGACATTAGCCATACACCAGATATGATTCATAACAACCGTGTCTGGCTACACTCCAGGTGGGATTTATACAACCATACATACTCATTGGCTGAGGATGCCTTTCCATCCACATGCACACATATTCAGGACTATTTTGTTGGAATGGAGAGCATTATCAAATGCCTTATTACATCCAAATGAAAATTTACATCTGGAATGTACATGCAGTTTCAAATCCAGCAAGGGAATTCTGTACATAGAAACTGCTCCCACATGTGAATCTCCTTTGTTTAATTTGGGTACATTTGATTTCCCATGTTTTCAGTTTTGGGATATTTGTTATTTGTTCAATGTTTCACCTCTCTAGAAATGGATTGCATTTCTCCCATATCTTATTTTTCTCTTTACCAGCAGCTATGGAACTAATAATAATAATAATAATTTATTTATTTATACCCCGCCCATCTGGCTGAGTCTCCCCAGCCACTCTGGGCGGCTCCCAATTGAATATTAAAACAATACTGTACAACATTAAATATTAAAAGCTTCCCTAAACAGGGCTGCCTTCAGATGTCTTTTAAAATTAGGATAGCTGCTTATTCCCTTGACATCTGATGGAAGGGCATTCCACAGGGCAGGTGCTGCTACCGAGAAGGCCCTCTTGTCTGGTTCCCTGTAACTTCACTTCTCACAATGAGGGAACCGCCAGAAGGCCCTTGGCACTGGATCTCAGTATCTGGGCTGAACGGTGGGGGTGGAGACGCTCCTTCAGGTATACAGGACCAAGGCCGTTTAGGGCTTTAAGGTCAACACCAACACTTTGAATTGTGCTCGGAAACGTACTGGGAGCCAGTGTAGATCTCTCAGGACCGGTGTTATGTGATCCCGGCAGCCGCTCCCAGTCACCAGTCTAGCTGCCGCATTCTGGATTAGTTGCAGTTTCCAAGTCACCTTCAAAGGTAGCCCCACGTAGAGCGCCTTTAATTGCCCTGCTCTCTTTTGAGTCTAAGCAAAGGGTCTGCTGGTTTCTCTTTAAGGTTTCCAGACTCAAAAGAGAACAGGGCAATTAAAGGCACAGAGGTCCTGTCCTCTACTGAGTCTGGCAACCCTATCCAGGCACTCACACAGGACCTTCACCTTCACTAAAGAATGTCTGATCTTCCACATAGAAAATCTATCCCCCTTTCACCATGTGTTGAAGCATGCAGAGTTTCTTGTGCTTCTGCCTTGGTCCAAGCCCATCTATCTGAATGCCCAGAAGTCAAAATATGCAAGGGCTTCAAATGAATAGCCAGCCCCTGGCTTTTCCAGAAAGTTAGAATGCCATATTAAAATCCTATTATGAAAATAACCACATTATCTGGAGACAAACCTAGTAAATCAATCCAGCAGTAATGTGGGTAGTTGATAACTGAAAATCCAAATGGCATGATATGCAGTTAAAAAGTAAGAGGGTGTTTATGAAAGAAAACTGGTTTTTAAATCTAGTAAAAAGCATAAAATCTTAGAAAAAGCAAGTTTTTGCAGGCAAAGCCTTCAATACTAAAACAGTGCCAGGTTTTACACCAGACAGGGCCCAAAATAACATGGTTTCCCAAAGTCCTTTATTCAAGACATTTCAAATAGAGACAGCTGCAAGTCATCTCAGAACAAAGAACTAAGGAGAAGCAGGAAGTTCACTCCAAATTACTGAATTCGTATTGGAATCTCTCCAGGGAGGGGGAAAACCCCACAAGGATCAATTAAAAAGAACATTTATCTCCTGTATATTTTCTCTGGTACTAAAGTTTACCCAATCAGTAATGCAAGAAAGAGCTTTTTAACCAAACTCACCAATCATGTAAGGCAGACAAATAATATTTTCAAATCTCATACAAATGTACAAAGTGACTTTGGCATCCCTGAGCACCTATGTGACATGGGATTGCTCTAAAGGAAATTCAACACAATTATGAAAGACTGGTGGCAAATAATGGGAAGAAGAAGGCTTTAAAGTGTTGGGCCTGCGAATTATGAAGCTTATTGGACCAAGTTAACCAAACCTTAAGGACTGATTCCATTTCCATCACAGTAACAGAACAGAGACAAACAGGGCTGGATGAAGAACACTATGAGTATAGCATGTTGTGGGGGGAGTTGAGAGGTATCACCTGCCAAGGCCATTACCATGTTGTCTAAGCTAACTTGTTTTCCTTTGATCTCAAGGCAGGGAGTCAAACAATCAGGGTGACTGTACAAGGGTGATTCAAATGTGACACAACAGACTCATCCACAAACATAAAGTGTTAATAGGTTTTCTGGAGGAATTCAGAAAAGGAAGAAACAAAGCAACCGCAGAACAGAATGGAGATGAAAATAGGATGCCCAGCTGTTACTGTAAGGTGGATGACTGGCTTCCCAAATTGACCAGACGAAATCTCAGGCAGTTGAACAATTTTATTATTGGTTTGTCGGCAAAACAATATGGAGCAGTAGGGAAAAAACCATTCCTCATTCTGCCCGACCCATGGGCATACACAGAGTGCTTTTATACCTTTTTGACAGAGTGAAGTGAAGATCAGCCTTTCTGCAGTACTTCATCAACCAATCAAGAGAGAGCACCCCAAGATGCAAAGTCACCCGCCCAACTCTACTAGGTGGCGTTATGTACCTGGTACCTTCATACACGTGTCTATGTGGAATTTTACAGGCACAATTGTGGTTGTGCTCTACTTATAATTTGCGGTGGGCTACATCCTCTTGCTCTTGTGGTTTATGCTAGAATTTCTTAGAAGTGCTGTGTGTGGTTAGATCTTTGCATTAGATGTGCAAACATGCTGTGCCTGTGTGCAAAGTGCTGTCTAATTTACTTTCTATCAGAGGCAGAGAGATTTAGAAAATGGAGTTCCTCTTGCTTTTAGGGCCTGCATGGTCTGACCAGGATTATTCTGGCCCTGGTCATTGCTACCCTATATTACAGCTGTGCATGACTCTCCCATTTCCCTTCATAAGCATTTGCATGTGAAAAGCAGCGTTTGCAAATACAGCACCTTCCTCCACCACAATTCATCTGCCAGTTGGCAGCTAATTTGATCCTTCACTTAATTTGATCAAAACCTCTGAAACTAAATCACTTTGTGCTAAAATTACCATTTCCCCCTCCCTCCCTGCACCCACCATGGGCAAGTACCATGACATAAATTTATTCATGGCTTAACAGAGTTGCTGTTTAATTAGTTATAAAAGCAGCTATAAATAAAGGCAGGCCAAATTCTGAGTAAAATGTGGGAACAAGTTCAAGGGAAGCTCACGTGAGAATTAAGGGCTAAGAAGCAGGGCAGTTTTAAGGGTTGTGTGCTACCATGACACTCGGCATGTATTACAAATGTGGTCAGAACGGCATGTTGTAAGAAAGAAGGGACTGTCACTGAAGCTGGAAGCTCCGCCTTCTCTCTCATAACATGTAGAATTATTTACCTCATGCTCAGACACTATTAAAATATTAGGGTACCGGTATTGCCTGCTGGTAAGCGAGCAATGAAACCATCCATCTTGTAACTTTGAGGCATGAGGTAAATTTCATTATATGTTAAAGGGGGAGCTGTGGCACAAGGCTGCCATTTTTAGGGACATACCCATCTTTCCTACAACGTAAGGAAGTAGTTGGCAATCAGTTATGATCAGGTGGTAAACCAAGGTTTTAAAGCATGGTGGCAACTTGGACATATTGTGCCATATATACAGTATTCTCTCTCTCTCTCTCTCTCTCTCTCTCTCTCTCTCTGTGTGTGTGTGTGTGTGTGTGTGTGTGTGTGTGTGTGTGTTACAGTAAATACAAGCAGGCTTGGTGTCCAAGGTCAGTCTGGTCAGGCCAAGGACACTGGGCTCAGAAGGACTCATTGCTGCTTGGTCCAACCCTGCCAACTCATTCTGCCAGTCAGTCCACCTCACTCTGGTGGGCATTGGGCCTGATATTGTATTGAGTAACTGAACCACTGCATATTGGAGTTACGTGCTGGTTCAGCTCCCATTAAAATGCAGTGAGTGATTGGCCCATCTATAAAACACCTGTACGGAGGTGAGTGTGACTGGTGGTGAAGAAATGTGTGGTATCACACATTAGCACTGAGCCAGGGCCCAGGTTAGAATCAAGTGGGGGCCTGTTGCTGGCATTATCCCAAGGGTGCCATGAAGCCTAATTTAGTCCTTGTTTACAAGGCATTCATTAAGTAAAAGGAGTCCTTTTCCAAAGCCCAGTTTTCTGCCAACATGCAAAAAATTAATCTGGAATATCTAAACAAAAATGCCTGGTTTATTTATTTTTACGATACAGGAAAACAACAGCAGAGTTTTTGGTCCATTTTACTGGACAGTAATAAGGTAAAAACAGCCTCCAAACAGCATAATCTCCAAGCAATTTGTGGCAGTACGCTTTACCAACACACAAATCAGGGACTAATGGGAGGCTAGAGGTTCCAGGATTTTAGCCTAATGTTTCAGACCAAAAATGCAAGGCTTGAACATAAAAGATAAGGCTGACTGGTGCAGAGTCACATAAGGATGCAGCAAAGAAGACCTGAAGCAGCCATCTTGAAAGGATTACTGCTGGTAATTGAAGCAGCCCATAATAGCTAATTAACTAAGAGCAAAAATTGCTCAGATCCCTAAAACTCAGAGATAAGAAAATATCCTCTAATTAGATTCTGTGTGGTGTAAGCAGTGCTTTCCCCAAGGAAAATAGGACTAACGATGGCCTTCCCTACAGGGAAGTGATCTGTCCTGTTATACTACAGAGGGCCCTCAACTCATTACTTCCCTACACCAGAGCTAAGCAGAATCTTCACAGAAACTATGGCATTTGATAAGTTTGTTTAGGAATCTCAATTAAAGTACTCTTTAAAAGAGCAACTATGCAAAGCTGACACTAATCACTTCAGAATTTGCCAATTCTTGTTGCTGAATGTCTTTAAAATGGATTTTAGCAGATACGTCAGCCATTTTATTTCCCAAAGAATGAAGACTGCCACCTGCTTACCAGGATCTGCCCCTGTAAATTTCTCAGGTAAGAGTCTACCTGTGAACTATACGTAAGCAGTTCAGAGCTTCTCCGTTCAAAATGGGATATAAGTGTACTGAAGAATAAATCAAAGAACAAGGTAAGCTTATATCGCTCATTTTGTGAGACTCCAACGATTTCTGGAGCTCACCGAATTCCTCTTTCAAAACAATGAAAAAGGTGCAACTCACAGACAATCCTGTTCTCCCTACTTCTTTGAGCCAAACTAGATGGTACATTATATGCATTGCTCGTATATGATTGGGGGGGGGGGCATTTCAATAGCAGCACAGAGAGGGACAGAATCTAGACTGGGACCATGGTCAATCAATCATGCATTATGCAGTCACAGACCTGTTAAGATAATTATTATTAAATTTGTTTACAACTTTTTTATTGCCACAGGCAACTCAAAGTGACTTACAAAAAACACATACATATATTAAAACCAGGGAGTGAAAAACATTAAAATGCTTATTTATGTGTCTGTTTATTTATAAGATTTATACACTGCCTTTCAACTGAAGATCACCGGGTGGTTTACAACATAAAAACACATAACATAATAACAAATAACAAAAACTAACACCCACCCCTCCTGCCAACATCTTACCCACTCCAAAAAGGCTTAAGATCAGTTAAAAGGGAAAGTTTTCATATGGCGCCTTTTGGGGGGAAAGCAGGGAGACACCACTGAAAAGGCCTGTTCTTGTGTTGCCACCCTCTAGACCTCCTGCTGAGAGGGCACACCAGTTCATATGGCAAATGGTGGTCCTTGAGACATTGAGGTGCTGAGTCGCATAAGGTATGTGTGGAGATGGGGGTTAAACCTTTCCCTCCACCCTGACTACACTGAAAATTCCCCTTCCTTAAAGCTACTATTTATACCAGATTGGAAGCTTGCCACTGGCAGCAATGACAGCTACCCTCCCACATTGCATTTTTACAGCACATTCAAAGCCCTCCCAAATCAGCTTCAGGGGAGAGGACACTTCTCCCTTGCATGGTCAACAGAACATTCAGAAGGTTGTCTCTGCATTGCGTCAGGGAACCTGCCTATTCAAGAGTCACTGACTGTGCATGCAGAGCCTATTTTGTTTACTTTGTGCAAACTGCAATCCTTTCATAAGTCGGTATGATCATGCTTCCTCATGCATGCATGTGAACAATCCTAATGTGTAAGCCATTTAAATATGCCTCCCTCTGTGCAGATGCTCTGTGAAATGAGCCGTAGTTTGTATACTAGTTTGTCATATGGAATGATCCCCAACAAATCAATTGGAGGTGACTGGTGTGGTTGCACAAAAACAAGGCGCACAGTTGAAGACTCGTCCGTGTGTGTCAAGGACTGGCTGGATGAAGAGGAGTGGTTGTAGGCACCAGCCAGGAAACCCCCCAAGGGAAATCGCAGAGGAGGAAGGCTCAGAGCCAGGGGATTGGTGGTGGGACACCAAGGAGAAGCGAGAGGGAGAAGATTGGGAGGACAAGCTGAAGGGGCAACAGGATGTAGTGAGCAGGAAGAGCCTGTGAAGCGAGCAGTTCAGACTCTGGGCCTGAAGCAGACCCAAGCATACCCAAAGGACTGCTGAAGAATCCAGGGAGTCTCCCTCTCCTGCTGCAACAAGCTCCTATCATCCCAGGTCTCCAAGCATGCGCAGAGTAATGAGAAGAGCAGAACAGAGGTCAGAGGTATGCAGACACAGTTTGAGAATGCTTGAGAAGCATCCAGGTGAGAAATAGCCTTAGAAGGGGTGCAAGGCAGGGGCCTTCAGTCCTGGCAACTACTCCATAGAGCCAAGTCCTACTGGGAAGTGTGACAGAGACCAGTAGGCCGAGTTGCATGTTTGTTTCCTTGAATAAAGAGTTAACTTCACTGACAACGGAGATCTGCTTCCTTCAAGTCTGACCTGCATCTGACTCCAGACCTGACAACGTGTGACCCAAGCATACCCAAAATGGATTGGTGCATGAACCTGAGCCAAAGCACCCTGAAGCGAACAGAAAGAAACTTCTTTGTTATCTGGATCAGACCCCAAATAACTGACACATGGAAGAGTCATGGATGCAAGGGGGATCGCTGGGCTTTCCATATTTCTCATGCGTCTAATAAATTTGTTCTTTTTGAAGGGTGTTTATGTTTTCAAGAAGGTTGTGTGTAGTACTGGAGGCTGTGACTTCAGAAGGCTGCTACAGGATAGGGAGTGATTTTCATAATGACAATTTAAATCAGTAAGGATGGTCATACCAGGCACTGCTGAGAGTGTACCATCAGGAGATGCCTTTCCTTCAGTTGCCATGACGCCTGTTCCCTAGTTCCAAGAATCCCCTTGAAGCCAGTAATACAGAATGACCAGCACTGTAATTTGGTATATATATAAAAACTACAAAATGGGATTTAAAATTTGAAAAGGAAAGTGGGCCACTTTGCAGGGGGGAATGTCTGAGAATTGATGACTTAAGTTTTAAACACCGTCTGGAGGCATAATTTCTTCCAGAGATATAAATTATTGCCACCTATTTTTACACTGTGGAAGGACTCCTCCTTGGCCTGTAATAACTGTGCTACGATCAGAAATTCAACAGACATTTTCCATTCTGGGAAAAGCAGCACCCGTTGAATTTCTGCTGGTCACAAAGCAGTAAAAGGCACAGTAGTCCAGCTGAAAAATGCAATAAGCAGCATAGCTGTCAGGTTTTCCCTTTTCTCGCGAGGAAGCCTATTCAGCATAAGGGAATTTCCCTTTAAAAAGGGGAGAACTTGACAGCTATGATAAGCAGATATCCTCAAAAGGAAGATGAAGTTCACAAATGGAGCAAAATGAAGGGCTTGAAGCAGTGTTTCTCAAACTTGGTTCCCCAGCTGTTGTTGGGGTAAAACTCCCATCATCCCTAGTTAGCAGGTCAGGGATGTTGGAAATTGAACAGCTGGGAACCAAGTTTGAGAAACACTGTGCTAAAGTCTTGAGGTGGTGGAATGGATTCTACCATTTCAGATTGCAATGGATGATCCCATTTTTTTAATTAAGGAAAAGGAAAAGGAAAAAAGCAAAGCAGATTGTAGCACAGCAGAAAATAGACTATGCCCAGAAACTTTCTCTCTGGTGTTATCAATTTGTTTTCTTTTCAATGTTTTTTTATGTGTGAGGAGACATTAAAATATGAGACATATACCCCCTCATAGCTGCCAAGTTCTCCTTTTTTTAAAGGGAAATTCCCTTATGCTGAATAGGCTTCCTCGCGAGAAAAGGGAAAACTTGGCAGCTATGATACCCCTGCAAACTGATGTTTCTGAATTCTGCAACCTCATATGGGCTCCTTGTGTACACTAGGCCTAAGCATCGCAGAAATCCACAATGCATTTAGCTGCTTCACGTGTCTGAACACTGGTTGTTGTTTTCCCCCCACCAAGATTTTCATAGAGGCATTATTATTTCTCCCTTCTCCACAGGGAGTATGAGAGTTTCAGTGAGAAAAAGAATTCAATAGACGGGGCAGAAAGCTGTGTTTACCTTAGGAACTCTGCAATGTGACTGAGAACTTTTCTATTTTTCTTTAAGCATTTTAGAAATGTACCCGGTATGTTTTGCATATGCTCCTTGGTGTGAGGCTTTTTGCATACAAGAACTCATTCCAGAAGAGCTTCCTGGAAAGTGACCATGCAAACTTTGTTTGGGCTTGCCATTGGTAGTTTGTTTGTGGAAAGCAAACCATGAGTCCTGGTTTGTGCGGGAAGAAAATAGATCTTACCCACATGTGGGTAATTAACAAAAGAATCAGCTGGGCACCTGGATTCAAATAGGGTTGCCAGACTCAATAAAGGACAGAACTTCTGTGCCTTTAATTGCCCTGCTCTCTTTTGAGTCTGGAAACCTTAAAGAGAAACCAGCAGACCCTTTGTTTAATTTCCAAGCAAAGGGTCTGTTGGTTTCTCTTTAAGGTTTCCAGACTCAAAAGAGAGCAGGGCAATTAAAGGCACAGAAGTCCTGTCCTCTATTGAGCCTGGCAACCCTAGATTCAAAACACTGGGTTTTGCACACTACAGCGAGATAGAGCCCTGCAGCAGAATTAACAACACTCTCAGAGTTAATCAGCAGCATAATGTGGAATATAGGTTGTTAAACCCTTTTGCATATTCCATTTAGTCTGCTTTAGAGCTCTTGTTTCCCCTCTCTCTATTCCCTAGCAATGAACAGACCACACACTGTTGAGTAAGTTTAAAAGCTTTACTTACTAGGTCTGAAGCAAGTTCAGGCACATCTGTCCTGGTTGGTTACATGGCATGGAGAGGGAGGAAAGGAATGAAAGAAGTTCCTCCCTCACAGAGGTAATGCGGTGTGACGTAGCTGTGTCTAGGAATAGACCTCTCTGGTCTTAACCCCTTCATGCACTAACTAGTACTCATGCATAGTTACTGCCATTTCCCAGTTCACATACAATGTGAAGCCAGTCTCTGGGTTTTTTCTTACCAGACACAGTGATGGATGAAGTGGGGGAGGAGCGAAGCTCAAGTTCCACTTAAATTAGTATTTCTTTTAAACTGCAGATTAAAGTGAGATGTGAACCTGGCTATTGTTGGGTTAACTTTTTCATACTGTGGGTTGGGCTTGAATCTTTCTTTCTGTCATCTATATCTATCATCTATCTATCTATCATCTATATCTATCTATCATCTATGAATCAATCATTCATCTATCTATCATCTATCTATCTTTCCTTTTGTGGGAAAGCCTTGCAAAATAGTAGCCTCTCCCAGCAGCAGCCTCTACCACTCAGCCACCCCAGGATTCAGCCATCTACTTAGTTGCATATGTAGAGCAGGCCATAAAGGTAAAGGGACCCCTGACCGTTAGGTCCAGTCGTGTCCGACTCTGGGGTTGCGGCTCGCATTATTGGCCGAGGGAGCTGGCGTACAGCTTCCTGGTCATGTGGCCAGCATGACAAAGCCGCTTCTGGCGAACCAGAGCAGCGCATGGAAACGCGATTTACCTTCCCGCTTGGAGCGGTACCTATTTATCTACTTGCACTTTAACGTGCTTTCGAACTGCTAGGTTGGCAGGAGCTGGGACCGAACAACGGGCGCTCACCCCATCGCGGGGATAAGCACTACTAAAATCCATGAAAGGTTATGGAGTTAGCATGTTCACTGTTCCTTCTCCTATTTGCTTAATAGCATCTTTCCTGGCATACAAAATATTGTACTGTGGGGTAAAGTTCATGCTCTGAATGGTTGGTCTCATGCATTTCAATGATATGAAATCCTCTTTAACAATAATAATTAAAGAAAACAAGCCACTAAGCTCAGGCAGGAATCATTCAAAGTTGAAAAAGCTGATATATATAAGCATTGACACCTGAGAAGAAAGAAAATTAAATAACTAATCCCTCATACAGTATAGCTTGTAAGCTTCGTATTGAGCCCAAATATTGTTTTATATAATAAAACGTGCCTTTACCAGATGCCATTTATAAGCCTGCAAAAATTGCAGAGACATGAATACTTAAAATGGGATGGTGCCATAACATCTAGCTATAAGAGGTAACCTCTGTGTTTGATGGCAGAAGGTGTGGAGGATTGTATCACCTTTCTTTGAACTTTCTGCCAAATCCACAAGAACAATTACTAGCATCCAGACCAGGCATTTTCCCTCCCTCCATAGAAATAAAAGAGAAATAATATCAACCAGTGTCAGATGGTTTTATTTTTCAGGTTATTGCTAAAGTCATAGGTTTCCTGGGAAATTTACATGAGCTTAACTTCTCAGTAAAAACAGACAAGGCACACACAACAAAAGCCAAATCAAGGTACTGACAAGCTATTTTTATATTGTGGAAAATTGTAAGAAAATTTGACATTTACATCTGCTGTTTTCCTGCCTAATCAGCTCCATTCTGAGTGAATTCCCCCCCCCCTCTCCAGACAAAAGGAA
Organism: Zootoca vivipara; assembly: GCF_963506605.1. NCBI lineage: Eukaryota > Metazoa > Chordata > Lepidosauria > Squamata > Lacertidae > Zootoca > Zootoca vivipara. The sequence goes on from NC_083278.1 coordinate 69,678,607, forward strand.
TATAGCTGGAGAACATTAATGGGCATCTAAGGTTGAGAGAGGGTGAATGAGATCTATACTGTCAAGATGTTCCCATTAGGTATGAAGGCATCACACTAAATAATTTTGTGGCTTATTTTGAAATAATAGGAAGCACAGGGAGTGGGTTAGCCATCATTTCTCCTTTAGAGATCTCCTCTGCATCTAGCAGTTGTACAACAGCCAAGGAATTATTCAGTAGTCAATGCTTTTTTCCATCGCTGTTATCCCTGAGTAGGGAAATCTGCACATGCTGGATTCCTGCTTCTTACACACAGAAGCACCTTCAATGCTTCCAGATCTTGCCACCCAGAGTCTTCGCACCAGCAGCCACCAGAACGTGTTGTGGTGCTGGCATGGAGACAGGAGCAGTTTTCAGCAGCCTCCACATGAGGATGATCAAATAACCCCCTTAATGCATTCGAAACAGTCTCCACAGGCCAAGTGAAGACCAACAAGATGAAGTTAAACAGGCATGAAGGTAAAGTCCTGTGTTTAGGTTCAGAAAACCAAAGAGACAAATGTAGGATTGGGGGTCAGTAGGTAGGCTTGGTCTGAGAGCTGTACATGCGAAAAGGATCTAGCTGTCTTAACAGATCACAGGTTGGAGGTGAACCATAAGTGTAATGCAACTACTAAAACTATGCTGCTATCGTGTCCAGATACCCCCCCCCCCATGTAATTCTTTTCCCTTCTGCACTAATCAGGCCACATCTGGAAAACTGTGCCCAGCTTTGGGTGCACATTTTTTAAAAAGACACTGCCAGACTAGAGTGTATCAGGGATGGGCAATCTGGACAGTGAATGGGTGTGAATCTGGGAACCCAAGTCCTATGAGGAACAATCGAAACAGCTGACTTTGTTTAGCCTGGTGAAGACAAGATTAAGGGGAGTCGTGATAGCTGTCTTCAAATACTTCCGGTGTGGGGAACTTTGGCCCTCCAGATGTGCTGAATTACAACTCCCATCATCCCTGGCCACTGGCCACATTTGCAGGAGTTGGTGGGGAATTGTAGTTCAGTGACAGCTGGAGGGCCAAAGGTTTCCCACCTCTGAAATATCTGAAGGACTGTCCTGCAGAAGATGGCACAGACTTTTCGCTCTGTTGCTTTTGACAGAAAGACAGGTACCAATGTGTGGTGACCGCATGGATACAGTTTTTGACTGACCATTGGGAGCAGTTTCCTAATGGTCTATGTGTTTGACAATGAAACAGAATGCCCCAGAAGGGAGTGGGTTCTCTTTGACTAGAAGTAGACGGTGTCTGCCAGGGGTTGACATTGCTGCAGATCCTGCACTGAGCAGGAAATGGGATTGGACTCTTCCAACTGTATTATTCAATGGTTCATTGTACATCAGACAGGATAGTTGAGAGGTGTGTGCTGATGCCTTATAGCACATTTCACAAGGAGAAGTATGCCACAGAGATGGTAGCCTGGAAATAATTGCTGTTGAGATAGTTGCTCCACAATGCCAGCAACTTGGCACATTGAAACCTGCAGCTTTTAACAATGCAAAAATACTGCTGATGCTCACCCAGACTTTGGTCGATATTCTGGCAATGAATATAAGCTCAGCTAAGGAATCAGACATCATTGTCATCTGTATTTGCTGAGAATTGTACTTGGTACCTTTCATCTTCCATGACACAATGTAGCCATGGACAAAGAAAGAAAAATGATGCCATACCAATGCATTTGTGACTAGCACATATTTCTTCATCCTTCTTTCCTGTGTCTTGAGTGTTCATCCCTAAACTCACATCTCAAACCTTGGTCTATCACAAGACCATCTCTCATCTAAATACGGATAACTTAGCATTCATATAATAGCATTCAGAATGCCTCATGTTCATTATCTAGTTGCAATGCCTACAATGTAAGTCAGTATTATTATCCCGCTGATTTCAGGTGGGAGGACTGAGGCTGAGAGAAAGCTGCTTGCCTAATGTCACTAGCGAGTTTTAGGGCAGAGGCAAGTTTTAGCCTGGGAATTTCCTCATTTATAGCACACTCTTTTAGCCACTACATTACAACAGTTCAAATGATTATACTGTGGTACCTCGGTTTAAGTACACAATTGGTTCCGGATGTCTATACTTAACCTGAAGTGTACTTAACCTGAAGTGAACTTTCCCATTGAAAGTAATGGAAAATGGATTAATCCGTTCCAGACGGGTCCGCAGAGTATTCAACCTGAAGCGTACTTAACCCGAGGTATGACTGTAATTGGTTCCGGAAGTCCGTACTTAACCTGAAGCGTACTTAACCTGAAGCGAACTTTCCCATTGAAAGTAATGGAAAGTGGATTAATCCGTTCCAGACGGTCCGTGGAGTACTCAACCTGAAGCATACTTAACCCGAGGTATGAGTGTAATTGGTTCCAGAAGTCCGTACTTAACCTGAAGCGTACTTAACCTGAAGCGAACTTTCCCATTGAAAGTAATGGAAAGTGGATTAATCCGTTCCAGACGGGTCCGTGGAGTACTTAATGAAAGTTCTCAAACCGAAGCGTACTTAAACCGAGGTATGACTGTGATCTCTTGCTGTATTTTTGCCCACTTCAGTAATATCAAAATATTTTTGCCACATTCATCTTCCTCTTCTCTGAGTATTATGTCCTCCCCTCTGCTTAAACCTAGTTTACACTAGTGGTCTGCCAGTCCCTGCATCAACACCAAGCAGCTCTTCTTAAACCCTCTCAGTCTGTCTTATTCCATTTGTAAATGCCTCTCTATATTTCAGTCCCCATAGGGGTGATGAAATGAATCTGCTCAAACATTTAATGAATGCATGAGGGGTAGTGGAAGGGCACCCATGGACCATGTAGCTTGAAGACTGGCTACACCCGCTGGTGTGATTCAGGATCCCTCAGGCATTTACATAAGGAAGACATAAGCCAGGAGCTGATGCAAAAATGTCTGCATCAAGGTTGCTTAGTGAGCTTTGTGTTGAGCACAGAAACTATGACCCAGGTCTCCCCGTCAAAGTCCAACAATCTCCCAGCTACACCATAACAACCGCTTTTTCCAGGACTGTCCCATGGCATTAAGTTTTCTCCATCACAGTTAGGTAAAGGAGTGTCTGTTGAATTGACTGCTTCTTAGAAGAAAGAGTCCCTACCAGAGAAGAATGGCAAATTAAGCTGTTAGACTATGCTGAAATGGCAAAACTGACCAGGAAACTCAGAAACCAAGAAGACAAGAAATTCAAGAAAGAATGGGAAAAAATTGTGATTTATTTAGGAGACCACTGTAAGCAGGTGAAAACATTAGCAGGATTTTAATCTCACTTGCAATGTAACAAATACCATGGACAATATGGATAGATATAAAACATAGGCTATGAAACAATATGCAGCTGGAAATGTTGACAATAGAACCCATGGAGGGGATGAGGGGGAAGCCTCGAGATTCAGAGAAATCTCACTTTATGGATATATAATTGTAATTAATTTATATTTGTAAAATCAAATAAAAATGATTTCAAAAAAGGAAAGAATTTACTGCATCTTATCCAGTGTTAAAGTGCCCTGACCAAAAAAAAAAAAGAGAGAGGTTGCAGCTGTATATAACATCAAAGTCTTGTTTGGTCCACCTTTCTCCATTTTCTGTTAGCATACCTAACAGAACAAGGTGGAGTCACAACCAGGAGAACATGCATATGCCTTTAAAATTAAATTCCTTGCTGAAGGGTCAGCCTTGGTCTCTCCCACCCTGACACTCCTGGCTCCTGCAGTTGCAACCCCTTCCCTCTGTCTGCTTTAAGGAGCTGGTTTCCAAATGCACTGCACTGTGGTTGCTTTGTCTCCCACTGTGCAGGGAATCTAAAGATGGGGAAGTTATCTGTATTTTCATCAGGTAGCTCTAACACAAAAGCAACCTCTGGAACTATTTGTCTTGGAGCCTCTCAAATAATGCTAGAAGAAGAAGAAGGAGGAGGAGGAGGAGGAGGAGGAGGAGGAGGAGGAGGAGGAGGAGGAGGAGAAGCTGGGAAGGGGGATATAGAAAAACATCGTTCAGTTTCATGAACTGGAGAGCTGCAGTTTCATTGATGCTTCTCTGGTCAAAGTTTTTTTTTAAAAAAAATTCATTGCCCTATTATCAGTGCAAATGTAGGACAGTATTTAATAAACAATATTAGCAATGAATCATCAGAACCTAAGTTATAGAACTCCAAGTGCTTCATCATCTTTCTGTCTTGTCTTTGATGGCTCATAATCATGTTTTATATATATATATATATATATATATATATAAACTAGACACACCCCAAAACACCCTTGGCATTAAAATGATGAACTTAATTAAAAATTCGCTTAGTTCTCTTGAAAGTAACAAAGCAATTCCCCAAAGGCTTCTATCAGTCTATTTCCAATTTTCATGGAAAGCCAGGTTGGCTCATTGAGACTTCTCTGCTACTGAACTTCAGCTTAGTTCTGTATGGAGGCAGACTGGAATAGGACACATGTGTCCCTACTTCTGCTGCTAACCTGAAAATTTGAATCCTTGGCTCTCCTGAAGTCTCCAGAGGTCTTCTGAGGCTCCCAGGTGTTAAATCTCAAATCCTAATTCAGCAGAAATAACGAGAACAGAGACAAGTCTCAAAAATGCTTGGTTTCAAAAAATGATTTTGAAGAGATGGTCAGTTGTCCATCACTCCCCCTTCCCTGTGCCGAGAGAGGTACGAGACCCAGACAACTTTCCTTTGGATAAAAGGTAACTAAAAGGTAAACTCCAGCATGGCTTTAGATAAGGAGCAGCCAAACTGCCAATTATGCAACTACCTATTGGCTCACAATACTTAAGAGGATATCCGAAAGCCTAGTGAGAGAGTCAGTTCTTCATTAAGACTACATTCAGATAGCATACCCTCCAAGTGTCCCAATTTTTCACCCTCCTTGGGTGGCTAGCTGTCTTTGAACTCTGAGATTTCCTATTTCATACCCAGAGGGCAGAGAGGAGTGTGTAAGAATGTAGTGAAAGTGTCCCACAGTACAAAAGCAAAATTGACATGTGTTGTTCTGTCAACTTTTACTTCTGGTCCCACCCACCACTGGCGTGTGGTCCCCATACGTTTCCCCAGAAGGGAATGTGGCCCTCGGACTGAAAAAGTTCCCCAAACCAGGTATGTACAGAATATCTCTTAAGTAAATATGCATAGTTCAAGTTCTTGCCTTTAGTTGGAATGATCTTCTCTGTAAGGGAGAGGGAGGTTTATTTGTTGTCAAGGTAAAATCAATTCATTGCACAGTTAACAGCTTCCTAAACACACCGCTTCTCGCTCCCCCCCCCTTTCCATTTAAATTGTTGTCACTCTTCTTCCAAAGTTTTTAAGGCATTATGCAAGGTCATCAAGGTTCAGTGATATTCCAGTATCTCAAAGGACACTGTTGGCTGCTCTCTTCTGTTACCATCTGGTTCCTCACATCCTGTCTGTCCATGGCCTGGCCTTTAGCTTGATCTTTCCCCAACCTTTAGTTCTGCTGCTACAGCAGCAGAAGTGCTGATGTTTGTCACCCACCATATCCTTATGATTCTCTCTTCAACCAAAAAACACATGGCTGGCCTGGTCTTCCATGGGACAACAGGTGTCATTATCAGATGAGAGCGGAATTATGGGTACTCTCATGAAATCGATACCTGATGAAAGTATCCCATTTAGCTTTGTGCCAGGCATCCCTGTAAGGCCCACATGAAGGCATTCACAACAGCAGAAAGAGCATATACATGTGCAACAAACAGCCTTTGTACTAGAGAATTTCCGCAGAGGCAATCAATAAGGAAAGATTAAAGAGAGTAGCTGGCTCTTTTCTATGCTGGAAAAATGTATCATGGCTGAATTGGAAATCAGAAACAAAAAGATGTGGGTTCAACATTTTTATAGATTCTGAATGCATCATTTTTCTCTCTTAGTACTAATGCTTTGTATTTATATTATGCTTTTAAGTGCTTGGAACAATTCATATCCATCATTTCAGTAGTAATATGATACACCTCTTACAGATCAATAGGCCTGCCACCAGCGCATAGCTTTTCCAGGTAGCTGATGCCTACTCTGAACCTGCCACTTAAATTTTCCTCAATGCCCCTAATGTAGAGTAACTCCAGGGCAGTGCAGAAAATTGAAATGGCATGTCTAAGACACCTTGCATTCATTGCAGCATTACTGGTGCTCACGGCATCTATCAGATACCCTGCTGGGAACCACTAATGTTGGAGAGGCCCAAGCACAGTGTGCATTTTGGTGATGACCCTTCAAATCTGGAACTGGCCCTGCGGGGTGGGGGGTGGGAGACAGACAGACAGGTGCTAAGGCCATCTATTGAATTCATGGCTGAGGGGAGACATTTGAACAGAGACTTTCCAGCTTCCAGTTTACTTCACAGTGATATTATATATATATATATATATATATATATATATATATATATATATATATATATATATATATATATATGTGTGTGTGTGTGTGTGTGTGTGTGTGTGTGTGTGTGTGCAAATAATGAATACTGCTGTTGTGGGGAGGGATAAGAAGAAGTTTGGATCAATTTATAATTTATCTGTTTACAATTTACCTCTTTACAATTTATTGTAATAATCTGCAGTTTCATAAGAGTATATATTTACAGAAGATGAATAAATGAGCAAATTAAGTTAATGTGGATAAGCAGAAGATATTAAAAATAAATTTAAGGAATCGCAGAAAGAAGGGGAAGGAAGTCAAGCTTTGAAATGTCAAAGTGATTGTAAAATTAGTGAAATGTATAAACTTGAAAAGTATAATTATTATTTTTTTTAAAAAAAGAAGAAGTTTGTGTCACTTGTGTTATAGATAATTATGAAACGCTTTATAATTCCACAGAGAACTGATGTGCTGGGCAGGAATGTTGGTTTGGGATGTGGCGAATATGGTTCAAATCCTTGCACAACGTTGAAATTCACTGGCTGGCCTTTGGGCTAACTGTTTCTTTCTCATTACAGGTAGGTAGCCGTGCTGGTCTGAGTCGAAACAAAATAAAAAAATTCCTTCAGTAGCACCTTAAAGACCAACTAAGTTTTTATTTTGGTATGAGCTTTCGTGTGCATGCCCACTTCATCAGATACAATTAATTTAACTCTTGGTTTGTGTGAGGGTAAAGTAGCTTAACCTTATATGCAGGATACAAATGTGTTGAATAGGTGGGAAACACTGTATGAAAGTAACATCAGTAGCAGCCCAATTTACAAAGCATTTCACTCGATATAGCAAAACATCACACGTGGATAAGACAAACAAGTGTGAGAATAATAACACCCGCACTGGGTTCATGTTATGATTCTGCAGGAACGAAGCAAGAAGAAGAGTATAGAATATAGTACTGGGTGCATAATGGCACCCCTCAAAAATCTCAGGTTTTGTAAAAGAAAGGAAGAATGCTTTGGGGAACATGTCCTCTGTTTGGGGTTATGATGGAAAATATCTTTATGATGGTTAAGGTATACATGAAAATGTGTAGGGAATATAATGCCTATTAATATCACAGCATCCAAAGAGGTCACTGAATAAAATTTCCAGTGGTTGGTAATTTAATATCTTGAAGAGCATGCAACTCCTCGCCAGGACTAGCACAAACAGTGCTAGACAAAACTGAAATATTATTATTATTATTATTATTATTATTATTATTATTATTATTATTTATTTATTTATTTATACCCCACCCATCTGGCTGGGTTTTCCCAAGAAAAGGCATTACATACATTTGTCCCATTTTCATAACAGTCACATAATTCAGCTTTTTCTCAGTGCAGATTGCCTGGAAAAAGCCATCGCTACGCTCAGCTTCATTATTGTAAAATGGGGGTACACAGTCCTGGCATATGAGGGAAACGAAAGAGCTGCATTTGCTACAAAAAACATGTGCTCAAAATTCATTGATGTTTGATAAACTTTGTTTTGGACTCATAATCTTTGTTTGCAATGTCAGCAGAAGCGAAAACAAAATGAGAAACGCTTGGCAATAGTCACAGTTTATTGTTCTGAGCTAAAATGAAGAAAAATAGCAGGCCATATCTACCTCTCTTGTGTCATAATAAAATAAAATAAAATAACCACTTTCAGTGAGCTAGAAGAGAGGAATATTAAAATTCAATGTCCCTAGGAGCTGGTTCAGATGTTTACAAATCACTCTATAGAGAATGGACTGTTACTTCCTGGAGATTCAGCCACCTGGAGGAAGATAAAATCTGACCCTGAATATCCCTTGAAACAACTGTCACTTCCGATCAGAAAATCTTATAAGCAGAGGGGCATAAATACGGGTGGTGCAGGACAAAAACAGGGCAGGTATTACTTCATGTGTGCAGCTGCATCCTTGGACATGCTGATGTCTACTCCACATGGAGTGAATTTGTAAATACTTGAACTGGTCCTTGGAAAATCAGCCTACTGTAAGGAAACAAGCTTCTTAGGTTTTTGAAGGATCATGTGCTTTGGAGTGTAAAAGATACAGGATAATTCATTATAGGAGTAGATTTTCATGCAACATAAACACTGGATATTTCTATAGGTTGTTCATGTCACAGGTTATTTTGTGTGTGTACACACGCACGCACGCACGCACACACACAAACACACACACACACACACACAAAGCCCCCACAATATTTGATGAAACTTTTTAATGCCAATATGCCATCTGGTTGGTGAAAGTGGACAGATAACTTGGACATTATCTCCAGAACAGGCAGAAACATCTTGCTTTGATACGATGGCTGATTGTAACATTTTAAATTCGTGTTTGAAATTAATTTAATGATGTTCCCTAGCAATGATCTGCCACATAGAAAAATTAAATTGGGGGATTTTTCCACCACTTATTTCAGTATTCTCTTGTGCTTGATGTTTAAGGCCCTAGAGCAGGCATCCCCAAACTTCGGCCCTCCAGATGTTTTGGACTACAATTCCCATCTTCCCCGACCACTGGTCCTGTTAGCTAGGGATCATGGGAGCTGTAGGCCAAAACATCTGCAGGGCCGCAGTTTGGGGATGCCTGCCCTAGAGTATGTGTTGTTTTGAATTTTATGTTCCTTCTACCTTTTGAAGTTTTTGAACCAACCTCACTGTATTTGAGGTGTGGGACAATTTTTATTCCAGGTTCAAATTGGCCCTGACTGGTACCTGCTTCTGATTTAAAAAATGCAATGCTACCTATCATATACAAATAAAATATGGCTGAACTAGCTACTTGAGAGACTACCCAGCCTCTGGCGAATAGAGCTATGAAAATTAACATTGTGTGACCAGCATCTCAAGTATAGTGGTGGACTAAAAGCAAAGCAATAGTAATGGCTGGTAAGAATTTAGTACCTCTCAATCATATTTCATTATGTTTATAAAGAATGTGTAATCTCTAGCTCTTGTTTTGCTCAACAGCAGTTCAGAGAGAAATTTGATCAGAATTACGTGTTTTCCCCAAAATAAGACACTGTCTTATATTTATTTTTCCTCAAGAAGACACACTATGGCTTATTTTCAGGGGATGTATTATTTTTATTACGCATCCAGCCTCGCCTCTTCCTTGGCGCCCTCCAGAACTGTGCCTATCACTATGTCTTTTGGGGGGGTGTGTGTATGGCTTATATTGCGCAAATGCTTAGAAATTCTGCTATGGCTTATTTTATGGGTATTTCTTATTTTCGGGAAAACAGGGTATATACAGATTATGAGTTAGCTAAATACGGGTCTATAAGGGACGCAGGTGGCGCTGTCATCTAAACCACAGAGCCTAGGGCTTGCCGATCAGAAGGTCAGTGGTTCGAATCCCCACGATGGGGTGAGCTCCTGTTGTTCAGTCCCAGCTCCTGCCCACCTAGCAGTTTGAAAGCACGTCGAAGTGCAAGTAGATAAATAGGTGCCACTCGGACAGGAAGGTAAACGGCATTTCCGTGTGCTGCTCTGGTTCGCCAGAAGTGGCTTAGTCATGCTAGCCACATGACCCAGAAAAATCTGGCTGTGGACAAAAGCTGGCTCCCTCGGCCTATAGAGCGAGATGAGCGCCGCAACTCCAGAGTTCCTTTAAAAACGAGTCTAATTCCCATACAGCCCTGTTGATAAATAGCCAAACTTGGGAGAGGGAGTTCTAGATGAGGTAACCAAAGGTGATCCTAGAAATGTAATGGGCACAATCCAGTAAAGAGTTGTGACCAAGGCTAAAATCAATTTACTCAAATAGAATTAAGCCCAAATGTGAAAAGTGCTAGAGTGAAAGATCCACTGAAATCAATGGGATAATTTCTACGGTAGTCCAACTCCATTTGATGACAATGGAATTTAGTCATGGCTAATATTTGCTGAATTGTGTTTAAGGTGTGAACGCACACCAGAGTATTAAATTTATATTCAGTAATGTTTTCTTGCTTACTTAACAGAAATGCTTCTCTAGTTGGCTAGGCGCAGGTAGAAACTGGTGCAAAGAAATGCAAACTCGTTCTTGAATTGATACCTGCAGAATTGTTACAGCATATGTCATCCATTTTCTTATTTATAGCAATGTCTTTTTCTTATAGACACACTAAACTGTCATCTCTAAAGCATCCTGTAGAAATGAGTCCAACAATTATATATTAGTATTAAAAGCCATTTCCCTTCATCCCTTTTATACATGTCACCTTTTAATTTCATTGAGAGTCTTTGCAATCTTCAGTTGTCAGAAGAAATAAATGCTTGTGTGTGGTGCTCCATAAGCCTGTGTGCCCATTTGTTATTTGTATTTTTAAAATTTCTCATATCTTCACTTATTCTTCTGCTTTGCAACAAAAAGACAGCTGGTGAAAATACAAATTGCTCAAACTGCTTCTCCTCACACACAAGAGAAACAAACACCCAAGAAAACAATCTGTCTCCACATCAGTAAAAGAATCTGCTCACGATAGGTCTCAGGTGTCAACAGCTGCTTGAGTGGAATTGCATAATTGCAGCCGTGTGGACAAAAAAGAGAGAAATTTTCTTTAAAAAAAAAAATCCCTCAACCCCCCCCCCCTTTTCAGTTGCTGCCATGCTACAGCCATGGCGCTGCTTTTTCACAATTACCTGGAAGCAGAATTGAAGTGGAGATCCCACCACTGGAGTTACATTACCCTCCAAGTAAATTCCATGTAGCAAAGATCCCAGTAATGTTAATTACAAGTTTCCTTTTCAAAGGTTCAGCTCCTTTTATGGCTTTCTGGTGAGTGGAGATGAACAGACTCTCTTAATTCCCCCAGTTCCCTTTAATTTCTGTTCCTGTGGGGGGAGAGGGGGAGAGGAAGCTCAAATTACTGATTTCCTTTCCTTGTTTTTTTGTTTTAGAGCCATACCATTTCATTATAAAAACGAAAAGAAAAATAAATGAGAGCAAATCAGGATGTATGCTTCGCTGCCCTGCAGGAACAGAAGATGGCAATGGGGCAATTATGAGAGGTACCGGTATTCAAGGAGCAATTCGTAGGCTATTTGCCTCTACACTAGGGGTCACCAAACTTTTTCAGCAGGGGGCCGGTCCACTGTCCCTCAGACCTTGGGGGGGCCGGACTATATTTTGAAAAAAATATGAATGAATTCCGATGCCCCACAAATAACTCAGAGATGCATTTTAAATAAAAGGACACATTCTACTCATGTAAAAACATGCTGATTCCCAGACCGTCCGCAGGCTGGATTGAAAAGGTGATTGGACCGCATCCGGCCCCCGGGCCTTAGTTTGGGGACCCCTGCACTATACCCTCACATAAATTTACCAGAAAGCAATAAACAAGTCTACTTCACAAATTTATCAATGCCCATGAGTAAATGGAAGCAGGCCATGCTGCCGGGCCCCCAAGATGGCACCAGTCCCTCCCCCTGCAATCACTTAGTGAACGTCAGCTATGGTCCACCATGGCCATCACTTCACTTTCAGAGATCTAACACTATCTACATTCATGACTCTTACACAAATACACCTGCCGTGCTTTCGGTCACAGATGCAAAGCAGCTCCGCCTATACTGCAATAATTTTATCTCCATGGGAGAGGGGAAAGATTAATTGATAGCAAGGTTAAAATCTTCTCCTCAACCTTTCCTCTTGTTCTAATTGTGTCTCCCTTTCCCGATGTTTCATTGCAATGCAAACATCATCAGGATGCAGAACTGTACACTTGTCCCTATTGAAATTCATTTTGTTAGCTTGCACCCAGTTCTCCAATCTGTTAAGGTCATTTTGAATTCTGATTCTGTCTTCTGCGGCATTAGCTACCCCTCCCAGTTAGGTGTCATCTGCAAATTTGATGAGCATCTCCTCAATTCCTTCATCCAAGTCATTTATAAATACGCTGAATAACAACGGGCCCAGCACAGAACCCTGCGGCACCCCACTTGTCACTTTTTTCAAATTGATATGCTTATTTAAAATCATCATCATCATCATCATCATCAGGCAATTGTTTCCTCATCCTTGCCTTGCACATGAGTAACTTTGGCATGACCAACCCTGTGAAATGTGCAGAGGAGAGGCCATAGCTTGTGTGATAATGGCTGTAAGTAGGGTGAGCGCCACTACAGATTACTTACTTATCTGGAGCTGCCATATGACAAATCATCCTTTTTGTGCCTCATTCATTTTCTCGGTGACCCAAGCAGTGTGTCATTCCAGATTGATATGCTAATTCTTTCCATTGAGACCACACTGACAAAGATATAACCCTGGACCCGGGGAGCTGGGCTTTGTGCTCCCCCTCTGAATTCATCCCAAGGTCCCTTGAGGGCATGCATACACAAAGCTGTGAATGTGTCCACAGTGCCTCCAGCTCTCTGGAGGCATTGCGTTAGGAAGACAAATGGCTAATTCAGCACAGCCAAATGTTGCACATTTCATGATTAAATACAAGCCTCCTCAGACTTGGCTTCATTTGTTTCCCTTACGATGAAATATGTGCAGGTTTATTTTTTTCCCATTACTACATAAATACATGCAGTTTATAAAATGCTGGGTGAATTATCAACCTGAAATCTCTCTTTCCAACCATGGGATTAGACTTGTGCCAGAAATTTTTTCCTCCTCTCCTTAAGTGTCTCGTGCCAGACAGGGATATTTGGGGAGGATACCTATTTAAACAACTATAGAGAAGTTAAAAACATGGATCATATTCAATTCCTCAAGAATGCAGATAGGTCTTGCTTCAGGTTTCTGGACAGAATGAAATCCTATGCTTCAATTGACACATTTTTTGTAACTGTTACTAAGAGATGCATTGCCAGTCCACGTTAAACGGACTGGCAATGGAGGCAGGTGCACCTATGGGGTTGCTTGGACCACTTTTCATGGCACAACTTATTAATTCTAACTGTTAGTTGGAGCCAGAGTTTCTTGTTAATCACTTTCTAGAAAGGTTATAAAGTTGCAAGCAAAGATAACCATACCAACCGTTAAGTACCATGTCCAGGGCTTTTTTTCTAGGGGTACTCAGGGGTACGCATACCCCTAAACATTTTGTGAATCTAAGTTTTGCCTCATTGAGGGACAGCATTTCAATATGAGTAGGAAAATGAGAGTACCCCTAAACATTTTTTAAGGAAAAAATCACTGGCCATGTCTGCACATAAAAGAATACCACAAAAGCTGTGTGGAGATTAGTGCTGTGCAGAAACCTTCCCTCTGGTTTCTCAAATGTTTTCTTCCTCTGCAAAAGAGGCTTCTGTTTTTCTGCCTCCTTCTGGGAGCACTTTATAATTTGGATGGCTGCAGGGTCGAGCTTACCTTATTGTTGAGAGGTGTCTGTGGGTGATATGGCTGTTTTATTCTCTGTTAAACATTTTCCCAACACTCAGCAGCCTCCCTAGCTGCCTGCACTCCCTGGTATGAAACAAATGTCCCATGGGAGGAGTTAACATCATGATTTATTTAAGTGAAGCACAGGCTGCAACTTGCTAAGAGTGCTGGGAATCTTAGCTCTGTGAGGTATAAACTACAGTTCCCAGAATTCTTAGGAGGAAGCACAATGTATGGCACAGATGTGACCTTTATTAACACACAAAAAATCATTTGCTTTTTTGAAGTGAATTTGATGTGCCAGGGTGACAAATTTCTGGCATACACTCGAATCCCTCCTGCAAAATACTGTTGCACACCACCCTAATCTCTAAGTGGTGTGAGATTCCAAGGGTTCCAGCACTTACCCAGGGCTCATGTTTCATTTTGGAATGAGGTACAATGATATCTTTATGATATACGGTTTATTTACACTCATATACAACCTAATCTTATGATAGAGGGTTCACAGCATCAACACCATGTTTCTCCCATAATGGCAGCCTCAGATTCAAACAGGAATCAGACATTGCTCTCATTCTCTCTCCTGCTCGCTGCTTTTACTTCTAGGTCACATCACTGCTACTCTGCTCCAAACCCTGGCTTCGTCTTCCTAACTAACTGCAAGCTGAGGGAGTGGTCCCACCCAACTTTGCCCCCCCCCCAGGCAACCCTACTGGCTTATATTTTAACACTTCCTGGATCCAGGGGTTAGAAGGGTCTCAGCATAAAGCCTATTTCCTTTCCCTCCCCACCCACCCCCCAAAAAATCATAATAATACTGACAGTCTGGAGGCAACCTATGACAGTCTCAGGGCAACTTACAGAAAATAAACATGCAAAATATAAAGCAAAGCAACAGAAACAATGCAACATTAAAAACCACCCCATCCAAGAAATACCTATAATATCTCAACCCAGCCTCCAGTCAACAATGCCAAACAGAAAAATAGTTTGAAAACACCTATATACTTGGCAGCGGCGGGTTACCTCAGATATAGTAATCTTCAGTCCAGAAATGGAGGCTATCGGCAAATAATGATACAAAAAAAATAAAAAATACACCTGCTGTTTTTTTCTTGTTTGCTTGTAATCTCAGTTCCTGCTAAATTTAATATTTTTAATAAATGCCATTTCATATGCTTCTTTCTTCACCTGACTAGTAATAAGCAGTAAACAATAAAGAAGAAACCAGTATCTTAGAATATCCTCCTGTATTTTTGAACAACTTTTTGACAGGTCTGTAGCCAAAATATGTTTGTATCTTGTGGGGAGAAATGCACATTATGCTATTGTCACTGTAAGCAACAGAAATAAATTAAAGGTAATTTCCACTTTTAAAGTCCTGTTTCTATGGAAATATGAGTAACTGCCATTACTGCAGAGCTTGTTACCATGGTTATGTCAAGTAATTCCAGGGTATTAATGCCCTTCAACCTAAAGTGATAATTTCCCCCCAACTTGCCATTCAATGAAATCTTACCTCAGAGCTACCCAGCAGACATGTGGGAAAGGAAAAGGTGCAGGGAGATTCTGTAGACTATTCTGAGCACAGTTTGGAACTCTCTTTTTCCCTTTGGGCTCATCCACAAAACACACAGACAAGTGTGCAGAGCTGAAAACTTGCAGATGCTGAGCTCCAGTAGGCAGAACAACATTGCTTAGGCTGTTCTGTGATTATATATATCAATATATATATCACATATATATATGGGGGGCAGCTATAGCCATTCAAACTTAAAAAGGAACTGCAACTTTCACATCCTTGTGGAAAATATCAGTGTAGGTTTTAACATTCACTATTCACCTTCTGAACTGCTGCCTTTTCAAACAGGATTCCGGCCAATACGATTTTTATCACAATTTATATACAATTTCCTTTGGGATTTATATACAATTTCCTTTGGGGAATTTCCTTTGTGAATGTTGTGTATTAAAGTAGTAGCACAGTCAAGCATGTATTGTAATATAGAGTTTACTGTACTATGTTACAGCATAGCTGCCAGGTTTTCCCTTTTCTCATGAGGAAGCCTATTCAGCATAAGGGAATTTCCCTTGAAAAAAGGGATAACTTGGCAGCTATGTGTTACAGAGTTTATTTGAATGTACAAGTTCCAGCGGGAACGTCTATCATTTGCTGGTTCAGAGTGCAGGATTTGGATCCGCTGCTGGATTGGTTTCCGCTGGAGGGAATCCTTGCCATTGGTTCCCACCAAAATGTATCTTTTCCCTGCTAGTTCTCTGTTACTATATAAGCCCGTTTTCCCCATTCCCTGTGTTCTGGCTCTTACCTGTTCTTTGAAGTAAAGAGATGTTGTTCCAGATCCTCGCCTCCTGTTTCTTATTTGCACTGAGCTGAAATCACTGAAGACCCACTACACAACAGTGAATTTATTCATTCTTAAGTATACGTACTGTTTTTCCTAAACAGGTTCACAAAGCTGCTGTGCTCACACTTTAAGAGCTGACACTATTTGGGAGGAATTTCTGGGTGCTCTGCTGGAACAGCTACTGACATTCTTGTAGCTAGGGATGTTTTGAGGATTGCAAATAATATACGCCACAGATGAGATTTGCCTGATCTGCCTTCTACCTTAAATTGCCACAATCTGACTCCATAAATTTGTTTGGTAGGAAGTATCTTAAGTATAGAGAGTTTTGTTTCTAAACGAGCCACAGCACTGGCATCTCTCCTTTTATAGATCACAAGCAGCCTTTTACCCAATGTTGCTCAGAAATTCTAAGAAACCAAAAAACTGTGGGATTATTCAGCCTAGATAGATAGGTGATAAATAGAAGATAGACAGAAGTGATATTCATAACACATGGGTATTAACGGAAATGCACTGTCTCTAGAAAGACAATTCATGCTCTCTTAAAGCAAGAATATTGTGTTTGGTTACAATTTGGTCAACCTACTGGAAAGAGTTCAGTGATAGGGAGTGGGAGTTTCTTTTGTATTCTGTAACCTTTTTCTTTTAACAGATTTCAAGCAGAACATGCTGGCAACATTAACTATATCCCATGTGACCTTTATGCCTATTACAATATTTTTCACAAAGGACATGCCTTTTCCCTTTTTGGTTTATAAATCAATCCTCGAGTATAACTGCTATCTGAAAAATGTTAACAATTAAACAATAATTCAGAGATTTTGAATTTAAGTACCCTCTGTGTGAGCAGATTAAGAGAATATTGTCTACGTAATTCAGGAGAAAACCAATTAAGCCTGCTATATAATGAGCAATGATGCTCTCTCACATCTGCCAGCAAAACCAATCAACATAATCTATTACAGAGCGACGTGCTTTCTATTCTGTGTATTACAGGGATGATTCAGCACTATAAATTATATAACTATAATCAACATTTGTTAATATGATAAAAAGGACACCGTTCTCCTTAGATCCAGAATCACACGGCATATGAGCCCAAAACAGGACCTTTAATTCTGAATTTACCAACTGCACAATTCAATTTGTCCTGCTTCAAAAGTCCGATGCTCCCAACAAGATTCCAAAATGTAGGGACTTAGCACTGGAGAGTGAAACGCAGACAAACTTGGACATCTAGGTTTGAGTCCATTCCCATTATCCCAGCTACTTTGTATATCTTGGTGCCTGCTACTGTCCAATGTCCCTCCCCTCCTCAATGATTCCACCAAGTTTTGTTTCCGTTATCATGACAACTCCTTCAGCAATGTAAGAATCAGGCGCAGGATGGAGAATGCTAAAAGAAGATAAGGAAGAATGGGAAGGTGAAACTTGAACAGATAGAAACCCTACCCACTCCCCATCCCATCTGGCTCTAGTATGGAAATGGGACTTCACCTCTCCTGTGGGGGACGGTGCAGAGCCTCGGTCTAGAATGACTGAGCAGGATTCAGAGAGACAGATCAAGTTCTCTCTCCCAGGACCAGACACTGCCTCAGGAGAAAGGAACAGATGCCCCCCCCCCTCAGTGCTTTTTAAAAAAAGTTTAGGGGTACTCTCATTTGGACTCAAGAAAAACCACCATTTCATAGTTCAAATTGAGAAAAATAAATACAGTAAATGGACATGAGTACAAAGATTCACAAAATGTTTAGGGGCATGTTTACCCCTGTGTCCCCCCAGAAGAAAAGCACTGCCCCAACCTAGACACAGTGCCCACTTGCAGGTTAGCCATTCATGCAAGGATAAAACCTCTCCCACCTGCTATGAAACATGACAGTATATTTAAATTTGTGATATCGTGGAAAAAGTAAAGATGCCTGCATACCAAGGACCAGGAGACGCCTGAACTACAGCCAGGGACAGCACAAATAGGGTAGAAGAGATCCATTCTGCTAAACTTATTATGTATATTCACCCTCTCACCACAAGGCTTTGAAGAGCCCATTCTGCTTGCTTGAGGCCTATTCCAACCTTCCTTGGAAGATACGTGCACAGCCTTCATTTGCATGCCTGTTTATCGGTTGGTCCCTCTAATGCAAAGCTAAATTCACTGACATCAAAGCAAATCTCTGTCGACTTGTGCTTTTGATATTGCCTGACATCCTGATCTTCAACATATCTACTTGGAGTTGGTGTAGTACAGTAGTTGGGGGATGAATCTGAATGAATGTGGCAGGCCAAGGTCGGTTGGCCTTGAGCAAGTTACTGTCACATCGACTAGCCTGCTTCAAAGAGTTGTTATATAACGACATAATGAGCATAGGATATTGTTACCTGCCTGAAGCCCTTAGAATAAGGAAGAAAAGATACCCAAATAAGTAAAAGCCTAGTAATTTCATTCCAGAAAGCCTTGCACCAAAGAACATCCCAAAGGATCGTCCATTTAACCAGGGCTTTTTTTTCAGGTGAAAGTTGCAAAGAAGAAGAAGAAGAAGAAGAAGAAGAAGAAGAAGAAGAAGAAGAAGAAGAAGAAGAAGAAGAAGAAGAGGAGGAGGAAGAAGAAGAAGAAGAAGAAGAAGAAGAAGAAGAAGAAGAAGAAGAAGAAGAAGAAGAAGAAGAAGAAGAAGAAGAAGGTTAAACTCTTTTAGCATGGTATTGCATGCTAAAAACTGTTGCATATTCTGAGTTGATTTAATACCTCATGCTGAGTGCTGAAATCAAAAGAATAGAATTGGGAATGATTTGGGCGCTTGTATCTCCAACCAGGCATGTATCCCATAGCTTGTGTCAACAACAGAATTGTCCAAAATTTTAACACGTTACCATGCTGCTGCCAACCTGCTCTATTGCAACCTGGTTATGACACACTCTTCAGTATGACCAAATTGACTTATATTTGAGGATTCATCTTACATTGTAGACTGAATTGTTCCACTGCCACAGGTTCAACTCCTGACCTCACCTCGCACTATAAACCCAAGTTTAGAGTCAATTGGCCACAACAACATGATCAAGATTTTACTGTTGCTTCACACTTCCACCTAGATTATATTTTGATAATTGGATTCCCATCTGCATCATAACATGAGAGAAATAATGAAGACACTGAGTGAAGAAGAGCTGTTTACTTTTCACTGAAGTTTGCAATTCCTGTTCATTATATATTGCCTTCATTAGAATTCGACAAGAACTTGGGGATCAGCTTGGCTTGGCAGTACATTATACACCATATATCTTTGCATTGGCCTTTACTGCATAGCTGCCGTCTCTGTGCATTCGTACTCCTGGCAGTAATTTGCTCGTTGTATTTGGCACTCTGGCAGTAATTTGCTCGTTGTATTTGGCACTATCAGTGCATTTTATATACTTCCAGAATGCACCATTTTAAAGACAAATTGGATGGATTTGATTTTAAAAAACAAAGAACTCAACATCTGCCAAGTGGCAAGCTCATGGCGAATGCCTTTGAAAATGGATCTTGGGCATTGCTGTTGAAACAATTCATCCCAATAGTAATTATGACATCGTCCTCACCTAACACAGTGTCACCACACCTGCCCCACCATGACCACTGAAATATTATTAAAGGTGATGCCCAAATAATGCTGCATTCATGTTTTTTTCTAAGAGTTATGATAACAGAGTCTTTAAGGTGCTACTGAAGGAATTTTTTTTATTTTGCTTCGTCTCAGACCAACACGGCTACCTACCTGTAACTAGAGTTTTGCATGTTTTAATTGGTTTTAACTGGTACTGCTGCTCTTGTCGAATGCTCTAAATTCTTTTCTAAAACAGGCAGGCCTTCAGCTTGAATCCTAAACTGCCTCGGACCTATATGCCTGTCTCCACCCCCAATGTTCAGTCCAGACACTGAGATCCAGGACCGAGGACCTTCTGGCAGTTCCCATACTGCGAGAAGGGAAGCTACAGGGAACCAGGCAGTGGGCCATCTCGGTAGTGGCACCCGCCCTGTGGAATGCCCTCCCATCAGATACAACCCAAAAAATCATCTGAAGGCAGTCCTGCATAGGGAAGCCTTTTAATGTGTAATGTTTTATTATGTCTTTACATATGTTGGAAGCCACCCAGAGTGGTTGGGGCAACCCAGTCAGATAGGTGGGGTACTGTTATTGTTATTGTTATTATTCAGCATATTAATGTGAGCATAAGTTTTGACACGAAGAGTTATTCATTCTGAGGGAGTTTTTCCTCTGTATATTTTTCGTTGAATGTTTCTCAGAACCAAGAAAGACAAAACCTCTCCGTTTCTTTCTCCTCTGATTATACAGTGTTTTGTTACATTTTCTCAGTACAGTGGTACCTTCGGTTTACAACCACAATTGGTTCCGGAAGTCTGTACTTAAACTGAAGCGTACTTAACCTGAAGCGAATTTTCCCATTGAAAGTAATGGAAAGTGGATTAATCCGTTCCAGACAATGAAAAACACCCCCTAAACCAGCAATTTAACATGAATTTTACTGTCTAATGAGGCCATTGATCCATAAAATGAAGGCAATAATCACTGTACTGTACTATAAAATAAATCAGACAGTATTTTAGGTGAAAAAAATTAACATTTATTTCTCACCTGGGCTGATGATAGTCATTGTTTGGATGGGGGCTCAGGGTCCTCTTCCACAATCACAATGCATTCGCGGAGGCCGGGCCTTTGCTCCGATGCCTCCGCGGAGGCCTCCGTAGGCCTTGGAAACCTCGGTTTACTTACTTCCGGGTTACGATCGTTCGTAAACCGAAAATTCGTAAACCGAGGTGTTCATAAACCAAGGTTCCACTTTACAGTGTTTTCGGGATTTACCTTCTCTCTGGATTCTGCTTGCGTTGTTTAAGTGACTTTGCTAACAGTAAATAATATCATAAAACTTTACAATGTCTTGGAAAAAAATGAATTGCTGCTTATTTGTACATTAAATACCTCAGTGCAATGAACTTCTTATGAGGTCTCGGTCTCTCACCTGCAAGATGCAATCTATAGCATTATCATCAACATCATAAGACAACCTCTAATGAAACATACTTGCAACCAGTGGCAGGAACAGACAAGCAAAGAGTACAAACAAAATATTATGGAGCTCTGGTCAAATGTTTCATGCACCCACATTTGTCACTGACTTCACATTGCCAGCAAAACAGCAGTGTGAGTTTAGCAGGACAGCGGGGGGCAGGGTATAAACCTATTTAATTGCATAAAATCAGTACCACAACTTCAAACCGGGGCTGATGATTCACGCTACCAGCATTGGGGGGGGGGAGTGTGCAAGGAAAAATGTGTTTATATAAAAATATGAATCAACATTTCCCGTCACATATCTGAAACATATAGGAATGTGTTGCAGTTAGCAGCTGATGCAAGGAGATTAATTTTCAGCTGCACTATTCAGTTCGCCTTAAGTGAATGTATTAGTATGTAATTGTATGAATGCCTATTGACAAATGACTGATTCTTTGTGGTCTTGCTGAATAGGGAAGTCTGTCATAACAAATTGCTACTGTTAAGGAACAGGAACGTAGAAAGGGCTGATACAGAGAACTCCACTGATTCTTGGCCAACACTTCACACAACAGTGGCAAGTCATTATTGTTTTCTTCAGTATTTTCAGTTGCCTCATCCATCAGAAGGAATTCTTTTGGCATTCATGTGGGCATAATGTGTATTGCCACAGGAATTCTGTTCTAATTTAGAATTAACATCAATTAGTATCCATTTGTTGTGAAGAACTTTTGATTTATGCGTACCATTGCACTGCAGAGATGTGCAAAATTACTGCTGCCTGTGGCATGAGAAACTATCCCATAATCCACAGCCGCCGCCAAAGATTTTATTTTATTTTTTACTCCACGAAAAGGAGACAGATTTAAGGTCAGTTTCAAGAACCTACATGCTGTAAAAATGACATTTTTCTCTGGATTTCATGTGCTAATCATAAAGATTTGTCCAAGTTACTGTGGCAGAAATGGGGTGGTCCATACAATAATGGAAATCCTTACAGATTATAGATAAGAATGAGGTATTCTGTTCTCAACCTTGAAGCCTCCACTCCCTTTAATAATTCTCTCTTTTTTGGTCAGTGATGAAATCAAATCCCCCCAAAATAAAAGAGGGATATATTAATATTTGTAGAAGATGGAGAGTATTTCCAAGAAAGTGGAAGACCCTGCAGTCAACATCTGAGGCTTTTCTTTGTGTGCCTCTTCCATGACATGTCCAGAGGGTGGCAACATGAAAATAGGAATTTTCTGTGATGGCTCCCCATTTGTGGAATGCTCTCTCCCCAGGGAGGCTCACCTGGCACTTTCATTATATATCTTTAGATGGCAGGCAAAAATATTTCTCTATAGCCAGGACTTTGATTAACATTCTATGTCCTTTTAAATGTGTTTGTGGGGGGGAGGTTATTAGTTTGTGGTGGTGGTGGTGGTTTTATTATGTGTTTTGTGTCCTCATTTTACATTTTTACGGTACTACTACTACTACTACTACTACTAATAATAATAATAATAGTAAAATTGTTTAAACTACAAGTTACAGCCCCATAGCAGACCTTTTGCCTGCCAGATACTCAGAGCAGAAGAAACATAAGATTGATGTATAGTTAAATGGTTTTATTTTGTATCTTCTCACATGGTTAGCTCTGGAGCAAAGGAAATGCTTAATCGAGATAAAGTTAATTGACTGGCGTAAATTATGCTGACTTAGCAAAGAGATTTTACAAGGTTCACGCATTTTCTGCACTTAGGCTGCTCTCTCTCTCTCTCTCTCTCTCTCTCTCTCTCTCTCTCTCTCTCTCTCTCTCTCTCTCTTACCTCCAGTTTCCGTTGCATTTCTAAGAAGTCATGAATGAAACACAAACTTTCACCAAACTGCTGGTAATTTTGCAAAAATGTATTTCTGTTTCAGCTTCAAAGATAATGCGGTGGCCTTTGAGGTGACTTCCCTGACAATAAAGTTCAAACTATCACTTTCTTCAAGGGATACATGATACCTCTGTGTTTAGCATTCTTCCCTCTCCTTGCGCAACAGCAATGAAAGAAGATTTACACTACTGCCGCTTCTCCAAGCCGCAGTTCTTTTATGCTCGTAGTTCTTTCAAGGTTCATTTCCTGTATCACACTTCCGCCAAATGAAAGTTGTTGGCACCCATCTGTCTCGGGAGCCAATGGAAGAGTGCACCTTTGCGGGGTGAAGTCAAACAGTTGAAAGGTTACAGTATCTGCTGTGAATTTAGAGACCAATACAGAAGAGATATGTTTTGTTTCAGCTGGGGCGGATGAAGGCGTTTGGTTGCACTGTACTGCTGCAGATGCACCATGGCTTTTATTCTATTCACAGTCCTCTCAGCGGTCATTCATCCTCTGGTCACTGCTACAGATACATGACCTTATTTCCTGTCTCCAGGCACTGTGATCTATGTAAGGGATTCCCACACAGTGGGGGGCTGATGTTGTGAAATGTAGTGTCACACACATCAATCCCACTGAAAGCTAGCTGCAAGGGCGAGGTGTGCAACCGCCAAATTAGGGTGTTGCTGAAGTGTGAAAATAGGGAACGCCGGGCAACTTCTCTGCATGCAAAATTACTAAGTGCTTTCCTGAAGGTAAGGATGGACAGTCCGTTTCAGTATCTTCAATCTTAAATTCAGTTCTCCACATTTCTGCAGCAGTTGGCATTCTTAAAAAAATACTCACTCCCAGCAGCATTTTTTAAAAAGAATTATCCTTACACATTTCTGTATGAAATTTATATCCCATCCTTTGTCCCAAAGGAGCCTAAGGCAGTGAACATATCAGTAATATGAAACATTTTGAATGGTATTTTTAAAACAGTTTAAAACATTCCAAAAATGTTTAACCAGTGACCCTGGGGCTGCCAGAATGGTATCTTCCAGCCATTCTTGGATGAACAGGAATGTTTAAAATTTCCTCCTAAGAGTCAGTAATGACTTATACGCATTATTGGGCTGGAGAACTGCATTGCAAAATTCAGAAAACTGCAAATTTTGAAGGATGCTTGTGTTTGGTTCTCATTGATTCTCATATTGTTTTGGAAAGTATGAATAAGGTAACTTTGCCTTTAAATTCAAACTGCATCGCATTTGTCACCCACCCCGACCTGCAGGTCTGTGCTCTGTGAAATGGTATTATGGCAGGAAAGTATCTTATTTTCATGTGTATAGAAAAAGATATTCAGAGTTGCAGTCACTAGCTTGAAATAAGTGAAACTTCTGACCCAGAATGTGGCTATGAATTCCAGAGCTTGCCTCATTTCTCCCCATAACTCTTTGCAGTCTTCCTTTTTATCTAGCTTCCAGAAAATAAAAGTAAAATAGACTCGTGGTAGAGCTCCACATGGTGGAACCAATTCTTTTAAAGTTGTACATTTGTATTGTTTTATATATATTATAGTTTAATTACTTTTAACTATTATATTTTATATGTTTTAATATTGATGTTTTATTCATGTTTGCTTTAATTTTTGTGAGCCAACCTTGAGTCCCGGTTCTAGGGAAAAAGTGGGATATTATTAATTAATTATATAATTAGATAATATAATTAATTATATTAATTAATAATATCCTTACATTATTTCCTAATAAATAAATATTCCATCTCATGCTGTTTGCTCATGAGTTAAGCTCAAGCAAATGGTAAGACCCAATAGACCAGACCATTAGCACCTCTTCTACACTCCTAGACATTAAAAAAAATGTTCTTGGCTTTATTAACTGTTTTTAAAGAGTTAAATGCTCTGATTCTTCTCTGCTAATCCTATTAATGCTCCATGATGTTTCCTTACTAAGTAACAATGGGTGTTATAATCTCCTTTCGAAAAAGAAGAAGAAAAAGAAGTTAAACATTCCAAAATGTTCAGTTCATTTTTTTAAGCCAGAAGTGAAACTTATAAAGGTTTGTTCCAAGAACTTGGAAAGGTTTTGGCCTAGAGGAACAATTTTAATATTGAAACGGCAGCCACACTGTTTCATGCATAATTTCCCGATACTTTAAAGGGAGCACAATCTTCAACAGACAAGCAGTACCTTACTTCAGAACCTAAGGCCCTTTTTTAAATTTAAGGAGAAAATGGCCTATTTATGCCCTTGGTTCCCATCACCAGTCAGCCATCTAACATATCACTTGACAGGAGAACTATTTTAGGTTAATTTCTACTTCTGTAAGCCAATTGATAACCCCACAGTTATCCATTTCTTTTTTTAAAAAAAAAAACCCACCCCACTTCTACTCTTCAGTTTTGGATTATGTCCCTATTGTCAACATTGTTCATAGAATCATAGAATCATAGAGTTGGAAGAGACCAGAAGGGCCATCCAGTCCAACCCCCTGCCGAGCAGGAAACACCATCAAAGCATTCTTGACAGATGGCTGTCAAGCCTCCGCTTAAAGACCTCCAAAGAAGGAGACTCCACCACACTCCTTGGCAGCAAATTCCACTTTTGAACAGCTCTTACTGCCCAGAAGTTCTCAGAAAATGCTTCACTATCAGAATTAGCATTTATAAAAATAAAGGAATATCATTTTATTCTCAGAAATGGCAGGTTCCCCTCAACTCAGGGATAGATAGAGGGACAAAGCCTGAGTTCAGAGTTGAGTTATGTGAGCCAGAAGCTGGAAGAAAACTGCACACTGGATTCTGTTTGAATCCAAGGCTGCAGATTTGAGACAAAGAAGACCCTCTTGGGGTGTTAATGCTGTGAACCCCTTCATTGTAGGCTCAGGCTGCATATATGTGTAAATAAACCATATATCCCGAAGACACCGCGGTCTCCTCTGTGCCTCATTCTCAAAATAAATCATGAACATTGAGTAAGCACGTGGAAGCCCTGGAATCTCAGAGATTGAGGTGGAGTGCAACAATATTCAAACATAATTAGCCAAGTATCCACACAACTTCCAAGGTTGACAGACCAATAAAAGCCTAAGAACTGTACACAGGTATCAGAATGGTTTCTTCCAGGTAAAGCAAGTTCCACACTTTTTTTAGCATTAGTATTACAGAGTGCAGCAGTTGCCAAGGAAACTAGTTTTGTTTTTTGTTTTTTTGCAACAAACAAACAAACACCAGCTTTGTCAATAAGTGCACACACTATATTACTTGTCTCAGCTGTCAGGGTAAATTATGCCCCTTTTGCTTCAACACGAATTCTCGTCTTTATTGGGGAGTGTGAAGTCTGTTTATTACTTGTATGAATGACTTTGCCCCTTTTGGCATAATGTGCTCTCCTGTACAGTCAGGTGACACAAATGTACTTACCCCCGCGATAATGAATTTGTTTTCCCTAATCAGGAGAGCATAAGGAAAACAACATGGGAAATTAGAGCTCCGTGTGGCTCCTGCAAAATGAAAGCCACAAATGTGGTAATTTCCCCCAATGAATTAGAAAGGAAGCTTCCCAGCAGAAGGGGGGGGGAGATATTTTAGAGGAAATTTAACAGCAGCCTAGCTAGCCTTTGGTTATGTGAGGAAATGAAAAGCAAACAGCTGCAATGACATTTTGTTTCCAGATAGCACAGGATAGCAATGACTCATTCTTCCCTGCTATGCCAGAATACCTTTCCAGCATAAGAAGGCCCTGAAGTGAAAGCAAATGTAGCAGGGAAATGCTTAGGGTAAATGTATGACTGGCAAGTTTTCCAAGGATGTAACATATTAAGGTGGCATAAATTGTTACTACAACACTCCATTTCCAATATAACCAGAATTTTTGAGGCCTTTTGATACAGGGAAAGGAAATTGCATTGCACTCTTGCATTGCAAAAGTGCGTTAAGATAGAAATCTGTATTCAGAAACATTTGCGTAACCTTAGAGAAGCCTGAACCATGCATAGAGGAATTTGACTACCAATATAAGTAGTATAATTGGCAATATAAGTCGCTTTAAGACCGTATGTAATAAACTAAAAAGCTGGAGATAGAGATATGTAATTCATAACCTGCCTGTTTCTCTGATGATGATGTAGTTTGGTTGGGAAAATGCCACCATTGTGGACTTTTAATTGAGATAAGATACTCCAAGTTTTTTTTTTTTTGGTGGTGGTGGTGGTTGTTGTTTAAAAAAGAATATCTGTGTACATATTCCCTTAAATAAATAGCTTCTTGTGAGAACATGCTGAGAAACCTCTGAAATTCTGATATGTACAGATCTGGCAGTAATGGCATTTGTTATTCCACTGTCTTGCATATGTTTCAAGACCATGTCTTTCTAGAGCAGATGGCAGATTTCTTCCCAATTAAACCACTTGCTTTCTATGCTGATTTTGGGATGAACTATAATGCCATTTGTGACAAATTGAAGCACTTTTAAAATGTTTATTCCTGCCCGGCTGGCAAAGAGTTAACCCACCTCCAGCCTGACTGACATAGAACTCTGATGGGGGCGGGACTGTGCCCGGTTTGAAAGGAGGGAGTGTCGGTTTGGTCAGTTAGGAGGGAGAGGGAGGAAGGTGTGGTGTGATGTTATGAGGTGGCTTGTAGGAAGACAGTTAAGAGGCTAGGAAAACTTAAAGTTAAATGTTTGACTGAGTTTATTTTGTACAACTGGAACAAAGCTAATTAATAAATGACACGTTAAAGAATCACTTATGTTTTTAACACAATAAAACTTCATCTCTGTTTTTGCCAACAAGAGGTCCGTTTGTATTTTTCCAGCGAGGTACCAGGACTCACAGCCGTGGTGACTCAAGAGAGGGCCAAACTCACCTCAGGCAGGGAGGTGGTGGTTTGTGTCCTGAAGTTACACGGAGGAGGCTTAGAAGGGTAACCTGAGGTGCCAAGAAGTTGCCAGAGTGCCTAGGGCAAACTTCTACAGTGGGGGAATCCAACTGAGGGAGACCCTTTACAGGAGGCAAGAGGTTATTCCTGGGGGACAGCCTAGAGTTTCTTAAGGTACCAGGCCACGTAGGCTGGAAGGCTCTCCTTACTTAGAAACCCATTAGAAAAAGGGGTTTATTTTTGAGGCGGCAGGACCAGAGGGTGGGTGTTTTCCCCTCTGGATTCCTGTGTCGCAGTGATAGTAAGGTAGAGTGGGACCCGGGTCGTCACATTTTTGGTGGCAGCGTCGTGATCGAAATTCAAAGCTCACGCGCCTAGTTTGGTTTGAGTCTGTCAGGATTTTCCTGTGAGGAAAATGACTCACGTAAGAAAACCCAGAGAGGCAAAAGGAGATGAAAGAACGGAAGGGGCTGAGGGAAGCCCAGGTTCTGAGGTAGAACTGATGAAACTACGAATTGAGATGGCCCGAATTGAAGCTGAGAGGGAAAAGATAGCAGCTGAAAGTGAGAGGGAAAAAGCCAGAATTGAAAGTGAGAGAGAAAAAGCCAGAATTGAAGCTGAGAGGGAAAAGATAGCATCTGAAAGTGAGAGGGAAAAAGCTAGAATTGATAGTGAGAGGGAAAAAGCTAGAATTGAAGCTGAGGAGAGAATGCAGTCCGAGAGGTTAAGGGTTCAATTAGAACAGGACAGAATGAAGCTTGAAGAGATACGTTTGCGATCAGAATTAACTAGTAGCCCAGTTAATAATGATAGTATCGCAATTAATTTAAAAAGGTTCCCCAAATTTGGAAAAGACGATAATGTCGAATCGTTTCTATTTACCTTCGAACGCGTTTGTGTGGAATTTCAAATACCTGAGGAGAACTGGATGCTTTATTTAAGACCTCAAATTTGTGGGATACTAAGTGAAATTTATGCTGACCTGAGGGAAGAAGAGCTGTCAAGTTACCAAGTATTTAAGCAAAGGGTCAGGGTTCGATGTGGACTCACGGCTGAACAAAGCAGAAAGGCTTTTCGTGAGGCAAAAAAGGAACATAAAGAGACTTATGCCCAACTAGCTAGCCGCTTAGATAAATTACTTGACAGATGGATTCAAGGGAGTGGAGTGAAGGACTTTGATGAGTTAAAACAATTAATTTGTTTAGAACAATTTTTTAAGCAAATCCCTAGCAATTTACGTTGGTTCTTGAGGGATAAAAAACTGAAAACTGTGGCACAGGTTGCTGAGGTCTTAGACGAACTACAAGGAGATTTCAATGAAATAGCATTCCCAAAACACTCACAGAAGGGTAATCCATGGAGAAACAGAGAAAATAAAGACAGGCAAGAAAATTTTCCTGTCAGGGAATCAGTTTCTGACAAGACAGGTTCTAAGAAAATCACTTGTTTTTTTTGTAATCGTGAGGGCCATGTACGTGCCAGGTGCCCCCTGCTGGTTAAGTCGCAAACTACACCTACTGCAGCTAAACAAGTAAAACTGGTAATGCAGTCTCAGGAAAATAGCTCGCCTCAGACAGAAGGCTCAGAGAAAGCGGACAGTCCAGCTGAGACTACTTCTAAGGTCTTACAGGTCTGGAGGGCTGAGCAGGAGTGCAACCAAGATTACATGGAGCCAATTGAATTAAATGGTCAGTCTTTTTTAGGTTTGAGGGACACAGGAGCAGAAGTCTCACTTGTTAAATCCCAATTCGTTCCAAAGGAGCAGTACCTCAAGGGTCAGTCCTATAGTTTAAAAGGCATATGGGGCCCACATTTTGAAGTACCATTAGCTGAAGTTGATATTACCTACAAAGGATTTTGTGGCAAGTGGAGAGTAGGAATCCTAAATGAGTTGGAGGTACCCTTTTTAATAGGGAATGACCTAGCTAGTCAGAAGCACCGTATTCAAGTGATAACTAGGTCACAGTCTCAAGTCACTGAGAGTAATCCTCCTGCAGTTATAGAGACACCCATAGAGCCTGGTGAGGATGAAGGGCTGATTAGCGTGCCAGTGGTCCAGGAGCACGGTGCCCAATTCTTGAGTGATCAAAAAGAGGATGAAACTATAAAAGAGCTGTGGGATAAAGCACAAAGTCCTACTGCAGAAGTAACTGTGGAGAACCCCTGCTTATTTACCACCATTGAGGGAAGACTGTATAGAATTTCTAGGAGGAGGAAAACTGCTGCTGTTTGGGAAAGGAAGAAACAGTTAGTGTTGCCAAGAGCTTACCGGTTGCAAGTGCTACAAATGGCACACGACGCACCCTCAGCAGCGCATCTAGGCATTAGAAAGACTAGTGATAGAATCCAAGCAAGATTTTACTGGCCTGGGATGGGCAAAGACATCAAAGAGTATTGCAAGTCCTGTGTGATCTGCCAAAAAGCAGGCAAAAGAGCGGACAAAACGCGAGGCTTGTTACAGTCTATTCCCGTAATTACTGAGCCCTTTTCCAGAGTAGGAGTGGACATCCTCGGGCCTATCTCCAGAGTTACAAAAAGGGGGAATAAGTTTATTTTATGCCTCGTGGATTATGCTACGCGCTATCCAGAAGCAATACCTCTAAAGGACATTGACTCAAAGACTGTAGCAAAAGCCCTCATGTCGGTGTTCCTAAGGCTGGGATTCCCCAAAGAAATTATAACAGATTTAGGGACATCCTTCACGTCCAAGACCATGGAAGAGCTTTTAACTCTTTGTGGGATTAAGCATGTTAAAACTACGGCTTATCATCCACAGTCGAATGGCTTGACGGAGAAATTTAATTCGACCCTGAGCCGGATGCTAAAAACCTATTCCATCAATCATCCTAACGACTGGGATGAGAGGCTGCAACACTTCCTATTTGGTTATCGCGAAGTGCCGCAGGAGAGCACAGGGTTCAGTCCTTTTGAACTCCTATTTGGACAACAGCCACGAGGACCCCTAGACTTGATGAAAGCAGCGTGGTCGGGGGAGGAGCAGATCGACAGCCCTGATGTTGTGACGTATCTACAGGAGCTGCAGAGCGACCTTCAAGAGCTACGGGAGCAAGCTGCTCACAACTTGCAGCAGGCACAGCGTCGACAGAAGCAGTGGTATGATGCACACGCAAGAGACAGATCTTTTCAGCCCGGTGACAGTGTGCTCGTGTTAAGAACAAGACGTCGAAAGAAGTTGGAGATGTCGTGGGACGGTCCCTTCAAAGTGGTCGAGAGGATATCTGCGGTGAACTATTTGGTAGAGTTAGATGGGGAAGGGAACCGATGTAAAAACTTTCATGTAAATTTACTTAAGCCTTATTTTGACAGAAATAAGTTGGTGTTGCAAGTAAAGGGGAAGGTGACACAAGGAATTCACTTAACTGGGTGGGGAGAGCTGAGTAAGGGCACAACTCTAGCGGAGGTGTCATTCGATGAAAGTCTGACCCCAGAGAAAAAGGAGCAGTTAAAAATAGTCCTTGCTCAGTTTGCCCAGATCTTCTCAAACATCCCAGGGAGGACCAGCCTAGCAACTCATGTAATAGACACAGGGTAAGCACATAAGTGGGAAGGAAAACATCATAGCGGACGCCTTATCCAGGTATTTTTGAGAGGTATAGGATGGTGCAAATTATTATATGAAACGGTGATAACCCTAGCAGAACATTTGTGCTTAGGCGTTATAATCTGACACAAGCCAAACATGGTTTATCTGTGTACAAGTTTATGAGATGTTAATTTAGTTGACTTTGTAATATGAATGTTATAGAATGCCTTGAAGTATTTTGGACCCCAAGCCCATTGCTTTGGCATTGCTCTAGTTAGTTAAGAGCAAGCCGACGCAATGTCTTTGTGGGGGGGGGGGAGATATGTGACAAATTGAAGCACTTTTAAAATGTTTATTCCTGCCCGGCTGGCAAAGAGTTAACCCACCTCCAGCCTGACTGACATAGAACTCTGATGGGGGCGGGACTGTGCCCGGTTTGAAAGGAGGGAGTGTCGGTTTGGTCAGTTAGGAGGGAGAGGGAGGAAGGTGTGGTGTGATGTTATGAGGTGGCTTGTAGGAAGACAGTTAAGAGGCTAGGAAAACTTAAAGTTAAATGTTTGACTGAGTTTATTTTGTACAACTGGAACAAAGCTAATTAATAAATGACACGTTAAAGAATCACTTATGTTTTTAACACAATAAAACTTCATCTCTGTTTTTGCCAACAAGAGGTCCGTTTGTATTTTTCCAGCGAGGTACCAGGACTCACAGCCGTGGTGACTCAAGAGAGGGCCAAACTCACCTCAGGCAGGGAGGTGGTGGTTTGTGTCCTGAAGTTACACGGAGGAGGCTTAGAAGGGTAACCTGAGGTGCCAAGAAGTTGCCAGAGTGCCTAGGGCAAACTTCTACAGTGGGGGAATCCAACTGAGGGAGACCCTTTACAGGAGGCAAGAGGTTATTCCTGGGGGACAGCCTAGAGTTTCTTAAGGTACCAGGCCACGTAGGCTGGAAGGCTCTCCTTACTTAGAAACCCATTAGAAAAAGGGGTTTATTTTTGAGGCGGCAGGACCAGAGGGTGGGTGTTTTCCCCTCTGGATTCCTGTGTCGCAGTGATAGTAAGGTAGAGTGGGACCCGGGTCGTCACACCATTGTAGCGGCTGTAAGGGACAGAATTTCTCCTTTAAGCAAATCCATCCAGGAATTAGCATAGCAGAGTATCTTCTCGTATATTTTTGTGAATTAAAACCCCTCTCCTGTACCTGCATTCCACCTCACCCGGTGCAGAAATGGCTTTCCTACCTTTTTGCCAATCTATGATTGCAGTCATCATCATTGACCGAGAAGCTGTGATTTAGGCACCTGTCAGGGTGACTCCCTACAGGGAGCCTCTCCCCATCATCCTGACCAGCACTTCGCCCAGCGACAGCACTAGCAGCGGGTCAGGGGGGAGTGGAATGGAGGAGGGAAGGCTCAGCAAGGCATCAGAGCCCTGGCAACGCTCTGGGGAACAGACGGTGGAGAAAGGGCTTAGAGAGGCATCAGAGCCCCTGCACCACTCTGACCAACAAGTGGAGGAGGGACAGCTCAGAGAGACGTCGGAGCCCAGGCACTGCCCCAGCCAGCAAGGGGAGGAAGGGGCACCGCTCCTTCTGGCACCCAAATTGATGCGTGCGTCCAAACGCAGGGTGAAGGGGCAGCGTTTCGGGGTGCCCAGGTTATTATGCTGGCCCCGAAGCTGATGGGCGTCATTGCCGGGTTCTGAGAGTGACTAGGAGGTCATGTTTTCTGCTATCTCTGCACTGTAAATAGTATGCACAATAAAACTTTTAAAGACACAACGGACTGGAGCGCCTTTACTCGGGAGTAGCTGCACCAACTCCCTGACAGCACCTAACCCAACACCTACATTATTTTGAAAAAACATTTCCAGCTCTTTTTTTTTAAAATGGGAATATTAAAGTTTGCCTCAGGAGTTTTAAATCTTCACTACTACTTATAGACATTGTCTCACCATTTTTCTCCATTTTGTCTGCCTGAATTGCAAGTGAATCATTTCTGTGGAAGAATTATTATTTGGAGATGATCTCGAGAACATTAAAGGCTTATACTTAACCTCTATTACAACCCAGAATCAAATTAACCTCTCTCTTTCATATAAAAGCAGCTAATGTGTTTTTCTTGTAGAATCATGAAATCTCACATTTTGTCTCACATATAGAGCTCATATAAATTCAGTGATATTTTTCTCCAGAACATTTCAACATTTCAATATATTTGGTTACACAGTAATTTGTGTGTGTGTGTGTGTGGTATATATATATATATATGTCTTTACTTGGAAGTTTTTAACACAAAAAGCAAACAAATGCATTTACATTCATTGACTGTTCAAAGATAAAAAGAAGAATAGTTATTTTACAACTGCTGTCTACGTATATACAGTATCAAAACATACAGATATCACTGAGATTGCACTGCATCATGAATAGCAAAAAATGGAGGGGAGGCAGGGAGCTCTCTATATGATTATGCATCTAGCTGGTATCTAGCTGGCAATCCTAGAATTGTGCCACTTGGACAGGGCACTGGCGTAGCAAGGGGTGCGATGGGGTGGGCCACCCCGGGTGCCACCCTGGAGGGGGTGACACTCGGCACCCCCCCCCGACTCCCAAGCCGAGCGGTGCCGCTCCAGCGCCGTACGGATGGTGCTGCGATCCTCTGCTTGCGGCTGCATATCCCCCCCAATAGTACATTTTGACACATATTGTCTGTTCCTGTGAGAAACATGGGAAGGGGGATTAATAATGTTTTCAGGGGGAAAAACCCCATATATGCAACTACTGTGTCATCATACCTGGTTTTTGCCAGGATTGCTGCTGAAGGAATTTTCTAAGACTTTACTGGTAAACACTACAGAATATAGTGAACTTGTTTATCAAATCCTAATGAACAAAATTTAATCATGACTGAAATTTCCTTCCAATGACACCTATCCTTCCAATAAAGAAAAATCTGTCATTCGATAAAATGTATGAGCTGCATAGCCTGTACTCTCACTGACATCCCACATAAGCACCCACAAAGTTGGGGGTAATTTTTATCAATCTCATTATCAAGTTCATCAACCCGGTCTAATTATTTACTTGCTAATCAGGAATATTCATTTATCTGTGTCTACCTGCTTATCCATCATCTCTTGCTGAACTTAATCAAAGTTGTTGACTTTATTTTCCTGAGTATCTGATTTATTTTCAACCTAATCACCCTATCCTCTGCATACTTATTCAAAATTTCAAAACTTTATTGTCTAAAAAAAGTTTGCATTTATGTTATTGTGTGGGATCTGTTGGTTACACTCTATTCTCCCTACTCTCAAGATAATTCTACTGATGGTTTAGTCCGTTTAATGTATTTTAAAATATTGTTCTCCCTTTGGAGAGCTTCACTTTGAGAACTTGAAAATACAGGTTGAAAGGCAAGCTTGATCTTTTATCAAGTGCAGTAAATTGGATTCCATGCTCCTTGTGTAATGTTTGGAAATCACAATGATGAGAGTGATAAGAAGACATCATGGGTTAAGTGCCAATAGAAGCTCTCCAGTTCCTGATGGAGTTGGCTTGGGAACATACCACGTGATGTACTCCCTCCTCTTATCCTATTATTACTGGAGTGGTTAGGAACCCAAGCCCTTTCTACTCTAACATTATGTTTTCATAGTAGCCAGTAAGCTGACCATTGCCCATATGAATGAGTGCAGTAGCACTTTTATGCAAGAATGACTTGCTGAGTGACTTGTCTGGTGGGATGGAGATGAAGATGATGATGATGATGATGATACATTTATACCCCATCTGGCTGGCTCCCAACAGAATATTAAAAACACAATGAAACATCAAACATTAAAAACTTCCCTAAACAGGGTTGTCTTCAGATGTCTTCTAAAAGCCAGATATTTCTTTCCTTGACATCTGATGGGAGGACGTTCCACAAGGTGGGTGCCACTACCAAGAAGGCCCTCTGCCTGGTTCCCTGTACCCTCACTTCTCACAGTGAGGGAACCGCCAGAAGGCCCTCGGAGCTGGACCTCAGTGTCCGGGCTGAACAATGGGGCAATAAGCCAGGGCAGCACCATCACTGCCCTATACAGTGGTACCTCGGTTTATGAACACAATTGGTTCTGGAAGTATGTTCATAAACTGAAGCGTTCATAAACTGAAGCGAACTTCCCCATTGAAAGTAATGGAAAGTGGATTAATCCGTTCCAGACGGGTCCGCGGAGTACTCAACCTGAAGCGTACTTAACCTGAAGCATGGGTGTAATTGGTTCCGGAAGTCTGTTCATAAACTGAAGAGTTCATAAACTGAAGCGAACTTTCCCATTGAAAGTAATGGAAAGTGAATTAATCTGTTCCAGATGGGTCCGCGGCGTACGTAAACCGAAAATTCGTAAACCGAGGTGTTCATAAACCGAGGTTCCACTGTACCATGAGGAGTGAGGCAGCAGTAAGCTTGGGAGGTCCGGATGCAGCAGCTTTGGTTCCACCAAAGCATCCACATGACCCTGACCTTGACACCATCTCAACCTTCCCCTCTTGATGAGTGGCGGCAATGTTGCTGCTCCTGAAGCTCTCTTGTTGCACTTCTGCCTCACCAGGTGAGCCACTCCTGTTCTTACGGTAACTCTTACATTAACATGTATGTATGTGTCCGAAATCTCCACCTGACACCAGAACGCAGCAGACTGAATTACAAATTACGTTTGGCTGTAATCATACGAAGGCATCATACAATCAGAAGAACTCCATGTCATGCTAAAATGTTCAACGCTAAACTTCTTGCCTAGCAGGGACAGGGCCGCCACAATAACTGTGCATAACAGTTATCTGAAGAACAGTTATCTGAACAGGTATCTGAAGAAGTGTGCATGCACACGAAAGCTCATACCAAAATAAAAACTTAGTTGGTCTTTAAGGTGCTACTGAAGGAATTTTTTTATTTTACTTCGATCCAGACCAACACGGCTACCTACCTGTGCATAACCCTGTGGTTCAGTACACTCCTTTGCCACCTGTGCAGCTAATATGCTATCAGAGTGGTTTTCTATGCTATATGGAAATGGTTTCCAAGCCTTGGTTCTCTAATGCAGCTTGTACAAAGAGGCTGATTTTTTTAATGGAGTGTAATCTCCTTTTTAGGAGGCTTTTTATGGAATAATGTTTAATAGATTACTGTGTTTTATTTTTCTGTTGGAAGCCACCCAGAGTGGCTGGGGAAACCCAGCCAGATGGGCGGGGTATACATAAATTATTATTATTTAATATTATTATTATTATTATTATTATTATTATTATTATTCTGCCCATGCAAGCATTTTTGACTGCTCAACCGAGCTACCTCCCTGTCCCTCCCTCTTGCTCTCACCATAGCCAGTTGGGGTGGGGCGTTGTGAAGGCACACAGGGAGAGGAGAGGGAGGGATGCCCCATTGCACTAGTAGGAGCCCTTACACTGGTTCTGACTAGGTGAACTACATAATTGAATCAGGCAATATTCCAAATGGATGTAAATATTCCCTAAAATCTGCCCTGCAGCTTGATAATTATAAGGAAAAAAAGATCTGTGGAATCCCGTGTGGAATGCTTTAATTTTTCAAACCCATGTGTTTCCAAAAAGTGGGGGGGGGGATATCCTTCAGACATTTTGCAAATTTAACATTTAATTTTTCAATCAACTGATATACCCTTATAAAGATAGGCTGAAATCTGTGTATACCTACCTAGCCCTTGCACTCTCCATAAATTCTGCATTTTCATAACCAGACACTCTGTAAAAGCTTTTATGAGAAAATATGGTTGAGGACAGAGACAGCTGGCATTTAAATTAGCCAAGTGAAAGAAATTACTCTTACTCATTCACCAGATGCTTTTATTCATATATAAATTTTTAAATTAATAATTTCATAATGCTATGCAATCCACACTGTTTTGCTCACTGACCTTAACAAGCTTTGACATCTTTTTTCATTACTTCCAAAGAGTGCAGCACACTTTGCCAACTTCCATTTTGATGAAACATTCTAACAAGGGGAGAGAGAGAGAGAGAGAGCCAGCATCCACAAGCAAGTTATGAAAAGTTTTGGTAAGTTATTTCTGCTTCCACTTTGGAATCAGAATCCAAAGAAGGTCAGAGATAGGTAGGTAGGTAGCTATATGCTATCTGTAAAATAAAAAATATATAAAAATCTTGTATTCATCTTCTTTTCAGTATTTTGATTCACATCAGGGTTGGCTCAGGGGTGGACTTTGGTAATCTTTCATAATATGGCACCCTGTGCATGGCCAAAATTTGGTGCCTTCAAATGGATCTTCTCAAATTATGGATCTTCTCACTTTTGCATCCCTCAGCTCTGTGCCCAGTGCAAGGGAACTGCCTGCACTGCCCGGAATCTGCTGCTTGTAGGCTAGGATTTTTGCATCCTCCCCAAACTCCCCCCGATACAGCCTTTTTTTAAAAAAAAAGAAGCCAAAATTAACCTATTTTCTGTTTTCTCCTCTTCCACAATAGGCCTTGGGGCATCCAAAACACCTCCATCCTCTCAACCGGGCACCTCTTCTTGCCTTTAAAAGGACTTCTTCTCCATCTGACATTGCAGTAAACAGCTCTGGGAACAAGACGCAGGGAAACCAGCAATGTCTTGCTGCTGCTGTGTATATGTTTGTGTGGTGTTACATGCCTGCTGGGTTTGTCCCCCCCCCCAACTGCATGTGCGTATCTGCTGTATGTGGGAGTGTGCACATGGGAATGGCTGTGTGCATGCACTCAGAGGGGTAGCCAGTCCTCAGTGTGGCCTCCAAGCCAGAAAAGGATAGCTGCTCTGGTCTGGCCAACCTGCCCAGCCACTCTGCTAGAATCTTGGTTCTTTGTGTGCTCGTCAGTACGGTAGAACCTATGATGCTTTGACATACTGGTATATAACATATGTATGTGCATAGAACCTAAATGTATTTCATGTTCAACATTATAGCAAGAGTGACTTCAGTTATCTGACCTAAAAAAAATAAAAGAAAAGGAAGACAGCCTAGATCATCATAGCAGTTATACTTTGCTTAAGTGTGTACTTCCAAATTATTAACACTGTTGTAGCTGTTGGAGACCTTAAAGGTATTCTCTGATCTGTTCCTCTAAGATCAGTATGCTTTATGTGCAGTGAAAACCATCTGCAGATCATAAAAGAAAGAAATAATAACCCTGCCAAGCAGGTTGCTTCAGAGCAGGTTACTCCATAGAGTGCTTTGGAAGAACTCTCATTTTTTTTCTGACATAAAACAGTGCCGTTTCAATATTTCCTTTTGTGCAGCCTGTGATTCAGAAATGTAAAGTACAGTAGCAGTCCTGGAACTTCTACTGCTCTATATGTGTCATGCTACATTCAATTTTTTGAACAGATGTATGTTTTCTAGGTATTTGAGAACACCTCGTGTCCGGGGCCCACGGGTTTACAAAGTGAGAAACAGGTTAGGAACCAATTGCAGTCAAATATCTTAAAGCCTTCAGTTGTACCCCTAGATGAAGATCCTTCAAGTTAAAAGAGACTAGATTTTTTTATCTAAGCCAGCATTTCTTGGCCTATGGAGCGGGGCTACCTAGAATGTAAGTAGCGCTGTAGTCTAAACCACTGAGTCTTTGGGGCTTGCCGATTGGAAGGTCAGCAGTTTGGATCCCCGCGATGGGGTGAGCTCCCATTGCTCTGTCCCAGCTTCTGCCAACCTAGCAGTTCAAAAGCACACCAGTGCAAGTAGATAAATAGGTACTGCTGCAGCAGGAAGGTAAATGACGTTTCCGTGCTCTCTGGCTTCTGGCACGGTGTTCCACTGTTCCATTGTGCCAAAAGCGGTTTAGTCATGCTAGTCACATGATCCAGAATGCTCTCTGTGGACAAATGCTGGCTCCCTCGGCCTGAAACAAGATGAGCGCCGCATCCCATGGTCACCTTTGGTGGTGTATAAGCACCGCCATTCAAAGACTTTTGCATGCCATTGTTAACCGATAGGTTGAGGTCCTATGCACACTTCCCTGGAAGAAAACCTCACTGAATTCAATGGGGCTTATTTCTAAGTAAGCATGTATAAGATTGTGCTGTAAGGCTTGCATTTTTCAGATGTATCAGATGTCTTCTTCTTCTTCTTTGGCGATCACTCGTAGCTGAGTAAGATTGTCTTCCATACACACGATTTTAACAATGGGTCCGTAAGTGACTGTGGAGGCCAATTCTGGATCCACACGTCCGCCCACAGTGGGGACATCGGTTTCCAGGCGGGAGTTGATCACGGTGTGGATTTGCCAAGCGTGCCTTCCTCTTAGCATGTTTCTCAATTGCGTCCTGAGATCAAGTTTCTTCAAAGCCCTTGACACCTTTGTTAAAGGCTGTTCTCCAACTGGAGTGCTCACAGGCCAGTGTTTCCCAGTTGTCAGTGTTTATACTACATTTTTTAAGATTTGCCTTGATACAGTCTTTAAACCTCTTTTGTTGACCACCAGCATTACACTTTCCATTTTTAAGTTCGGAATAGAGTAGTTGCTTTGGAAGACGATCATCAGATGTCTTCATCTGATCATCAGATGATCAGATGTATCAGATGTGAGCCTATCAGGATTGCTAAAGCAAAATGCTATCAGGTGTGAAAGATGAAGTACCTTGTGGGATGTACCTATTACTGGAGATTCCATTCCCAGCTTTATGCAAGGAATACTTTCTCTCCTGTGCTTTAAATGGCATTAACTGTGGATTGTGCTCGGAAACATACTGGGAGCCAATGAAGATCCTTTAGGCCACTCCCAGTCTAGCTGCCACATTCTGGATTCGTTATACTTTCTGAGTCTCTTTCAAAGGTAGCCCCACATAGAGTGTGTGGCAGTAGTTCAAGCATGCATGCCCCATTCTGGCGACTACAGGTTGTGACCCTAAAACTAGTATAATGGGTAGATATTTAATAATATAAACGGGACTAAGCAAAGAAGGAGAGCAACTCTCCATCTAACACCAGTCTGTTTCATTAGATGGTCTCTTAGTGTTACAGTGCAATCTTATACATGGTTACTCAAACCTAAATCCCACTGAGTTCACTCCCAGTAAGCTGGCCAGTCGCTTTATACCGGTAGGACAAAGAATTTGGGATGCTTACCAATGGGAATACAAAGATAGCAAGAATAATAATAACCTCAAGGTTTGTTTGGGTTTGTTTTTTTTAAAAAAGTTGTAAAAAACTCAAATTCTTTTTTAAACAAAAATATATTTTTGAGCTCAAAATTTCAGAAATGTCAGGATGGGCTTCGTCAAGACTTATACAGATTCCTATTGAACAAAATAAATGTACTCTTTTCACGATCAAATATGCTATTTTTTTATTGTTGCTTCTCATTCCTAGGTTGTTCTGGCACTGAAAAGCAGGTCAGTTCTGAGTCCTGTTCAAATTAAGTCTAGATGTTGAATTACTGATTGTCTACTTTATTCTAAAAGCTTAAGTTGTTTAAGTAGACTCAATAACCCCTTATTAGCCCCTCAAGGATAGTGAAGGCTTTAGATTACTCCGTATCAGGAAATTACAGCAGCTTGCATCAATGCACTAATTAACTTCACTGACTCATCAACAGCAAAAAACAAACAAACAAAAATCTAGATCTCCAACTGGACAGCGTAACTTTGACCGTTACATCCAAACCGCTCTCCCTGTTCAGGGGTTAGAATACAGAAACCAAACTGATTCGCATGACTCTCTCGGGACTGGTATGCACTCCCTGTGCATACTTTGACTAACACAAACAAACTTCCCCCATTAAGGAATTCTGCAGAACCATGTTAACAATGCAGAAAAACCAGTGAACGTGCAAGAAAATCCGCAAGATGAGCAGCATGGTATAGAGGTAAACATTGTAGTGGTGTTTTTGTAGTGGTGTTTAGGGAAGCCTCCTCCCCCATCGTTCTGCCCGGACACT
Organism: Zootoca vivipara; assembly: GCF_963506605.1. Classification (NCBI taxonomy): domain Eukaryota; kingdom Metazoa; phylum Chordata; class Lepidosauria; order Squamata; family Lacertidae; genus Zootoca; species Zootoca vivipara. The sequence continues at coordinate 69,720,026 of NC_083278.1, forward strand.
AAGGTCCAGCGCCGAGGGCCTTCTGGCAGTTCCCTCGCTACGAGAAGCCAAGTTGCAGGGAACCAGGCAGAGGGCTTTCTCGGTAGTGGCACCCACCCTGTGGAATGCCCTCCCACTAGAGGTCAAAGAGAACAACAACTACCAGACCTTTAGAAGGCATCTCAAGGCAGCCCTGTTCAGGGAAGCTGTTAATGTCTGATGGATTTCTGTATTTTAATATTTTGTTGGAAGCCGCCCAGAGTGGCTGGGGGAACCCGGCCAGATGGGCGGGGTATAAATAATAATAATAATTTATTATTATTATTTATACCCCGCCCATCTGGCCAGGTTCCCCCAGCCACTCTTCTTCTTCTTCTTCTTCTTATTTATTATTATTATTATTATTATTATTATATTTTAATATTTAATGCTGTGTTGTTTTAATATTCGATTGGGAGCCACCCAGAGTGGCTGGGGAGACTCAGGCAGATGGGCGGGGTACAAATAATAATGTTTTGTTTTGTTTTTTGCTAGTCGCAATAGTAGACAACTATTCCAGACTAAAACCCCTCTCCAGCCACTCAGTCTCCAACCTTCCCTGTGTTGATGAGGGGGTCAGGTCTGCAATGGGCCTTAATTCGCATCTCTTGAACACAAGTGGAACACCCTGTGAACTCTGTTCATACATGTGCAGGGTCTTGCTGTGTTGACAGGAGTGGGGGGACACTTTTAGCCTTGCCCCCAACTTCTCTAATGCATTCTGCAATGACTATGTGTTGTGTGTGATTGTCTGCAGTGAAATTTCAGAGCACAAACATGTTTATGATTAGGCGCACCATGTGATTGGGACACCTGGTTGTGCAAGTGCATCATGTGAGTAGACGCTTGCACCTTAGAATTTCACTTCAAACCACCCTGAGGAACGTGTCATTGTTGCAGAAAGGATTAGAGATTGTCGGGGGCTCAGAAGCATATCCCAGTGAGTTAAGTGGAATTTACTCCCTAGCAAATAAGTGTGGTTTGGAGGAATGGCATTTCAAATTCTCAAAAATCTGCACACTCTGACAGGCCTTGACACTTCAGAATCTTACAGTGACTGAAGGAATCAAATATGGGGCTTTATTTGTTCTATTCATGACAGTCAATGCATAACTGAAGTTTCAGATGATCAGATTGTCATATAATAGCTGCAGGAAAAGAAAGTGTGTGTGTGTGTGTGTGTGTGTGTGTGTGTGTGTGTGTGTGTGTGTGTGAATCTACTGCGCAAAGCCAATTCTACAAATCTCTTGTTCTATCACAGTCACAGATAAAGGAGATATTGCTCTTACCTAGTGTTTTTGGCATCTATCCAGCTCCACTTTTTTGTAGCAATATTAATTTCTCTTTCTACCAGTTGCAGCTGTGAACAAAGGGGGGAGAAGTCATTTTTTACTATCTTAGCAGGATAGAACACACATTCTAATTTATCACTGGATTAAGTTAATGATCAACTGCTGCAACACTTCCTTGGAATGACCTCGACACAGTTGGAGATCAGCGACATCGTTTTCTTGCATCTGGTCCCCCCACCCACCCACCCTGTGCTTTCACTATGGCAATAGGTACAACACACTATAGCAACAGATTCAGAGAGAACTTATTCAGCACTTTGTAGTACAGGAGTGAACAGATCGGGCATTGTTTCTACACTGGGGTGTATAAGCCAATCTACACCAAGAGGCATATACAGTGGTACCTCTGGTTACGAACTTAATTCATTCCAGAGGTCCTTTCTTAACCTGAAATCGTTCTTAACCTGAGGTACCACATTAGCAAATGGGGCTGCCGCCGCACTGCCACCACCACACGATTTCTGTTCTCATCCTGAGGTAAAGTTCTTAACCCGAGGTACTACTTCTGGGTTAGCGGAGTCTGTAACCTGAAGTGTTTGTAACCCGAGGTACCACTGTATGCAAGTCCCACTGTGTTGGAGGACAGCAGCAGAAACAACACTGGCCTCAGCAGTCAGTTCTAGAGACTATTCGGAATGATTGGCATTCCACAATTACAATTCCATGCTTGTCACCTTCAGGGGAGACTTTTAGCAATCAGGAACAAGAGCAGACTATCCTTATTTTACACTGCCACCAATGAACCCCTTTCTCTTTATCTAGGTAAGCAGAGGCACCTTTGGATTCAACAACGCTCAGAAGTCAGTAATAATTTAATAGAGGTGGCTCTTCACCTATTTTGTTTGCCTCCTTCCATATCAAAAGTACCATGTTTTCAGCAGTTGGGTACTTTTATGGAGTCAGATGAGAGCTTTTGATCACCTTGGCTGGGGGTGTGCATCCTCAGGCACAGGGATGAAATGTGATTTCTCTTTGACCCTTACGATTCTTCCCAGACTCCATCTCTTCCTGGACCTGTGCCACCTCTTCTTCAAGTGCCTTTGTCTGGCTGGAATGGGGGCTTGACCTGTCAAAATGCCTCTTGCTTGCCTGCATGGAGGTGTGTATAAAAACCTTGGACTTTTACAAAGCTGAAATGTAAGCCCACTGAGCAAAAACGCTTACATGGCTCCCATCCCAGCACTTCTTGCTGTGGCTGCTTCATCCCAACCATCACCATCCTGACAAACAACACTGCCACCATGAGGATACCATTGCTTCCCCAACCTGTCAACAAGCCACCGCCATATTTGTTTGAAGTCTTCCATAGAACAATGACTACTTAACATGCAAAAGAAACGCAAGGAAGTGATCTTTCAATATACAGTGGTACCTCGGTTTAAGTACACAATTGGTTCCAGAAGTCTGTACTTAACCTGAAGCGAACTTTCCCATTGAAAGTAATGGAAAGTGGAGTAATCCGTTCCAGACGGGTCCGCGAGTTACTTAAACTGAAAGTACTCAAACCGAAGCGTACTTAAACCGAAGTATGACTGTACAAAGGATAGACTGATCTAGGAATCCTAACCTTTTGATCTCATGCAAGTTGGGCTGGCCACGTTGAATGCTTTAACACTCAAGACTTCATATAAAAGGAGAAAAGCTTTTATGTTTCCATCCCACCATCTCACACCACAATCTACAACACCTGCTGCAAAACTCCACAATGTGGAGTTAAAGTGTGTGCCTTTTCCAGCATGGTTTCATTACACAACCTGAGACTCAGTGTGGGTGTGGGGCTAGGGGTTAGAGTGTCACACTATGGCTTGGGAGACCAGGGTACAAGCTGCCACTCAGTCATGAATCTTACTACGGTGACCTTGAGCTTAGTCACTGCCTCTCTGCCTAAAATTCCCCCCAGGGTTGTTGTGGGGATTAATGGGCGTGGAAGAGAACTATGTGCACCATTTTTAACCCCTGGGAGAAAAGGATAGATATGAATGCAATCAGTAAGTAAATATTTTGTTCGTTATAAAATTATGAATAACTCCAGGTTATTTATTTGGGGCTGAAAGTCCAAGAAAAAGGGTGGGTGCCTTCTCAAGGAACACATTATGTGAAATTGTAGACTCTCTACTGCTTACATGCTGTGGATGTTAAGGCAAGCATATTAAGTTTCAAAATCAATGTGCATGGGCGTAGGCAAGGGGGGGCAGGAGGGGGCAGCTGCCCCCCCCCCTAGAAGCAAAAAATTAATGTATTTTACAGACCATAACCAGCACTTTTCCCCTCCAAAAACTGAAGTGGAAAGGGCTTTGCTTTAGCAAGAGCAGCTAAGTCTCCGCTTGCTGGGGGGGGGACACACAGCTGTAACAAAAACACATCAAATAAATAAAGCAAAGTGGCTACCAGTAGTTAAGCAGTTAAGACAATGGAGCATATATCCCCAGGCAAGATTCGATAGCTGACCATTTCACCCTATTGTTCTTAAGTGGGAGTTGTTAATGAGCATTCAGGAGCATTAAGAGTTCTATTGGCGATTTAATGAGGGTGCAGAGGATTCAATTTGACTAAGGTGGCTCTGCAAGGCTAAAAGGAAGTGAATAAGAAAGGGGGGCTGTAGCTTTGACAGACACAGTGATGTTTATAAAAAGCAGTGGGGTTCCAGTCTGCCCCTCCTCCTGCATCTGTATACTGTAAATCAGGGGTGGCCACCTCCCAAGAGACTCTGATCTACTCACAGAGTTTTTTTAAGGAAGGGAAGCCCTGTTTTGGGGGGTTGAGGTCAAACTTGTTGAGCTTCTTTTAGGAGGAAGGGAGGCCCATTTTTGTTTAGGGCTTCAGGTCATAGTTCAACTTTTTTTAGGGAGGAGGAAAATTTTGGGTGAGCTTTTTTTAGGGGTGCCAGTGACCTACCAGTGATCTACCACAGACATCCAGTGATCTACTGGTAGATCACAATCTACCTGTTGGACGTGCCTGCTGTAAATCAAGCAGAGAGAAAGCTGCTTACAAGGCTCCTGTACATGCAGAGTTCCAGCATCACAGCGTCATCCAGAGACACCCACAAATATGAGTTATCCCTCTCTCTATTTCTTCCTTCCTTCCCTCCCTCTTCCATCCTTAATAAAATAGGGGGGCAGATAAGCCCCACATAGAAAGCCCATCAACATGGGGGGGGGTGACTCTTTCAAATATGGTATTTACCAGTAATTTGGGGGGGGGAGAGGCACCTAGGCCTCTAGGAGTTGGCTGCTATGCCTAGGAGTAGGACAATTCAAGAAAGCAGAATGATGCATATGCTATGGTAATATATCAATAGAATCATAGAATTGTAGTCGGAAGGGACCACAAGGGTCATCTAGTCCAACCCCCTGCAATGCAGGAATTTTTCCCTAAGGTGGGGCTTGAACCATGGTTGAAATATTATGCTGATATGCAGCAACGCCTCAGAGCCGTCGTGGCTGCGGCCATGCCTTGCCTCGCCCTCGCCCGCCCTGCCACCCCATCTCGCCTGCCCGACCCTCCCGTCCTCTTGCTGCAGAGTTCCAGCATCACAGCGTCATCCAGAGACACCCACAAATATGAGTTATCTCTCTATTTCTTCCATCCTTCCTTCCCTCCCTCTTCCATCCTTAATAAAATCCGGGGGGGGGGCAGATAAGCCCCACATAGAAAGCCCATCAACATGGGGGGATGACTCTTTCAAATATGTTATTTACCAGTAATTTGGGGGGGGGAGAGGCACCTAGGCCTCTAGGAGTTGGCTGCTATGCCTAGGAGTAGGACAATTCAAGAAAGCAGAATGTTGCATATGCTATGGTAATATATCAATAGAATCATAGAATTGTAGTCGGAAGGGACCACAAGGGTCATCTAGTCCAACCCCCTGCAATGCAGGAATTTTTTTCCTAAGGTGGGGCTTGAACCATGGTTGAAATATGCTGATATGCAGCAACGCCTCGGAGCTGTCGTGGCTGCGGCCATGCCTTGCCTCGCCCTCGCCCGCCCTGCCACCCCCTCTCGCCTGCCCGACCCTCCCGTCCTCTCCAGCCAAGCAGGGTAGCCGGCAACGCTGCCAGCCCCAGAAGCACAAGGTGGCCGCTGCCTCCGCCACTGCCACGATGTCAGCAGGCCCGCTGGCCTGTAGCCCCGCCCACATTCCCACTTCGTGGCCCCTCCCCTCCCGTGCCTTGGCCCCGCCCCTGAACGACCATGGCTTGCCCCCCCCCTAGTTTTGATCCTGGCTACGCCCCTGTCAATGTGTGTGTTTTTGTTGAGTGCCTTAACTGTGGCAATAAGAAGCTTTTTCCCCTTAAATTGAAAACAGTAGCGCCCAAACTTTTTGTTTTCCCATGAACAACTTGAAAATTGCTGGAGATCCCTTAATTATTTTTCCGCCTGTTTCAGCAGTTGTAATGTGCTATGCCAGGTGCTGCATGATTTTTTATTGCTGCTTTTATTTCTTATATATTATATTTTATTGCATTACAATTTGGATTCCATAGAATTAGAATTGCAATACAATAAAATACAGTAGAAGAAATAATTGAAGCATTAAAAGACAATTAAAAATCAATATGAATACTTAATTCTGTGCCCCATATTTAACCGCAAATCCACAGACACGAAGCTAGTCTGCCACTGGTGGTCCACAGATCACAGTTTGGCACCCCCCCCCGCATGCTAGAATAACATTTCATGCACGTGTAAACATCCTATCTGGGCCTTTCAAAATGGAAAAGCCAATGTCAAGCAAGGAGCTAAGAAGCTTGACCAAAGTGTATTCTTTAGAAAATCTGTCTGGAAGCTTGCAAGTTTCTTATACCAGATACATGCCCTCTGATTGCCTCCATACAGTCAGCAGAGGCAATGGAACATCTGCTGGTTTGGCCCCACCGTTAATTTTAATTGCTCTCTCTCTCTCTCTCAGCACCTGAATTAATTGTGAGTATTTGGTCTAAACACTGTTTTAAACATTTCTGATGGTTCTGGTGCATCCCTTTATGAGGCACCAGATGTGCAGGTCCTGAAATAGCTACTATCAGCTTCTACCCACGGGGAAAATGATGGGCATTTGAAGTGTGGGGTTTAAAAACAAGGATAAGGAAGAAGCACCTATAGTAGTTGTATGGTGTACATGTGTTCATTATAAAAAGAAAGAGGGTATAGCAAGACCCCCCCAAAAAAGTGTTACGAAATGTGTTTTTGCATTTCCCCAGGCTTGGGAGTTGCAGCTGAATGGCATTAGAGGCCTGGTAACATCAGCACATCATGTTACATTTGACATTTCTCCCCCAACTTTTTAAAAACTCTCCTTAATGCCACAATATCCTCCAAAAGGTTATCAGTGTGTTTTTGCAACCCTGGAGCATTTAAGAAGGTGAAGCACAGGGCACAGGTGATTTAGCAGGGTGTGTTCATGCCATCAGCTAAAGCAAAGCAGCCCCAGCTTCATTTGCCTATCTTGCACTGCTTTCCTGCATTAATCTGATTCTCTGAAGAGCAGGTTTAGACAATCCCAGTACTAGAACAAAATATCAACAGAAAAAAGGTAGAGTTCTTGCAGCAGTTCTCCCCTATGCTCCACCAGCTATGAGAGAAAGAGAGAGAGAGAGAGAGAGAGAGAGAGAGAGAGAGAGAGAGAGAGAGAGAGAGAGAGAGAGAGAGAGAGAGAGAGAGAGAGAGAGAGAGAGAGAGAGAGAGAGAGAGAGAGAGAGAGAGAGAGATGGAATGGGGAGTGAGATGTTTACAAATGTATATTTACAGATATATGCAGCCCGATATTTTTCATGTTACTGTTAAGTATAATTGTTTAATTGACACTGAAATGGAGAATGCCTATGTGTGTTGCTGAAAGGGTTTAACTGGAAAATTCCACTGAAGCTAAAGAAAAGCGAGAAGGGCTCTCTAATGGTTTGATAATTAACTGTCGTTGTTCTTACATAGCTAACACATGAGTGGTTAACCTTAGATCACATGAGAGCTATTAAATTGCAAATTTGCCATCTTGGAAGGGTGGTGGCTGAGTCTTTGTACTCTGTGGCAGCAAGGATGTGTAAATGACTCTCCTGAAGGGGGTGAATACAGCTCAGGGCAAAATGGAGGCTGTAGGAAGAGAGACTTCTGCTTCTAGGTCTGTTTGGAATTATCTTTTATTTCTAAGGTGCTGAATCTGTGCTGGACAGCAAAAGATATTGTATTGAATTACTTGGATGTATCTTTGATGTTTTTGTTCTCTTTTGAAGAAAGTTCTGCAAGTAAAGTTTTGAACAATCTAATGGGTCTGCCCAACGTTTCATTCCAAAAGGAGTAAGTTTTTATGCATCCAGGTTGCGCATCCAGGCTGCGCAGTATTAATATCTGCAATATTTAGTAGCCCTCCCCAAGCAAAAATGGACCTTACTTTCAAGTATACATCCATATAATTCAATTGGTAGTCTTGATTTCATTTTCACAGAACTGTTTGCGTGCAGCATTCCCAATCACCTGTATTCATCCACAAGCAGTTCTCAAACATCCTGTCTCTATGGTACATGTGGAAAGAAGTTCCAATGGAAGCTGCCTTATACTGAGTCAGCCCATCTGCCTTAGTATTGTCTACAGTGACTCTCCTGGATTTCAGGCAGGAGTCTCTCCCAGCTTCACCCCAGAGATGCTAAGGATGGAACCTTGGGCTTTCTGCATGCTTTATTACCGAGCTATGGCCCTTCCCAATTTTTCACAAATCTTAACTTATTAAATACATCTCAGATCTACTGTGTCCCAAGAATATTTGCCTTAACAAATTTCTTCAATAGAAAGCAACATTTCCAGGATGCTGAATTTGGTAGAAAAAATGTTTGAGAATGTAAAGGTAAACGTAAAGGTACCCGTGACCATTAGGTCCAGCCGTGGACGACTCTGGGATTGTGGCGCTCATCTCGCTTTACTGGCCAAGGGAGCTGGCATACAGCTTCCGGGTCATATGGCCAGCATGACTAAGCCACTTCTGGCGAACCAGCGCACAGAGCTGGGACCGAACAATGGGAGCTCACCCCATTGTGGGGATTCGAACCGCCAACCTTCTGATTGGCAAGTTCTAGGCTCTGTGGTTTAGACCACAGCGCCACCCATGTCCCTTTAGAGAATGTAAGACTTGTTCATTTATGTAACCTGTTTTCTTACATTTATTTACCACCTTTCTTCCATCACGGAGCGCATGCATGTGGTGACCAGATCCAGACTTCATACCCTCCAATGTTTCTCAGATGAAAATAGGGGCATTTCTCATTCTCTCCCAACTGATTCTCCTCGGCCCCCCATTTTTGTTCCCCCACCGCAGAGCATTTCCTGTCAGAGGAAGGATGAGTGCCACTACCACTATGCCAAGGGGACACAGCACACATGCCCTCTACCATCCTGAGAAAACCCCTTAATCCTGATTTGATTTGATTTGATTCTCTGATAGATTTACAAAGAGGAAAACGCACTCCAATAAATAAATTTTAGAAGGGGGCAAGATTAGATGCAGACATACAATGCATTTTAAACAAACAAACAAACAAACAAACAAGAAAACATACAAGAATCCTTGCGCTCTGCTCTCCAGCAGCCACTATGAGCTGTCCCAGGTAGGAGGCCTGCAGCAACAGCCATGGAGAGCCTATGGCAGGGGTCAGCAAACTTTTTCAGCAGGGCGCTGGTCCACTGTCCCTCAGACCTTGTGGGGGGGCCGCACTATATTTTGGGGGGGAAATATGAACGAATTCCTATGCCCCACAAATAACCCAGAGATGCATTTTAAATAAAAGCACACATACTGCTCATGTAAAAACACCAGGCAGGCCCCACAAATAACCCAGAGATGCATTTTAAATAAAATGACACATTCTACTCATGTAAAAACATGATGATTCCCGGACCGTCCGCAGGCCGGATTGAGAAGGCGATTGGGCCACATCCGGCCCCCGGGCCTTAATTTGGGGATCCCTGGGCTATGGCATGCATCACAAACATGAATTTACACAAATATATAAATTCTGTTGCTGCATAAAATGTTGTTGTTTAGTCGTTTAGTCGTGTCCGACTCTTCGTGACCCCATGGACCATAGCACGCCAGGCACTCCTGTCCTGCACCGCCTCCCGCAGCCTGGTCAAACCCATGTTAGTAGCTTCGAGAACACTGTCCAACCACCTTGTCCTCTGACGTCCCCTTCTCCTAGTGCCCTCAATCTTTCCCAACATCAGGGTCTTTTCCAAGGATTCTTCTCTTCTCATGAGGTGGCCAAAGTATTGGAGCCTCAGCTTCACGATCTGTCCTTCCAGGGAGCACTCAGGGCTGATTTCCTTCAGAATGGATAGGTTTGATCTTCTTGCAGTCCATGGGACTCTCAAGAGTCTCCTCCAGCACCATAATTCAAAAGCATCAATTCTTCGGCGATCAGCCTTCTTTATGGTCCAGCTCTCACTTCCATACATCACTACTGGGAAAACCATAGCTTTAACTATACGGACCTTTGTCGGCAAGGTGATGTCTCTGCTTTTTAAGAAGCTGTCTAGGTTTGTCATTGCTTTCCTCCCAAGAAGCAGGCGTCTTTTAATTTCGTGACTGCTGTCACCATCTGCAGTGATCAAGGAGCCCAAGAAGGTAAAATCTCTCACTGCCTCCATTTCTTCCCCTTCTATTTGCCAGGAGGTGATGGGACCAGTGGCCATGATCTTGGTTTTTTTGATGTTGAGCTTCAGACCATATTTTGCGCTCTCCTCTTTCACCCTCATTAAAAGGTTCTTTAATTCCTCCTCGCTTTCTGCCATCAAGGTTGTGTCATCTGCATATCTGAGGTTGTTGATATTTCTTCCGGCAATCTTAATTCCGGCTTGGGATTCATCTAGTCCAGCCTTTCGCATGATGAATTCTGCATATAAGTTAAATAAGCAGGGAGACAATATACAACCTTGTCGTACTCCTTTCCCAATTTTGAACCACTCAGTTGTTCCATATCCAGTTCTAACTGTAGCTTCTTGTCCCACATAGAGATTTCTCAGGAGACAGATGAGGTGATCAGGCACTCCCATTTCTTTAAGAACTTGCCATAGTTTGCTGTGGTCGACACAGTCAAAGGCTTTTGCATAGTCAATGAAGCAGAAGTAGACGTTTTTCTGGAACTCTCTAGCTTTCTCCATAATCCAGCGCATGTTTGCTATTTGGTCTCTGGTTCCTCTGCCCTTTCGAAATCCAGCTTGCACTTCTGGGAGTTCTCGGTCCACATACTGCCTAAGCCTGCCTTGTAGAATTTTAAGCATAACCTTGCTAGCGTGTGAAATGAGCGCAATTGTGCGGTAGTTGGAGCATAAAATGTACAGTTTAATAAATAAAAAGGACAGTAAAAAGAATGGCTCAGTTGGCATGATGGACCCCCAAAAGTCTTTTGCAGGAGACTCCAGATTTTGTGCTGCACTCCTGATCATTACATAGCAGTCCTTAAATTGCACCACTATTAGCTGTAACTATTGACCAGGGGTCCCCAAACTAAGGCCCGGGGGCCGGATGCGGCCCAATCACCACCTAAATCCGGCCTGTGGACGGTCCGGGAATCAGCATGTTTTTACATGAGTAGAATGTGTTCTTTAATTTAATATGCATCTCTGGGTTATTTGTGGGGCCTGCCTGGTGTTTTTACATGAGTAGAATGTGTCCTTTTATTTAAAATGCATCTCTGGGTTATTTGTGGGACATAGGAATTCATTCATTTTCCCCCAAAATATAGTCCGGCCCCCCACAAGGTCTGAGGGATAGTGGACCGGCCCCCTGCTGAAAAAGTTTGCTGACCCCTGCTATTGACTATTGTCAGAGCTTTGCAGCCGCCAGTGAAAAGGTCAGGCCTTTTCATTTGTGTTGTTTTTATGTGATGAATACCAAATAATAAAACACACAGTTTATTGGGCTGCTGAGTTTTGTTTTGTTTTGTTTTCTACAAATCCTCAGTCTTTTGCATCTGCCTCTTCCATTTCTGCCCCCCGCCCCCGGTTACTTTTAATGTAAGCTAAGAAAGTAGCACTTTATATTAGTGCTGATAATTGCTCAGAGATGAATAACACCAGTAGTAATATCCCTACAATCTGCCATATGCTTGGCTCTAAAAAATGCAAAGGATTTTGCATTGTGGACCTGACAATATTGAGGATTTCCCCCACTAACTTGGCAGATTGGTCTTGGACTCTATTGAACCAGGGGCAATGAAGATTCATTACCCACTGAAGTCAATCTTTTATGATGTACTTTCCTAAAGGTTTGCAATAAAAAACAAAAAACCAAGCTTGCTATTAGGACGCTGAAAGAAGTGTGTACTACCAAACACGGCAGTACCTATTCAGAAAAGGGCAATTAAAATGACCGGTCCACTGTCCCTCTGGCCAGTCTACTGTCCCTCAGACCTTGTGGGTAGCCGGACTATATTTTTGGGGGAAAGTAAAAAATGAACGAATTCCTATGCCCCACAAATAACCCAGAGATGCATTTTAAATAAAAACACACCTTCTGCTCATGTAAAAACAAGCTGATTCCCGGACCTTCCGCAGCTCAGATTTAGAAGGCGATTGGGCCGGATCTGGCCCCTGGGCCTTAGTTTGCCTACTCATACTCTAGGAAGAGCAGTTGCAGTGTTCACGACTTTTTAACTTAGAGAAAAGGCACATAAAAAGTTGTGTGATAGAAGTTTATAAAATTATACACAGCATAGAGAAAGTGAATAAAGAAAAGGTTTATTTTTCTGCCTCTCTCATAATGCTAGAACTCATGGACATCCAGTGAGGCTGAAGATTTAAGACAGAGAAAAGAAAGTTCTTTTTCGTAGTATTAAAGTATTATGTGTTGTATTTCCTGCACTCAAATGGCTGATAAGTAGTCAAATAAGTAGTCTGAGGGTGGTTCTCTCTGTGCGTTGGGTGGGAGAGTTAAGTTGTGACTCGGAAGGGCATAAGTTAAGGATTGCTGCTGGTCTAATGCTCAGAAACTAATTAAGCACCCTGCAGAAGCTATTAGGTGATGAAAGGCTCGGACTGAGCTCAGACATTGCCCCCATTACATTTGCATTTAATTGCTTAGGAAGCAAGTTTTCAACTTGTGGGCTAGTTTTTAGAACAGAGCAAATGCCAAGTGGGGATAATGAGGGATTTTCTGATACCTGATAACTACAACAGGAAGTTTTGCCCTGCTCACATCTGCAGCAACTCTTCTGCAAGAGCAGAAAAACATACAGAACATTTTGTGTTCCTCCCCCCCCCCCCCGCCCCCGGGGCTCAAAGAAGAAATGCAGCAAAGTATGCTTAGCTCCTTGCAGGACTGCCAAGATAATAATAGCAGCGTGGAGCCCTCGCCGCACTGTTTTCGTGATATTTACAATGTGATATTCAGCAAACACAGCACTATGATTCAGAGTTTGAAAGGATATTCTAACCAAAGCGAGCACTCAAAATAGGGATGACACTAGGGGAAAGGATTTGGTTATTTCAATAACTGTGTAGTTGCCAAGACAATTGGTAGTTATAATATACGCCTTTCTAAAAAGAAATCCTTATGAACTCATATAAAGCCTCGTGCTTCCAAATTTCAAACAGAATCTCATTCCTATTTATTGCCTCCCTGCTTCCTCTGCTTCCTTTTGCCTCTGGAATTATTGCTCCCTCATCTTCCTAGACTAGCACGGGACAAACATCTGCCCTCCAGATGTTTTGGACTACAACTCCTATCAGCCACACCTAGCACTGGTTAGGACTGGTGGGAGTTATAGTCCAAAACATCTGGAGGGCACCAGCTTGGCAAAGTCCTAATCTGAATACCTTATTGCAGGCATCCCCAAACTCGGCACTCCAGATGTTTTGGGATTACAACTTCCCTCGATCAGGGATGATGGGAGTGTCAGCATCCAGATAGGGTCGAGAGGCCAGCTGGATGATGCTCTTCCAGCCGACATGCTGGACGATCCCCCAATCTCTTGTGCAACATATACCAGCAACCCAGACTTCAAAAGTCTGAGTACACTATATTAGCAGAGTGCGCTGCGCGAACAGAAGTGGCATGAATAGGCTTGTGAAAGCATAATTACAAGCAGATTTATTAAGCATAAATCAGGACAAAGAAAACATGTCATCTCTCACTTGTCTCCTCAGAGAGAGTCGCAAAAGATATACGCAACAGAAGTACCCAGCAATCTGTGCTGGTGTGTAAACAGACATGTGACACGCAACAGTTTCATGTCTACTCTAAAGGTGGAATGGAATTTCCCAACAGAGAGTTGTAGTCCCAAAACATCTGGAGAGCCGAGTTTGGGGGTGCCTGCCTTATTGTCTGTCCAAGCCTGTATTACCTTATTGTTACCTTATTGTTTCGCAATATTTATTTCAGACTGTAAACCCCCTTGCCAGTAGAGACCTGTCATACAAAGTGCACCAGGTTGGTGAATATTGGATAAGGGTAACGAGGAAGCAGCAATTCCAGAGGCAGCAGAAGGAAAACAAGGAAACATAGGAATGACATTGAGTTTGAAATTGCAATCCTGTTCTTTGTAAAGTGTTGTAAATGGATGTCATTATTATTATTATTATTATTATTATTATTATTATTATTATTATGGCTGTAGAGCAACAACATAGGGTAGTGGGGATGCAATTATACTTCTTTTTGCGTATTTCCAAGCCTTCCACTGTGCTTCTCATATGTTGCGAAATGCAACAGGATGAACTTTGCTATTCACAGACTCGTTCTCCTGCAATCCATCTAATAGATCTTCAGAACCAGGAAGAGAAAGATGTAATGATCTCCATACCTTTGGTTTTGATTAAAGTGACACAAATCAATTTTTCTTTCAACGGGCAAACAGTATTCCGCTGAGTTTCTGTTAAAGGATGTACCCATGATCCATTTTGTTGTGCTACGTGCAGGAAGAACACAACTTTTTTGATTGCTTGTTCATTTAAAGCACTGATCTATCCTTTGTTGTTGTTTTGTTGTTTAGTCATTTAGTTGTGTCCGACTCTTCGTGACCCCATGGACCATAGCACGCCAGGCACTCCTGTCTTGCACTGTCTCCCGCAGTTTGGTCAAACTCATGTTCGTAGCTTCGAGAACACTGTCCAACCATCTTGTCCTCTGTCGTCCCCTTCTCCTAGTGCCCTCAATCTTTCCCAACATCAGGGTCTTTTCCAGGGAGTCTTCTCTTCTCATGAGGTGGCCAAAGTATTGGAGCCTCAGCTTCACGATCTGTCCTTCCAGTGAGCACTCAGGGCTGATTTCCTTAAGAATGGATAGGTTTGATCTTCTTGCAGTCCATGGGACTCTCAAGAGTCTCCTCCAGCACCATAATTCAAAAGCATCAATTCTTCGGCGATCAGCCTTCTTTATTGTCCAACTCTCACTTCCATACATCACTACTGGGAAAACCATAGCTTTAACTATACGGACTTTTGTAGGCAAGGTGATGTCTCTGCTTTTTAAGATGCTGTCTAGGTTTGTCATTGCTTTTCTCCCAAGAAGCAGGCGTCTTTTAATTTCGTGACTGCTGTCACCATCTGCAGTGATTAAGGAGCCCAAGAAAGTAAAATCTCTCACAGCCTCTATTTCTTCCCCTTCTATTTGCCAGGAGGTGATGGGACCAGTGGCCATGATCTTGGGTGTTGTTTTTTTTAAATGTTGAGCTTCAGACCATATTTTGCGCTCTCCTCTTTCACCCTCATTAAAAGGTTCTTTAATTCTTCCTCGCTTTCTGCCATCAAGGTTGTGTCATCTGCATATCTGAGGTTGTTGATATTTCTTCCGGCAATCTTAATTCCGGCTTGAGATTCATCTAGTCCAGCCTTTCGCATGATGAATTCTGCATATAAGTTAAATAAGCAGGGAGACAATATACAACCTTGTCGTACTCCTTTCCCAATTTTGAACCAATCAGTTGTTCCATATCCAGTTCTAACTGTAGCTTCTTGTCCCTCATAGAGATTTCTCAGGAGACAGATGAGGTGATCAGGCACTCCCATTTCTTTAAGAACTTGCCATAGTTTGCTGTGGTCGACACAGTCAAAGGCTTTTGCATAGTCAATGAAGCAGAAGTAGACGTTTTTCTGGAACTCTCTAGCTATGTACCATGTAAAAATGGATGGATGACAGCCACATCAAAGCACCTTAGAGAAGGCACAGTAGAAGTGTGTTGAGAAGGAAAGCTTCTTTATGACTCTGTATCATTTATCCCATACTGGCTTCCTTCTGTGGTAAAAGTTGCTTCCATTAATTTTCAGATGGCATTGTACACTTTTGATAGCTCTTTGCCCTTCATTATAGACCTATCAAATAACAAAACACAATGGATCATATTCAGTGTAGTTCTAAAATAAACAATCAGTGTAGTTCTAAAGTTCTAAAGTGAACAATGTTTTTTTCCCTTCTCCTCCCTCTGTGCATCTGTTCTATGTCAACCCTCAGCCCTCTGGAGCAGATTTGTGGGTGGTGCATGCCAGGGAAGAGAGGGGGAAATTCCCTTGTGCTAGCACAAGAAGTTAGTTGAATACTTCCCGATGTCTCAGTCCAGTGGAGAACGCCATTATTATTATTATTATTATTATTATTATTATTATTATTAAAAGATCTTTGTATGTAAGCTTTGAACACTGTGTGTCTATAAAGGTCTAAAACATGGGTAGGCAAACTAAGGCCCAGGGGCCGGATCTGGCCCAATCGCCTTCTAAATCCAACCCGCAGACAGTCCGGGAATCAATGTATTTTTTTTCCAACAACACAAGAGACGACTCTACACATGGATATCACCAAATGGGCAGCATCGAAATCAGATTGATTATATTCTCTGCAGCCAAAGATGGAGAAGCTCTATACAGTCAGCAAAAACAAGACCTGGAGCTGACTGTAACTCAGATCATCAGCTTCTTATAGCAAAATTCCAGCTTAAACTGAAGAAAGTAGGAAAAACCAATGGGCCAGTAAGATACAATCTAAATCAAATCCCTTATGAATACACAGTGGAAGTGAGGAACAGGTTTAAGGATTTAGATTTGGTGGACAGAATGCCTGAAGAACTATGGATGGAGGCTCGTAACATTACACAGGAGGCAGCAACGAAAACCATCCCAAGGAAAAGGAAATGCAAGAAAGCAAAATGGCTGTCCAACGAGGCCTTACAAATAGCGGAGGAGAGGAGGCAAGCAAAATGCAGGGAAAGATACAGGAAACTGAATGAGGGCGGGGGACATATCTAACTACCCTCCAAATTAACTATCAAAAGCTGGGTGGACAGAAGTGTTTTAGTCTGGTGCCTAAAAACAGAGCATGCTGGCTCCAAGTATGCGAAAGTCTAATTTAATTCAATGGGACTTACTCACAGGTAAAGTGTATATAGGCTGAAATTCTATATGCATGTGCCTCGGTTTAAGTATGCTTTGGTTTGAGTACCAGGGCCGTCTTAAGCGTATTTGGCGCCCTGGCGCCATGGTTTGAAGATCCCTCCGGCGCCCCCCCTGCCCCGTTTCCCAATGTGGCTGGTGGGCGGGCACCGCACGCAGCGCCCCTCTGGTGGCCCGGCGCCCCGCGCCACCCAGCCTTGCCTTAGAGCCGGCCCTGTTGAGTACTTTCAGTTTAAGTACTCTGCGGACCCGTCTGGAACGGATTAATCCACTTTCCATTACTTTCAATGGGAAAGTTCGCTTCAGGTTAAGTACGCTTCAGGTTAAATACAGACTTCCAGAACTAATTGCGTACTTAAACCAAGGTACCACTGTAGATGGGATTGCAGTGTTACTTTCCCCCTTATAAAATAGATTTCACCTCCCTTTTCCTTCAGCCTCTTGTTTCTTTCTATATAGCTCCAGCACCATCACTGTCTATTTCCTGATGCAACTGTTCATACCACCATAAACATTTAGCCTTTAAAGTGCCACTGGAGTCCGTTGTTTCATTTTTGTGAGCAATTCTACAAAATTCCTCCTGGAGTGATCCTATTCTATTAAATATTATTAGTACATATAGCCCATAATATAAAATAAAATAATGTAAACATGGGATCTGAAAAAATCTATAGCCCTTTTCGTTTTCGGTTTTTAAAAAATAAATTTCCTGCTGACTTCATTTTGCTGCTGTGCATTCCCCATTACTATATTTGAAGGGACATTGGCCATTACTATAAAGATACACTGTGGTTGCATACTACCACCTAGAGTCTAAGGATATACTCACAGCCCTTTCACAAGACTGAATCTTTTAAAATATAGTTTCCCACATATAGGGAAACAAGGGAAGTATATTTTCCACATCATTTCAGTGGCCACAGGAATCTCTCTATAGCTCTCTAACATAAATGCACATACCCTGAGCCAAAGGTTCTGGCGTCTTCATCGGGGACCGAAAAGTAGCCCAGGATGAACTAGGACTTCAAGGTATCTTCAACTGACTCTATGAGCAGCTAGCACTGAAACAAATTTTGGAGGAAATTATCAAGCAAATTAAAATAATAATACTTTAATTCTCTGCACATTCCCAATTATGGGTGGTGCTGAATTTAGGGTGTTAAATGTAAATTGTTCAACATTAACATTCCCAATAGGAGTTCAGACTCCACAGCCCAATTCTTACCTTTTGCCACATATCAGATAAGCACATTTTATTTTAACAATGTATACAACACAGCTCATTTCCAGAAACCTATGAAAATGGAAAGGAATTGCTTATTTTGAGCTCCACGTGACCTTCAGCCACTCAAGGCGTTTGGGAGGAAGGTGAAGGGGCTTTGCTATTTTTTTCCTTCCTGTTGGCAACTCTAGCAAAGCCTTACAGTCAGGCCTTTATAACTGCCGGGGGGGGGGGGACACAAATGCTTAGTGAAGAGCCTGCCAACAGCTATACCGGTACAATGTCACATCTGGTTTTATGACAGATTATCAGGGATTTGCAGATTGAGAAGGAAATGGGAAAAAGCCCAAGATTGCAAAACACCAGACAGAATTAGTAGCCACTGATAGCCTTAACCTCCATGATTTTTCCCCGAATCCATTTTTCATCATCATTATTCTTTATTCGACCGTCAGTCAGAAAACGAATCCATTTTTAAGGGCATTCAAGTGGGTAGACATTGCTACATCTTGTAGGAGCAAAATCCATACTTTGTGTGCTGTGTGAAGAA
This sequence comes from Zootoca vivipara, assembly GCF_963506605.1. Taxonomy (NCBI): domain Eukaryota; kingdom Metazoa; phylum Chordata; class Lepidosauria; order Squamata; family Lacertidae; genus Zootoca; species Zootoca vivipara. Next base: position 69,738,531 of record NC_083278.1, read on the forward strand.
ATATTTCCTTTTAGCTGTTGTGAGGGACAGGGGATATCGCGAAGTCCCTCCCCTCCTGAGTTCAAGCCAATCACCGAGCACAGGGGAAAGCAGAGAGAGTTCCGATTCCAGTAGGGAAGCAGGAAGTCGGGTCCGAGGCTCAGGCAAGGTAGAGGAGCCAGGGTCCCAGGCGGGACAGGAAGGGGCGAATAAGGGAGGGAGACCCATCCCCCCAACGCCAGAACTACGCAGAAAGAGGAGGGGAAAGAGGATGGGTCTGCCAACGCTTTTGTGTTGGAGAAAGACGCGCCAAAAGCCATTAGGAGGTTCTGAAACCGACTGATCACATCACTCCGTGTAAATAGCAATGACTTTAGCACTGTAAATACGCAGCACCAATAAAAGAATAAAATGCAGAGCTGCGTAGCGTCGTTACTCTGAAGTAGTCCGCTCCGGCCACTGTGACAGCAACCTCCTAATCCTTTTTGGGCTACTTTGGAGTTGCCGGGATGAGCGTGTCAGAGGCGGAGAAATGGCGGCAGATCGCGGAGCAAGCCCAGCAAGAACTGCAGCAGCTGTCGCTGCAGGCGCAGGGGGAATTGAAGGCAGCTAAAGAAGAGACTAGGAAGGTCCAGGACGACCGGCTACAACTTGCGGAACAGGTGAGAGCGCTACAGGAAAGAGAGCAGGAATTAAGGGCGGTGGCGGTAGACCTCCAAAACAAGCTGGATGCAGAGAAAAACAAGGCGGGAGGGGCACCCCAAGTCCAAGTGCTGCCAGGAAGGAGAGCCGGGACCCTAGTAAGCAAGTTCAATGGAGACCCGAGGGAATATCAGGGCTTTGAGACTGAGATTGTGTATGCTCTTGAGCTGCACCACGCTGAGTTCCCTGATGATGAGCACAGGGTAGCGTTTATTGTGGAGCACCTTACCGGGGCAGCCAGGGAGTGGCTAAGACCGTTAATCGCAACAAAGAATCCTTGCATGAAGAATGTCAAACTATTTCTAGAAGGTTTGAAAACGATGTATTCGTCCGATAGTCATATGGACCAGACTAAGGAGGAACTTCATAATTTACGCCAAGGAAATATGACAGTTCGCGCGTATTGGGCGAAATTCACCATGCTGGTGCACAGATTGGGGTGGGAACTCGAGTCACCCCCAATGCAAGCGGCGTTCTACTTGGGGTTGCATGAGGAGGTGAAGGATGAGCTCTCAAGAGGTCCAAAGCCCAGTAATATGGATCAGCTGAGCAAAGCGGCTCTGGCGGTGGGGGTGAGACAGGAATCCCGGTGGAGTGACAAGCAAGCAACGCGTGCAAAGCGGGCTTGGTTCCCACGGTCGCAGGAGAAGCCACTCCCCCAACAACCCTTTCAAGCCACGCCTGGGGCCAGTCAGGACCAGGAACCCATGCAGATTGATAGCGCGCGCGCGCGGGGGCTTTTCAAACCCCAGCGGCGCCAAGACGCAAGGAGGGAAGGTGCGGGAATTGCTTTCTCTGCAACTCCCCCCAGCATCTCGTCAGAGACTGCCCACATCGCAGGGAGTGGCAAGGAAAGGCGGGAACGGTTGTGCCCTCCCCCACTGACGCAGCACCACAGCAGGGAAACGGGAAAGCCTGGCTGCAGGAGACAAGGGGCAGCAGCCAGGCACAGTCAGCAGACAACAGCCCCAGCCCACCCACCCGCACAGAGAGGAGCAGAGCCAGCCCACCCCTCCCAGAGCAGGAGTGGTTCTAGAAGTGACGCTCACGCTCCCAAATGGCTATCCCCTGACGGTCCTCGCCCTAATTGACAGTGGTGCCTCAGCGAACTTCTTCTCGAGAAACTTTGCAGAAGAGCACCAGATCCAGCTTCTGCAGCTGGATTTTCCTCTGCACGTGGCAACCATTGACGGCAGAGAGCTGCTGGGAGGGGCCATCACTCATCAAACCCCCCCCATGAGAATGACGGTGGGGAGGCACTCAGAGACACTGGCATTCAACGTCACCACCATCTCAGACCCCCCCATCGTCTTGGGCATGAGCTGGCTGGCGCGCCACGACCCCTCCATCAGTTGGCACCAGAGATGCATCACTTTTGGATCGGACTTTTGCCTGGAACATTGCATGCAGCACCAACCAGGGGAGGGGCCTCCGATAGCCACGGTGGCCACCATGCACGTCAAAGGGGGTGAGGCGATACCCAAGCCGTACTGGGACCTGCAGGAGGTCTTCAGCGAAGCGGAGTCCGACCACCTACCCCCACACAGGCCTTTTGACTGCCAGATCAACCTGGTGCCAGGGGCAACTATACCCCCAGCCAAGCTGTACGCCATGTCAGACCAGGAACTGGAGGATCTGCGCGCTTTCATCGACAAGAACCTCAAGCGGGGGTTCATCAGAGAAAGCAAGGCAGCAGGGGGCAGCCCGGTCTTCTGGGTGGACAAGAAAGACACGCAACAGCGCCGTCTTGTGGTGGATTTTAGACGACTGAATTCAGTGACAGAGCCAGTGGCTTTCCCCATGCCCAGAGTGGATGATCTCCTGACAGCGGCACGCAGGGGCAAGATTTTCACCAAGCTAGACCTGAGGGGGGCGTACAACTTGATCAGGATCCGGGAAGGCGATGAATGGAAAACCACGATGTTCACGCCTCTGGGCTCCTTTGAATATCTTGTGATGCCCTTCGGGTTGCAAGGGGGCTCAGCATGCTTCCAGGCCTTCATGCACCACGTCCTGGGGTCCCTCCTTTTCAGGAAATGCTTGGTCTTCCTGGATGACATCCTTATCTACTCCGATGACCCAGTGCAGCATGTGAAGGATGTCAGGGAGGTGTTGCAGCGCCTGAAGGAGAACCACCTGTATGTGAAGCTGGAGAAGTGCAAGTTTCACACCAAGGAGGTGGACTTCCTAGGCTACAAGCTGTCAGACAAGGGGCTGGCGATGGACAAGGACAAGGTGCAGGCCATCCTGGACTGGCACAGCCCCAGGACGCGCAAAGATGCCCAACGCCTGCTAGGCTTCGCCAACTTCTACAGGAAGTTCATCAAGAACTTCTCTCGCGTTACGGCTCCCATCACTGACTGCCTGAGAGGCAAGCAGAAGTTCAGGTGGACACCAGAGGCGCAAGCAGCGTTTGAAAGCCTCAAGAGGGTGTTCGCCTCAGACCAGAACCTGTTCCACGTGGTTCAGGACGCGCCCCTACGCGTGGAGACAGATGCTTCTGATAAAGCTGTGGGCGCCATTTTGTTGCAACTGGACGCCAACAGAGAGTGGAGACCCTGTGCCTTCTTCTCCAGGAAGTTGACCCAGCCAGAGCGAAACTACACGGTGTTTGATCGGGAACTTCTTGCGATCCACGCTGCGTTCCAGCACTGGAGACACTTCCTGGTGGGCGCCAAGCACCCCATCCAGGTGTGCACAGACCACAAGAACCTGGAGTTCTGGAGAACTGCCAGGGTGCTCAACCAGCGGCAGATACGGTGGGCAGAGTTCTTCTCGAACTTCAACTTCTCCATACACTACATCCCGGGAGAGCAGAATGTCAGGGCGGATGCCCTCTCCCGCAAGCCAGAGTACATGGAGGAGGAGGCGCCACCGGCACCCAGGCACATCTTCCCCCCGTCAGCTTGGTCCTGCGGAGCAGCAGTGGTAAGCGAGGCAGAACTCACAGCACTGACGGCAGCGGATGAATTTGCCAACCGCATCTTCAGAGAACTGAGAAGGGGGGGGGAGCAGGCAAAAGACTTTGCAGAACGCAGGGGGCTGCTTTTCTACAAGGGTGCACTGTACCTGCCCACCACCCAGCTCAGACGTACGGTCCTCAAGCAGATGCACGACAACCCAACGGCGGGTCATTTTGGGAGGGATAAAACCACTCACCTAGTCATGAGACACTTCTGGTGGCCAGGGGTGCGGGAGGATGTGAGGGATTATGTAAGGGGCTGTGACACCTGCCAGCGGGCAAAGGTGGTCAGAGCGCCACCAGCAGGTTTGCTGGAGCCCTTAGCCACACCGCACAGGCCGTGGGAAGTGGTGTCCATGGACTTCATCACAGACCTGCCCTCATCCAGGGGCAAGACCGCAGTGTTGGTGGTGGTGGACCTCATGTCCAAAATGTGCCACTTTATACCGTGTGCCAGGGCGGTCTCTGCAGAAGAGACAGCCAAACTGTTTGTGGATCACGTATTCAGACTGCATGGATTACCTTTAAGGGTTATTTCGGATCGTGGCCGCCAATTTGTTTCCAGGTTCTGGCGGCGGCTCATGAACCTCCTGCAGGTGGAGGTCAGCTTGTCGACGGCTAGACACCCGCAGACCAATGGACAGGCGGAGAGGGTCAACGCCATTCTGCAGCAGTACCTGAGATGCTACGTCAGCCAGCGGCAAACGGACTGGGTGGATCGCCTGCCACTGGCAGAATTTGCCTACAACAATGCGGTGCACGTCTCCACAGGGGTGTCGCCCTTTAAGGCCAATTACGGGCGCGACCTCAGATCTTTCCCAGAGAGGGAGGGGGAGGAGGAGGAGGAGGGCCCACAGGCTGAGGATTGGGCAGAGGAACTGGAGACGGTGCACCAGCAGCTCAGAGAACACTTGGAGAGAGCCAAGGAAGCGTACAAGAAGGGGGCAGATCGCCACAGGCGACCGGGGGAGGTCATTAGGGTGGGGGACAAAGTGTGGTTGTCCTCGGAGGGCCTTCCCATCAGAGGGCGATGCAAAAAGCTGGCGCCCAGAAGGTTGGGCCCCTTCACGGTCACGCAACAGGTCAACCCGGTGGCATACAGGCTGGCACTGCCAGAGGACATGAGGGTGCACCCTGTGTTTCATAGATCGCTGCTGTCGCCGTACAGGGAAAGCAGCAGGCTCCGAGACAGCGAACAAACCCCTGTGGGAGGGGGGGAGAGGGAAGGCAGGGAGCAACTCAATGAGGCCACGGCCATCCTGGATTCAAGGTGGGGGGTGGGGGGACTGGAGTACCTCATGGCATGGGAGGATGCTCCACCGTCCCAGAATGAATGGGTCCCAGCCACTCAGATACAGGAGGAATTCCTGGTAGAAGAATTTCACGCCCTCTTTCCCCATAGACCCAAGCCCTGGCACATGGAAAGGGAGGGGGAGGGGGAGGAAGCACGGGAGAGCAGTTCACCATGGCGCTGGGAAGCGGAGTTTGAGGAACCAGAGGATGAGGTATGGGTGTCACCGAGATCCACCCAGTCAGAGGAAGGAGCAGATTGGCAGAACATTTTTACCCCCACCAGCTCTGACGCCACGGACTTTTTGGGATTCCCATCCTCCCAGGCGGAAGGGGGGGGCTTGCAGGACTGGGGGGAGGTGTTCACACCAACGGGCTCGGAAAGCACTGAGTTCTTAGGCTTCCAGTCGTCACCGACACCGGGGGGGACCTGGGGAGGGGTGAAGGAGAGCTTGGGAGGGGGGTGGATGTGAGGGACAGGGGATATCGCGAAGTCCCTCCCCTCCTGAGTTCAAGCCAATCACCGAGCACAGGGGAAAGCAGAGAGAGTTCCGATTCCAGTAGGGAAGCAGGAAGTCGGGTCCGAGGCTCAGGCAAGGTAGAGGAGCCAGGGTCCCAGGCGGGACAGGAAGGGGCGAATAAGGGAGGGAGACCCATCCCCCCAACGCCAGAACTACGCAGAAAGAGGAGGGGAAAGAGGATGGGTCTGCCAAAGCTTTTGTGTTGGAGAAAGACGCGCCAAAAGCCATTAGGAGGTTCTGAAACCGACTGATCACATCACTCCGTGTAAATAGCAATGACTTTAGCACTGTAAATACGCAGCACCAATAAAAGAATAAAATGCAGAGCTGCGTAGCGTCGTTACTCTGAAGTAGTCCGCTCCGGCCACTGTGACAGCTGTCTTAAAACATTCAACATTTAACTTCACTAGATGCTCCCGGGTTCTAGTATTAGGGAGAAAAGCTCTCTCTCTCTCTCTCTCTCTCTCTCTCTCTCTCTCTCTCTCTCTCTCTCTCTCTCTCTCTCATTTATTCAGTGGTCTGTGTTTGCCTGAGCTTGAGTGTGGACTAAGGATTCTGAGCTCGTGTTCTGATTCGATACATGATATCCAGTCACAGAACATTTCAGGGTTTGGGTCTCTGCCATTGGCCCTTAAACTATGAGTTATGATTCACAGCTTGGAAGTTTAGACAGCCAATCACGTTGGGAGTGGGAGTGGTCCAGGCCTTCATAAATGTATATAAGCAGTTGCTTTACCCATGTTGTCCAGTTCTGTTACTTCAGTAAAGGTTCTTGCTGTTATCACTGTCTCTTGCCTCGTGGGAACCCACCTACACTTCTGTCTCTCTCCCTCTCCCTCTCCCTCTCTGCTGTCTCTACACCAGGCATAGGCAAACTCGGCCCTCCAGATGTTTTAGGAGTACAACTCCCATCATCCCTAGCTAACAGGATCAGTGGTCAGGGAAGATGGGAGTTGTAGTCCCAAAACATCTGGAGGGCCGAGTTTGCCTATGCCTGCTCTACACCATACATTATTATGTCCCCCCTTCCCTCACCATTTTCTATAAAAAAACAACAACAACTAAAAAGCCCCTAATGTGATAACCTTTCCTTATGCAGAAGCTGCTCCAGCCCCTTGATCATTTTGGTCTCTGGTTTCTGAACTTTCCCCAGTGCTACAGTATCCTTTTTGAGGCTGATAAGCACACTCATCCAGCCACACTCTTTTCTGGTCCCTGCCTGATTCATGAATGTGATATGCCAAATGGCCCATGATCCGTCATGGCATCTAGCTCAACAAACACTTCATTTATTTACTCTCCTCTCTAATCTATCCACAGGAAAGATTCTCTCTCTCTCTCTCTCTCTCTCTCTCTCTCTCTCTCTCACACACACACACACACACACCCCAAGATATAGTAAAATGCATTTGTATGGTACTTGTGTTTCAATAGGAAGCTCCTCTGTGGAGGGGCTCTTTCTCTTGTATCTTCTCAATGCAGCCCTCACCGACAGCTCTTATAAATAATACGGTTGTAACCTAATAAGCCATTTAGAATTCAAAGCACAACATGTCAGGGTGAGAAAGGAAAAAAGAAAACCAGGGGCCTGTATGCCTCTAAGTTTCTCTCCCCCCCTTCCTTTAAGATTCCTTCCTTTATCTCAGGCATGTCGGCCTCTTTCCTTTCTGCATCTCTACATTTTTATGAATATCTCTTTTCCTCAGAGAGTTGCCTAGAGCTATCGGTGGTCCATAGTGCAGCGGAATTAATGCAGTCGGTAAGCGATAAAATGGAGAGAATGTTGGCAATATGCGATTACAGATTAAATGATGCAATTTCAGGGTCAGCACTACAGAAGGCACTTTATAAAGAGACTGACAAGTGAAGATGAATGGCAAATGAATGAGGGCAGTTACAGTATTTAATGCACATTTGCCTGTCCTGAGATCTACAGGCTCTGCTACCATCTGCTGGCTTATGAAAAAGAGCCAGAGAGTCTATATAAGAGGTTACATGCATAATCTTTCAGCTGTCTCTCATTATGAGAACAGCCCTCATTCCAGGTCATATCACACCTCCGGCCTCCATGGACCTGTCAATTAGAATCTCTTTTGTATGCGGATGCATTTTCAGCAGCGTGTGTAAGAGAAGCTGGCAAAGGAGCAGAGGGCAATGTAGTCTCCCAACCAAATATTATGTCCTGCCTTTCCAAAATGCAGAGATTGTTAATTTTATTAGATACCCTGTCTTCTCCAGGGCACAGACTTGAGCGCCGCCTGAAAGGTATGCAGTCTGATGCTTTGGAGGAATATATATTCAACAATTTAGTTATTTATTAAAGGAAATTGACAATGTTGTAAGTGAGTTGTCCCGGTGACTGCCTAAGAATGTCACAACAAACTGTGATGTATCATTACAGTATAATATCATTACAACCTTTGCCTTGCATGCTCCTTCATCACCCTCTGGTAGGGTCATTCAGTCCGGACACTAAGATCCAGCTCCAAGGGCCTTCTTTCTGGTGGTTCCTTCATTCAGATAAGTAAGGTTACAGGGAACCAGGCAGAAGGCTTTTTCTAGTAGTCATGCCCACCCTGTGGAACACCCTCCCAGCACATGTCAAACAGATAGACAGCTATGTGATTGTTAAAAGACTTCAGGGAAGCTTTTAGCATGTGATGTTGTATTGTGTTTTTACTGTTTGTTGTTGGGAGCTGCTCAGAGTGACTGGGGCAACCCAGTCAGATGGGTGGAATTTAATTTTATATTATAATGATAAGATTTGAAACTTAATTCTGATTTCAGTTGAGCATTACGTCCATATCTTTGCCTTGCTAGTGGAGGATAAGCCTTGCTAGTGGAGGATAAGGCTACCAAAGGCTACTAACATCAGTGGCTATGTCCTGAATACGAGTTGAGAGGAATCACAAGTGGGAAAAGTGGTGATCTGCTCAGATCCTTCTTGTGGTCATCTGGTTAGCCACTGGCTTGAGAACAGGCTTGATCCGGCAAGCCTCCTCTTATACTCAATACAAATCTATGGTGCAGCCACATTTGGAATACTGAGTACAGTTCTGGTTGCCCTTCGAAAAGGATATTGTAGAGTTGGAAGTGGTTCAGAAAAGGGCCACCGAAATGATAAAGGGGGTGGAGAAACTCCCCCATGAGGAAAGGTCACAACATTGGCACCTTTTTACTTTGGGGGGAAACGAGAGAAAGAGGCAACATGGTAGAAGTTTACACTGCGTAAGATTCTGGATTAAAATTTTGAAATTTTAAAAAGATAGGAAAGCCTATCACCCTTCTTCCCCATATGTGTCAGGGCCCATTCTTCAGCCACAGTAAGGATAGGAATAGAATTCAGTTTAATTTGCATTTAAAGGAAAAACTACTTAAGCCACACTTTCCAAAATGATTCACAAAGAAAAAACTAAGCTAACCCTCAAAATTTGCGCTTCTCCAAATTGTGCAGTGCAGTTCTCCAGCCAAGTAATGTGTACAAAATGCATATACTGGAGTAGAACACACATCAAAATGCATATACAGTGGTACCTTGGTTCTCGAACTTAATCCATTCCAGGAGTCCATTCGACTCCCGAAACCGTTCAGAAACCAAGGCGCAGCTTCCAATTGGCTGCAGGAGCTTCCTGCACTCAAGCAGAAGCCATGTTGGATGTTCGGCTTCCAAAAATGTTCACAAACCAGAACACTTACTTCCTGGTTTGCGGCATTCGGGAGCCAAGCCGTTCCACTGTTCCTCAGTACCGTACCAAGGTACCACTGTATCAGGGAAAATAGCATACAAAAATGCATTATATTAAGAGAATTTGCTTTGCAAAAATGTGTATATTAGGCAAAATTACATACAAAAATTGTTAGGAGAAATTCACAGTAATATACTGATACATTCTTGTGAGGACATTTTTTATTTTTTGGGAGGGGGAATGCATGAACTGTTGTGAAAGCATGGAGAACTGAAGAGTGGCGAAGCGAGACACTGAAACTGAAATTGACAGATTCTCCCATCCTTAAGCTCCTATATCTCTGAGGACTTTACTAATTCGAGGCACACGAGTCTCCCTGTTTTGATCCACCTGCTCCTACAGCCTCCATTTACAGCAACATTAGGACATTATTTTGACTATGAATGTATCTAAGAGTGGGCCACTCAATATCATCCCCAGCTAAAATCCTCTTTGCTGCCCTATCCCCCTAAATTCCGAAAGGGCATTCATCCCTAATGAGAAGTGCCTCCCTCACCCGACAGGCCTGCAAATGATTTGTAGGTAAGTCATTGCTCAGACTATCAGCCCCTTCGCAGGACTTTTCAATGTTCCTCCATCTGTATTGGCATAGGAGCCAACCCCTAGGGGCTAAGGTCCCTTCAGCCTCCAAAGTTGATGGGCATTGTCATTCAAATGGTGTGTGTGTGCCCCCTCTCGTGATCTATTACGCTTACCTGCCCCCCCTATTTTATTTAAGTTTGTACCCTTGTGCATACACTTCCACAATTCCTTGCTTTTCCTCTAGCTTCTTAAGAACAATCCCACGCTGAACAGGATAATGAAATATTTAAGCCCACATCGGCTAACACCCTCTTATTTACATCTCCGATGCTTTTTAATAGGAGATTGTGCTATGTTAACATTTGCTTTAGGAAGGAAAGATGGATAAGAAGTTCATAGAACTCCCAGGAGAATGAAGTAACAAGAATTATAGGTTGTGTGTTGCTCAGTATCAGCTAGGTTAAAGCAGAATCTGGAAAGAGAGAGGCTTTGACCAAAATATTTAGATAACTTTGTTTGATGTAATGCATTAAGGACTGAATTAATAAATCAAGCATTTGCATTGACTGAGGAGACTGGGGAAAGAGGCCAAAAAGCCACACTTGGATCACATTGGTAGCTGGTCCACATCAAAATGCTACAGCAGTCTTTATTTCCTAGTAAATCACTGCCTCTATTTTTCCTCTGGGACTGTCTTTCTTAAAAAGAAAAAGAAAAAGAAAAAAAGTGTGTGTGTATATATATGCACTAGAATACTGTAGTAGAAAGCAGAACAGGGAATAGAGATTCAGCCGGGGCTGGCTCAGGGTAACACTTCTGGGGATGATACAAATTCACAGTTTGGGCATGTTCCTGGCCTCATCCCTGAACATGAATGCGCAGATCTCTGGGGTGGGCTAGAGTGGATTTGCACAGCTAAAGCTAGTGTTCCAGCTGCACCCATCCCTTGAGACGTCTGATTTGGACACAGTGACACAGGACTTAGTTACATCCTGTTTGGATTGCTGTGACATGCTCTATGTGGGGTTGCCTTTGAAAAGTGCTCAGAAACCACAAGAGGTACAGCCCAATTGTTGGCTGCTGCTGGTTATATAGGGAGCATACGACTCCCTTGTTACAACAATTCCACTGGCTACCAATCTTTTTCCTGGCTCCAGGGGCGTAGGAAGCTAGGGGCGGTGGGAGCGGTGCGCCCTGAGCGACGCGACCCCGGGGCGCCATCGCCGCTGCCTGCCCCGCCCCCAAAACGCATGCCCCGCCCCTGCTCGCGGCGCACCCCGCCCAAAAACGTGCACCACGTCACTACGTCACTGCACACGGCGTGCCCCGCCCCAAAACGCATGCCCCGTCACTGCGCACAGCACACCCCACCCCCAGAATGTGTGCCACATCACTGGGGGCAGTGCGCCTGCCCTCTGCCCTCGGTGGCGGAGCATGAAGCTCCGCCACTGCCTGGCACAAGTCAAAGTGTTGTCAATAACTTAGGCCCAGGCTATCTGGAGGACTGTATTCTCCCATACGAACTTGCCCAGTCTCTCAAATCTTCAGGAGAGCCCATTCAGTCAGTCCCACAAGCCTCACAGGCATGCAGGAGAGAAGCCTTCTCCCAGACTTTGGAACTCCCTCCCTAGAGAAGCTAGACTGGCTTCCTCCTTGTTGTCCTTCTGCCGGCAGGTAAATGTTGTTTTTTTCCAACAGGTCTTTAGGAACTGACTTTTTTATTTTTTAAAAAAAGGAAAGGGCTTTTAAGAGTGTTGTGCTTCCTTTTTTACTATATGTATTTTAATATATTTGGTATTCTGTTGGTTTGATTCTATTAGAGTTTAATTGGTCTTTAAACTATTATCTTTTATATGTGTTTATCTTTTTGTATTTTATCTGTGTTGTTTTAATTTGTGCAGACTGCCTTGAGTCCCATTCTGAGGGAAAGGTAGGATATAAATAAATATAATAGCAATAGCTCTTTGAGGGGTAAACTACAGATGCCAGGATTGAGGGGAGACCGGGGGGGGGAAGCCATGTGCTTTCAGCATGCTTTCAATGTGCGATGTGGATGTGACCATTAAGAAGTCTAAATAAAGTGCCCTGCGAAAGAGGAAGAAAAATTGAAACCTCTTTCACCGATGAAGCAAACCTTTGAGAAATGGGAAGGACAGGTTTCAGCACCAGACTGCATCATCCTCAGGAAGAACTCCGGCATCACAAAATATCAAAACCAGGGGAGTAACTTTCTCTATGGCACAAAAGAGGAGGAAGCAGAAGAGTAAAATGGACTGTTTTTAAAATAAAAGGTCAGCCATCTTTACAGAAGCTAATGAATCAAATGGCATTATATATAGAAGATACAAAAGGTCAAATAAATATCCTGAACTTGAGCTAAAATGTTATTGAACAATTGAAGAAAGAGAAGGTGAACAACTTTTCCCATATAATAAAATATAATTAAGGGTATAACGCTGATTTTGGCTGAAATGTTGTTGTTTTAAAAAAACAAAACAGGGCACTGAAACTACTGAACTTCAGGAAACAGAGAAAGAGGAACAGGAAACAAGCTTTACATCCTCTCAGGAGACGAGGGGGCATAAACCCTCTGAGTCTACTGCAGAAATTAAATTCTGTGGTCCTTAACCCCTTCGTATACTAACTAGCAAATATGCATGGTTAAGTTTGACTGCTAAAAACTCACACAGTGTTTAGTAACACTGGATACAAAGTCCTCACATTCTCATATGACCACCATCCTCCTGCATTTAAGATGGTTTGCAGTGCTGTAGAGCTAAAACATAAAGACTCACTCTGTTTACTCAGGGGTCAGAGACAGGATTTTAAAAGTAAATGAAAATACTCCCTCCTTGTAGACTTCCTTGCCTTTACAGGTTTGTAGAAGATTGCTGATATTTAAGAAGTTGCGAGACTGAAATGATTTAAACTGGAAAGGTCTGTTTTTAAAAAGTGGGGAGACTTTAGGAGAGACTCTGCTCCATCAACCGAAGCTATTCTTCTTTACATTTTGCTGACTGTTTCACCAGAATAGCATTCCTCAAGGGGGTGGAGAGAAGCATTGCTTCAAGGAACAATTTCATAGCAAATAGCTCTCATCAAACACTGATGGCACACCAGCAGATGTAATAATAAATTTGGATACCTGTCAAGTGAGATCAAATAGGATGAGAAGGAATTCCTTGTAGAAAGGGGGAGGCAGGACATTTCTAACACTTGGGAGACAGTGGACTAAACAATTCCTGTTAAATTCAGATCAGTTCAAAGATACAGAAGTGTCTTGGATTTTTTTTGGGGGGGGAGCAGGGCGGAGCAGTGTATATATTGAAGGTAATATGATAAAATATATTTCTGAAAAGGGAACACTTACAAGCTTTTTAATATAAACATTTAAAGGGGGAAAGGGGAAAACACACATCTTTTTAAAAAACTATAGACCTACATTGGCTCCTAGAACGTTTCCAAGCACAATTCAAAGTGCTGGCGCTGACCTTTAAAGCCCTAAACGGCCTTGGTCCAGTATATCTGAAGGAGCATCTCCATCCCCATCGTTCTACCTGGACACTGAGGTCCAGCGCGGAGGACCTTCTGGCGATTCCCATTCTGCGAGAAGCCAAGGTACAGGGAACCAGGCAGAGGGCCTTGTCGGTAGTGGCACCCGCCCTGTGGAATGCCCTCCCACCAGATGTCAAAGAGAACAACAACTACCAGACTTTTAGAAGACATCTGAAGGCAGCCCTGTTTAGGGAAGCTTTTAGTGTTTGATGCATTACTGTATTTTAATATTTTGTTGGAAGCCGCCCAGAGTTGCCGGGGAAGCCCAGCCAGATGGGCGGGGTAAAAATAATAAATTATTATTATTATTATTATTATTATTATAGCTAGCCACACAAAGAGAGGCATATGCACTTTTATAAGGTGAAACATGGTCGTAATAACTTCTGTAATAACAGTGCACAATTATGCCTGATTAGGCAAAAGTGAAGATAATATGGCAATAAAACTATCAAGCTACCAGCATGTAACCTAAGAAAATTATAAACTTTGACTGAAATCTCAACTCTAAAGGCAATTAGCTGTGTGGGCATATGATCTTACAGCCTTGTGCAAATCCCTTTTTTGGATATGCTTTAAATAATGGAATCTGCATTTTGATTTTTTGAAGGTGAAATGGCAATATTAAGATTGAAGTTTTTTAAAAAAAAATCCATAAAAGTAACACAAGAGGCAACAAATAGCTCAAGGCAGAATATTATGTCGGCTGAACTCATGAGAAGATTTACATTTTTGTTGTTGTAGAAATGAACAACAAGAGGGATTTAGAGATTGGAATAATATTAGGTTATACTTAAGTGCAAGCCCATAAAGTGGTGCAAAGAAGCACAGATGCATCGTCTCCTGTAGAATCATGGTGGCTTCATATCAGCAAACTGAGGATCTGGACCTCAACATTTTAAAAATAAAGAGCCTACAGCAGCACAGAAGCTCCAGTGGTGCTCATAATGTGAGTGCCTGATGAGTATCCAGGAAAATATCGGAGCTAGCATCAAATCTCCCAGCTAAATGTTGAACATAAAATATTAACTAAAACTCTGAGTTAAAAAAAAAGAAGCCTACAAAAGATAAATATTTTAAATCCAGGTCAAGTTAGTTGTGGGCCGGGGAGCTAGCATTAGTTAAGAAGGGTGTTCAACATATTGTTTCTGACAAGACTAAATGGTATCATCTGCAATGTGCTTCAGGGGGAATGTGCCCTGGGTGTAGAGGGCTTCGTGATGTTGATGCATCACCTGAGCCTTTGAAGCAATCTGAAATGGAGCCTATGGCTTTTAGCTGCTTACCTGCCAACAAGGGTAAAGAGAACCACAGAGGCATGAACCTATTGCAGTACAGCATCAGCAGCAAGGTAGCTCTGCTCACTGCCGAGGAAGCCCTCTTCACAAACATGCTCGTAGCTGAGTCTGTATGAATATGTGACTCCAAGGGGGTCCAATGAACCATAAGATGCCAGTGACACTCTATTGACTTTTGGTGGCTATTCCCACCTCTCCATCTTTTAGTCCTTCTTCTCAACCTATTTCCCTAGCTCTGTCTGTAGAACTCATCTGGACCAGGAAGAGGGAGGAGGGATGGATCTGTTTTAAACAGATTCATATATGGCAGACATGTCCAACGCGTCGATCGTGATCGAACGGTCGATTGCGGGATGGATTTTGGTCAATCGCACTATGGCAATATTTTTTGCGTGCATCCTCTTTCCTTCTCAGAGGATAGCAGCCCCCCCCCCCACAAAAAAAACCCCTTGGGTTTTTTTATCTACGTTATGGTAGTAACGGTAGGAAGCATATGGCGATCCAGAAGGGCACAAGCTTCAGCCGCGTGCGCCCATCCCTGGGAGCCGCCAAGGGTCCTGCGAGTGGTCGACGGGGCGGTTCTGAAGCTGGTTGCAGCATAGGGCTTCATCTGAGCATGATGTTTGGGCCGTCTGAGAGGGACCCTTCACCCTGTGATGGAGTGGCCCTGCAGTTTTGCATAAAAATATATTGATTTATGGAAGCGATTATCATTTGTTATTTTTTTTTAATCGTAAGCTCAGCCAAATATAATATGTTTAAGTTGAAGAATGACAGTGGGAGAGTGTGGCAGGTCACTGCCAGTTTTTGATACTGGATAGTAGATCACAGCCTACTTGAAGTTGGACATGAAGTTGGATATATGGAATTTAGCAGTGCTGATCTGATCAATCTTTGCCTGCATTGGACCACCTCTAGCATTGAGCACCCACATACGTTTGAGCCTCCTGCACGTTGTCAACTGTTTTTTGTTTTTAAAAACTTACTAATTGTATGCAAAAATACATATGGTATACACATCAAACCCCATGTGCTTATTTCTGAAGCATATTTATATATATATATATTAAAACATAAGTATTTTTATACAGTTATCTGCATTGTTGTATATTTTGTTTATGTGCTGGTTACATTAGGAAACCCATATATGCATATAATAAGTATATAATAATGCAGGCATCCCCAAACTGCGGCCCTCCAGATGTTTTGGCCTACAACTCCCATGATCCCTAGCTAACAGGACCAGTGGTCGGGGAAGATGGGAATTGCAGTCCAAAACATCTGGAGGGCCGAAGTTTGGGGATGCCTGTAATAATGCATGTAATATCCAAGAATTGCTTATTTTTTTTTGCATAACCTGTAAAACTCCTTGCCTTCTGAGATCAAGAAGGCTCCTTACTGTACACTTCTGTGCCTGCTAAAAAAGTTCCTATTTATACCTGCCCACCCAGCTGCTTAGAAAGTTGAGGTAATTTTAAAGTGGGGTTGTGCAGGGGCGTAGGAAGATAGGGGCGGTGGGGGCGGGGCGCCCCGGGTGGCATGATCCCAGGGGCGCCATCACGGCTACCCGCCCCGCCCCCAAAATGTGTGCCCCGCCCCTGCATATAGCGCACCCCGCCCCGCCCCAGAACACGCGGCATGTCCTTGGGCGCTGGGGGCGGACCATGAAGCTCCGCCACTGGGGTTGTGATTTTTTCTTGATTTTACTGTTTTATCTTTTTTAACTGCTTTGAAGTTTCTCACAGTTAAGTGGCATATTAATTTTATGAATAATAAAACAGACAAACAATTCATTTCTCATGAACAGCAAGAAGTGAGATGGAATTGGGGGGGGGGGGAATCCATGTGGATTAAGATCAGGTTTTCCAGAATTTCCATCCCTAACTAGGGCCATCTTCAGCCTGAAGCCCACCCACTCACCTTCACCCAGAGCTGTCAGCAATGTGACTTTCTTGACTGCACTCTTGCTCTCTTCTCCTCATTCATCTTGTAAATTCTACAGCAAACATTTCCAGTGTCCACAAAAGGGAAAGGGGAGCACATGAGTATGAGTTTTTCCACAATGGATTTCCTCTTACATCAGAACCAGATCTATTTTTTTCATGTTCTACCTCAGATATCAAACTTTCATACGTGGCATAAATGCAAATCCCAGAGATCCAGAGGTGCTTTTAGTCCTTTCCCCCCCAGGCCAAAACCATGTAGAACACATGCACCTGTCCCCACACCACGCATTAATTGGTTTCATGTGCACAGAAATAAGTTGTAGGTAGGTAGGCTCTATAACCTAGGATCCTGCCACCCTCTCCAATTTCAGAAAGAAAGCCTACACACGTACAAGCTGTTATGTACACCCAGAGACAGTGTGCCTGGAAGTGAGGGGCAGCAGACACAATCCTGTATCTTCTGAACACATCCACTGTACATGTTTCCAAAACATGCCAAAATGAAGCAGGTAGCCAACCGACTGTCATTCCCAGGTTTTTTTGTGAATTCCAACCTGGCCAGAATTTGTTCAGCTGAGAATTAAGCCTACTTCCCAGAAAGTCATTTCTTCACTTAAGAAGAAAGACCCTGGCATGAAAGAGCACACATCTTTATCTGATCTAAACGTGTCATTTGTCACAGGCAGGCAGGCAGGCAGGCAGGCAGGCAGGCAGGCAGCAGGCAGGCAGCAGGCAGGCAGGCAGGCAGGCAGGCCTTTCCCTCCCAAGTGCCGCTTGGAACTTATTTTGTCATCAGACTGTTTCAACCTTGCAGTTGTGCTTGTCCATCAAATTAACTAAAGAATTCCTTCCACCAATGTCTAGAAACGTAAAAAAGCATTCCACTTTTCAGAGCAAGACTTTTGCCCAATTAAATCATGGGGGAACACAGCAAGGCTCACCTCCTTACCTTTTATCTCCCCTCCCCTCTTACCTACTGATAGGTCTTTTCTTCTGAGTTGAAGCCAAAGATGCTTAAGGCATTCCAAACATTTTTGCTTTGTGAAAGCAATTGAATCACTGCTACGGTTGTATGATCCTACTTTCATTGGCTATATTCATCCCCTACTGATGAAAGCTTGTTGTTTTCAGTTGATTGACTCATGTATGATATCGCTGCTTTCAGTATCCCATTCTTCCTTGGCCTCTCCCATCAATTTTTACAAATATCTATATATCCATCACCTTCTCTGCCCACTGCATGTGGTTGCTGAAGTAAGTTTTTGCCAGTGCCCTCTGGCTGCCTATTTATCTACATTTCACATGATGAGCACTCTTTGGGTTTGGTCAGTCAGTCAGCCACAAATCCTCCTAAGAGTTGCCTCTTCACACCGTGCATAGTTAAGTGATGGAATTCACTCCCACAGGAGGTAGTGAGGGCCACCAACAGGGATGGCTTTAAAAAATAAATTCATGGAGATTAAGGCTATCAATGGTAATAGCCGTGTTGGCGGTCAGAGACATTGTGCCTTTGAAGAGAAGAAGAAGAGAAGAAGAGTTTGGATTTGACCTTATTTTATTGAATCGGCTCATTGGACCATCTAGCCCACTATTATATCAACTAGAAACAACTATCCAGGACTATTTGAGACCTGACACATGAAGAAGAAGTAGAAGTAGAAGTAGAAGTAGAAGTAGAAGTAGAAGTAGAAGAAGAAGAAGAAGAAGAAGAAGAAGAGGGGGAGGGGGAGGGGGAGGGGGGGGAGGGGGAGGGGGAGGGGGAGGGGAGGGGGAGGGGGAGGGGGAAGTAGTAGTAGTTTGGATTTGATATCCCGCTTTATCACTACCCGAAGGAGTTTCAAAGTAGCTAACATTCTCCTTTCCCTTCCTCCCCCACAACAAACACTCTGTGAGGTGGATGGGGCTGAGAGACTTCAGAGAAGTGTGACTAGCCCAAGGTCACCCAGCAGCTGCATGTGGAGGAGCGGAGATGCGAACCCGGTTCACCAGATTATGAGTCTACTGCTCTTAACCACTACACCACACTGGCTCTTTGAATACCAGTTATAAACCGTAAGAGGGAAGAGTGCAGTTGTGCTCAGTCCTTGCTTGTGGGCTTCCTCTGGGAATCTGGCCACTGTGAGAAAATATTCTGGGCTAGACAGACCTTTGGCCTTCTCCAGCTTGGCTCTTCGTATGTATGTATGTATGTATGTATGTATGTATGTATGTATGTATGTATGTATTTAATATGTGGGATGCGGGTGCCAATGTGGTCTAAACCACTGAGCCTCTTGGGCTTGCTGATCGGAAGGTCGGCAGTTCAAATCCCCATGACGGGGTGAGCTCCCATTGCTCTGTCACACCATCCTCGCAGTTTGAAAGTATTTAATATCCTACCTTTTCCTCCAAGATGGCCAAGGTGCAGTGTGTTATTTTACCCTTCCCCATTTAATTCTCCCAACAACCCTGTGAGGCAGGTTAGGCTGAGAGGCAGCGACAGGCCCCAAGTCACCTAGTGAGCTTCGTGGCTAAGATTGGACTCCTCGTCTCCCATTTCCTAGTCTGACCATCTAACCACTGCACCACACTGGTTCTCAATATGAGCATAATTATGTTCATGCTCATAATCCCCATGCTCCAGGTGCCGTCACAGTTGCTTACCTGGTATGAAAGCACTAGCAGACATGCACATGGCGGAGGGATCAGCAGGACAGCTGGTCTTTGCATGTTCTTCGTCTGCACAGAATCCTTTACTGATTTGTCTTGCCAGTGTCTATGAAAGCCACACCACGATACATGTCTTTTCAGGCATCCAATATGTGGTGGCGGTTGGGTTTTTTTTTTGAGAGAGAGACGCAAATGGGAATACCCCAAAGGTAGACTAACAGTTTCCTTGACACAATTTATAAGCATGAGTTTCAGGGAGCAACTCTTGTTGTTTCTTTCTCTGCACCCAGCTGACAAAACGTAAACATAATTATCGCTATATATTTGGTTCTGATTCTGGAGAAACCAGTGGCTCTCCAAACAGTAGTGGTTTCTACATGGATGATGCACCCTGTTAAGTGATTACAGTCAAGGGACAAGCACTACATAGGAAGAGTAATCAGCCAGATAGGCAACGGTATTGTTGTTCGTAGATGCCACAGCTGGCAGATCATTTTCTTCTTTAATTATTTGATTTGTTAAATATTTATGAAGAGTGTCTGGTGAACAAAAAAATAAAAACACCACCCAGATGTTTGGAGACCTTGTAGCTGAATGTTAATTCATAGCAGGGTGCCTAGTGGCACAGCAATTTCCATTCAGCGGAAAACAAACCACCCTAACAAAAGATAATAATTCAATTAGTATAACAGAAGGGGCAAAACATCAGGATCCTTTTAGTTTAGGATTGTGTGCACAATGACTTACTTCCAGCATGCAAGGCCAAACATGTGCTTGTTTTACATTCACTTCATACCCTCTGTCTCCTCTGCTTCTGTTGAACATGTTGGTATCCAAACCCATTGTTCAGCTGGAATATATGGGTTCACCAGTGAAGAATATAACAGGTATGACTTTCATTGTTGTGCAAGGAACCCATTTGAAAGGGAAAATGTACACGTGGGTCTCAATTAATTCAGTGCTGAATGGTTTTTTTTTACTATACCCCTTGGTCAGTAAAACAAGATAAAAATTTTTTTTCAAAAAGCAAGAATATAATTTCAATAGAATAATTATATTGTTCTTATATTTATTTATATCCATCCTTTCCTCCTGACGGGGACTCGTGGCAGCTTATAGCTAAAACAGAAACGGCTAAAAGTATGGGCGGAGGAATTATAGCAGTAAATGAAACGATGCAAGGAAATAGAGAGAAAGTTGTTGAAGCACAGCCTGGCAAAAACAGCTTTTCAATGCCCAATCCCTTTTGGCCTCTTCCAGTTTCTGAGAATCTTCAAATCACTTGGCTTAATAGTTGATTTGGGATCTTCCTTGAAATGCCTCTGATCCCATAAAACAGAGGCTTCCAACCTTTTTGAGTCCACGGCTCCCTTGACCAACCACATTCTGTCTTTGGCACCCCTGATGGGCTTAGCAGCATACAGCTTCCAGGTCATGTGGCCAGCATGACAAAGCCACTTCTAGCGAACCAGAGCAGCACATGGAAACGCCGTTTACCTTTCCGCTGGAGCGGTACCTATTTATCTACTTGCACTTTGACATGCTTTCAAACTGCTAGGTTGGCAGGAGCTGGGACCGAGTAACAGGAGCTCACCCCGTCGCAGGGATTCAAACCGCCGACCTTCTGATCGGCAAGCCCTAGGCTCTGTGGTTTAGCCCACAGCGCCACCCGCATCCCTTAAGCAAGGCCTAGGGAAGGCTAATAACCCTTCTCTGTTGTTAGTCTCCCCTGCTTCAGCAGACTTCAGATCAAGTTTACTTCTGAACCTGGAGGTCCATCAATGGATGTTTGCTGACGTTGCTATATGGAACGTCCATGTTCAGAGGCAGTCTGTTTCTGAATATACTGAGGCTGGGAAGGCCAACAACAGGAAAGAACTTTTGACTTCAAGCCCAGCTGTGTCTAACCTGATTTAACGGCTGCAATCCAATCTGAGGCTGCAATCCAAACCTCTCTCCCCACCCCCACCCCTGAGTATGGAGCAGGGCCACTACAGCATCCAAAGCCCTGCCACGCAGGGGGGGGGGCAGGGTGGAAGGTAGAGGGGGAAGGCAGACTGCTGCACCACAAAAAGGAGGATCTCAGCTTGTATAGTTGCAGAGCTATTAGGAGAAAGTCCACACCTCCTGAAATGTACCATTCTAAGAAAATACGAAAAGTACAAGAGCTTTGTCTCTTACTGAATCTGTCATGCCTGCACTCATCTAAAGTGAGATATTGGCAAAATGCTAAGCTACTCTCAGAAAGGTTATTAATTCAAATTTAGATATTTTACTGAAAACCGCACACACTCAAGTGCAGTTTGCAGATCTGCAATCACCAGATCTGATTCAGCTCTGCTGAAAATAACCTTTTAAAAAGTGCCTGAAATGAATGCTTGCATTCCAGCTCTCAAAGGGGGGGGGGGGAGAGAGAGAGAGACTAAGGTCAAAGTTCTCTCGTTTGTTGCTGTAAGCAAGTGTCACTGTAGCAGATAAAATAAGTTGTTTTAGGTGAACAGGGAAGACTAGCAAGCCATCCAAGATCTGTATCATATTTCTTGCAGCGGCTGGTACTAGAAAAAGATTTTTTTAAAAAAATAAATAAATCATGAAACCCCAGTATGTACAATTACAGAATAATTTGTCCAAAGAGAAAGTTTACTTCCACTGCAGGCAGGCAGAAATGGGTTTATATTATAAAACATGGCAGCTTACATATTGCCAAACAAATTAATGCAGATGTTGAAGTTTTCAGGATTCAGGTGGCAAACATGAACGTGATTTGGCCAAGTCAAATACAGCCCAAATTGGGCTTATTCTGACTGAGGCATTCTGGTATCAGTCAAGATGGGCTGAGACAGCCCTGGATCATTTTGGGTCAGGCTGGATTACCTAAAGGAAACCTTTTGCAAAGCTGCACTCTGCAGAATGGATGCCTCCATACAACACCTGTTCTCTGCAAGGAAACTACTTGAGAAGGAGCACCCCACAGAACTGACCTCCTGCTCTTGGTATGTTTAATTAGGGGTTTTGTTTTTAAAAGCAAATTAATCATTAGCCCCATCCCAAACTAAATCGGGACCAGATCTGGGGCAAGGGGTTCCTGAATTGACCCTGGGTGGGTCAGCCTGATTTTCTTTGGTGTGTGTGTGTGTGTGTGTGTGTGTGTGTGTGTGTGGATAGAACAGTGCAACAGGGCAGATAGTGGGGTTCTACACAGCTCTAATAACCAACCTATCACAACTATCTTATATATATTTTTCCTCGTTCTGTCCCACCTAAAAAGGAATATGAATCATATGAGCCTTCCACCAACTGAAGATTCCACCTAAACATTAGGAAGAACTCCTGACAGTAAGAGCAGTTTGACAGTGGAATTTGCTGCCAAGGAGTGTGGTGGAGTCTCCTTCTTTGGAGGTCTTTAAGCGGAGGCTTGACAGCCATCTGTCAGGAATGCTTTGATGGTGTTTCCTGCTTGGCAGGGGGTTGGACTGGATGGCCCTTGTGGTCTCTTCCAACTCTATGATTCTTTGATTCTATAAGGCCCACTGAAGTCAAAGCGGAGAGTGAAGCATCTGACTTTAGGATGCAGTCCTCCACACTGGGGGTAGGAAACTTGTAGCCTTCCAGCTGGTATTGGACTGCCACCAGCCCCAGGCAGCAGAGTCACTGGTCAAGGATGCCATAAGTAGTCGAAGAACATCTGGAGAGCTATAGGCTTTCCATTCCTGCTATATTCTATGAGAATAAGCCCTGTTGACCTGATGAGACGTACTTCTGAACAGGCAGGTATAGGATTGCTCTGTAAGCTCTTATCCTTGGTTGAATCGTGCCATAATTTGAGGGAGAAGAGAGAGATATTTCACCCACCACTATTCTTCTGTTTAAACAAACCTTTGATTTGTTTGTTGCTTAATTTAATTCATTCATTTATTGTTAGCTCTTTGTGCCTTTCTCTTTTTTCTTGTCGCTTTTCATTCTGGTTATTTTTGGTAATTGATTTTATTTTGTGGAGAATGAAGGAGAAGTTACTGTGGGGAGGGCCGCAACCCTCTTTGCACCTGAAATGCGCTAATACGTTTCATTTAGCTCCATCTGCCTCTGTGGACATCAAGCAGCAGAATGTATATGTACGAATGGCAACGAATATGGTGACAAAAAAACAGGTGTGTGTGGATGTTTGTACCAACAAAAATAGGATTTGAACAAGGCTGTTTGCCCAGGACATTTATTCCTGAGGAAATGTAGAAATAGCCACTGTAGATTAAGCACTGGCCACTTCAATGGGTTTGAACACAAATATAAATGTAAGACTTAATGTAGAAGTTTAAGCCTCTTTTACCTTGATATCATTATGCTTAAGTGACAAGTTTTTATATTAAAAATCGCTCAACACTGAATAGTTTTTAATTATGAATAAGCCATCACTTCATTTAGCACATAATTTCATAATTCAATTTACACATTTCAATGGCCTCCCAAGAAGTCTCATCTTATAGTCTTCCGTCAGCAAACCAAAGCATATGGCAGCATGAAAAATTATTATCTTATTTAATTAATAAATAAAAATGCAACGAGACAATTTAGAAAGTAAGGCTGAAATCATTAATCCATTGATATGAGCCCTCAAGGTTATAAAATGAAATTTCAAAATGTGGGTCTTTAATAACACTTAGTTCACAAATGTTTTTATATATTTAGTTCTTGTCATAAGTGATGTTTTCCTAGTATTAGTAAAGGCATCTGCTATTTCCCTTAAGTTTCTCAGAATATCACACGAATTAAGACCCTGTGATATTTCTTTTAGTTGATTAGTTACTTTGCTAAACGAGAGCCAGTTAACTTACCGTACTTTAATTAGGTTAAGATTTATATTGTGACACGTTCAAATAATAATTCCGTGAGATGTTTTTTTTCTTTTTCTAATATTCAGGTTATGTCCTGTCTTTTCCTCTCTTTGCTTCCTGGAGTATAACTGATGCGAGGCATTACTGCTCCCAACCTTATCAGATAGCCAAATAAATGGGTTCACCGCATCTCACAGTAAAATGATAGCCATTTGGCCTCCAATAGCGTTTCCATCCATCACAGGCAATTTAAAACTGCCAAAGGTCCAGAATGACTCACAAAGAGTGGCAGGTAGGACTTGGAGAATAACACATACATTTGTGTTGGTCCAACCTTATCAGCGGGACATATCCTCACACCTGATAGACTGCAGCCATTAACTAATACTCCACACCGTAGCTGGATAACCAGCAGGATAAGAGAAGGATTGACAGCTAATTTCTAAAGTGCCTTGATCCTCCCGTAAGTGACAGAGCAACCCTAATTATAGGAAGCTGGTAGAACTAACACTAGGCTCAGAAGTAGGGCTGCTGCCTCCTTAGCCAACCCAAGCCTGGCAGAGGAAAGACAAGCCTTTAAAATAGAGTTTGACTTAGCATCATGGAACCATAGAATTGTACGGTTGGAAGAGATGCCCAATGATCATCTAGCGCAGGGGTCAGCAAACTTTTTCAGCAGGGGGCCAGTCCACTGTCCCTCAGACCTTGCAGGGGGCCGGACTATATTTTTTTTGGGGGGGGGATGAACAAATTCCTATGCCCCACAAATAACCCAGAGATGCATTTTAAATAAAAGGACACATTAGACTCATATAAAAACACGCTGATTCCCAGACCATCTGTGGGCCGGATTTAGAAGGCGATTGGGCCAGTTCTGGCCCCCGGGCCTTAGTTTGCCTACCCATGATCTAGCCCTGCAATGAGGAACCTCAACTAGATCACACGAGACGGTGCTTGGGTGGTACATAAATTAAAAATGGCCACCCAACCTCCGCTTAAAAACCTGCAGTGAAAGAGAATTCGCAGCCTCCCGAGGGAGACCATTCCACTGTCAATCAGCTCTTGCTGTCAGAAAGTTCTTCCTGATGTTTAGTCGGAATCTCCTTTCTTGTAAATTGAAGCCATTGGTTTGAGTCCTACCCTCCAGAGCAGGAGAAAACAAGCTTGCTCCATTTCCCATGTGACAGCCCTTCGGATATTTGAAGATGGCTATCCTATCTCTGACTGTAAGAGCTGATTGACAGTGGAACTGACTCCTTTGGGAAGTGGTGGACTCTCCTTCCTTGGAGGTTTTTAAGCAGAGGTTGGATGGCCATCTGTCACGGATGCTTTCGCTGTGATTCCTGTGTTGCAAGGGGTTGGACTCGATGACCCTTGGGGTTCCTTCCCACTCTAAAATTCTATGACTCTATGGTTCTGTGACACAACTTTGTGGATCCTAGACACTTCTGCAGTTTGATAAGAAACAGCAATAGAGGAGAATAAATGAAACCAGGGGAATTCTTAGACATGGCAGACAGATTCTTGGCAGTGTTGGTCTGGTTATTTCAGGAACTGACAGAGAACTTTACCTGAACTTCTCTGAATGGACAGCCTGCATCCTGCTCTTATAGAAAGAAGAGTCAAACCCTTTATGAATGCTGTTTTTATGTCTAAAGCAATTGAATTCTGAGCATTCTGCCTGCTTCCCTCATTGGGATGTAGAAGCATTTCTTTCTGATTAGTCCCAATGAAATTGTATCAGAAAATAGTTTGACGCATATCTAGGATGCTTTTATTTTAAAATCAGTTATAGTTGGTGGTGGTGGTTTTTTTTTACCACATTTTCATTTTAATGACTATTAAATTTAGAATCAAAAGTGTATTCAACTAGTAATGATACAGAAGGCAGAGGAAGCATTATTACAATATTAAGACTAAAATCCACTGCATAGTTAGGTGGGAATAAGACCCTTTTAGCTTAATTGAACTTTCTGAGTAACATACACGAGATCAGGCTGCATGCATGCTTTCCAGTGTAAATTGCAAAATTCAGAGCAAAGTACCCTCTGTCTGCAACGTATGGAAATTCTTACCATCTCTCCCCCCATAGGACATTTTGAAATGGAAATGACAAAACATGAATTTAAATGCTGCAATTGCTTCTTAGCCGACTTATCCAGGGGGGGGGGGCTAAAGTGTGCGCCTACGCGCACACAGACAAACCGATCACCACCCTGATTGCTTTGTTCCAAGCAATCTTATGTGTCACTGACATTTGATAAAAAGTGGATTGGAAACAATGTTTAAAACTTCTGCGCATGTAATCCAAATATGCATTTCTTCTCTAACAATTTTATATCAGTGGCTTCCAACATTTATCAAGGCACAAGGAAGATTATATGGCAGAGGAGGAAGACCTTTGACCACATCTTTCCACCTAGAAGATGTCTTTGGAAGTCAGCTCAGTTCACATGATTGACTTTGAAATACGAGAGCAGGCTCTATTCCACTGCCTAGGTTTGCATTAATTGATTGATTGATTGATTGATTAAAAATAGTCAGCACAGCATCCGTGTTGGGACACTGAGTGCAGTACTTTCATCCAGATGGAAAGTTGCATGCGAAAAATCACAGATCTGTGATATCTTTTATTAGACCAGTGTCGAACCAGCTCACACAAACATCACAACAGTATGGATGAACCAAGACACACACACACACACACACACACACCACTATGCTTGATATAAAAGGGCTGGATTATATAAAAAGTGCAACATATCATCAGTGTGTGTGTGTGTGTGTGTGTGTGTGTGTGTGTGTGTGTGGTTGTTTCAACACACTGCAGCAAGTATAGATGATAAATGGATTTCAAGCACTTGTGAGCAATCAAAGGCAATTTTTAATAACTGAAAGCAGCGATGTATGACACTACCAAAGCATGTAGCAAATTTGTAGGAAGAATCACAAACAGTACAGTAGGTAGGAGTCTTTTTTTCATTCTTATTATTTTTAATGTTACTGTGTAATAGAAAGGTGATGGATTGTAGGAGGATGGGTAAAGTAGCAACAGAAAGGTGAGCGATTCAGATTTTGATGCATTTCAGAATCAAGACTGAAGGGAGTGGGCAGCTGGTACACATGAAAGTGTGTGGGACTTGTTAAGAATAGGTTATTGACAATGGGTAAAGGTAAAGGTAAAGGGACCCCTGACCATTAGGTCCAGTCGTGACTGACTCTGGGGTTGCGCGCTCATCTCGCATTATTGGCCGAGGGAGCCAGCGTACAGCTTCCAGGTCATGTGGCCAGCATGACAAAGCCGCTTCTGGCAAACCAGAGCAGCACATGGAAACGCCGTTTACCTTCCCGCTGTAGCGGTTCCTATTTATCTACTTGCATTTTGACGTGCTTTCGAACTGCTAGGTTGGCAGGAGCTGGGACTAAGCAACGGGAGCTCACCCCGTCACAGGGATTCGAACCGCCGACCTTCTGATCAGCAAGCCCTAGGCTCAGTGGTTATTGACAATGGGTAGATGGCATCAAAAATATCCTGGAACTATTATTATAAAGTAACTCGGTTTAACCTGTGCCTGAGCTGAATCTATATTGCCTGATGCTGCGGTTGGGGATGGGTTAACCCTATCATTTCAAATTCATTACTGTTGTTATTCTAGAGCCTAGAACCTTTGTTCTCATGTAGCATTGCAGCTGGAAGGTCAGGAAATTTTCAGGGCATGTATTTTCATATTTGTCTTCCATAATGGGTACCTGATAACTTATATTCTGGTTATGGTAATTAGCACCTGTAAGTAGGGAAAAATACACTGCCTCCATTGCCATTCCACAATATGTAGAACTTAAGATCAGCAACATAAACCAGCCTTTGTCTGGGATCACCATCAAGCATACCTCCCACTCAGATGTCATGAGACTGTAAGATCCAACTCTTTCATATTTCAGTGGCTTTCATAATTGCAGACTTATACACAAAATAAGGGCATGTCCCAGTCAAGGTCATTACAGTGATGGAAATGTAGAAGTGCATGTTTAACCACCACAGTGAAAGCCATGGGGGCAGGGGGTTGGACTGGATGGCCCTTGTGGTCTCTTCCAACTCTATGATTCTATCTCAATCTTACTTCTTATTATTATGCTCTTCAGGTATACAGAGTCGTATGACTGGTCTGCCTACCCCACTACTTTCTATTCTGACTGGCAGTGGCTCCCCAGAGCCACAATAGAGGTTTTACCCAGTCCTACTGCCTTTTAAGTAGAGATCGCAGGGATCGAACTTGGGATCTTCTGCATACAGAGTGAATGCTGTACCACCAAGCTACGGCTCCTTTCAAAGAGTTTCCGTGTAGCGCTCACAGAAATTACACACCAAGGTGCTAAACACTAACATCACTCCAGTTTGCTAATAGATTGTATCCTTAAGGCTGGCTATTAAATTAAATGAACTCTTTATTTTCACACTCCAAGCCAAAAAAAAAAATCAAGGCAGCCTATGAGATCTTGCCAGTACCTCAATGAAAATGAAGAGGCTGAATTTAAAGGAGGACTTGTGGCCAGGGGTGAAGAGGGGAAATGGAATCTGGTAGTATTTTATAATCTAGTTGCAATAAAAAAAATTAAAATTCTTCCTCTCTCTCTCTCTCTGCCTTTTTCTTCTTCTGCAGTGCTTTAAAACACACACACCATTCTAAACAATAAGAAGCTTCCTAAATGAGCTACATAATGTTCCTTGCCATAATCACCACTGCAACGAGAAAATTGCTAACATCATTCCCGAGCCAGATTTGTCAGTCATGCTGCTCTGTGCTCTGAGTAACAATGTTCTGTGCAATTAATATCAAACCTTCCAAGGCAGCTCGGTCTGGTGAAATTCAGTGTGCTTCTGCCATCAACAGAAAACTGCAATGATGCTATACAAGAGTGTAGAAAGCAAAGGGGTGGAGGAGAAGAGAAACAGCTTTGTACCCGATTGGGCTAGGAATAGAAAGATAATTGCAGTGCATTTTGCACAAAATTGCAGCAGTTTGAAATGTCTCCCCACTCCCTACCACCCCGCCCATTTTCTGTTTAATTATAGTTATTATTGCACTCTTAAGAAATTCAGCTGGTGAGAAACAATTCCTTTTCAAACACATTCAGCCCAGCCATTATGCACTCTTCCTTTGTGACCTGAGATGAAACCCAAGTGCTAGTTGATTCCTATTTACACTCAGGGTCCTTAGGTGCAATCATTATTTTTTGGGGTCAGCATGCACATCTTGCAGAAGGAAACGGACAAGACGAGGCGGGGAGAAAGAGAGGTAAACAAAGCTATTCTTCTTGGCCTCTTGCTGTGCTTTGTAGTGCGGCGGTTTTTCGCTGGTATCGAAGAACGGCATTATCAGGCTGTAATGAATGTGGGAAGGACCCGGTGGAAAGGAAAACAATGTTTCAGGTATGCATGAAGCAATCTGGAAACAGTAACCCCCGTGTGTGCTTAAGCAGATATGAGCCTAATGCTGTGATTGGCAAAGAAACAGTCACAGCATTAGCACCAAAGAGGCAGGGGACGAAGGGAAGGAGAAGCCCACAAAGGCATCCCTTCAAAGCCATGCAATCAAGGCTTATAAATGGCTGGTTAAATGCACTTTGTTCATTTGAAGCTAGCCAGCATAATGCTCAAAAAGCAAATGTGGGCTGGAGAGCACCGATTCTTTGATTGGGGCTCGGATTCCAAAAGGAAGCAGCTGTGTGAGGCAATGCAGGATGGAAATATACTGGAGCCCGCAGGATGCAAGATGGGGCTTATTTCAATGTTGCTACGGAGGGTGATGCCAATCAACTTGGTCCTCAATCCAAAGAGCAGTCCTGGTGGAATCAATAAAGCCACTTGCATGGAGATGCTATGCTGGCCTCCTCATTATTAAAAGAAAAGGAGGTGTTAGCCTGTCAAAACAAAAACAACTTGGTTCTCCTAAGGGGTGGATAGAATGGCAGGCCCTTATGCTGTTTATTGTTGTTGTTGTGGGAATTTATAATTCAGAAGCTGATCTGAAAAGTACATATTGTGTACATATGGAGTCGCAGGATCAAAAATCAGCAGCAGCTCCACCTGAAGGACCTTAAGCAACAGGGTGGCAAAGGACCAGTGAAAACCAAGCGGCAGCAACCTATGAGCCACATCCTGTCACAAAGAACCCATGTAATAATAATAATAATAATAATGATAATAGTAATAATAATAATAATAATAATAATAATAATAATAATAAAATTTTATTTATACCCCACTCTCCACATCCAAGGCCAGGCTCAGAGTGGCCCACACCAAATATAAAACAACTAGTTAAAATACAATTCAACAACTAGACTAAATACATTAAAATTAAAATTAAAAAATTAAAAATGCAGCCTCATACAAAAGGGAAAAAGAAAGGGAAAATGGGGGAGGGGATCAGGTTGGCTCCAGGCCAAATGCCAGGCAGAACAACTCTGTCTTACAGGCCCTGCGGAAAGAAATCAGGTCCCGCAGGGCCCTGGTCTCAGGAGACAGAGTATTCCACCAGGTCGGGGCCAGTGTTGAGAAGGCCCTTAGAAGCTTAGTAGCAGAGTGCATGGCTTGCATGCCTAAGTTACCAAACTCAGTCTCTGCCATCTCCAGTAAAATGTGTATCTACATTGCAGAGCTGATCAGGGGGGTATTTCTGCCTGAGACGTGGGGGAATTTCACCAGTCGGATTGGATGTGTCTGAGTTAGGATAAGGCTCAGCTTCATGTGGTGTGTTGATGCAGTGGGGTGGAGAATCTCAGGCAGATTTTTTGCTTTGAAAGAAAGGGAGTGATCTTTGGGTTGCCTATGAGCTACAAAGAACATCAGTTCTCATCAACGTGGAAGAGAATGACCCCCGTATAAATAGATAGTGTCTGTTCCATATGCCCCCCATTACATCACTGGAGCAGAGGAAGGGAGTTGGGAACAATGGCAAAGAGGCTTCTGCTGATGAGAAGTGACATCCTTGGCTGATTAAGTACATGCTCCATTGTGTCTGAACCTCTTACCCTTGCTGTTCTTATTCTGCTGCAGTACAGATACATATAGGAGTCATTAGAACAGGTTAAAGAGGGTCAGAAACAATGAATGATGGTGTTAATTGATGGGAAGAGCCTGTAGAGGTCATCTGGGGCAATGCTATACTCTATAACGTATTGTGTTTCATCCTGTAACATCCCATACAAAGCAGTTTATCTTATACTTGCCAGGGCAGGGAGGACAATAATCCAGCTAATGCATTACTGCCAAATCACTCACCCTAACACAGGGTGGGGGACCTTTTCCAGCTTGAGGGCCACATGCCCTTCTGGGCAACCTTCCAGGGGCCACATGCCATTGGTGGATGGGGCCAGAGGGGAACTGGGTGGAGGAATGAATATATAAACAGTCTCACACACACCTCTGTCATCCACCCTAGCAAACTAGAGTCCCCATCAGAGGTCAAGGGGACATTCCAGCCAAGCAAAAACCATTCAAGGAGAGAGTGTGGAGAAAGGCCAGTGAAGGGGAGTGAAGGGAGGAAGAGAGTGTGACTGGGGAGAGGTTGTGGTATGGGAGGAATGCCAAGGACCAGATTGAGATCCCTGGAGGAGGGTTCTCTGCCCACGCCATAAACTCATGGATGTGCACATGCACATGTATATATCCTGCCTTTGCTCCCAAAGGAGCCCAGGGTGGCAAACATGCAAGCAATAAAAGAATTAAAACATCTCAATACAATTGCAGTATGGGAAAACCTCTGCTTGAAAGGTTCGTTGAAAGTGGAAAGTCTTCAGCGGGTGCCAGAAAGATGAGGCACAGCTGCTGTCTAATATTTAACAGGAGGAAATTCCACAGGGCAGGTGCCACACCACGAAAGGCATGATTGCTATCTTGTGTGGAATGGCCTCCTGATAAGATGCTATCTGCAGGAGGCTCTCTCCTCCATAGCTCAGTGATCAATTGTTATTAGAGGAGATACAGAGGAGAGGAGATATTAGAAGAGATTTGCAGCTTGAACATATGCATTTTTATTTTTTATTTTTTTAAAAAACCACCTCAGAAGAGGTTCAGCAGCACTTCTTCCCCTGATGCAAAGGTTTCAAGCCTTAATAACATGTGAATGAGCAAGCAAAAGTGTGTGTGTGTGTGTGTGTGTGTGTGTGTGAGAGAGAGAGAGAGAGAGAGAGAGAGAGAGAGAGAGAGAGAGAGAGAGAGAGAGAGATCCCCTCTCATGTGGCATCACAATTTTTTGACCTTTAACTGCAGGATCTCATTGATAAACATCAACTTCTTCATCTTCTCCCTTTGCCACACACAACGACAACAAGGAAGATTGAGGCTGACACAATGGCAACCTCACGTCTATTCCTTTGTTGTCAGAACATGTTCTGTTAAAAACAAACCCCAGTATAATGATGCCAGAATGTTTTCTTGTCCTGCACCTGCCAGACTGGTTGCAGGATGTATCGAGCAGGTGATCTGGTGAAATTAAAAAGCATGACTTGTTGTAGACACGTTTTAAGGGCACTGACAAATTAGAGCATGCTTAGAGGAGGGTGATCAGGAAACCAACTCCTATGAGGAATGAAGAATCCTATAATTGTAGAGTTAGAAGCAGAAGTGCCAACTTGGCCCCACAACCGTGGGTGCCATAAAGTATGTATGGCCCTAGCGCCTGCCCAGTGACTCTATTAAATGGCCGCAGTATCCTAACCATGCAAAGGTAGCATAATCGCTTGTCTCTTAAATAGAGACTAGAACAGGCATCCCCAAACTGCAGCCCTCCAGATGTTTCGGCCTACAATTCCCATGATCCCTAGCTAACAGCACCAGTGGTTGGGGAAGATGGGAATTGTAGTCCAAAACATCTGGAGGGCCGAAGTTTGGGGATGCCTGGACTAGAATGAACGGCTAAATGAGGACTAGTCTCTTACGGACTAGCCAATGAAATTAATCTTTCAGTACAAAAGCTGAAATAAAATCATAAGACGAGAAGACCCTGTGGAGCTTCAAAACCAAGCCCACCCCGCATGTTCCTTGAGTTTTTAGTTGGGGCGACTTCGGTGCACAAGAGGAGAGAATGTCTGGCCTCAGCTACCTCCTCTCCCAGGGGTGTTCACTTGACTTCCCTTTACCCTTGGGGAAGACGGAGCTGGTACTGTCCAAGCAGACAGTGGTGAGTCCTGTCCCAAGTGGACAGATGAAGTGAGTCCTGTCCCAAGTGGACAGATGAGTTGAGTCCTGTCCACAGTGGACAGATGGAGATGATCATTCTTAGGGAAGGACGAATGGTTAACCAAAAGCCTAAGCCAACACTCAGATTAAAATTGTATTTAAATAAAGTTGTGGCCTAAATTAATGCCAAAAACCAAACCTAAATTTTCGTGTCTGTTAAGCCTCGACACACAAACAGTTCTTACCACCAGAAAGTTCTCCCTGATGTTTAGCTGGAATTTCCTTTCTTTTAACTTGAAGCCATTGGTTTGCGCCCTAGCCTCCGGAGCAGGAGAAAACAAGCTCTTTATAAATTTGAGGATGGCTATCATATCTCCTCTCAGACTCCTCTTTATCAGGCTAAACATACCCAATTATTTTAACCATTCCTCATGAGGAAGAAGAAATATTAAGGGGAGACATGACGGGTGTCTTCCAAGATCTGAAGAGCTGTCACAAGGAAGACATAGCAGCAGACTTCTTCTGCTAGAAGGCAAGATTTGAACAAATGGGTTGAAAATGCAAGGAGGCAGATCTCAACTAAATATTAGGGTAAACTGACCAATGGTGGAGCTGTTCAATAGCAATACTGACTGCTTTGTCTTACAAGATAATCAGAAGTATAGTAAGGCAGATACAAAATGTTTGGGCAATGTTTCAAGCATAGAATTGATGAGCACAGGATTTCAATAACAAATATGCTTACAGCCCAGATTTCAGCAGCAATGTGCTTAGTTAGGAGCATTTTAGCAGCCTACTTTGACAGATGCCTAAAGTAAAGATGGAATAGTGAAGCAAAACAGGATACACATGTATTATGAGGCAGGTTGAGTTGAAGGAATATTCTTGTCTGGGATATGGGGGTACAAAAGGCAAACAAGTTAGAAAGAAGGAACATGTCCTAGATGCGTGAGAATGTTTGCTTGTGATGCTTATTCTCTCTATGGTCTTTTTCTTTGATTCTCTTGTAGTTGTAGATTAAGATACTTTTAAGATCACTAAAACTCATCAGATCCAGCACAGCTGGATTTGGGAAGCGGGGAGAGAATCCAATGTGCTCCCAATTTACATCATCCAGTGGGGTAGTAGAATCCGAGTCAGAGAGTGTTGGGGTCGCATCATAAAATATCTCATAAACATAAAATAAGAGCCCTACTGAATGAAATATTTGGGGATCTGTCTCATTTTGATCCTGACAGTGAAGTTAAGAGCCTTGCTGTAAAAATAGATGCCCCAAGTTGCTTTCCCCTGTTGCTTGGCAGCAATAATAGTCATGTTTGGGCCCATCACCATGGAATGTGAGCTTCTGGGGTCATGGCCTCACCACTATGGGTCAGGCCCCAACAGCTGGTGCTGATGGGAGCTGGAGTATACCAACTTCTGAAGGGTGAATATTCCTGATGACATCATGGCATGTGGTTCCCCCCCCCAACTATACATTATCAGGGGCATGTGGGGAGAAGGGGAGCATAGCTGTCAAGTTCTCCCTTTTTTAAGGGGAATTCCCTTATGCTGAATAGACTTCCTCATGAGAAAAGGGAAAACTTGACAACTATGAAGGGGAGACATGTAGCCCCCATCTATGCGTTCCGTATTGATGATGAATTTTTCCCTCAGTCGTTGAGGCTACAATTCTAAACTCATTTAGTAGGGAGTAACTCCAGTCGGAAACACTGGGACTTACACTGAGTGAATACGCTTAGCATTGTGAGCTGTAAATCCTCTTTAGACCAGCACAGATAAAATTACCAGCATTTCCCTGTTTTTTCTAACACAAAAGGGGGTGTGTGTGATCAATATCTATTTGCCTCTGAAGAAAGGGGGAAGGAATCAGTCAGGATTCTCTCATTATATGTCAGAAATGAATCAAGCTACTCAAAGAGCAGTAACTTGACGGCTGTGCAGAGGGAGTGTAGGTGTGAAGAGCTTTATTTAATTGATCTGTTAAAATAAGACTAATTAATAGAAAATAGGAATAACAGCTGCAAAGAAAAATGGCATATGGAGAGTGCTCCATTCATTGACACGTCTTTAAGAACTGCAAGGAAAAACTAACATCTGCAAAAGTCTTTCTTCCCTGCAGTGAGAAATTTTCCATCAATCTCCTTGTGATGTTTTCTGCTAGGATGCAGGCTTGTTTTCTCGCACATATCTTACTCAATACTTTAGGGAGCGGAAAAAATATCAATGCATACATAGCCAAGGGTAGATTCAATTCTCTGGAAGAAAAGAAAGAAAAATGAAAGGAGGGAGGGAAACCATTTCTGTCAACTATTTTCATGCGTCAACCAACTGACCCATTACTTTCAGTGATGCTGTTTATATCACTAACCCAGAGTGATTAATTTCAGATTCTAGGAGCAATTAAAGTTGCAGTGTTGGTAGTTACAAAACTACAGATCTAAGCATTAATTTGATCTGCTTACCAATATGAAACCCAATTTTGCTTAACTGTGCGCATGAAACTATTGATTTCTTGCTCTTGAGTTATGTTCTCGCCGTGAAATCTGAAGTCATAGTTTTTCCATGTAGAACAAATTAAGACATTCAGAACAACAGCTGAACTTCTTGCGCTCAAGAATCTGAGAGTAGGCTTTCTTAAACAGGGAGGATATGGATATAGATATATACCTTTATAGGTGGGGATATGAAGTTGTGAAATATTTTCTTCTTTACCACATAATATAGTTGAATCCTCTGTATAAAATAATTAGCCCCCAGCCCATCAGTAAAACCAAAAGACTGAGGATGTCATCAAACCATTCTTGCTACATCTAATTCTCACCATGTTCTGCCTTGGGTAAGATACACTTTATTATTTTTTATTATAGGGATAATTATAGGAATTGAGCTTCAATCTGTCTTCTCCTTAGAGCAATTAAAATCTTCTGGGGAGACACCTCTTGCTGTCCTGCTGTTGAGTGAAGCACATGGTGTGTTGGTGTGGGCTTCTCAGTGGTGGCACCCTACTAACAGAATGCCCTCTTCTCTCGGGGGTGAATGATGCTGGCGCAGTTTGTCTTCAAACATACGCCCAGGTTTTTACAGGGGCTTGAGGTAATGAGCCAGCTGTGAATTCATAGATTCTGTCTCTGTGTATTTTTCAAAGATTGTCCCCATTTTAGATATAACAGGCAGCTCTGGCCTAAAGCAAGTAAGGATTTCTGCTCAAAGTCAGCACATGAGGGAAGAGGGGGAAGGTGAGGGAGGAACGTACAGACCTGACACTCTTTCCATGATTTGTGAACCTTTCAATATGATATGTTGGATCTGCACCAGGCCACTAATGCTTCCCTCAGAGTTCAAGATTTCCCTGCTCCATTCCCACTAAGGTGCAGAGGTACAGTCACATTACTTAAAAAACCAACAGGGAATGACATTAAATACACAATACACCATCTGTACAGTAGCAGTGAGGTAAACTGCTTAAAAATATAATTTGCAAGAATCATCATCCCGTAAGAAAACCTTACTGAACTTCTGACTCTGTCATAAAGATTCTCTGAGTCAATGTAGGCAACTGGCAAAGGTCCAGATATTCACTTGCTCGGGGTAGATAAATTTCCCCTAAGCCAGATATTTCATCCATATATTTATGGCCTGAATGGCAGAAATATTATACCCAGTATTCCCCACTTGCATGTCAGCACAAGAACTGCCAAGAACAGACTATGCCTGTTTTTGAACTCAGTAGCTCATAGGATTAGTTTAGACACTGTAGGCCTTTGCCTTAACACCCAGGGTTCAAATCCAAGCAAGGTCAATAGGGGCAGCTAAATGGCCATCTAACAGGGCGGTTCATTGATTTGCCATACAAAAGCTGAGTTGGCTACAATTGTGCAATCACCATGGCGTAGTCTCGGTGCAAAACAAAATCTCACCAGAGACAGCTTTCCTCAGTATTTATCACACATGTATTCAAACAGATACAGATGCACACTAGAGTATCTAAGTATCTAACACACAATGGCTCAGAGTCTTATGAGACAGAGAACTCATAAGGCATTTCCTTGGACCAGTGCTAACATCTAGCTCTGGTTTCTTCCTGTTATGCCATTCAAGGACATGCCTTGAAGCTCTGATGGAAACAAGTGCTCTTTCTGGTCATCGTCCGTAGACTTCTCCCAATGGAGGTAATGGACTCCGCACCCCAGTCCCATATCAGGACTTAGCCATCTGTGTGGAGCAGGAAGAGGTATACAACAGCAGTTCCAGAAGACTGAGGCCTCTGGAAACTGAGGGGAAATGTTCTGTTCTTGGCATCACGGGGACACAAGGCAACAAGCAGGCCAGTCATGTATCCTGAAGGACTGTCGGAGCACAGTCTTCTATCTGAAGGGTTATCCTGTCCATGTCTGCTTAAAGATAAGGAACAGGG
Organism: Zootoca vivipara; assembly: GCF_963506605.1. NCBI lineage: Eukaryota > Metazoa > Chordata > Lepidosauria > Squamata > Lacertidae > Zootoca > Zootoca vivipara. The sequence continues at coordinate 69,776,131 of NC_083278.1, forward strand.
ACCTTGAAATTGCCACCATGATATTCCTGCATTTCAGGGGGTAGAACTAGATGACCCTCAGGGACCCTTCCCAGTTCTATGGGATTTTTAAAAAATGGAACTGTCCTTACAATCAGTAGCAAATGCCTTTTTAGTTCTTTGCACTATAAATAATTACTGAAACTTAGAATAGTTTGTCATGAATCTGAAGGTAAAAAAAAAATTCTCTCTGATTGCCAAATACAACATGTCTATAATTACTCTCTGAAAATGAATTATTATTTGATATAAATTACACACTTTAAATCATTACTATTCTGACAGTCTATGGCATTGAAACTTCAATATATTCTGGGCAAAAATAAGCATGCACATACAAAACACTGTCTGACACCTAACCTATCAGACATAAAAACACCATTTGACATTCATCATGGATAAAACTGAAATAGATCACTGAATAGCTGCAAACCGAACTTAGCTATTGTTGTGCTTGAACAAACATAAATTGAAATTGTTAATTGTTCATGAACACTTGAAAGCCAAGCATGAATTGTGCAAAATGGTTTTTGCAAAATGTGGGATATTTTGTAGAGCTAAAATAAACTGAAGGAAGAAATTCTTTAGCAAATTCTCCCAAGTAGAATTGACTTGATGGGGGGATAAAATGAAAGTTTTACTAATTTGATTTATTACCATATATACTCGAGTATAAGCCGACTTTTCAGCACATTTTATAACCCCCCTCGGCTTAAACTCGAGTGAGGGTCCCCGCTTACCTTTCAGGCTGCTCCTTTGCTGCTGGTGGCGGTGGTGGTGGAACGAGCAGCTCGAAAGGGCTGCTTTCAGGCTGCTCCACCCTCTGCTGCCGCCTTTGCCACCCTTTGTTGGGGTTTCATTGAATTCAGATAATGCCCTTTGTTTGCCTGATATGGAGGAGTCCATAAGTGTGCAGAAACTAGTCTCCATTTGTTTCTCCATTAGCTTTAGCATCTGGCCCTGCCAACCACTGACATATGTAGCCTTCAGAAGGTTGCCCAGAAGGGAATGCAGCCCTCAGACTGAAAAAAGGTTCCCCATCCCTAATATAAACCATATTTGGCCATTCTTCCCAAAGACAGAGGAGACTGGGCTCGTAGCAAACCAGCTTCTAACAGACTGTCCCTCTTCCTCTTGCTCACCTGATGGTAATGCCCAACAACTAGGTCTAGGTACCACCATTTTAATTTCATCTAGATGATGCCTTTTCCTTTGAAAAGCATTTGGGTTTGGGAAATGCCTGTGGGTACTACATTGGGGCAATGTAGGAATTGAATATGGAGTCTCCCAGATCAAGGAGCACACAAGGCAGGCATCATTTTGGGACCTTCAGGTGTTCTGAGGCACCAGAAGATGCCCAGTGGTGCTATGACCAGCACTAGGGTGTTTTCTCATAAAATCATAGAGTTGGAAGGGACCCTGAGGATCTTCTAGTTCAACCCCCTGCAATGAAGGACTATGTAGCTGTCTCGTTACAGGGATCAAACCTGCAGCTTTGGGGCTATCAGCACCATGCTTTAACCAGCTGAGCTATCCAGTGTCTTTTGTTCAGACTGTCAGAACTTCCTGACAGTAAGAGCTGTTCGGCAGTGGAATTTGCTACCAAGGAGTGTGGTGGAGTCTCCTTCTTTGGAGGTCTTTAAGCAGAGGCTTGACAGGCATATGTCAAGAATGCTTTGATGGTGTTTCCTGCTTAGCAGGGAGTTGGACTGGATGGCCCTTGTGGTCTCTTCCAACTCTATGATTCTATGATTCTTCTTAGAGAACACTAGAATTCATCAAGATTTGCAACAAAATGCTTTCCTTCTATATGTAAAAGACAAGGTAAATTCTCAGCAACCTTCAAGGATTCATCTTCTAGGTGCTGATGGGGCAACAACATTTATAGGGTCATGAGAGCTCCACCCCCAGTTTAAAGAAAAGTGATGCAGTCAAGTTTTATTGAAATCAATGAAACTTACAGTGTGCTCAGAGGTAAACCCCATTGAGTTCCATGTATTAAACCTAGATAAATGGGCATAGGATCGCTTCCACAGCTGCACAAGTCCTCAAGATGCACTGCTGGTGGCACACAGCTTCCAATCACTTTAATAAGCCAGATTTTCTATGCAAGACTCAGTAAACATCTCAGCACCTAGTTGGGTTGCTGATTGAGCTAAGGTTTTCCTACTTTTAAAGTTATTGTTGATACCATATTGTTTTTGTTGAGCCTCTTTTCCACTTACAGAGCTAGTTTACTGTTTTTCTTTGAAATAAATATTCAAAAACATTTAACCTACTGATGCCTTAATTAATGTAATTTTATTGGTATCTATTTTTATTTTTGAAATTTACCAGTATCTGCTGCATTTCCCACCCTAGGCTTATACTCGAGTCAACAAGTTTTCCCATTTTTTGTGGTAGAATTAGGTGCCTTGGCTTATATTCGGGGCAGCTTATACTCAAGTATATATGTAATTTAGTAGTAGTAGTAGTAGTAGTAGTAGTAGTAAGTAGTAGTAGTAGTAGCAGCCTCTGTTCTGGTGCTGTTAGAGATTCATTGGAATGTAATGCAGCTAGTTCATGTCATGAACACCTTAAAATTCACCAACAAGATTTTGATCTTTCAAAGGCATTTCTTACAACTAAATTTTAAATGCAAAATTTCAAAATGTGGAAAAAAAGACATTCAAATGGTGAAAAAAATCAATTTCAGTACAATTTGATCTCAGCTTTTATTATTTATAGACCTGTGGACAAAAACTAGAGAAACTTGAAAGTGGAATTGTTATTGCTGTTTGCACTTCTTTTGCACTCAATCTGAGTCAGCAAAACAATTCACTTGAGACTTTAACATACACTTCCATTAACAAAGTTACTATCACAAGGTTACATTAATAACTCCTATGGATGCAGGCTAGAGCAAAGCTCTAAACTTGAACTTTAATTTCCCTTAAATTACATTTAGGGCACAATCCTCGGGTCTCTTGGGGCGCATCCCAGGATCCATAGGACAAAGTGGATCTCCCCCTCTGCTCATGGAGAGAGAGAGATCCACAGGCAGAGGGGAATGCCCATCTCCTTGCAGCCACAGAAACCACCATAACCATCTCCCTTCTGCTTCTGTGCTTTAACAGCACAGAGGAGAAGAAAGAGGTGTGCTGGGGCAGATCCAAAGCTCCCTAATCTTGCCCCAACTCAGGGATCAAAGTATTCAAGCCCCACACATGGCAGGGGGGGGACAAATCCAAGGCTTTGGATTTTGAGGTTCATCTGCCTGTGATTCTCCTTTCCTTGGCAAGGTAAAATTGGTCTGCTCATTTTCATGTTCTTTCCAGCAGTAAATGAATGGATAGTGCCCTATATACTTCAGTGTGCTCGTATATAAAAGTGCCCATGCACTTTCAAGAGTGTCTTCGTGAGAAGGTCTAGAAAGGTGGGAAAACCCACAATGCTCAGGTCTTCGAAAGAAAAGAAAAGAAAAAGCTGTGATCTTTGCACACTAGGCAGACAAGAGCAAAGGACAGCCTTGTTAACAGCCCATTTGCTGTTTTGAATAGATGCTCCTGCTGATACATTTGTCTGACGTCCTTCTATATATCTTACCCTCTTGGAAGTCACTGTAATCATAAAAGGTCACCCGGAGAGATTTAAAGGAGCTCCAAATGTTATCTGTAGTGTCCGTATATAGACTGCTGGAACCTGAGGTCAACAGTTAGGACAACACAAAGGTCAGTTACTAATGGCCGGGACATCGCTGAAGTTTGCTGGAGTGATTTGACAGCGCTGCTCCTGATTTTCAGTTCCAGGTTTTTCATAATGCGAGTTTTCAAGGATGCCTGCAGCTAAGCTTCAAGGAGCTATTAGAGGCAGGTTGAAGAGCAGAGCTTTCGAGTTGCTCTGATTGGAGTATCAGTTTCTCAGCTATTCCTGTGTTCCCAGTTACCTTTCCAAAGTCCCTAATGCTCAATGCGGCAAGTTCCATCACTTGGTGAAGACCTAAACTTGCCCGAGGGATGAAAAGAAACGATGCCAGCTCTTCTTGACTTTCTTACTTTAAAAAGAAAAACTACAAAAGGGGGCCACAGAGGATGTATTGCTGCCCATTGCCTCTGCCTCTCCCTCTCCTCTCCAAATATGTGTAGGTATGTGTAGATATTGAGAGATAAAGGTGCAGATATACAGACACGTACATATATATGCGTATGTATGTATCTTGGAATTATATGGAGATGCACCACCTCCACAAAGAATAAGTTTCCCTTCTCCAGGTTGCCTGGAACTGCATCACAGTGAGAGAGGTGAGGGGTTGCTTACCTGTGAAATATCCAAGCAGGCACTCACACCTTGGGCCTTTTCTCCTCCAAGGAGATCATACCCAGCAACCACTGCCCCAGAACTAGTTCTCACCACTCAGGGAAGAAGAGAGCATTTAACATTGTTTGTTTCAGATATTCAGTGGATTGATTAGGTAGATAGCCTGAGACAATGGCACTCCAGAAGTCTGGTACCTAGGGATGGAGGAGAAATCTGATTCCCTGTCTGTTTCTCTGTCTGTCTGACTATCTATCTACATTACAGTTCCCATAGATAATTCCATGGCAGCAGCCCCCATGCCAAATACTGGGGACATACTACAACTGTCCCCCATGCCATGTAAAGGTAAAGGTAAAGGGACCCCTGACCATTAGGTCCAGTCGTGACCGACTCTGGGGTTGCGCGCTCATCTCGCATTATTGGCCGAGGGAGCCGGCGTATAGCTTCCAGGTCATGTGGCCAGCATGACAAAGCCACTTCTGGCGAACCAGAGCAGCACACGGAAATGCCGTTTACCTTCCTGCTGTAGCGGTTCCTATTTATCTACTTGCATTTTGACGTGCTTTCGAACTGCTAGGTTGGCAGGAGCTGGGACCGAGCAACGGGAGCTCACCCCGTCACAGGGATTCGAACCGCTGACCTTCTGATCAGCAAGCCCTAGCCTTTGTGGTTTAACCACAGCGCCACCTGGGTCCCATGCCCCATGCCATGTAGGAAATAATTAAGAATAGCCTGAGCAATTAGAGAAATGCAATACTCTCTGTGCCCATCTTGGTATGGCTTGTGGAGATTGCAGGCTTATTGGAACTAATTCGGCATAGGAAGTTCCAATCCCTTCATCCTTTTTTTTTAATAAAACAAAAACAATAGTAGATATTTTAAATTAAATTAATGTAATTGGGGTTCTTATGTTAGTTGTAATATATAAAATTATTGTGTTTTTTTCTTGTTGATTTTGTCATTTCCTGGATTTTGAAATTTAGCTGCTGTTTTAAGTTAGATTTAACCACTTTTAAGACTGGTGGGGAAATGGTGAACCATCAAATGTTGCTAGGGAACTTGTGGGGATGGGAAACCTCTGATCCCCCAAAAGCTGTTGGACTTCAACTCCCATCAGCCCCAGCCAACATGGCCACTGGTCGTGTATGATGCAACATGTATTGCAGCAGCATCTGGAGATGCCCCAACCCTGTTTTAGACAAACATGCACAAAGAGCAATAAACACATATTATAAAGAAATCAATACTGATCTGGATAATAGGGGAAAATAGGAAACACCTTTTGCCAAGGAAGAATGAAAGATGCAGTCTGAAAATCTTTACCATGCGCATTCAGTCTTTGCAGAGAATGCCACCCAGTGTTCTAATTAGTGTCAATATTAGGAACAAACTGCTGGCAATTTAGATATTGAGAGCCTCTACCTTTCTCTACCATGCTCCAGCAGCCATCAAGAACTGCATCCCGGAGAAGTTCTGTTTCCGCTGTGAACATATTTTGTGATCAAAAAGATTGCCTGCTCTTACTTAATTGCCTCCTAATTAGGCAGCAAAAAACAAAGGCACTGTCAAACTTTTAATTATAAAGAGAATCCCTTTCAAGATGACTGCAGAATTTCACAATATTTATGCATTGATTTAAATAATGTCCTGGCTATTTATGGGTCCAAAGAGTCCAAAAGGGATATTCCTATTGTATCTTCCTGTCACTTTCTTGGATCTGTCCCAGTTTGCCACGTCCAGAGGGGTGCTTGAAGTATACAGGTGCCAACATGCACACTGGATCTTTGTTTGTCATCACTGGTCTAATGTTGGCAGGCAATTCAAGACCGAATTGCTAAGGCAAAGGGAAGGAAGTATTCCATTACAGAAAACTATAAGAATTGCTTGGGACTTCAGTTTATGAGCAAGGTGATGGGGAGTCAGCTCAGTGGGATCTGCTCAGCTCTAGGCATTGCGGGATGAGACTGGTTTTCCTGATGCATTTCCACTAGGCTTTTGGCAAGGATTTGATATAAGACACTATCTTGGTAATCTTATCTAATCAGGGAGTATGTATTGTCCCTGTTCGAATTCCTTTGATGGGGTGAGCTCCCATTGCTCTGTCCCAGCTTCTGCCAACCTAGCAGTTCGAAAGCATGCCATTGCAAGTAGATAAATAGGAACCGCTGTGGCGGGAAGGTAAACAGTGTTTCCCTGTGCTCTGGCTTCCATCACAGTGTCCCCTTGCGTCAGAAGCAGTTTAGTCATGCTGGCCACATGACCCGGAAAGCAGTCCATGGACAAACGTCGGCTCCCTCGGCCTGAAAGCGAGATGAGTGCCGCAACCCCAGAGTCGCCTTTGACTGGACTTAACCTCCAGGGGTCCTTTACCTTACCTTTACCTTTATTGTCCCTGTTACAGGTAGGTAGCCATGTTGGTCTGCCATAGTCAAAAGAATATAAAAAAATTCCTTCCAGTAGCACCTTAGAGACCAACTAAGTTTGCCATTGGTATGAGCTTTCATGTGCATACACACTTCTTTATTGTCCTTGTTACTATTACTGAGATCCATGGCTAGCAACTTGAATAAAATTTTGGGAGGGCCCAGGTAAGCCCCGCCCCACATAATCGATCACATGACGTAGCGCATGCACACCATTTGATCTATAACAATATACTTCCGTAGTTCACTAAGGGCAACACAAGATATTTCTGAGGGAAACAAAGCATTCCCTACCTACGTTTTCCCTCTTAACATTGTATTTTAATACTTCTGTTGGAAGCCGCCCAGAGTGGCTGGGGAAACCCAGCCAGATGGCTGGGGTATAAATAAATAAGTTGTTGTTGTTGTTGTTGTTGTTGTTACATTACTGTGTTGGCAGGGGGAGAATTGGAGAGCAGGACTTTGGGTGATTTTCATACTGGTTTTTCTCCGGAGCTTAGGCCCAGGTATTTGAGTAGCAGCAGTAAGTAGCTGGCTGGTGTGTTTTTGCCAGGCAACATCTGCCTCCACCCTCCATGTCCTCAGAGCGCTTCTACTTCCCGTTTTCCTCATTGCAGTCAGGAGCAGGTGGTTAGCTCAAGAGAAGGAAGCTTTGACGGGATGTAACACTCTTCCTTCCTGAGGCAGAAGAATGACAGGGTCACCTCGCCTGCTGTCACCTCTGCTCCAATGCAGATGGCGCTGCTGTTGCTGCATTTGCTGGAGCGGGGAGGAATGTGACTCTAAAAGGGTGGCAAGAAGATGTCCCTTCACTTTTCATTCTGTTGTTCCCGCTGCATCGTGTGAATGGAAATAAAATGTGACAAGTTGACACTTGTAGTATCACTGCACTGCAGGCTGAACAGAACCATGATGGCTTTTCAAAGTATTGCTGCAAGGCTTCAGAAGATTCCGGCTGACTGACAGCTCCCAGGGGTCTTTGGGGCCTCTTATTATTATTAATGCATCGTAAGAAATTCAGCTCCTTTGTGGCTAATTGAGCTTCTGTCCCAAATCCTTTGCAAGAGGAACTGGGAATCCTTCCTATTTACACGAGAGCTTTGCAAATGAACAAGAGGCAGCAAGCCTTGTTGAAGCATTTTGCTCCTCTGAAAGAGAGGCAACTATCACAGTAACATTCTTAGAATGTAAGAATAAGTCAGGGGCATCAATTGCTCAGAGTTACTATCACATGACCCCTTTTCTCCTATCCATACAATTCATCCACTCATTTATTTTTGATAATCCAGACTGCATCCTTTTAAAACCACCAAAGCCTTGTCTTTTTCCTAAGGTGCCACAGTTTGTTGTTGTTGTTTAGTCATTTACCCATGTCCGAGTCTTCGTGACCCCATGGACCAGAGCACGCCAGGCACTCCTGTCTTCCACTGCCTCCCGCAGTTTGGTCAGACTCATGTTCGTAGCTTCGAGAACACTGTCCAACCATCTCATCCTCTGCCGTCCCCTTCTCCTTGTGCCCTCCATCTTTCCCAGCATCAGGGTCTTTTCCAGGGAGTCTTCTCTTCTCATGAGGTGCCCAAAGTATTGTAGCCTCAGCTTCAGGATCTGTCCTTCCAGTGAGCACTCAGTTTAGTGGTCCTTTTTAGAACTTCCAACTCAACTGCAGCACTGACTAGTTCTAATTTCTGTTTTTGTGTGTGTGTTGGGTTTTTTTATTCATTCATTGCTGTTTCTTGATGGAGTCACATGCCATCTTTCTCCATCACCTGCCTTCTTCTTCTTCTTCACCTTCATCATCCCCGTGTGCTGCTCTCTTTTGAAACTGACCAGAGTTAAGAGAAAAGCACTGTAAGTTTCAACACTGCCTTATCTGTTCCTTATTTAATCAAACTACTTTTGTTTGCACCAGGCTGATGTACAAACAGGCTCTTTGACTTTAAAACAAAAACATTCTCAGAAAAGCAATAAGTGGTACAGAATGGCTTAGTTCTGCAAACGTGGCTTTCCCTTCCTTTTTCCCTACTCCTTCCCTCTGAGGAATGGTTGTCAAAGATCACAACGAGCTCGGTGCATCACATGGATTATCTAATCAGTGATGTCTTCTAAAACTTCAGATAAATGGCTGGGGACTTCTAAAACACTCTGTGGTCCTGCTAACACTCTAAGGGGGGCAGATTTTTAAAATCAGTGGCACCTTTTAACACACTTCCCCGCGGTTTTTCTTTCCTTTTACTAAAAGGACTTATGAAAAGAGCAATGGTAGCAGGAGGGTAAAGCGCGAGATAACGTGGTCATGGCCAGGGGCACCAACTATAGCGGGCGGAAAGGGGCTTCAGCCCCCTCAATATTTGTGGGGAGGGGAATGAGCCCCACCAATATTGAGGGGACTGCCATGCCCTGCCACTTACAGGACAGCACTAGCACACCAGGCGGGAGCAGTATGCATCACTTGACACCGGGGCCCCTCAATGGGAGGGGAGTTAGCACCCCTGGCAATGGCTGTTAATGCTGCTACCACAACACAAACATCCCTCAGCCGCCACAAAGAAAGGTAAGCATGGCAAAAAGCCCGCACTACACCCACGAGAATCTGTGCAGCTGAAATTTGATAAGAATTTCACTGAATTTTTCTTGCCATTTTGAAATTTTTTGAATGCAGTTACTTCTCCCATTAATTGATAGAGAATGGTTTTGTTTTGTTTTGTTTGTTTTTAAGGAAATTGCAGGAGAATGCTCATAGGAAAAAAATCAAATGCTTGAACTGAGTCCAGAGTCACCGACTAGTGAGTTCATAGGGATTGCTGGAAAATGCCAGTGGTGGCATGCTTGCAGTTTTGAATAGGCTGGGGTCTTCTGAGCATGTAGTTGGTTCATCCTAAAGGTAACTGAGCCATCAGTGAGACATTAACTCTGCAGCTTCACGGTTCCAAAACAACCCTCTTCACATAACCTGGAACAATAACTGTTGCACTGGCAAGGGTATGATTGGCAAGGAATTCCGAAGCCTATTTCGGAACAAATTTCAAAATCAAAACAAAGAGCCAATTCTCTTCACCGTCCACTTTTCCTAGGGAAATCACACTTTACGGCTAATTCCTGCCCTTATAAGCTGACTTATTAGCTGACTCAACTCTATTTTGTGTGAAAGACTGAGGATAGCCTCCAGCTTTCATCCCCTTTCATTCTAATTATCAAGTTTGTACCAGATTAAATTCAAAATGAAGTAGCCGGGTCAGGAAATCTACTTAAAGTTTAATGGAAGTTAATGATTCATTGATCAAACTCATTTATGCCTAATTAAAGCTTTCCTGCACTGGAAAAGGCAAGGGGGAAGTTTTATAATGCACCTCTTTCCTGCACATGGCAGATTTGAAGCTGGAAAGAATAGAAAATTCATGGCATCTGGATTCTGTGTTTCAGCAGCACATGGCTTGGCAGAAACAGTGCATATTTAAGGCATAATTATTTTAGATGACTTCACCAAGTGGATTCTTTTTGCATGACACTGCCAAGCACAATGCTGAGATCCAGCTGCATGGAGCCAGATTGTCAACTAAGCTTGCCTGCACCAGCATCAGCTCCCAATAATTAAGCTCTGAGAGGATTATAATAATTAGGCTGTGTAAGAGTTTCAAGGCTGCATCTCAGCGCTCACAGAAAACAGGAAATAGCGACAGCTTGAAACTGAAAGGCAAATTTCCATTTGAAGAATGCAAGCTTGTTTTGTCTTCTTCTTTTTTTAAAGGAACATTTCTGGTTGGTTTGTTTTTTAATCACTTGCAATAGGCACATACCTCCACAAGTATAAAAATCTCCCCAGCTGAGTAGTCTAGAGTCCTCCGTCCTGGATAGAAGAGGTCTACATGCATACGCGGATCCCCTTCCAACAAACACAGGAGGACAGGGCTATCAATGGCTTCTAGCCACGAGGGATATCACTCATGAGCATGCACTCAGCACTAGAGCATAGAATCATAGAATGGTCCTTTCAGTTTGATGCCCCAGTTGTGGAATGCTCTCCCCAGGGAGATCTGCCTGATGTGAAGACTCTCTTCTTTCCATCACCAGATAAAAATGCCTTTATTTGCCCAGACCTTTTAGATTTGATTTCAATGCTGTTTTATTACAGAATGATTGTTAGCTCTGCTCTTAAATGTTTTATTGGTTGTTATTATTTTTTATTGGGGGATTTTATTTAAGCGGCGCTGGGAGCCTTCTTGGATGAAGAGCACTGATGTCCAAAGTAAATAAATGAATGGATAAGATCTCATTTGATCTCTTAATTCTGAGAAGCTGTTTGCTGTCATGGGTTGGGGAACCTCAGGCCTGTGAGCTGAATGTGGCCCTCTAGGCCTCTTTATATGGCCCTCAAAACTTTTGCCAGGTTATGCCCATCTCCAAGCCACACACACACACACACACACACACACACACAAGCTCTGCTCTGTGCCTTTCTCAAGCGCTTCTCCCTGAGAGGATGGTTGTGTCCTTGACCTGTGATAACGCCTCCCACTGTGATCCACTGCCCCATGCACTTTTCCCATGTCCACTTTTCCCACCAGTCACACCTATCACTGGGGATGCATGTTGGAATTTTGGGTCGAACTCAGCTTGCAAAAGAGGGATTTGCATGGGGTTAATACAGATATAGAGTGAAGGACCTCCACATTCCCAGACTATCCCTGTACCTTTAACTTATCTGCATACTTCTCCATCCCCATGATGTATAGACTGATACGTCTCAGGTTGCATCCTGTTTACAGCTTCCTCCTCCTCCACCACCACCACCACCTCACAGTTGTCTCTCAGACCTCAAGTTTTAACTATGCTCTAAGACAGGCACATCCAACAGGTAGATCATGATCTACTGGTAGATCACTGGACCTCTGTGATAGATCACTGGCTCCCCCCAAAGAACCTCAACAAGTTTTGCTCCCCTCAAAAAAGCTCAACATTTTTGCCCTGTAAAAATGTTCCTTCCTCATCCTAAAAAGCTCAACAACTTTGACCTGAACCCCTTAAAAATGGGCCTTCCCCTTCCTTAAAAAAAAACTCAACAACTTTGACCTGAACCCCCCAAAAGGGGGTAGATCACTGCCAGTCTTTAACCATGTGTGTAGATCACAGTCCCTTGGGAGTTGGCCACCCCTGCTCTAAGAGAAGAAAGAAGCAAGCATGATTGCCTTGTTCTTCTCCAGACTAATTAGACGAGCACAAGAAACTGTTCTCTCCAAGTTATGTATTTTCTACAGTAAACGACTCCATTGTTTTCCTACCTGCAAGCATCTCTGGGTGTGTGATTGCAACAAGTAACGTCTACTCTCTAACCAAAATTCGCTAGCTGAACCCTGCTGACTGCCTACTAAAGGGTTTCAGAAGGTAATTGGACCTTGTTATCCCAACAGTGCAGCCCTCTCACTGCCAACTCAGGCTCTCCACAGGTTCAAAAAAGGTTCCCTTCCATGATGATAGACTATTGGGTCTGGAACTGGCAACCCTGGGGTCACAGCCCCCCCCCCCCAACTTGGTTATTTAGCTTATTCAGAAGCCATGGTAAAGTGAATGGCTCTGCCTCCAAGCCATCTGAAGCCAACTAGGCATGCAAGGTATGTCTGCTAGACGCACTAGATGCAGATGTGGATCTTCATTCCTAGATGCATCCAGCCAGTTCAATAAGCTGGCGTGAGCATCTCAAAGTGGAAGATGAAGGGTACCCAACTTTCATCGGCAATGCAGCACAAAAGGCTGTGGGTGGGTGTGGCTCTCGCATGATGGATCAGGGTGTTACAGCTTTACCTGCATTAGAAGGTAATGGGAAGATGCTCTCCCAAGGGAAAGAGACAGGTACAAAGCTGTCCTTTAAGTGGAGAATGGGGTGAATCTGAGGTAGGGACATCACAAAAGGCCATACCGAAGCCAGGGCAATTGTTTTCCAGCAATGAATTGTAAGGAAAACCTCATGTAGGAAGCTACAGGTGTTCCACCCATGGATTCATCAATGCTCCACCCCATAAGCTCCTTGGAGATGAATGATCTTCAAGCTCCCCCTGGTGGAAGCTCTGGTATCTACTTCTACAAGCAAATTTAACATGCATTATACTGTTTTAAGTTGGGCACGCAACACGAACAGAGAGAAAGCTTAAAATTTGCCAGTTGATTGCCTGGAAATCGTTCCCCGACCAAATATGTAGGGGTTACTTTTGATTTTGAAATCACAAGGTTTTGTGAGGCTTGGCTCCTTCTCATTAACACCGTCTGAATGCAGCTTCCGGCAGAGGAGGCAAATCCTTTGAAACAGGTTTCTGGGAAAGGAAGCAAATAACCCAGCTCTGAACTGCCAAGAGAAGGAGTTAAATTATTCTTGCCATTTTTCAGGAGTTCAAGCGATAATTACCAAAGCATAGCTTGTAGGAATGTTTGCAGTGTTCACTGTATTTCTTAAAACGTTCCTCACAGTGATAAAAATAATTTGAAGGAGTGCAGTGCTGCAGGCATTAGAAAGGGCTGAACAATAGCCCCATACCTTAAGGCATCAGGCAGCCATTTGCAAAGGGAAAAACCATCTTTGCTGAACCTTCCCCCCCCCCCATTGGCAAGGCTTCTGGCCCCTTCTTCCAAGACCCCTCATCACAAACATGAATCGTAAGAGAGCCATTTCCCATTTTGCATTGATGTCCCATGCCTAAGAAATGTGTTGTAGAAGAGGCCACACTTAATTGCAGAGCTACAATGTCCAGAGTTCCCTGATAGGAGGGGTTGATTGTTAAACCACTCTGGGAATTGTAGCTACTGTGTGTGAGGAGAATGAGGGTCTCCCAACAGCTCTCAGCATCCTCCACCAAGTATAGCTCCCAGGATTCTTTGAGGGAAGCCATGATTGTTGAAGTGGTATAATTTAAATGCAAGGCCCAGGTGTTTGACCAAAGAGAACATGAAGGAGAGACACCTGAAGGGCTGTCAACTTGCTCTGTGTTGCTCCAGAGGATAGGACTAAAACAACATAGAGGAAATTGCAGGGACGCAGATTTTGGCTTAAAATTAGAAAAAAGAACTGTTCAACAGCAGGTTTTTTAATTAACTTTTTCTCTCTTTGTAAACAGTATTTCTCTGCTGCAGCAAGCCACGACCTGTCCTGGCACTGCACCCAGAATGCCTCACTCTGAGGAGGGACACACAGGGGGCAAAGGAAACCCTCGCCTCACGAGGTGGGTAGCGGCACTGGTGGCAGCAACAGGACAAGCAGCCAATAGTGGGGAGGAGAATCTGGGGTCGAGCGAAGCAATTGCCTGATGCAATTGTCTCACTCCACATTTTGATTGTGCCAGTCTATGCATGGGAAAGATGGCAACTCTGATCAGATCCAGGAATTCAATCCCTACTTCTGTTGTACCCAAGTCCAAATAAGAACATTCCAATCACACTTCCATTGATGCCATCCACTTTTGATGGATTTAGCAAATCACAGACCTTTAAGGAAACTGTAATTACTCTTTGGGGAGATTTACATCATTTGTGGAAGGTCATTAGCAAGCGCCTAATATGCCTGAAGTGCCTCGGAAAGATTGAACAGGCCCGAAGCAAAGGTGCTTGAGGATGAATAATCATTCATGGGTGTTATGATTTTCCACCCATTAATATCATCTTGACAACTTGCACATCAAATACTGAGTAATTAATAACGGCTGTAGGAGCTTTAGGGCCTTAATATGACATGAAAATAAGACTACATTCATTTGTGATTAGGTGGTTAAGAAACAGAACGGAGAGTAGCCAGTTCAAGAGGAGGGTTGATTCAAAACAAATTACTCTAGGTGGTGTTTTCAACCGGGCAAGGCCAAAAAGGAAAACCCACTGGCAACAGACAATTTCATACATGTGCACACACACAATCACACAAATACATGAAAAATATTTGAAGGACAATTCAAGCCTATGGGAGTTAGGAGCCAAATCACTGCCCTAGCACCTAGGACTGATCCACAGAGTAAGTTTGCTAAATGTATGCAGTTTAAAAATTAAATTATATATTTATTTATTGATTGATTTGTTATGTTTGTTCCCCACCTTTCCTCCCAAAATCTCAAGGTGTTGTACATGGTTCCCCTTATTTTATCATCACAACCCTGTGACATTGGTTAGGCTGAGATGCAGTGACTAGCCCAGAGTCACCCAATGTCGGGGACTGGGCAGAGGAGAGGAGGAATGGTGGAAACCGCCTCCCCAGCTTGACCCTTCCAGGGATGAGGAAGAGGAAGACAGTTTAGATTTACAACATATGGTTTGAGGGAGGTCACAGCTCAGAGGCAGATGAGGGGAAGAGTTGGGAATAGGAAGAGGAGGAGGAAGCACCAGAGGGGCGACTGCTGATGGACACAGTGTCTTTAGAAAGCATTTCAGACCCCACCCTCTCCCAGAACTCGGCGAGCCTTGAAAGTAGGAGAACAAACAGCTCAAAGACAGAGGGCACTCAGCAGCACCCCTAGGAGAGACAATGAAATTGATGAATGAGGAAGAGGGAGAGACGGGGGTGGAGATTCACTCGTGACAATGCCACTATCCAAGAGGCTGGGTTCTTTAGCTTCTCTCTGTAAATACTGAATAAATAGCGGATGGTAAGAGCGGTCCAAAGCGAATATGAGAGTGACCATATACAGTTTGCGTAGACAGATGTCCCACCTGGGCCACGTAAAAACCCCAAAACCTCGTGTTCCAGAACTCACAAATCACCCTCAAGTGCATGCTGGGAGCACAGGAGATGTTGCAAAACAGTGCCCTCTAGCGATGGCTACACTGGTACTGCAGCTAGGAAAGCTTCCCTCTCCACAGCATCTTGCCTCGGCTTCACAGACTGGGCCGAGGGGCCGGGATAGTTCATTGGTCGGGACAGGGTGGGGCCAATCACAGGGATGATTGAGCCAGGGGTGGAGGAGGGGGGCAGGATAGCTCATGGGTTGGGACAGTGTATGGACAGTCACAGGGATGAGCCGGGGTGGGGTGGGGGAGGGACAGAATACGTCATGGGTTGGGACAGGGTGGGGGCAGTCACAGGGATAAGCCACAGCAATGCCAGCTAGTTTCCTATAAAATAAGAGAACAAGAAGAACATACCAGTATGTTTAAAGAAGATTGGAAAAGTTTTATTGAATATATGGGAAATAATTGTGTACAGCTGAAAATGCTGGCAGCATTAAGATAAATTCAACAGTGTAAATAGGTTTTGATGGATGCAATAATGGAATACTGATTGGTATAGTTTTTGTAAAACATGCAGGGATTTTTGATATGTAAAATGAACCATGGAAAGAGAAGAAGGCAAGTCATGGATATCTTAAGAATGTAAAATGAGTATTTTAAATTGTAAAACAGAAAATTTAATAAAAATTATATATATATATAAGAAATATTTCCTTGTCTTTGTACGTTCCTGGCAACCAGCCATGGGAGTCACAGGCAGCAGCCTGACACCCAGCGAGCTTCATGGCTGAGTGGGGATGAGAACCCTTGTTCTCCTAGGTCAGGCATCCCCAAACTGCGGCCCTCCAGATGTTTTGGCCTACAACTCCCATGATCCCTAGCTAACAGGACCAGTGGTCAGGGATGATGGGAATTGTAGTCCAAAACATCTGGAGGGCTGAAGTTTGGGGATGCCTGTCCTAGGTCTTAGTCCAATACTCTAACTCCTACACTACACTGGCTCTTCATAATGCAGTAAAGTGGATACCTGATTACCAGAGTATTAGGTAGTCAGCTGCTTTACTGAAGCAATGAGTGGAATGGCTTTGGGTGTGGCCTGGGGGAAGGACCACAAAGGGATATAAAAAGGAGAACATTTGTTGTGATTCTTTCTTGGGTCAGAGAGCAGCTCCTACTCTGGTTGGTGTCAGCTTGCACCACTAAGTCACATTAAAAGTTAGTAAGGCTGCAGTCCTAAGACCAGTTACCTGGGAGCAAGCACCATTGAAATCAATAGAATTTTGTTTGAATAGATGTGGTTAGGACTGCAGCACTGTTAGTAGGTAACTGGGGCCCATTTTGTATGAGATTCTAGGTAAGAAAGTGGGGTTTTAAGAACATAAAAGTCTTGTATGAGCATCACCTGGATTAATAACAAAACATAAATCCTACTTGAAAATCTACGTAGCCCCACTAAACATAGCATGCTTAAGCCGGGGGGGGGGGTATAGTAATTTTGGATAGCAAAAGAAGGGGGAAATACCTCTACAACCCCATTATTACCTCTGCATATTTTTGGAAATATGCAATGAAAAACACCAAAGGGTAACAGCAACAACCCCCCCCTTCAAGAAAATACACAGATAAAATGCATCCTGCATCGTCCAGACATCCAGGTGCCTGCCAAAACCTCTCAAAACCTTTTCAGCAAGTGGCCTTCGGCTTTAATGTCTTTATGTAGTCCAAGCCACATGCTCCACTGGCAATAAAAGAAATGCACACCCAGGCACTAATCAATTATTTCCCACTAATCAAGCACAGAACACAAGGGAAAGCCACCTCTCCTCCAGCCTTCCCAAGGGAAAATTTGCTAAAGGCAGAGGGTCACACATACCATTCAAAATCCTGTCAGTAGTTAAGAGGAGATTAAACAAAAGGATAAAGAAAGTGTTAGGAGATTTCATTGGGCCAGGATTGAAAAACCAGAATAAAATTTGTACTTTATTTTGTTAGAAATGTAGTATATCCCACCCACTTGCCCCCTTTAAAAAAATTTTTTTAGCAACACTACATTAGCATTTTGTGATTGTGCCCCAACGAGTCTGTTTTCCAGTCGATCGTGTCAACTTCACTTCGGTTTACAACATTCTCCTTGGGAGTTTGCTGTCAAGCATGAAAACAGCAAATCAGCCTTTATGGCTATGTATTAATTTCCTGCTACTTCACAGGAAAAGATTCTTTTATATATATATATAAAAGAGAAGGTTTAAAAGTAGATGCCTACAGGAAGCCCAAGACAAGTTTGGACCAGCTTGTGACTCTCAACAACTAGTACACCATCTCTGATACTGGAGAGAATATAGCTTAGTAGCCACTGGAGCAGGGCCGTCTTAAACATATCCGGCGCCGTGGTGCAAAGATCCCTCTGGAGCCCTCCCCGCTGGCAACTCCAAAACAGGGGAGGAGGCAGTGAAAAATGTCCTCTGCCTCCCCCACCACCCCAATCCCTGGCGTGGTGGCGGCAATCAAGCAGGAAAACGTTCTGGTGGACATGCTTTCCAGCGTTGGTGTGCCTGAGAAGGCAGCCTGGGAAGGCTGTGCGCCGCCTTTCACCAGGAAGCAGGAGGAGGACAACGGGCCGTCTTTAGCAGATGCAGAGGCTTGGGAGGGAAGCTGCATGCAGCTTCCGTCCTAAGCCTCTGCGGGGATTGCTCTCCTCCTGCAGAGGCTTGGGGGAAAAGCTGCACACCCGCCAGTCATATAGTTGGCGGGGCACAGCTGGGGGCATGTAAGGAAAGGGGAGGCTGCTGGCAAAGCCACGCAGCTCCCCCACTCGCTAGGGCACCCCTGAGAGGCCAGTGCCCTGGCGCAACGAACCACTAAGACCAATGGGAAAGACGGCTGGAGCCTGATCTCCTGTGGATTTGCATAATGCCCCTTTAAAGCCATCCAAGTCATGGCCTTCACTGTATCTTGCGCTAGCACATGCCATAGTATTAACTCTGCCTTGTGTAAAGAAGAACTTTGTTTTGTCTGACATGAATCTCTCACCATCCAACTTCATTGCTTGACCCAGATTCTACTATTATCAGCGATGATGAAAAACTACAGTACCCTTGGACACCACAGACATTAAAGCTTCTATTTTCAGGGGAGACCCCCAGTTGGTCCCTTTCTGCATTTTCCCCCAGCTCTAAAATACCCTTTTTGATCTTATCCTCTCATTCACCTCTAAGGATAAGAAAAGATGTGCAGCCCAACATCTGTAGTTTTGCACAAGTCTTCTAATGCCTCTTGAAATCTTAGTTCTAAAACAATTGATCTATTTAAAAGTAAATACAGTAGGACCTTGGTTTTCTAACATAATCTGTTCTGGAAGACTGTTTGACTTCCAAAATGTTCGAAAACTGAAAACTCAATACGGAAGCCTCAAAATGAAAAAGAAAAACTCAAACAGGAAGCTACCTCGGAAATTTGACTTCTGAGGCCCATTAGAAATCGGAAGCATTTACCTATGGGTTTTCAGCATTCAGGTTCCAAAACATTCGTCAACGGAGACGTTCGGAACCCAAGGTTTCATTGTAATAATAATGCACCTTCATAAGTCGAAAAATTCGTAAGTCGAAAAACGCCATTGGAGACGTGATTTCCCATAGGAATGCATTGAAAACGGAAAAATCTAAGTCGAAGCAACCCTATCTAAAAATTCGTAAGTCAAAAAATCCCTATCTAAAACCGCCACGGTTGTTTTCGGATGTTGAGACATTCGTAAGCACACGGCCATTACCCCCATTCGTAAGTTGAAAAATTTGGTTGTCGAGTCATTCGTAAGTCGAGGTACCACTGTAATCCATGCATTCCTGTATTGTTTCTGTATTGCTGCTCAGGGTGTGGAAAACCCCTGCCCCTCCACCAGTCTGGGTGCAACTTCAGTGCCCAGGTGGATGAGCAAGAAGAAGCGGTGCTTAGTCCCCACAGCACTGCTTAGCCTGCCATGTGAGCTGACAGGCACAGAATAATCAGGGCAGGCTGCAAAGGGGTGCTGTGCAACTAACACATCTAAGGTCAGCAACCTTGGGTCCCCAGGTGTTGCTGGACTACAACTCCCATAATCCCTGGCCAGTTTAGCTAATGGTCAAGGAGGATGGGATTGTAGTCCAACAACAATCTGGATATCCATGACTGAGGGAGGCTGATCTCTGCTATGCTGCATGGCCACACCCTGGGGTTGGATATTCTAAATGGGGAAGGAGAGCATGAAAGGGCAAGTCATGTGCTTCCTAGTCTTGCTCTCATTTAGAGCATCTGAATCTGTAACCCCTCACCCAGGGCTGTCTTAAGCATATGCGGAGCCGGGGTGCAAAGATCCGCCCGGCGCGCCCCCCCCCAGGTTGCCCAGTCCCAGGCACACAGGAGGGCGGAGGTGGCCAGCCGCCTCAGCATCTCGCTGGCTTGGTCTCCCCCAAACTCGCAACACAGAGCCGCCCGCAGCAGAAGAGCCCGTCGCGGCACTCCAACCAATGGGTGGGCTCTTCCCTGGACTCAATTCCCGGGCCCTTGACTCTCGGCCTGGTGCCCCTGAGAGCCTGGCACCCGGGTGCCCTGCACCCTTGGCGTCTTTGGGTAAGACGGCCCTGCCCTCACCGCTGCCCTTGCATAGTGGTTCCCATGACTTAGGTACAGGGAACACACACTTCACAAATACATACCCCCCCCCAAAAAAAACCAGATGCAGGGGTTCCTCTTGGAAGAGGAAGTGCAGTTAGCTTGTTCTTCCTTCCCGTTCTGCAACAGCTGAGAAAGGTCTAAGGCTGGTTTGCTCAAAAATCTCTAGTCTGGAAGCACTTTTAGAAAAGAAAAGAAATAATCCCCTTTAAAGTAGGAGTTTACTCTGAATTTATAAGAAAAAAGCCCAGTGGTCAAAAAGAAAAGTCAGGTCCTGCTTATTTCGCACTGTCAAAACCTGTATCTATGTTGTAATTTTATTTTTACTGTTTTTTCTTTAAAATTCTTATCTCTGTCCCGCCACTTCATTTGCTCTGAGCGCTGTTGTCAAAATGGCTTTGCTCAAAAAAAGAGCTCCTCTCATCTCGAACCGTTTTTCTATTTTATTAGTCTCATTAGTATTCTACTGCCCTTTAAATGTCACAGGTTCAAGAGCACAGCTGTACATATCCTGGAAATATTTCTGTTTGCTGTAATAAAGCACAAGGATACAATTTCCTGGGACATAGATAAGCTGAAATGGTGGAATGTGGAAGGAGAGAGGCCGAGGCTGCGCGATTGGAAACGCGGGTCTGAATGGGAATAAAGGAGAGGAAATGAGGGCCTTTAATGTCCCATTATGATACTTGGCTTATTTGTTTTGCCTGTCCCTGCAAAAGGCACAGGCAAATGACAACGGCGTGGCATGAATGTCCTCTCTGACCCATCTGTTAACTTTCTCAGAGTTGCATAGCCACTTCTGACAATGAACTTTTATTAGCAGTGACTTACTGGAAGTGAGAAGCCTGCAGAAACCTCCTGTTTTATACCTATATATATATAAAAATGTAAACTGGGGATGTGTGTTCGTCTCCAATGTTCAACAAAACCGCTTGACCAATTGCATTCAAATTTGGACACAAAGTCAAATGTGACTACGAGAGCAAGCCCATACCAGATGTCACACCTGTGCAACGTAAAACTCAAAAACCACGTGTTCCAGAACTCACAATTCAGATGAAAGTGCATGCTGGGAGCACAGGAGAGGTTGCGAAACAGTGCCCTCTAGCGACGGCTACACTGGTACTGCACCTAGGAAAACTACCATCTCCATAGCATCTCAGCTCAGCATTCCAGACTGGGCCGAGTGGAGGTGGGAGCTTGCCTCGGTGGGGGATGGGGGGAGGAGGGGCTGGGATGGGTCATGGGTCGGGACATGGCTTTTACATTGCACAGGTGTGACAGTCACAGGGATGCGCCTGTGTAAACAGAACATACATAAAACAGGGGGACTCTGAAGGTGAGGGGAGTCTGAAGGGGGACTCTAAGGCTCCATTTAACAGACTGAGCCACAGCAATGCATGGCAGGGCCAGCTAGTGTGTATGTGTATATATGTATATATGTGTGTGTGTGTGTATATATATATACGTGTGTGTGTGTGTGTGTGTGTGTGCACGCGCGCACTAGGGTTATCATCAAGAGCAAAGTGGGACTTGCACCTTGACATCAAGAGCCAGGGATAAGACAATCAAAAGCTATGGGTCTGCTGCTGAGAATATTCCTTCCATGGTGGAAAAGGCCATCAATGGCTTCTAGCCATGTTGGCTATGCTCTGCTTCCACTGCTGGAGGCAGCAAGGCTTCTGAATACCAGTTGCTGGAAGCCATAATGGGAAGACAGATAAACGGCCTGTAAGCAAATTAAGATGGATCCAGGATAAATGCCCATTGTTATATCACTGCCTTGTAAACTAATCAGAGTCAGCAGACCAGACTTAGGCCACATTCACACCATGCAATTCACATGAAACGATCATGACTTCCCCCAAAGAATTCTGGGAGCTGAGAGTGGTTAGGCGACCCTTATTCCCCATCTGGAGTGTCGTTTAACAGTCAATCCCTCCCCAGGGAACTAGGGTAAAGTGCACATATATTAGTTTAAACAAAACCATAGAAAACTATATTAGGGAAAACAGCTTTGCAAAAATGTGCATATTAAGACAACGGCTCACACAAAAAAGTGTATTTTAGGAGAAATTTCACACTAAAATGTTGATGATTTTTTATGAGGACTTCCTAAAAAAGAAAATTCACACACTGACATGCAAATGTGGAAATCGAACTAAATACTGGGAAATTGAGAAACCAAAATTAACAGATTTGCCTATGCCTGCTCAAAAGAAGTCCCCCTTGAGTTCAGTGGGACTTATTCCCAGATAAGTGAGTATAGGCTCGCAGACTTACTGTGCAGTCCCATCCACATCTACTCAGAAACAATCACCACTGAGTGCAGTGGTACTGGCTGGTTGGTAAGTGATACAGGATCACACCCTAAATGGCTCCCTAAATGGTTAAATTGCTTTTAAAAAAACCCAAAACTCTCACCTCCTGTTAAATTCAAGTGATGCACAAAGCGCCGGTACTGCACATGGGTTCCATTGAGGCTCTCTCTCTTTCATTTGCTGTATTCAATATATTTTATACTTTTAGAATAAATATAGGCACTACAGTGAATGCATTTCAATGCTGAGTAAAGTGGTTTCCATGTATATAAAAGTTTGAAAGCTCTCCAGCTTCTATCAAATGAAAAGACACTGTAGTAATAGCATATATGTATTCATATAAAAGCAATCTAATAGTATATCAAAAGAAGGTGAAGGGTAATTGAATATATATGTTTTTCAGGGCAAAGCACTTGAAACTGCTAGGAGTAATCTAAATGTTCATCTTTAAAAGCAGTGTGATTTCTTTTATGCAAAAGGAAATGAGCAGAAAGCAGAGAGGTGGGTAAAAATGGAAGACACCACTTTTCTTGTTTTGTATTTTCAAAGCTTTCTGCTTTAGGAGACATGAAAGGGGAACAATCTTTTATCTCCTTTGTGGTGTGTCTGCAGCACCACAAAATTGATGTGCTCCCATTTGGGGTGGTGTTGCTTTCTCAGAACAAAGGCAAAGGCAATGTGTTGTAAACAGAGTGCATCTTCCCAGGCAGTTCTCGCCATTTTTGTTTCTGCTATTCCCACCACCCTTTGGGGGGAGTGAGGGGCAGGAGAAGCCTTATCTTCCCCATGACTTGAAAGGAGATAAATTACAGTCAGTACCTTTTCTAGTTTTGTGCTCAGATCAAAGGATAGCAACTGCTCCCCACTGAGAATCAGGATAGTTTCCAAGAGACAATAGTCTCTTTGGCCAGGTACAATTCCGTATTGCTCTGAGCTGAAACCAAACCTGTCATCCGCAATGCAAAAGAGAACCGGGTGGATGTGAATTGCTAAGCAGTGGTGACAGGCCCAGTGCTTTTGACGGTCAGATCCCTGGGGCAGGACTCTTCTACTCTGTAAATCATCACTCGCGCTGTGCATGCGTTCCTCAGTCAGTAGCAAATAGCCCTTGTGTATATCTTAAGACGCTTTTGTGCATTCTCTGGGCAACATGTGTACTCTCCATTTTTTCCTTTATCTAGTTCCTAGATGCGCAACTCATTGCTTGCAGTCCACTGTTGAACTTTATGGTACTTGTGGTGTCCCCTCCCACCAATCAGCTGAGCGGTGAGGAAAACAGGGTGTAACTTCAGCAACCTGTCTCTTGCTGCTGAGCTGTTCCCTGCCAATCAGCTGAGCAATGGGGGAGATTGGGAGAGGAGTGAACTTTGATGCCAGAGTGGTTACTGCTGTCACAAAAAAGCACTATACATAGATATGCATACATTGGGGAGTTAATGGGTCTGAGCGACTCCATTCCCACCCAAAGCCATACACACTTATCCATCCATTAACAAACCATTCACTGCAGCAGCGATAAAGTGATTAGCCATCCTTAGCAAGGGTGCTGCCTGCTGAGTGCTGAACCTTCAGAGTTGCCTCTGCATTTTGTGCTCTAACTTTCAGCAGAAATGTCAAATTGACATTTCTGAAGAAAGCCTAGGGCCCCTATTGGCTCAGGTACATGTGTTCCCCCATACCCCTCTACCAGGGCACCTGGCAAACAGGCTCACATTACCAGCACTCTTCCCATCCTTCAGTCAAGAGTATACTTCCTTGCCTGTCACTGCATCCTTCGATAGTCACAGCTACACTTTTGGGTAAGCTGTGTGCCCTTACACAGCATGATGGCTATCCTCTGCCTCCATAGTTGGAAGCAGTTATGCTTCTGATTTCCAGTTTCTGGAACCTGCAGGAGGGGAGAATAGCCTTGTGCTGGGGTCCCACTAGCAGGTTTCCCACAGGCATCTGGCTGGCCACTGTGAGAACAGGATGCTGGATTAAATAGGCCATTGACTTGATCCAGTCCAGCCCAGAAGCTGCCAGCTACATCTTCTTGGGTAAATTGGATTTGCACTCTGGCCAATGCAGTGACAGAAACCTTTTAAATGCTCTCCAAATGAGTACCCTCAATCTTTTCAATTCTTTTTATCCGTCTTACATTTTCCTTGCAGACCATGAAGCTGATGATTGGTTTGTTTTTGGCCCAATCCTCTGTACCACATCCATTAAACATTCATACTTATGACCATACAGAGCTGGAGAAGGCTAGAGGGTGTACTTTACTAAGCTTAGCACATTTTGGCACTGGGGTTTTATCCTCTTTGCTTACAAGGGGGGGGGAGAGAGCCCACGAAGAGGCAAGTCTCCAGAGCAAGGAGGAGCTCATGATAGCAAGCAGAGTTTGAAGAGAGAGAAAGGAAATGCTTCTATGCACACAGAAGCACCCACACAAAGAGATCTAATTCATTTTTTTTCTGTTTGAGAAATGAGGAGCTGTAAGCTGATGCCCCTCTTAAGTAGCCAGGCCCTGTCAACACTGACCTTAGCGGGTGATTTGTGTGTGTGCCGTCTATAGCACAGGCTCGTATGCTGTCTGCTGGCACTAGAGAAGACCGTTCATCATCATCTGCCGAATTACTGGAAAGAGATGAAACTTTGTTCTGTGTGCGCAGGAGAATTTGTTGCTGCCTCGGGGCCTGGCTTAGGTTGTGCTGCAAAGCATGGTCAAGAGAGAGAAAGAGAGGGGGGCTGCTAGAGGGAAGGTCAGGCATGATCACATGCCTAGGATGGTGCCCAAACTGGTTTGACTCAAACAGGCAGTCTGTGTGAAAGTAGACAAACAAGGTGTTGGAACTCAGTGCAAAGCCTTGCATCCTGGCCACTCAATATCTAAAACCCCATATTCATTATCTTAGCTGCACAGTGAGCTTGTTGTGATAGTCAAACTAAGTCAAGGAACCAAAATATGCACTGAATGCAGAGGGGTGGAATCTAAGGTGCACATGACAAAAGATGGAGAAAACGAACCATACCTCACTATCCTCACTTGTCTGTTAGATAATGTCCTCTGCATAATATTCTACAACTTGCAGGCTCCTTGCGTACAAAAGAGGAGCTTGCGGCCCAGCAGCGTGGTGGGCTTCAAAGGCTCCACCAACTAGCTCCTAGGCACTCTCAGACTTGTAGGCCCCCAAGATAAAGCCAAAGATAAATCCATAGATATTCATTGTATAGGTTTCATAATCACAGATCTATACACGTGAGAATTCTGTTGCTGCCCAGTTGCCATTTCCAGCAGATTCAGTGAAAGAGGAAACCCATGCTGTGAGGAAGCTAGAAAATAAGAAGATAATCTGTGGAGCTAGGCGGAGACAGAGAGAGAATTAAGTAAATAAGTCTCTCGAGGTCTGTGTATGAATATGAGATGGGGGGGGGGACGGAGTCAGTGAGTTCTTTGATTGCCGTAATTTTTCCCCGGGGTTATGCTTGCTTTATGAGGAGAGAACTGCACAGCAGATGACTGTGCCTCTGCCCTAATGCCAGCCATGCAACCAAATTAAATGTTCGGGTATTCTCTGCAGATGAATACCCTACAAGTATTGATATCTCCCACCAACAGCAACAGCAACATAGCAGTTCCCCTTTTCTCCCTATCACATTCTCTCTAAATCTTTATCTAGTTGTTGCTCTTAAAAATATTCAAACCTAGCTTTCTGTCCCCCACCCCCTTCTTCCATAGTAGGCCAGAATCCTATTTCCCTTTCCCTTGTTCTGCATCTGGCTTCTTCCTCCTACCAAAAGTCCCCATTCACAGACATGCTTAAGCCCGGAACTCTTATTCCTGCTTTTTATCTGTTCAGGGGTTCCTTTAGAAATCCAAGCGACTGCCGTGGGCAGTTTCTTGCCCAGCCGTTTTAAATTGCTAGCAGACCTTCCATGTGTCCCTATTGTCTAGGGACCGTCCTGGATTTACAGAAGCTGTCCTAGTTTCTGATTTGTTCCTAGAATAGCCCACTTTCCCTTAGAACATCCCTATTTTCATCAAATGAATGTTGGAAGGTATGGAGTTATGCGACCCCCAAACCATAAGATACCATACGACCTTTAGAGGACATCTGAAGGCACCTCTTTATAAGGAAGCTGTTTAATGTTTAATGTTTCATTATGTTTTTATATTTGTTGGAAGCTGCCCAGAATGGCTGGGGCAACCCAGTCAGATGGGTGGGGTATAAATAATAAAATTACTATGATTATGGAATAGGACGATCCTATCTTCATCGGAGAATCGTTGAGGGTATGGGCCAGCAGTAGAGTCCATCCACACCATGGTCTGGGTAGCTGGAGTCAATCCAGAAACTTCCTCTGCAGTTCAGTGTTTTACCAGGTGGCAGGAGTGCCAGCTTGGCCCAGCGACCGTGGGTGCCCAGGGCCATGGGTGCCATGCAGCATGCTTGGCCCCAGCACCAAAATTTGTGGGTGCCGGGCCCCTTCACAGGGAATATTGTGGGTGCTCGAGCACCCAGGGCCACAGGGAGTTGGCACCTATGCCAGGTGAGGCAGCATCACACAGGAGTCATTAGCTCCTGAAAGACTCCAACGACCTGGTGCCTGACAATGCTGGCCTTCTAATGCCAGCTCTACAACATGAATATCAGCAAACCATTTTAAAATAAGTTAAAATTTGCATTATCAGGAAATGGACTGAATTCCAGGTCCCTCGTAAATTGTAAATGTGACACATTCAACCGATATCCTATTTTGTTCCAGATTAGCTCTTTAGCAGCTGCTGCTTCTGAGCTTGCTTCTCTTACCCGTTTCTGCTGCTGTGTTTTCTTATTTATTCTCTCCTCCTGGTGCACACACACCATGTTTTGACACAGATGTCCTAGGTGGGGTTTATCACTTAATTTCAGTAGGCCTGGGTGCACGGAGCTTGTAAAGATGCATCCATGTGACACAAAAGATAATTAGAAGGAAAGGTCTGGGGTCGCTAGTAAAAGCTGCTTTCTGCCTTCTCAGAGAAACACAGGCATCTCCTGGCAAGGGAACAGATTTTGCATTTGTGCGACAGTGGCAAGGAGATAAAGCACCAATAAACGGGTAAAATTTATGTGAGCTGAACTTCCTTTTGGCAGAAAGAAAATAATGTTTCGGTTTTATAAAAGATCATGCCACCATTGTCTCTTTACAGGCCAAAACAACAAGTAGCAGCTCTAGCAAGGTTTGGTAAAGCTGCTGTAACCCTATTCTCCAGAACTGATAACTGGATCGTAGGAGATTAGACGGAGCAGTTGCAGATCCTTTAATGAATCAAAACATTTAAGGTAATCCAAAGGCGGATCTAGGAGAGCCTGACAGGTGCAATCACATTGGGTGCTGAGCTTCTGGGGTGCCGCAGCAGGTGCTGCAAGTATGTATGACGTCAAACGGAAGGTGAGAGGAAGAGGGTGCCAGATTTTGCTGTTGAACAGGGCACTGCTGAAATTTGAGCCACCCAGGTCCACCTATGGGTGGTCTGTTCTAGGGTAATAAGGCAAGAAAATACTTTGCAGCAAAACTTGAGGACTCTCCTCTGGGGGAAAAAAATCATACAAATAATGTCTTGTATGAGGAGAATTCTTTTGCAAAAATCTGTATCTTGGGCAAAACCGCATACAAAAAAAATCTGCATATAAGGAGAAATATGCACCAAACTCTGTTAAATTTTGATGAGGACTTAAAAAAAAACACCGGATGCAGGAATGTGGAGAACATAATTTAAAATTGGGAAAGTGAGAAGCTGAAATTGTCAGATTCATCCACCTCAAGAATGAGTTCACACAATCAGGTGCAAATCATCAGATTTGTAGCGATTCTCGCTCCATCTCCTTCCGTGGCCTGGTTTGTGGGAGGTGAACCAAATTTTGCACCCTGAGACACAGACAACTGTTGGGGCGAGATGCAAATTAGTTTACTTGAGCATGACACAAGCTCCTCCCTCTGCTCCAGTGTGACTTGGTTGGTCCTTGTTATACTGTGTTTGACAAGGTTCCCATTTATGTAGGAATTTCCCCCCTCAGGTCCTAATTGGCTTTGGATTTCTTGGATGTTTTTTGCCTATGTCACATAGCCTTTGGTTGTCAGGTGGTTTTTTAGGGCCTTTGTTCACCATTCTTTGGGCAGATACAGTGTGGAGTTGGGTCAATCAGGATAGAAGGGAAAACAATTGCTGAGCACCTTGTGACCCTGTCTTGGAGATAGAGTGGTTCTTCCTCAGACTTGCCCATCAATGCCACAAGGATGAAGGGCAGGGACGGGAACCATATTTGAGGACTAGCCGCCTCAACTGTTTAATGCCTCATAGCTTGGGGGGAGTCATAAGGAGCTCAGAATTCCCTCAGCACCATTGGAGGTGGAGGGAGTTAACTACACGGATGCCCTAACCCAGAGAATGAGGTTGAGGGATTATGCTCCCATCCCTCAAATTTCTAGGAGCCTGCACTCTTTGAGCGAGTTCACACCACAGTTTTACTCACATGCAGATCCAGTTGAAATAATTTGATACACTTGGTGCCATTTAAAACCCCAGCTTTTGTGTCACGTCTATGTTTTATGGGGTGTGTGGGTGCCACAATCACACAGAAAATCAGATGTTGTGCATACATAAGCGGAATCGTCCCAGAATCCCCTTCTGGGTCCTGTCGCTCTGTGAGTCGAGGCTCTTCAGCTGTGGCAGAGCGGCAGGCACAGAATGAATAGTTGCTGCAGCCTCACATTTGGGCAGGACTGAGCATGCTGTTGAATGCAGAGGTGAGTCAAGGCTTTCCAGAGGGAAACTGCGGGGTGGGGGGTGGGGTGGAGAGAAACGTTATTTAAAAATAGTTCCCTGGTCAATGCCGAGTGTCTGCTAGGTGTGCTTATCTTCATCCTCATTCTCAAGCCGCACTCATTTCTGTCAGGTACATTTATTAACTAATTCCCTCTCTATTTTGGACTCGGCACTATTCTGAACCAATTTCATGAACCTCAAAATACCCCGAATGAGGAAGTTTTAGCAATGTTGTAAATGCGTGAAAAGAAAATTAAAGTGAGTTGCTAATGCTTTTCTCTCATCTTTTCCAGCCACTGCTTTTCTATCAACTTCTCCACCTTTGCTGGCTTAATGTTTTCTTAGGCATTTCAATGGGAAGCTTAAACTACATGACACTTGCCCCCACCCTTTAATGATGGAGTTTTGAGCCTGGGAAGCCAAGGATAGATATAGCCACACTCGTGAACCTTGTGACCAGTCTGCTGTTTCAACATTAAAACCATATTTCCTAAACCTTCCACATGATTGCATTTTGAATCCAAGAGCTTTTAAATATATGCATAGTGCTTGTTCTGCCCAAATAGGGGGAAAATGGTTTTTTGCTGAGTGACAGTTTCTGTGCAGTGTTATTGTTATTCCGAAACTGCAATCCTATGCACACTTACCTGGGAATAATCTCCTTTGGACTCAGGCCCGGTCTACACAAGCAGCAAAATAGATGGGAAAGTGCTGAAGTGGCCAAATGGACTCCACCACTTCAGACTGAGAAATACAGAGACTCATAAGTCGCAACGAAAGTTATTACCTACATATCTCGGGTGCAACTATAAAACGTAATAGATATCCGCAGCAGCCTCCTGAAAAAGAAGGGAAGGAAGAAATCAGCAGCAACATACCTTAAGTGCAGAAACTGTACAAAGTGCATATTGTTACGTGCCACCCCAAACTCTGAGCATTGAGAGACACCTGGGTGGGTGCCTACACTTTACCTGGGCCTCAGTTTCCTTGGAATGAAGATCAATGAAGACTGTAGCATCTTAGCTCATTCTTTGAAGATGGAGGTGCTAGGTTCTTAGGTGAGCAGCTAAAATCATTACCTTAACAAAGTGACTGGCTCGACTGGTTCAGCCAGTTTTCTCCTACCACTTCTAGCCTGCATACAGAGGTTTAAAGATGTGGAAGGATATCATCCAGACTGACCCCACCAAACTCATAACAATATACCATATTTTTCGCTCCATAAGACACAGTTTTTTCCTCCTGAAAAGTAAGGGGAAATGTCTGTGTGTCTTATGGAGCGAATGTGTGGTCAGTCGCTGGCTCCCTTTCTGGCCCCGGCCCCTTGCCCAGGCCTCCGTTGTTGAATGTTCTGCAGAAGGAGGTTGTTTGTTTCCCCAGCGACATGTCACTGGCTGATTAGATTATCTGTCTGGAAACTGTAGAAACGGCTCCCTTTCCTTTCCTAAAGAAGCTGCAGAACTGTGAGTTGAACACCATAAAAACAGGATTTTTTTTTTCCTTTGCAAAGTAAGCTCAACAACTTTGAGCTGATCCTCAAAAGGGGGGCTTTTCCCCTTTGCAAAAGAAGCTGCACAACTGTGAGCTGATCCCCCCAAAAACGGGGCTTTCCCCCTTTCCTCCTCTAAAAACTAGGTGTGTCTTATGGTCAGGTTATCTTATGGAGCGAAAAATACGGGACTTCTCTCTGTAGTGCTCACTTCAGCAGCAAATAAAATCAGAATGATTTCTCTCTGTAAAAAAAAAGTACCTTTTATTGTCTCTCCTACCTCCTACTCAAAAAATGACAAACTCTCTCACCTGGGAGCTTTCCTTTCATCTCATCCTGAGGGATCTCCACCTCCTTGCCTCTCACTCTGGGTCCTTCTGCCTTGTTCAAGAGGGTGCAGTCCTTTACTCCATAACTGCACCCAGAAGGGGAGAAAGCAAAGGGATAAGACCCTTTGATGTCTCCCCCTTGGGATGACTCTCACTGGGACCAGACCCTCGCAAGATGCTCCTCTGCAATATGTCCAGCTGCTGCAGTGAGATTCCATTTTTTTAAAAATAGTCTCCTCTATAGTTGTTTTTAAAATACCCTATAATAGAAAAAGAGAACAGCTGGCAAAAGGCTTTGTTGGAATCTCTCCCCACCTGATGTGCTAGTTTTCTATTTATAGGGTAGTGTCTCCCCCCCCCCCCGGGTAGAGAAGCATTCAGAACTGGAACCCACCACCATTCTATCATCACAGCATTTTGTCTCATCCCCACATTGTTCTTCTGCATGTGTAGACCAAGCCTTCATGGGACTTATTGCTTAGTAAACATGCTTAGCATCAGGCTGCATCAATTGTACCTTCAATACACAGTGTTTCAGGCTGCAAAACCATCATACTCTGCTTTTCTGTTTTGTACAGTGGCACTGCTTTGGCATTGTAGGCTATTGCTGTGTTGTAGCTATAGAAAACGTATTCCTTTCCAAGTCTCTTTAACTACCCATGTGATACTCCAGGAGATCGACTCTTTCTGAACTAGGGATGGGCATTGGGCAACCTTCAGACACTGTTGGACTTCATTTCCCAGCATCCCTTACCATTGGCCACATCGGAGGGCCACAGTCTCCCCCGCCCGCCTGCCTGCACGCCCCCATGTGACCTAAACATCTCATTCCTTTAATAGCTGAGGTCCGGGTCCGAGGAGCTTCTGGCAGTTCCCTCCTTGCAAGAAGTGAGGCTACAGGGAACCAGGCAGAGGGCCTTCTCGGTAGTGGCACCCGCCCTGTGGAATGCCCTCCCATTAGATGTCAAGGAAATAAACAACTAACTGACTTTTAGAAGACATCTGAAAGCAACCCTGTTTAGGGAAGTTTTTAATGTTTGATGTTTTTCTCGCATTTTTAATATTCTGTTGGGAGCCGCTCAGAAAGGCCAGATGGGCAGGGTATAAAAAATAGGTTGTTGTTGTTGTTGTTGTTGCTGCTGCTGCTGCTGCTGTTGTATGTGGGAGATTTTCTCCTTATATGAAGAGAGTGGGAGCAGAGCTTCACAGCAAGGGATTAAGAACTGATTCAGAAACCAGAACTGGCCCTTTGCTAAACTCCTAGAACACTGGACCCATCAATAACAACTTTCCAAGAAATTGGCATGGAGGGACTTGCAGTGAGGACACGGATACTGCAAATGGTCACAACTCTGAAGCCTACATTTTGCATCAGCTTCCAATCTAATCCAGTGCACTGAGTTTTCCTTTAGAAGAAACCTGGTCCATCTGAACTGCTTCTCTCTGAGAGCTGCCAGTTTATCAGAATCTGGAGCCGTGACCAGGACAGACAATAGAACTTTAGATCCATGCGCATGATATGCTAATAGAACTCTTCTACAGTAGGTTTGGTATCCTCCATCATTGGAATAACCTTTAGAGGGATCAGCTGTGTAGTGTTTTGGATCTGAAGAGAAACGTCCCAAATGTTATCTGCTGGTTAATTTTCTCTGGGACTCTGCCAATGCTAAGTCTCCCTAAGGCAGGCATCCCCAAACTTCGGCCCTCCAGATGTTTTGGAATACAATTCCCATCATCCCTGACCACTGGTCCTGTTAGCTAGGGATCATGGGAGTTGTAGGCCAAAACATCTGGAGGGCCGCAGTTTGGGGATGCCTGCCCTAAGGTATTTGGAAAGTGAAATTGAGCAAGAACTCTTAGAGATGGTAGAGGAAGAGAAGGCTCAAGAATTTATAGAACATACTGATGAATCCTCAGTATCTCAGCTACAGGAAAACTCATGGCGCACTGATTTCTAAGGCTGCCCTTGGGCTACATCAAGAGTTTTTATTCAGCAAATCTGACAGAGCAAATCATAGGAGGAACTAAAAAGCCATTTATTGAGAAGAAAACACAGTGTAAAATTATATTTTATGATTCCCTTCTGAAGTGGTAAAAGAAATGGAATGGAATATATATATTTATACGTTTCAGGCCCAATACTCATTTCTCTTTGTCCTTGAAGCCCAGTCTTAGGCAGGTGTTCAGGAAAGTCAAAAAGAGTGCCCATGTTACACTTCTCTGTGCCAACCATCCTAGCCCCACACATCTCAGAGCAGGGGTCCCACTTAATCAAACCAGTGTTATAAGCAAGGTGAGTTCATTGTGCTCCTCTATTCTAACAAAAAAAGTACCTTGTTGGGTATCTCACATAAATCTCTAATTTCATGTTGCTGAGCTGAACATCAGCCCCTAAATTCGCAATGTGAAATCACCTAGTACAAGCCCAGTCATGTGATGTAAACACTAGGACTGGTCCCCAGAAAACGAGCATATGTAATGAGTTTGTTTTTGCAGAAAATGCTTAACTTAAAAAAAGAAAGAGTAGCATGCAAAAGATAAGAACAGCACAGAATAAAATGGCATAAAACTACAATAATTTCAGATACCAACAATAACCAGCAGTATGCTTCATATCTGATTAATCTGAGGAAAAGATTAGGGGTAATACAAAGAACCTGTGCATGTGTTTTAGCATGTACCCAAAGCATAGAATCATTGCAGTCCCAGCCCCAGCTCCATCATCCCCTAAGCAGTGACTAAAGTAAGGTACCCACTAGAGGGGGCCTCTGATTGGCCCATTTAACTTTAACTTCAGACAGGCAATCCCGCCCTGCAGCCTGGTCACATGGCTGCATTTCATTAAAATGAAAAGGAAATGTCAGGGTCAATCGTCTCCCATGTAATGTGCTGGTGGCGCTTATTCTCCTCAGTTATTACTTGTAGTTCACACTGAATCTAACCCAGAATACTATAGACCAGGGGCAGCCATTATGGTGTTCTCCGATGAGAACAACTTCCCTGACCCCTGACCATTGACCATGCTGGCTGAAGTGGATGTGAATTGTAGTCCCAAACATCTGGAGGGCACCATGTTGCCTACCCCTGATGGTTGTAACATCACCCATGAAGGTGATTCTCCTGGGTTAATGTGCAAAGATATTTGCTAACTTCTGGTTTCGCACAAGGGGAGAAGGAAGCCGGTGTCACTATCTCAGTGAACCGGCTGCTGATTTTGGCATTTTGGGGCAGCTCGTGTTGGGAGTGCAAAGAAGTGGAGGGAACCTTCTTTCACATGTGGTGGACATGTAAAAAGGTAAAAGTATATTGGGAAATATTTATAATGAATTGAAAAAAAATGTTTAAAACTACTCCCCCCCCCCCCAAAAAAAAAAAACCAGAGTCCTTTTTGTTGGGAATAACCCAGACAGAAATTCCTAGGTGTTAGAAAAGGTTATTTATATATGCAACAACTGCGGCCTGTGTTTTGTTAGCCCAAAACATGGAAAGTGAGTGAGGTCCCAACTAAAGAAGACTGGCAATTTATCAGTTGATAGAATATGCAGAACTTAGAGATTTAACACATAGAATAAGAGAGCAAGAAGAACATATATTTAAAGAAGAGTGGAAAACATTTATTGGGTATATGGAAAATAACTGTATACAGCTGAAAACACTGGCAGCACTAAGATAAATTCAACAGAGTAAATAATTTTTGATGGATGTAAAAGTGGAAAACTGATTTGAATGGTTATAGGAAAATATGCAGGAATGTTTGATACATTAAAATGAACCATGGAAGGAGAAGAAGGGCAGTCATTGGATATTTTAAAGTTTGTAAAATGTTTATTTTGAAATGTTAAAGTGAAAACTTAATAAAAACTATTATTTTAAAAAAATGTGCAAAGATCTTTGCCACCATAAGCTTTCGTCATCGTTCAGCAAATATGATCTAGTTATTGCCCTTCTTCTGATCATCTGGAAAGCCCAGTCAATAGATGTATATTTCAGAAACTGAACAAAACCACTTTGTCCTTGGGGTCTGAGGCCAAACCCAAGTGCTATTTTTAGCTGGCCGCCTGGTATAGCAAGCCTCATCCCTTGAAAAGAGACACTATAACTTTTTAAAAGTAGCTAATGAGATTAAGGAGTAGCAAAGCTGAAAAGGTTACTGTTCTTGACCTTTTATAGAGGTCTACCTGTCTTAATGAATTCACTAGCTGTGACAGGTCTGCTGAAAACATTGGATTCCACATCCCTTGCCCATCGCAAGGGAAAACATCTCCTCCGACTTATTGAAGAACTGACTAGTGGCACACGGGGAACAAAGGAAAAGCACTCAATACTGAAGTAACCCAGCTAACTAAAGGAGAAGCAGAGGTCTCTGCAACTACATGCAATATACACAGTTGTCAACGGAGAGTGTCAGTTCAGTAGCCTTCTGGGATGAGATAAAGAGTAAAAAAATAATAATCATTTCCCCCTAAAAAGGAAAAGACCTTAGAAGCACAGCGTACTGTGTTTTCAAAAAGCTGGTTTCTCTGCTTTGTAAAGAGGCAGGCAACTGCACCTGCTTCTTAGGATCTCTATGTAAATATGTAACAAATATGCAGTATTTTGACCAGTGCCTATCTTGTCAGGGGTGAGCAGATATCAAGGCTTGTCATGTCTCCTTTGCTTTCGACCAGGAGCCACAGACCTACAAACAAGAGTGAGAGTTTAAGAGCACGATGCCTCTGAGCACATTCTGAGCCTGGGAGTTTGGTTTCAGGATCGGAACTGAGCTCAGAGTGCTTTCACGCAAAAGCCCACTAGTGATGAACTTCATTTCAGAAGCCCACTTTAAGTGTCGTTTCATTGTTGAGATTGTTAAACCAGGAATGGAAAAACATTTTCCAGCACAGGGGCCACGTTTGGGCGATCTAGCATTCAAAGTCGCCAGCAGTGTCAGAGAGCATGTGCCCAGTCATCAAGTTCTGAATCCATACGCCTGTTGTCCTTGCAGCAC
Source organism: Zootoca vivipara (assembly GCF_963506605.1). Classification (NCBI taxonomy): domain Eukaryota; kingdom Metazoa; phylum Chordata; class Lepidosauria; order Squamata; family Lacertidae; genus Zootoca; species Zootoca vivipara. The sequence goes on from NC_083278.1 coordinate 69,812,122, forward strand.
ATGTAAATACATAGGTTCTTAGGACTAAAAAAGGTCACTGCAAATACAGGGCCCAAGTGAGGGGATAGCAACAGTCTATCCCAAAAGGTCAGCGCAGTGATTGTTTCTACGAGATCCCCACTAAGACACACATAGTGGACCAGGAGAAAATGAAACCCTACTGTAGGTGAGCCTTATCTCACTTCTGGTTTTGCCTGTGTGTAAAACAGACAGGATTCTTCATCTCACACTAGACCAGGCATCCCCAAACTGCGGCCCTCCAGATGTTTTGGCCTACAACACCCATGATCCCTAGCTAACAGGACCAGTAGTCAGGGATGATGGGAATTGTAGTCCAAAACATCTGGAGGGCCGAAGTTTGGGGATGCCTGCACTATACAATGCAATTCAGCCTTCTCAACACTGCACAAATCTTGTCCTTCTTAGACTGCATTCCAGCAAGCATGCTCTTTGTGTGACTGCAAGTCTATCATGAGCACTGCAGGTGCATCTCAAAGTGCACCATCTCTGTGCACCTTCCACCTACAGGTAAAGGTAAAAAGGACCCCTGGATGGTTAAGTCCAGTCAAAGGTGACTATGGGGTGCGGTGCTCATCTCACTTTTTAGGCCAAGGGAGCTGGCATTTGTCCACAGACAGCTTTCCGGGTCATGTGGCCAACAAGACTAAACCGCTTCTGTCACACGGAGGACCATGATGAGTGCCAGAGCACATTGATCTAGTTACAGGTAGGTAGCCGTGTTGGTCCGACATAGTCGAAACAAAATAAAAAAATTCCTTCCAGCAGCACCTTAGAGACCAACTAAGTTTGTCATTCGTATGAGCTTTCGTGTGCATGCACACTTCTTCAGATACACTGAAACAGAAGTCACCAGATGCTTATATATCGTAAGAGGGTGGGGAGGGGTATTACTCCCTCCTTGTGGTGGAAACGCTGTTTACCTTCCCATTACAACAGTACCTATTTATCTACTTGCACTGGCATGCTTTCAAACTGCTAGGCTGGCAAAAGCTGGGACAGAACAATGGGAGCTCACTCCGTTACGGGGATTCGAACTGCCAACCTTCTGATCAGCAAGCCCAAGAGGCTCAGTGGTTTAGACCACAGCGCCACCCATGTGCAGAGCAACATTCAGAAAGGCAATGAGCACCTCCACATTCACTTTAATGGAACTGGGTGGGTCATCCTAAAATCCTACCGGTACTACTTGGTGTTAGATGGTTTATTCAGTTCAAATTAGACAATAAGACCCTTCATTTCTTTAATAGCGCTTTGGAGAAGCAAGCATTCATCTCATCATTCCCATTTCCCTGGAAGCTGCAACAACAACAACAAAAGTTTAATCTGATAGTGAACAGTCCTGTGATCCATGGTTGTTTGAGCAGAATATTATGCAGTCTCATATATCCAACCCTCCTGTGTCCAACTTCTTTCATACACTCGATATTCTTCACACTTTATGGAAGAGAGTTTATAGCTCAGGAACCACAGAATAATACAAGGCTGAGTTAAAAGTATAAGGCACATTTCAAAGATTTATTTATTTTTATGTAAGCTTTCAACACAGAGCAAACAGTAGATGGTGTATTAAAGATGATGCAGGACAATTCCATATTGCACTAAAGCTAATACTTTTGTTTTCCTAGAGATATTCTAAGAAGCAGCTGCTTCTTTGCGTTCAGTGTTACGAATGGCTGAGAGATGTATTGAGATGCAGGGTTGCAGCAGAGTGATATGTCTTGGAGGGTCTGCTTGTGAATGAATCATCAATTGGAAGTTGCCCCTTTCGGCAACTTGTTTTGTTTGTGTTAGTGTGCATGAGAAATATCCCCGGTAGTATTAATATGGAAGGTACCTTCTCCTTGTCCTCCAGCTCTGCTCTTCTGCTGAGAATATACAAAGCAATAACCAGAGAAATTAAGGAAGATTCACAGCCTTTAAAAGTGCTTGTCTGAGTTTACTGCCCACCAGTACCGAAGGCCCTTCCAATTTACCAGAACAAGATACTTTATCTTCATGATGACAATTCAGTTACACCATTCAACCTTCTAAACACTGCATAGATCATGTCCTTATTATCTGCATTCCAGGAAGAATGTGATCATGTTGTCCAAGGTCAGGAGACACAGCTCTAACAATTATTTCCTTTCGCCAGCAGTCACATTACTTAGCATGTAGCATTAGATTTCAGTGGCATGGGACAGCTGCAAGTCACTCCTGCATTGCTTTTTTAAAAAGTGGTGTGGGAAAAGGTTGGATGTGCATTTCAATGCCCCAAGCAAGGCAGGACTCCTGACCTGGATGCTCCCAAATCCTGAGCATTACTATGTATATAATAACATTTCTATGTGTATAATAACTGCTTTCATGCAGTATGTTGGATTTGTTGGGCATTTTTTAAATTGTACAAAGCCTACTTAAAATAAGGGTTGTAAGAAGAAACACGGTGCAGAGTTAGGAACAGAATGAAGTTCTTTGTTTTTGTTTGTGTTAGGAGTTTGAGTTTTCTTCCTTTTTATTTCCTTGTTTGTTAGAATCATCATTGCCTTTTTTTACATGTTTTGGCATCTGCTTTATATGCAGTTTCAATCTTGGGCATCTCCAGGCAGGGCTGGGAACAAACCCTGCCTGAAACCCTGGAGATCTTTGGCCATTCATTGTAGACAGTGCTAAGCTTAGATGCATCAATAGCTTGAGAGCTTATCCACACTTATCATTCCTCCACTCTTTCTAGGCATGGCCTACACTTAAAAGCCCCATTTCTGAGTGTTTGGGGGGGGGATAGCATTCCCCATTACAAAAACCACTCTTTAAAGCTCAATCAGAGCAAATGGCAAGCAGCAGAAAATCTGATGGGTAATTTGCTCTAATTGAGCTTTAAAGAGTGAGTTTTTGCAGGGAAATCTTGGGGCAAAAAATAAACCCACTTGGACACAGCGCTTTTAAGTGCGGACCTGTGACTGGAAAGAGCAGGACAAAAGAAAGGTGTGGATAAGCCCTGACTCAATTTAAGGCAACTTCCTTTGTTCCTAATATGTTCAGCACTTACCCACACTATAAGAAGCATTGTCACCTAGCTGATAATGAGTGCTACAGGCAGTGAGGGACCTACACTTTGGGGGCCCTATCATGGGGGCTCCTTTGCAACCAGCAACAAGCTCTGGGCAAACACAGTTATCTTCTTCAATGGGGTTGTTCCACGACAGATTGCCACACCTTTACAGCATCTGTGCTACTGACTCTCAGACATTGGGGTTGTTGAAATATATGCAACAAAAAATTAATCAATTTGAGTCATGTGACTCGAATCAGATCTACTGGACCCAATTTTTAAAAATTTTTTTAAAAAACAATATTAACTAAAGCTGCATGTAGGCCCTTTTGAGATTAGGAGCCCTGAAGCTTAAACTTCATTAGTTTCATAGTAGATTCATCCCTGGTTATAGGAACTGAATATATTCCTTCGACACGGCTTGGCCCTGGGATTGTTTCTTTATTTCATTTCACTTCCCAGCACCGGCTCTGCCATTAGGCAGAGTTAGGCAACTGCTTCAGGCAGTAGTTGCTGTGATATGCAGGAGGCAGCAGCATAGCTGCCAAGTTATCCCTTTTTTAAAGGGATTTTCCCTTATGCTGAATAGGCTTCCTCGCGAGAAAAGGGAAAACTTGGCAGCTATGGGCAGCAGCCATCCCTGATTGTTCCCCCTTAACCACTCTGACTGTTGGAGGTTTAAGACTGGGGTCTCTTCCAGCACTACCTGCAGCGGCCAGGGATTGAAACTGGGACCTTCTGTGTACAAAACAGATTTCAGTCTCTGTGCTACAGGCCTTGCCCAAACACACAGGATCTTCAGTAAAGAAAGGCATGGCCCTGAGCGTGAGGCTAACTTTCTATTATGGGAGCAAATGTGCAGCTTTGCTACCAATCAAGCAAATGTGGAAGAAATGAAGCAGGTCACAGAGGGACTTGATGGCACTTATTCACTTTCTGTCATTTTTCTTCAAATTTTAGCCATACATCATAGAACTGTACAGTTGGAAGGGACCCCAAGGGTCATCTAGTTCAACCCGGCAATGCTAGAATCTCAGCTAAAGCATCCATGGCAGATGGCCACCGAACCTCTGCTGAAAAGCCTCCAAGGAAGGAGAGTCTACCACCTTCCAAAGGAGTCGGGGTTGAGGAAAGAGGGAGAGGGAGAGTAAAGAAAGTACTTTGTATTCCAGTTGTATTAGTATAACAGATGCCATACCTTTAAGCTCTGCAATAACATGCACCTCTGCCTTTGCTGAAATGGCAAGAATATTTGCTCATTAACATGTGCTCAGCAATGCCTCTTTAAAAAAAAGAAAGAGAGGTTCTATGGAGCGTTTCATTCTTCTTTAATTAAAGAGGAATGTCACAGGGCAGTCCCTCCCCCTTTTTTTTTGTCCAAAGATCAATCCATAACGGGAAAGAGAATGGAGCTATGGTGAATAACCTTCTTTCAGACACCATCTAAATTACTCAAACTATAAGTTGTGACAATCTATTGATCGTCTATTAACTATAGTGAAAACAGAAACAGTGAACAAACAAAGGGACACATCTGCCTAAACACCAGTACAATTCATGGGATATGTGCAACAGCACATTGGTGCTCATGCACAGTTTCCATAGTCATTCAATGGCACATTTACAGGAGAAGATGTTGCCCTGTAATCATGCTGTTTTTATTTAGGTGGTGTGTTTAAAATGCCAGCTCTTTTTCCCCCTTTCTTTTTTTAAATGGAAGCAGCAGCAATTTTTGTAGATGAGCTAATAATCACACCTAGTCATCGAGAATGAGACATAAGTGCTGTGGAAACGAGGGCCTTTTGTTTCTTCAATAGGTAATGCTTCAGAGGCATCATCCTGGCTCACTTTCTCCCTGAAGTGGTACAAAATGCAATCAAAATATTTTGTTCTTCGATCCTTGCCAGATAGCATCAGGAACGACTTGTTCCATTACAATCATTTAGGCGGGCGATACTACAAAAAGGCAAAAACGGAAAATAGAGAGAAGAGCAGAACATTATACAGTTCTTGGAGATAGGGGAAAAGGAAAATGTGGGACACAGAAAGCTGGAGACAACCCGTCATTAAGCAGAGAAGCGACATTTCAAACACATGATGGATGTGGAGTGCCTGGGCCTCTGCAGTGCTACTCAGCAGACCTAGCACAGAGAACACGATTCTGGCTGAATACTCCTCCCCTCCCTCCCAAAATTAGTCATCACATCTCACTACGCCTTAGGCTCTCTGTCTGTCTGTCTCTCTCTCTCTCAAAAAAGTAAATCTTAAGCAGGTACACTGTACAGTCATACCTCTGTTTAAGTACGCCTCGGTTTGAGTATTTTCAGTTTAAGTACTCCGCGGACCTGTCTGGAACAGATTAATCCACTTTCCATTACTTTCAATGGGAAAGTTTGCTTCAGGTTAAGTACAGACTTCCGGAACCAATTGTGTTTGTAAACCGAGGTACCACTGTACTACCGTATATTGTCCAGCTCTCTCACACGCGCACGCTGTCTCTCTGTGCCTGTGTGTGCGTGTGTACAAATGATGCCTGGTTATAGTCTTCCAAAGCAACTACTCTATTTCCAACTTAAAAATGGAAAGTGAAATACTGGTGGTAAACAAAAGGGGATTAAAGACACTCTCAAGGCAAACATTTTAAGCACAGATAATTGGGAAACACTGGCCTGCAAGCACTCCAATTGGAAAGTAGCCTTTGAAGAAGCACAAACCCAGGACGAAAGGCAGAGCTAAGAGGAAGGCATGTTTGGCAAATCCTCACTGTGATCAACTCCCATCCAGAAACCTATGTCCCTGCTGTGGAAGGACATGTGGATCCAGAATTGGCCTCCACAGTCACTTACGGACTCACTGTTAAGACCATTTTCATGGAAGACAATCTTACTTGGCTACGAGTGATTGCCAAAGGAAGATATGGCCACCTACCTTGGCCTCGGCCCAGTATACCCAAAGGAGCGTCTCCACCCCCATCGCTCAGCCCAGACCCTGAGGTCCTCCCCCAAGGGTCTTCTGCTGGTTCCTTCATTGCAAGAAGCAAAGTTACAAGGAACCAGGCAAAGGGCCTTATTGGTAGTGGTGCAACACCATTTCTTCAGATGTCAAGGAAATAAACAGCTATCTGACTTTTAGAAGACACCTGAAGGCAGTCGTTTTTAGGGAAGTTTTTTACGTTTGATGTTTTTACTTTTCTGTTGAGAAGCACCAAGAGTGACTGGGGAAACCTAGCCAAGTGGTATAATAATAATAAATAAAATTGATGTTGTTGTTGTTGTTGTTGTTGTTGTTACCAAACAGAAACTTATCAAGGGTTGCAGGTGTCATCAAGAATACACAGCTGAGTGGCAATGATAAATTGGCCACCATCTTGGATGGCTTTCAAAGAGGATTTCTCAAATTCATTGATTTGCCAAATTACATTACCGGTATTTAACCTCTCTCTCCACCCAAAACATCCTATAGCCCCTGGGATTATATGCAGGGACAGAGGAAGGGGGCGGTGGGGGCGGCTCACCCTGGGTGTCATCACTGAGGGGGGGTGACATTCAGTGTGCCACCCGCCCGCAACTCCCAAGCCTACCCTGAGCCGTCGGGAGAAGGGGTGGAACTGTGTCGCCTTGCCGACAGCCTTCCCCCCTTCCCCCCTTCCCCTGCTTCCCCCCTTCCCCTGCTCCCAGGCTGCTTCCTGGGGGGGGGGCATCCCCAAGCTGTCAAAATGAAGAAGGGAGGGAGGAAAGCTGCAAAGTGGTGCGGCTCCCTCCCCCCACCCACCCAGGAAGCAGCCCCCATGGGCATCTCACCCCCGGGTGCACAGCATGCTCTGGGTGTTGGAGCAGCTAGCTCCACCTCTGATTATATGCACAAGCTACAATGTTCCAAATCTGACTTGATTACTTTGTAATAACTATTTGTTTGTTTTGTCTTTCAAATAGACTGAAAGCAATGCGAATTACTTTAACAAAGTTGGCATCTGCTAGATATTCCTAACCATTTAATTGGGACCATTTTAATTAGTGAGTTTCTGCCCAGCTCTGATTTTTTTCTCAAAACATCAAGAATAAACTGAAGTAGAGTGACTATCAATTTTACTTAGTATTTTGTCATTTTGATTCCCCCCCCCAAAAGTTGGATTTCTTTTAAATGGCCCTTTATTAATCAACAGAGCTATTTAGTTGAGATGGCTGATGTCCACTTAATTTGGATAATAAGCTGTCAGCTTAATCCAATTAAAAAGATTCTGATATAACATGATTGAAGGCAGAAAACAAGGACATGCAGAGAATGAAATGACCAAACTTCTATAATGGGTTTAGCTTCTTGAAGGGAGGCAAATCTTTGAAAGTCTCCACTAATCAAATTGTTCTAATTTGCCTTATTTTAAGTCTGGCATCGTATAACTGTGCAATTGGCTCAGAATTGTTTCAGAAATAAAACTATGTTGATTGAAGCCTGATTTAAATAAAATACTCTTGGATGAAAAACCCACGCATGTGTTCTGCGACCAGCATTATTTTGATTTTTTTACTCCAGGGCTACAAATCACAGGCATGCAGATGCTGCACTCTGTATGCATTTTGAATTAAAGCAGGCTTCAGAACTAACTTTAGGGTCAGCTAACTATGGCCCTACCAAAGGCATAATCATAGGAAGAGCCCTGCGAGCTGAGACTACAGTGGTACCTCGACTCATGAACAACTCGACAACCGAATTTTTCAACTTATGAATGGGGCATGAGGCAGCACGCTTACGAATTTCTCGCCATCCGAACGGAAACCGCGGCGGTTTTAGATAGGGTTTTTTCGACTTACAAATTTTTAGATGGGGTTGCTTTGACTTACGAATTTTTCCGTTTCCAATTGCGTTCCTATGGGAAATCGCGTTTCCAATGGCACTTTTCAACTTACGAATTTTTCGACCTATGAAGGTGCCTTCGGAATGGATTAAATGTGTAAGTCGAGGCACCACTGTAAATGCCTACTTGGCCCAGAATTTTTTTTTCACAGTGGCCAACCAGATTTCTATGGAAAATTCACGAGCAGAATGTGATCAGAACAGCACTCTTCCCACCTGTTTTGGTTTCTCAGTACTGGCTCCTGAAGGGATGGTGATTCTATGATTAAAATTGGCACGTGATTGAGGAGGACTATCAGATAAAGCCAACAATTGGAAGTACAGGTGCGCCCAGTAGTCTGCGCTGCAGGTCTTGTTTGTCAAAGAAAACCCACAAAATAATCCTACTCCAAACAAACTTGGCATAGGGGAAGCTGGCTTGAACTGCTGGTTGTATACTCTGCTTATATCAAAATGAAATTGTCAAAAGGTGTAGAAACTAATCTAAATCTGAAATGTCGATCCAAAATAAAGTTTCACCCTATCTCTAACAAAACCTGCACTCTGATCATATTTGACTTTCCTCATATCTCTTACTAGATATTAACACTGGCCCGAGAAAATAACTACAGAAATATAGCCCATATTTTCTGTCACTTGACAGAAATTCCATTTACAATTGTTCAGGAGACAAGAAAATATTTCTAAATTTGTATGAGAGTTATTCTGACCCATTTTGGTTAGATTTTGACGAACAATCTGTACCCTCAATTTGGTGGAAATAAGTCCTGTGCAACCTGAAAAATAACTGGAAAATAAGGAGTGATGTTTTATATGTTTGAAAGAGGGATTCCAAAACTAGTGGGGTGATAAAATGTGTCCTCCCTGGTAGCTGAAAAATATCACTAGTGGGAATAGGAATGTTTAGTATTGCTGTAAACGGCCAAGAATAATTTGTTGTGACCTTTTGAGAAATAATGGCCTAAGAATGATCTTGAGCACAATATTCCTAACTCCAAGGCAGTATCAACCAATAACATACAGTATTGGCACCACAGCAATAGTTTTTCTCCGCCCTTTGGTGTGTGTGACCGGAGTCCCTGAATGTGGATGTCCTTCCTCATATCCACACTTGTGTCCATTAGGTTCAATGGAGACTAGAAAAGCTTTGCAGTGTGCATCTTCATCAGCTGCACATTTGCTGGTTTTGGGATGATGTTTCTGGTTATAGAACAAAACTATAGATGAAAGCCTACAACTGCCTTTTTTTGCAAGCAGAAAAACTATATTGCACGCATTGATCTCCGTCGGGCCATATACAGAATCGTTCACCACAAAGGTCTTCAAGCAGATTAACACGGCACAGTAAAATAGCTTCTGTAAAGCCACTCCGAAGCATCACATCAAAAGCTCGACTTATGCAAATCTCCAAGCTATGGAATGACAAGATACTTTGTCTGCAAGATCCGCTTATTAACATCTCCATATAACTGATTGACATGATACATTGTGTAAAATCCATCGTGCAGTCTCAAGCTTCTCTGAGTAGGGTGTTTTGCAGCTTATGAGCAGCTCCATGGCAGGCGAGTAATGAATTATCTGAAGCGAAAAGACCGCAGGGAGCCATAAACAAAAGGGTTTTACAGATTTGTGAACCAGCTGGTAGTTGATATCTGTCATTCACAGAAGACCATGGATGGTCTTAATGGCTACTGGCGCCCTAAGAGACCATGCGAATTGAACTTGTACAGAAGATGCCTTCTTTTGGCTGAGGCACTGCTCAATAAACCAGCAGAAGAGGGCTCAGTATGGAAAGTTTATACCTTTCCCTCTCCATCTGGCCCCTACACTAGAAGGAAAAAGTGGGTTCTTCTGCCATATTCAGGATGCCTCCAGGTTGCCAGCATTTTGCAGAAGGGATTAAAACTCATGCGAGGACTTCAGGCTTGCTCAGCTTAAGTGAATTAAAATGCCATGTTGCTGCAGCACAGGTTCTAATCAGGATTGGCCTCACAGGCCCCATCACCAGATGTAACAATAATGTCATTTTCAGTGTGCTGATATAATGAAGGTTTTCTTCCCCTTATGGGTTTGAATGGAATCCTACTGAACTGAGCATCAGCTGCAAAGCAGAGGGTTAAATCCTGCTGCTTTGACAGTATTTGTTTCCTACGGTTCCCTACTGAGAACAGGCATTCTCAGCCAACTGACATCAGGAGTAACTACAGCAGGTTGGTATAGTTTGAGGGGAATGGCCTTGTGGGCCATATTGGAGTCTCCTGGTGGGCCAAGATTAGCCTGCCAGATGGAGGTTCCTCACCCCCGTCCAAGCACAATGAACTTTTTGCAGTTTGCAAAGTGTTGGGGAAATGCATCAAAAAGTGTGGGATAGGTAAGTAAATTATGAACAGGAAGACTTGTAGCAAGCAAGAAAATCAGGATGAGTGCATGATTAATACTGTAAACAATACTGTGGACAAATCAAAACAAATGCTCAATAAAGATCAGACATAGTCTAACTTCCCTGTAAGCTTTGTGTAAGCAAATCAGGATGATGAATGATGAATAAGCAAGTTATTCGGAGGAACTCTTGTATTATTGACAAAGTTATGCCATGCTGATGTATATCTCATGGTTTTGTTTTTCTATAAAGAGCCAAAGGAAAGTGAAAACCTTTGTATTCATGATCTCATGGCATATTACATTTTTTTAAAAAACACAGCTTGCTTTAGTGTGTGCTGGAAAGCTCCGAATTGAGCAAACGGCAGTTTGTTTCTTAAGCAGCCTTGTGTCATTTTTGCAAAAAGAATAGTAATATTAGCTACCACTTTGTAGCTCAACCTCACGTTAAGAAATGATATGTTGGGGAATAAACATTCATTTCATCTGGCTCGATGTGTCTTGGGATTTAAGACACATACTTCAACACAATACCAGTTAATTTGGATCAAAATTTCACTAAATTAGGCATGGATGCATAGAGAAAAGTGGAGGGAGGAGAATCATTAACTGTAGCATCCTGCTTGGAGCTGTCTTCTAGCCACTGATGCAACGCTATTTGACAAGGAATGTGGCTGTGTACTGAGAGCCCAAGCTTGGTCTAAGGCAGATCTGCCTACTATCTTAGTTTTCATAACATACAGCAGGGATGGGAAACCTTTTTCAGCCAAAGAGCCACATGTATCTCTAAGCAACTTTCTAGGGACCACAGGCTAGTGGTGGGCAAGATCAGAAGCAAATGTAGGAGAGCAGACACTACACATTTTAATTTTACCTTTACACAGTAAGCTCTATCATACACACAGGGACACACATCCCTCTCTATCCTCCATCTAGACAAGCAAGAAGCATGATCAGAGTTTGTGGACATATTTAGCACTCAAGGAGGGTGCAAACTACAAACCAGGGCCACTAAGCGGCATGGTTCGTGAAGGAATGTTCAGTGGTGTAGCATGGGTTGCCAGCACCTGGGGCCATGTGGAGGGAGGGAGGGAAATGGACAGAGTACACATGCACATTCAACTGCCTAACAGCATCTGCCTCACCCAGGAGATCACAGCCACAGGGATAAGAAAAGAAGAGTTGCTCTATTATCTGGAAAGGTCACTTCTTTGTTCACATGTTTCCAATGGAGCCCAGTGACACAAGTCCTCAACTGTATTGAGGCCACACCGGGCGTTGAAATTTTGCACCCCTGGGGCAACCGGCCCTGTGGCCCTCCACACACTATGACACTGGGAGTGTGACCTTGGGAGAGTCCTGAGGGCCAGATACAGAGGCATGGGGTGGCATGCAGTGCCTGGGACTGAGGTTCCCCACCCCTGATATGCACCTCTGAACACAGATGTGGCCTCTGTGTCTGCCATCTTTAAGCACAACAGGCAGCCTCTCCAAACAGAGTTCATCCTTGATCCTAAGATTCAGAGCACAGCTTTCTCAAAATAAAATGAGCAGCAAACAATTTCATTTCAGCTCCTGCCACCCTGAAAACCTAACTCATACAGACACTTCATTTTTCAGGAATGGGCACTACATAGGAGAAATCAAGATGGATTGCGGCAAATGCAAGCTAGTTATCCTGATAAAGGATCTTGGGGGGTCACAGCCATAAGCAAGCACAACCCTTAACATCTTCCTTGCAGGCAACAGTAACAAAAGAATGTGATATCGATTGGCTGTTGATTCTGAAAGCAGCGCATTTATCTGAAGCTTGGGAAGGAAAAAAAAAAAGAATCGTGCAAAGGGGCATTCTGCTTTGTAAGAACATCGCCGGGGCTGAAATCCATACCATGGAAATGGTGTTTAATTTGGGAGCCGAAACTCCAGCCAGGCTCTCCTTTGCTGTTGCTTCTGAAGCGATAGTTTCGTACCATATTGTGCTGCTTACAGAAAGATTCGTCGAGGTTTTCTGATGGCAGCAAGGAGAAAAGAGTCAGTGAAGTGTGAGAAGAAGGAGAATGGGGATATCATGAAGGATGAACAACGTCTTAGAGGCATGTCAAGAAAAAACATTAAAAAATGAGCAGAGTGGTGATTTTTCAGGTGATGAGAAAATCTAACAATGTTTCAAGATGACATGGGCATCTGCCCCCAAGACACAGTTGCCGGGAATATGAGGCCAAGGTCATGGGAGGCTAGATGGCTCATAGGTTTGCCCTGGATCACGTGCCGAAATCTGGCTCAAAGGAGGTGTCATTTAACATTACCATCTTCTGGGGCTTATGTCTTTCTTAAATTGGGTGCCATTGGTGGCCTTAATCGAACTCCTCCTGCGTATCACACAACCCATTTGAAGCGCATGTCACTGGAGTGCAAGAGAGACATTCCCGTGCATGGTTATAGCATCGCAAGTTTACCTCCGCTCTCCCAGTGGCATTATTATAAGAGAAGCATCCTCCAAGGCCAAACCCTGGAGATCATTTCTAACCATTCCAAGAGTTTCTCCCAGGCTATTTTCCTACTACTGTTGCCTATTAGCATACTATTCGTGCATACTATTCATAATGGAGCCAGAGGATATGCAATGTAGGTCTTTTTAAAAGAGAGGGAGAGAAGGGGGAAATTGTTTCCTTGGAGTGTACAGTTGATTTGTGAGCCACACTGGCACAGAGCTCAGTAGTGGCCCGTATTACAACTTAGCATTTAAAAATTCATACGAAACAAGGGGATCCAGGCCATTGCCAATCTTGGCATATTATTTACCCCACGTGGTGGTCCTCACTAACAAATGCTTTGGCATGGCAGTACTCCACCTAGTGGGAAGTATCATTTTGCACAGGGATGGCTGTGTGAAGCATCTCAGTTGAGTGGATCACCTCCATATCACTGCAAGCCACTGCCAAGGAACAGTAGTGCTGGCAGGGATATTCCAAGTGATTGGGATGTCACAGGAAATAAGCCCAAATCAACCATGTACAAAATGCAGCCTGCATGGTTAGTGAGTACTATCTAAGCATTGCTCAGTGCAGTGGTGATCAGATATGCCTATTTCAGTGTCAAGGTGACCCTAAGCACATTTTTTTCATGATATAGGTACATTCATTAAATTTATATAAGGCGGTAAGTCTTCATAATGAGGGGATTATTTTATTTAGAAAAAATAAAAGCAGCTTTATTTTATCTTTTAAAACAAAAGGTATAATGTAATGTATTGCAGAATCATAGAATTGTAGAAAGGACCCCATGGGTCATCTAGTCTAACCCCCTGCAGTGTGAATCTCAGCTATATCTCAGGGTAGAGAGTCCACCACCTTCTGAGGGTGTCCATTTTACTATTGAATAGCAGAATAGAATAGAATAGAACAAGGCTAAGCAATATGCAGTTCGAATCCCTGTGACGGGGTGAGCTCCCATTGCTTGGTCCCAGCTCCTGCCAACCTAGCAGTTCGAAAGCACGTCAAAATGCAAGTAGATAAATAGGAACCGCTACAGCGGGAAGGTAAACGGCGTTTCCATGTGCTGCTCTGGTTTGCCAGAAGCGGCTTTGTCATGCTGGCCACATGACCTGGAAGCTATACGCCGGCTCCCTCGGCCAATAATGCGAAATGAGCGCGCAACCCCAGAGTCGGTCACGACTGGACCTAATGGTCAGGGGTCCCTTTACCTTTAAGCAATATGCATATGAGATCTTGGTATCAGGTGCACCCCAAGGTTCTGTAGTGTGACCAAGAAACAGGACCCAGAATGGGACTATATGCATGGGTGTAGGATTGGTTCCCAATGATTTACTAGGTGACCCTGAGAAGATACAGCAACCTGTCTCATGGTAGGAGGAAGTACTCTGTATAATACCTTATAGCTCAATTTCTAATTTCATTTGTCTCCACTGTTTACAGCCACCATCTCCCAGATCCGTTTTTCTTCATTTACTCCTGACTGACAGAAGACAATTGCCTTTAACCTACATGTTAACAGTCCTTCTTAGTTGTGAAAGAAATAGAAAGGCAGCCACCAAAAATCCACCAGGAAAAGAAAGATTGTTTGAGACTCATTATATCCCTATCCAGGAAGACACACATTTATAAAGGATGAGGCAGTGAGCCAGGCTGTGCCAGGGACCTCTTACTGAATTAACCTTTGAAACTACCTGGGAAATGTTCATTCTGTACAGCCTAGCTGATCCACAAGAAAGGCAGAACAGGCCTGACTATGCTTTTATGGCAGGACATAATCTTCTCAGGTTGTAGCTTGGAGACTATCTGCATATCTTTAAATGTCCTAAGATAGTGAGAGGAGACAGTCACTGTACCTCCTACCTAGGGATCGTAATCATGTACCTGTTCAGGACGGGGGGCAGGGGGAAGTTATTGCAGTGTCCTTGCATGAACTTGTCTTATTTCAGTCCATGGCTTATAGAACACATGTCAGCTTGACCAGCTCCCACATTCTGCAAAAATGAAATAATTGACTTCATTCCTCCAGATTGTGTTGTGAGAACTCCTCGTGCAATGGATTTGGCTATTTGCAGTTCTGCTAATGCTAATCATTGTTGACCTTCACCAAGTACCCATTTGATCACCGCCAGGGGTATTGTAATTTGCATGTCTGGGGGCGTTTTTGCTCTCACCTTCTTGCAATACCGACAAAGCAGTTTGTGTTCCAGACTGTCCCAACCCTTCTAAATCAAGCTGCAAATACTTATTTTTGTCAACAAAAGAAGTTGGCAATGACTTACGAGTTCAAAGGAGGGGGGGGTTGGATTTGATATCCCGTTTTATCACTACCCAAAGGAGTCTCAAAGTGGCTAACATTCTTCTTTCCCTTCCTCCCCCACAACAGACACCCTGTGAGGTGGGTGGGGCTGAGAGACTTCAGAGAAGTGTGACTAGCCCAAGGTCACCCAGCAGCTGCATGTGGAGGAGCGGAGACGCGAACCCGGTTCCCCAGATTACCGCTCTTAACCACTACACCACACTGGCGGAACCCAAAAGAAGGTGGATGGAATAGTGAGCTAATTGTTGTTCTTTTTTTAAAAAAAAAATCACCACTATTTGGCTATTATTAAAGTTTATTCATTCATTGATCCTCAACTGTGTTGTTGGGCCTGTTTTTGTATGCTGGGAGGGATGGCACTAACAAGTCTCACATCATGCCTATGGTTTGTACGTTTTCTCATGTCTGCAGTTTAATCATGGTAGCACTGTGTTCTCTTTATTTTTCTTTCCATCGACCTTCTCCAAGCTGGCCTGGATAGTTTTTCTTCATCAGGCCACAGACTTAAGCAATCTTGATTTTGCAGATGATAGGATTAACTCAAGTACTACCCATTGCATGGACAGGCGGAGTCCCCCCAGCCCCAGGTGACCGCCGAGCGGAATAATGACTCAAGACAATGTTCTATGGGATTAAAATTGGCCACAACTTTATTAAGGTTCATATGTAGGGAGACCTTGGCTCAGGCATTGGGCGTTTATCCTTCCTAGTCCCCAGCTGGGGATCTGGGTGACTGCCGCTTCACAGGTAAGCTTCACCTTCAGTTGTGTGGGCTGGGCGGTCCCTCCCCTTACCTGGCCAATCCCCTGGCAATGCCTCTCCCAGGCGGGATTGGGCGGATGACTGAGGTAGGCGGAGACCCCAGGTATCCAGCCTAGGGAGGATGAAGCCAGCCCGAACTACCGGGAGCTGCACTGGGGTCCAGGGGGCTGCACGTGACCACACAAAAGTTGCCCCCCATTTGATGTGGGGAGCGGTCATTCCTTCAAAGCCCATCCTATCCAGCATTACTACCTTCCCCACCACCCCACATAATCATGGTAGGTGACAGGAATAGGAGCATAACAATGAATGTTAATGGCTCCTGTCATCACCCCAGTTAAGCAGAGTTCAAGGGGATACACATTTCAGCAGCATGACAGAGCAGACACTGAAATGGGTTGCGTTTGATAAGTTGCCTTTTGATGTGTTGTTTTTCCCATGATGTTTGTTCTGCTAAATATCGCTAACACACAGGATACCTGATTGACTCACGATGATTGCGAGGTGGCAATGGGGCTCAGCTCAAGTGCAAGCTCGATTATCGAGGGAATCAGCACCATCCTTACTCCCACCACAACCAAGTCTTTTCCTGACGGCCTGGTTGTTCAACATTCATCCTGATTTGTCTGTGGAGAGCTTATAGGACATCGGCTACTTAGTGAGCATTCCTTCTGATGTGACTAGAGGCCATGCTGGGCAGGGCTGATGGGAGCTAGAGTCTAGTATCATCCAGATGACCACAGGTTCCCCACTGTTACACTAAGGACAAGCAAAATCACCCCTTGTAGGGTGGAATTCATGAGGTATTAGAGGCACTACATGTTTTTAAGCCATCTTTCTACAGTGCACAGATTCTCTGTTTATAATGCACTATGGTGTGTGCTGATCTATGTGGGTTTGGCATACAAGTGGCATGCCAAGCTCTTTTTGCCTTTTCATTCTGACTCTGGTGGAGCCCAGAAGCATCTGATGTCCCAGAGGTTCTCCATCCTCCCTTAGGAGGCTGGATATGTATGTAACCATCTCATTCCCTTCTCCTGATAAATCTACCCTCTCTTTTTTTTAAAAAAAATGCATCCATCAAATGCAACATCAGCAGGAATCTAATCCGTCTTCAAACCACTTACTTCTGAGTAGTTCCATTGAAGCAGCATGGAAATCCCTGCCATCCTAGCGAAATGTCTTATTATCGCTGGCAGAGAAGCATCCTCTCTCCCCCTCTGGTCCTAATCAAACCCTTTTGTTTGCTTCTTTCCTGTGATGAGTGCGATGGGGGTGCTCCTCTCTGCCACTCACTCACACAGCCTGGTAATCATCATTGGCTGAGCTGCCTCCTCGTCTACTTGAGAAGCGCTCTGTCACTCCAAAGATGAAGGCAGCATCTGGAAGAACATGAAAAGGATGCGGAGGAGGGGGAAGAGTTTGCTCCAACAGCTGCAGACCATTCAGCAGACTTATCAAAGTACATGCTGATTGGCATAAATTACATTGCCGCTTTCTGAATGGGGTGGCGAGTAGGTGGGGGACAAAGTTTCCTGCTAAACTTGCCAGGATAGCTTTCTCGCTTTTTTTGTCTAAAATAAAGTCAAAGCAGCATGCCAAAATCATCATCATCACCAGAATGTGTAACACAATTATTTAGGCAGTTGGGTATGCTTTTAAAGAATTATACAGAAATAAGGTATTAATCCAGATTGATATGCTACAGGCAATATTTCATGAGATGAGCTTTAAAAAACTGCAGGCACACTTTTGCTCATCTCTTTTATGGGCAGGTACAGTCACAGGTAGATAAATAGGTACCGCTCCAAGCGGGAAGGTAAATGGCATTTCCGTGTGCTGCTCTGGTTCACCAGAAGTGGCTTAGTCATGCTGGCACATGACCCGGAAGCTGTACGCCGGCTCCCTCGGCCAGTAAAGCGAGATGAGCGCCACAACCCCAGAGTCATCCGCAACTGGATCTAATGGTCAGGTGTCCCTTTACCTTTTTGCAGCCACAGTGAGCTTAGCTGTGCTCACTGCAATTCCCTCTTCGACACATTATCAAAAGCACAGAACCAGGTTCGTCCTCCTTTGAGACAATCTCAAAGTTGTTATCTTGGTTGTGAGTCCTAGTAGACCTGCTCCCTGCCTTACAGGCCTTTTCCACCTGGCCTGGGGCTGAGACTGCTGAACAGACACTTGGCTTCTAGGGCAGGGGTCAGCAAACTTTTTCAGCAGGGGGCCGGTCCACTGTCCCTCAGACCTTGTGGGGGGCCGAACCAGATTTTTTGGGGGGAAATGAACGAATTCCTATGCCCCACAAATAACCCAGAGATGCATTTTAAATAAAAGGACACATTCTACTCATGTAAAAAGACGCTGATTCCCGGACCGTCTGCAGGCCGGATTGAGAAGGCAATTGGGCTGCATCTGGCCCCCGGGCCTTAGTTTGGGGACCCCTGCTCTAGGGTGTTGCTTGTTGGGGGTATTGTTGCTGTTGGTTTTTCTATCTTTATTTGAGATTTTGTGTGATTTATGCGGAATTTGTTTCATTTGGTTGTGTCTTTTTTAATGTTTTATTGTTTATGCCTACTTTTGATCCGTTATAATTAGGTTTGTTTTGTTTTTTTCATGTTGGAAGCTGCCATGAGCATGGTTTGAACTGTGGAAAGGCAGCCTACAAATAAAACAATGGATGGATGGATCTGCCCCCCTCCCTTAAAAACGGGTTCCTATATTTTCGGATGTGTACAAGAAAACGGCAGCAAACCTAAGGAAACAAAGCCATGATTCTCCACACAGTTTCACCAGTTTTGTTCTAGCATAAATCTGGAGCTAGGGGCTAATCAGGCATAAAACTGACTTAACTAAGTGGAGAACCAAGCTTTAAAGCTGAATGACTGAAGCTAAATACTAAATAGATAAAGGGCAGCTTTACTTGGAAAAGATGGTTTTATATGTACCCTTGGGGAGCATTTTAATCGCGTCATCTCCTATTCCCAGGACAAGCTCCAAAGCAAAGGCAATCTTTTAAAACATCAATTTCCAGGTGCATGGTAGGAATGAGTTTTACTTCTCCAATAGTAAGGCAAAGGTGGGGAATCTTAGGCCCAGAGACCAAATATGAACTCTCACCAGGTTACACCTCCTCTCTCTAAGCCACTCCTCTCACTGGCCCTACTTGGTATCCCTGTTTTTGCATGACTAGAAGGTGTCTTTGAACTCTGATAATACCTCTTGTTTGTTTGTGTGGGTGGGTGGGTGTGTAGAAACTAACCTACAAAGGTAAAATTCATATATGTTGCCCTACATCTCCAGCAAAAACATTAATACATACAGGATGTGAGAGTCATGAGCAGGAGGTGTCATATTAATATTGGCCTGCAGTAGCTGCTGGATTGGTCTGTAACATGAGCACCATTTTAAAGCAGCATGAATAATCTTTTAAAAAAGTAAAACCTCCTCAACATCTAAATTTGAAACTATGCTCTCAGGTTCCCCAAACCACCCCCTTAAACTAAAAACTGCAGCATGAGTACCCATTAAATAGACTGCTCAACAATCAGATGGTCCAAGAATCCAGATTAGAACTATAGTGTCAAGAGGACTTGATGCAGACACAAAGAGGTGTCTTGGGCAAAATGAGAAACTCTTTAAAAAACAACAACTGTAGATGGTTGATGTACCTCCAGAGGCCAGGAGTTCCACAACCAAGAAAACTCTGGCTCAGATCATCATTCCAATGCTGGGGTAATGTAATAATCTTAGTAGCTGAACTGGCACATACCAGGAAAGAGACACTCCACCAAGTACTGAGGGCCTTATAAGCCAATATCAATACTTTAAAATGGACTCAGAAGCAAATTGGCAGGCAGCCAATACAGGTGTAATATGGCTCTGACTACATGCCACTCAGTATATAACATTCCACACTAGCTTCAGCTTCTGAGTTGTCCCCAAGGGTAGAGCAATGCAGAGGACATTAGCACAGTCTTCATTGTTGTATTTTTTTTAAAAAAAGTTATTTTGGAAAGCATTGTAATGTCTATATCTTTAAACTTTATCCTTAGGTTTACTAAGTCCTGACTGCATCACTTTCATATTTTATTTCTGTTCTTTATCCTTTACACTTTCTTTTCAGGATTTTGCAAAGTTAGCCAGTAGTTCAACCCAAAGGAAACTGTTAACCTGTTGCATATTTGTTATAAATATAAGCTGCCTTGGGAAATGCTATAGTCTTGAAAGATGCCTTAGAAATAGCTGAAATAAAGAAATAATTTTCTATGCAGAATCAGTGCAGCTTAATATTTGTTTCTCTTCCCAGTCTCCTTTTACAAACCTTCTCTCTCTCTCTCTCTCTCTCTCTCTCACACACACACACACACACACACTTTTGTTTCAGCTCCATTGAAAAACTGGGTTCACATTTGCTGATAGGCAGCTAGCTGAACATTTGTACTGAGCCGCTTGCATTTAAGCAGAAAATGACACTGATTGTCACTAAATATAACGAGTGCCGTATGTGTGTTTCATTGGAACCGCAAGCTCAAATTAGCCTGTCAGAATTTCAACGTACCCTGATGCAAACCTGTCAACTGACACAATTAGCTCAAGAGACTAAAGAAAAGGCTTGTCAACGCCGTCAAGGCTTTCTTCTTGATCAAGTCCTGTCCCTTTGCTCAGAGCCTTTATTAAATCTAACTGCATTCCACGCTTCCAGTTAGGTCAATGCTTATACTCCTTGCCTCACGCCAACACCATCGTTTCAGACTTTTAAATGTGTTAATTCTAGGAAGGGCAACATCTCATTTGCAGGGCCCTAAATTCTGGATTAGCAAGATGAAGATGATGTTCAGCTGTATGTGAAATCTTATCAAAGACTGAACCCTAGTGTTCAGTAGGATTAGGCAACATATTATACTCAGGATACAGCAAGTCTTCAAGAATGGATTTTCAGCCTGATCATCTTCGTCTAGGAAGAAAGACATACAAACAGTGAGAAACATGTATTTGTTTTGTTACAGGAATGCAGCACGTATTTCCAGGAAGGAAAAACTTCACGTTGGGAAAAGGAGAAGCTCACTGCTACTGTCAGGTTTTCACATGAGTGTGTCTTGGGCGGGCGAGAGGCACTTGTTAACATGTGTTTTATTAAGAGACACTCATTTCTCGCCTTTACACATTTATTGAAAACTGTTTCAGGGTCTCACGATGTTCAGCTTGGCTGTCTGCAGAGAAAACGGTGTCAACACAAGAAATGGGATCTGAGTTCACTGAACTTGATAGCAGCCTACAAAAATAAAAGTGAATCCAAAGGGACGTGCGTTTGTGAAATTCCATCCTTTCCCAACAAAACTGCAAACGCCCTGTTGGAAGTTGCATGAGACCATTTACTGGAACTAAACCCACAGGGCTTCGGTCCCCTGGAGCCAGCGCCTATGTTCTCCCACCTTCCTCCAGAGGAAGCCTCCATTGGGTCGCATTCCCTTCAACAAATGGAAGGTCCCCTTTTTTCATGGATGGGACACTCTGAATCCAACCCAGTGTCCCTGGATGTCCAGGGCCAAAGGTAATGAGCTTCTACTGCTTCTTCTACCATCATGGTCCTCTCTTGTTCTCATTCCATTGGGAGGATCCCTATGATATCTGTGAGAGTCTCCATCACATCCATATTCTTTAGGCATTGCCTGGCAACACAGGTTCTAACCATTAAGTTTCCCTATCAACACGGAACTGGAAACTGTAACATCCTGGTTGATTGAGTATATGGAGAAATCTTCCACGGTTCTTTGCAAACGTTTCCATACCTAACAACATTTCAGTACCATGAAATAAAGGAACTTCTCCTTGCAGGTATTACACAAACCCAATCCAAGGACTGCTAAATAAAAACTTCAGATGAACACAGTGAGAAACTGAAAGAGCATAACTAATCTCTTGAACAGTTAAATATTAATTAGACCAGAAAGAGGATGTGGAAATGTTTAAAACAAATGTTCTTGGTGGTATTATTAAATGTTAACTTTTATGCATACTAAATCATTTTGTAGCCAGTTAAAATAGCTTTTGTGGTCTAGCAAATGCATAATTAATATATTTTTTCCTTGCCATTGATGTTTAATAATTAAATGGTGTGCTGAACATTTAGACAGCAAAAGAAGAGAAGCCCTTTGAAAAAAAATGCTATGTTTCTTGAATGTTATAGAGATTAATCATTTCCATTAAAGCTTTGTTGTTATAATTTATTTTACTATACCAAGTAGCAGCCTGTTTAGATCTCTTTAAAGTCTGATTGGGGAGTTATAAGGCTCTTTGCCTGTTTCCTGCATCAAATACATTATTCTACATTTCCTAGTTGTGTGGGCAACCAGCAAGTGCAGAATAACTAAATGCGGACGCTTTTTAATTTTATTTTTTCGGTCTCGCTTTGATGAACTAGCCTTTAAGCCTGGCAGACGCAACTCACCAGTTAATATCATGAAAGAAAAGGCCTCTTATTGACTGCTCACTCAATATGAGCTGACTCGGTGCCTAGCAGAGCAAAAAGTTTGCTGACGAGAGCTCAGCAGTCTCGGAAAAGCCAGAAGTTAGAGCGGAAATGGCTGCTTGCAGGTGGGAAATGGTGACCAGGGGACAAAGAGCTTACAGAGTTGTGATCTGGATAAGTTTACAAGTTCTCATCCAGAGTGGGAGCCGTGACAGGGAACATGGGAGGGGGCCTTATTCTGAGTCAGACCATTGGTCTATTCAATCCTTTCAGCTTGGTATTGTCCACACTGAATAGGAGCAGGATTCCAGTATCACAAAATAACAAAGGTGAAAACTGAGTATTAAGAGTGCTAACATAAATCATATCATAGCTGCCAAGTTATCCCTTTTTTTAAGGGAAATTCCCTTATGCTGAATAGGCTTCCTCACGAGAAAAGGGAAAACTTGGCAGCTATGAATCATATACCCCAGTTTCCCAGTGGCCCTTCAAAGTACGCTTCACGCAGAGTTTATAGTAAAACAAAATACGCAAACAGAAGTTGACTTGGCTAAAATACACCACCAAGAGTTTAAAGATTTTTCCCAACCTAGCATGAAACCCCTGGCTAGCAGTATACCGTTTAAAGTATACAGAAGAAAAACAAAAGGTTGGCTTTCTTTAACAGAAAAACAAACTGACTCGGAAGAGACTTTAAACTAAAGATAAACACTCTCTCATACCCACATCCCAATCCTCTCCAAGCCTCCCGCCATACTACCACACAAAATGCTTTCCAACAGAGCCTTATATACATGGAGTAGAGCCCACGCCTGTGAGCAATTAAACAGAAATCACCGGCACCTGTTTTTCTTAAACAGACAGTATTGGCATTAGATCGGCTCAAAAGCAACTTTGATTATTCAAGAAATCCAACCTCCAGTCAGTCACGGTTCCCTGACAGCCCTACCTGGAAATGCCAGAAATTGAACCTGTGGCCTTATGCAGGCCAAGCAGATGCTCTGCCATGGGGATGCAGCCCTGCCCCACAGGTGAGAAAAGAGGAAGAGGCCAAAGGAAATAGCACCAAGTGAGCTCTTCTTCATGCCTGACTTCATTTGGGTAAGGAACTGGCATGTTTGTTTGTTTGTTTATTTATTTGTTTTTATTTCCTGTTTGATTAAAAATTTGAAATGGTGGGGGCTCAAAGCGTTTTACAAAAAGGTAAAACAATAAATATCGATAAATATCACAACCACGCCTGAAAACATACCAAAGTTAAAAATACCAAAACAAATTAAAATTACCTCAGCTTTCAAAGCATCTAAGTCATGTTCTTTTTCTTTTTATTCTGCACATACAGAGAATTACACCATATACAAGCAACACATTATAAAAGGGAAAGGGGGGGGGGAGAGAAACTAAGTCAAGATAACCTTCTTCCAATAAGGAATAATAATAAGAATAAATACATTAATAAGAACACATTCACTTCCTCGTTTAGCTTCTGCTCTAGTTACATTGTGTTGCTATTCTGTAAGAATCTATTATATCCTTTTCTCTCGCATATGTTATTTTATTTCTTAAATACTATCTATCCCTCCCCTCTCCTCCCCTCCTCCCCATTGCTTCCCTTCACCCATGTGAGATCTTACCGTCACTATTTTTTTTCTAGTTGCTTTAGTATAATAAACTGGCATAAGAGCTTATTTCTATAATGTCTAGTGAATTGTGATTGCTTCTTTTATCCTTACATACTTAACAATTGCCTATTAGAAGTTCTGCATTAACACCATATTTTTTTCATGTATTCCCCTATACATTTCCATTCTGTATTGGTTTTCTGGGTAGAGCAGCCCCTAATTGCTGCAGTCATTTTTGCCAGCTCGGCAAATTCACAGATCTTAACTTGCCATTTTGTAATTTCTGGTACTTTTTCATTTTTCCAATATTTCACCCCTAAAATTATTGCCACTGCGGTTAAATAAAGAAATATGTTCCTTTTATCCTTGGGGATGTCACTTGTTAATAAACTCAGTAAATATGACTCTGGTGGGTTTTTTTTAAATGGAACACCTGAAGATTTTTTTAATCTCATGTATCTCATTCCAGAATTGTCTAACCACCTCACATCCCCACTACATATGGTATAATGTCCCAACCTCTTTCTTGCATTTCCAGCAGAGATTTGAATGTTTTCTGTATATTTTTGCTAATTTTACTGGGGTGAGATACCATCGGTAACACATTTTCATTATATTTTCTTTTACTAAGTAACAAGCTGTGAAATTTATATCAGTTTTCCACAATCTTTCCCATCTGGACAACTGAATTACCTGACCTATATCTTGTGACCATTTTATGGTCGTTTCTTTTATAATCTCATCTTTCAATTCCCATTCGAGAAGTAAATTATACATTCTTGGGATGGTTTTCTTACTTGGTTGAATAAGTTCCCTTTGCAGTTTTGAGTTTTTTTGTTCAAATCCTATTTTCTGATCTTGGCTAAAGATGTGCACTATCTGATAATATTGTAACCAGCTGTTACAAAAGCATCTAAGTCATGTTCTACCGTAGGCTTCTTGGTAATGTTCTAGGTTATGACGTGGGAGGAACAAGGACTGCAAGCGAACCTCATTGACAAAGCTATTTCTAGGAGACTAATGCTCAATAGATTAATCTAGTAATGACATTTTTTAAAAAATCTAACCCCTACTCCCAAGGTATTCCAGATCCACCACCCCTAAATGCTTGATAGCCAATTTTGTGAAGTGATTCCCCGCCCCCGCCCCCCCCGAAGATGTCAAGTTGCATGGGCGGTTACTGTAATACACAGTTCAGCGGTGCCGCAGACAGATCCAAGGGTTCCCAACTCAAACCTCAGCAGATATTGATTGATGGAATTTACAGTCAACCTTTTTCTTCAAGGAGCTCACTCTGGCATGAATGGTCCCCCCCCCCTATTTAATCACCACAACCCAGCATCGCCTGAGCTCTGCGAGTGCGGCTTTCTCCCGATTGAAGTGCAGAGTGTTTGAGGACCGGGACATTCGCAGGGAAACCAAAATGCTTGTTTACAAAGCTATTGCACTACCAACCTTACTATATGCTTGTGAAACATGGACCACTTATAAACGCCATCTCCAACTCCTCAAATATTCCATCAACGGTGTCTCCGAAAAATTTTACACATCACTTGAGAAGACAGGTGAACTAATATCAGTGTACTGGAAGAAGCCAAGATCACCAGTGCTGAAGCAATGATTCTTCAACATCAACTTCATTGTACTGGTCATGTTGTGCAGATGCCTGATGATAGTCTTCCAAAGTAACTACTCTATTCCGAACTTAAAAATGGAAAGTGTAATGCTGGTGGTCAACAAGAGAGGTTTAAAGACTGTCTCAAGGCAAATCTTAAAAAAAATGTAGTATAAACACTGACAACTGGGAACACACTGGCCTGTGAGCGCTCCAGTTGGAGAGCAGCCTTTATCAAAGGTGTCATGGGCTTTGAAGACACTCGCTCTCAGAACGCAAGGGAGAAACATGCTAAGAGGAAGGCGCGCTTGGCAAATCCACACCGTGATCAACTCCCGCCCGGAAACCAATGTCCCCACTGTGGAAGGACGTGCGGATCCAAAATTGGCCTCCACAGTCACTTACGGACCCATTGTTAAAACCGTGTTTATGGAAGACAATCTTACTCGGATACGAGTGATCGCCAAAGAAGAAGAAGCTGAGGTAATGCTGCAGCTTGCCTACATCCATCAGTTAATTTCAAGGCTTATAAGCGAATATCTGAAAGTCAGGTACAGCTGCAAACATCCTTTCAGCTTTTTTTTTAAAAAAAGAACAAATACATCCTTGATCTGGTGGGTTCTGGTTCAGGTAAACTGCTGGGCTACCCTGAAGCTAGAAGAAGAGAAGAAGAAGAAGAAGAAGAAGAAGAAGAAGAAGAAGAAGAAGAAGAAGAAGAAGAAGAAGAAGAGGAGGAGGAGGAGGAGGAGGAGGAGGAGGAGGAGGAGGAGGAGGAGGAGGAGGAGGAGTAGTTTGGATTTGATATCCCGCTTTATCACTACCCGAAGGAGTCTCGAAGCGGCTAACAATCTCCTTTCCCCTCCTCCCCCACAACAAACACTCTGTGAGGTGAGTGAGGCTGAGAGACTTCAGAGAAGTGTGACTAGCCCAAGGTCACCCAGCAGCTGCATGCGGAGGAGCGGAGACACGAACCCGGTTCCCCAGATCACGAGTCTACCGCTCTTAACCACTATGCCACACTGGTTCCCACCAGGTGTCAAGAGAGGCGGTGGATAGAGTGTTAGACCAGGACCTGGGGTGCCAGAGTTCAAATCCCCACTCAGCCATGAAGCCAGTCGCTGCCTCTCTCAGCTTAACCTGCCTCACAAGGTTGTTGTGAGAATAAAATGGAGAGGAGACACCATGGATGCCACCATGGGGCATAAATGCAATAAAAAAATAAAAAAAGAGGTGGGAGAAGCTTTTCCTGCCAGCCCAAAAGCAACTGAATGCACATGAGCTATGCCAGAAGAAAAGTGGGGTGGCTACTCAAGCTGTTGCCTACAGCCTCACACAATGGTGTAGCTCTGCCAGGCGGCATTTATAATGGGACAAAGTGACACTGCAGTGCATTCATCGATCACTTTAGTGACAGCTGTCCTCCTGGACTGCATCACAGGCAGCACAGGCTGCATTTTTGAATGTTGCCTATGTAAAAAGCATAACTAAGACCTAAGAGTTACAGCCTAACCTTTTCTGCGATCTGACAGCCTCCCGCATGCAAGAAATATTCAAATGTGCCTGCCTCCATCCACATCCTCAGTTGGTATAGTATAGTCAGTCCCATGAGAATGCAGCGCATTAGAACAATCATAATGTTTACACAGTCTTCTCTTATTATACGGTCAGAGGTCACCCAAGTACTACAAGTAAGGAAGTAACAACATATCAGTTCAAATTTCATGAGAGCCACTGCCTTTTTAAAAAAGTTTCTTTATATATTTAACATTGGGTTTTTTCTATTTGTGTTTTCTGCCGTCACTTGGATTCCACTGCCATCTAGTGGATATTTGAAAAGAAACGAGCTGTTTCTGAAAAAAAAACCTGAGTATAGCCAGAGCTGTCGTAATGCCTAAATGGGATGAAATGCAATTGTAATGCATTTGTTATACATGGTGCATCACAGAATCCAGCAAAGGAGAATCAAAAGTAGGATTGTGTCTGTTAAAAGTAAAAGTGTGTATATCTCATTAAAGGAACCCAAAGAGGAATTTTGCTTTTGCCTTTGTATTGTTCAGGTAGAAACTCACCATAAGCTGAGTTAGTGGTTAAACAAACTTTCTTTCTGATTTGGCCAAGGATCCTGCACAAAGCAGCAACTAACCAGCCAGGCCATACCAGAGAATAATACACACATTTTCATCTTTGAATTGTTTAAAGCAGATATATATATATATATATATATATATATATATATATATATATATATATATACATTAGAGCATATGATATGCAACAATTACATAAAAATAATTGGCTATAACTGGCTATGCAAAGCTTTATCTTGCCTTTCCCCATGTTATTCAACACCTACATGAAACCACAGACAGTGGTTGTCTGACAGGTTGGGTGCTGGGTGCCGTTGAAATGCTGATGAAGCCCCCAGTTCCCTTCCATCATACTTGGGAAAGCACTTGAAGTCCAAAACCTGTCTCTGAAATCAACAAAGGCCTGGATGTAGACAAAAAGATGAGGCTTAATCCAGACAAGAAGTGAAGAAAGGAGGGTGTGGTGGCTTCTCCAGTTCTCACCAGCCATCCATTCACCTTCCTCAGCATCTGACAGGAGCTACTCCACATTTCTTAGATTTCCCTCAGTCACAGATGAGAACAGCACTTGGACGTCACTTTGCCCAACTTTGTGGCTGCTCACATGTTGTCCCAGTATCCAGACCTTTGCTCAGGGCTGTCTCAAGCCGGTCGGGCGCCGTGGCGCCGTGGCACGGAGATTGCTCCGGCGCCCCCGCCCTGGTGGGCGGGCGCAGCGTGCAGCATGGCTTCCGCACGGCTTTGCTGCACAGCGCCTTCCTGCCGGCCCCGCGCCCCGCGCCACCAAGACTACCCCTAGAGCCGGGCCTGCCTTTGCTCTATACTTTCAAGTAAGCCGCAGCTGTGGTGAGCCAAGTAAAAACGTATATAAGGAAAACAAATCACTTTATTAAATTTATGGGTATTAATCTGATTCGCATAGTTTATTACAAATCTGGTGCTATTTTGGATGCAGAATATAGGGATTACACATTGTGCTGTGTTGTAAAATTATGTAGGTCTCTGGGCACCTTAAACAAAGGGGATCTTGACCCAGGTAGAGTCCGCAGATCCTGGTAAACTAGCGCAATTGCCGCTGCTTACCGCTACGAAAATAAACAGAGCCCCAGCCAGAGCTGTCAGAGCAAGGCAAAATTTATTAACCCACTCGAAAATAAAGAAATAAAAGGCCGTTGCAACAGCGGTTCAACCCCACGCAGCAAATTTAGTGGAGAAGAACCCCGAACAAAAGAAGCTTTGGATTTTTATAGGAACAGTTTCTCCATGTTACACAGTTAGCGTGAAAAAGGCGGGAAGCGGGCGGAAAGGAAGCAATCAGGCATGTACAAAGGCTTAACAGTCCGTGATGGGTAGCGACAAAAGGTGACAATCTTTGGTGGTAGCTGACTGATGCATGAATAATTTTTCCTATTGTTTCAGGATGAGCCAACGGAGATGCGGAGAACATCGGTGATAAAAAAATCTAAATAAAGTTGTTTTTCTCCCTTAATTTTGTGTATCTGTGTCATCTGTCCGCGGCCAGCTAGGTGGCAGTGTGGTATTACATATGATGAGGCGGGAGGGACAGTCATCCTAATTCAGCAGAATATGTGAGAACTAATACACCGGAGTTCATAAACATATATAGAAATCAACTTGTGATAATGCGCTGATCGGGGTATACAATATTGATGATAAGTAGCAAGAAGTTACAGTTTCATGGGCATTCTAAAGAGGGTTTACATACAATTGTAGCGGGTGAAAAGTGGAAGGAACGATTACGTTCTGACAGCGATCGTGCAATGACAGCTACAGCGGAACACTTTGACATTCAGTAACAAAATATAACGGGATCTCAGGCCAAACAGTGTATCGAAGGAAACATTTGTTAGAGACAGTATAAAGAAAATTCCTCCTTTATTTTGGTACTGTTTACTGCAACAAGATCGGCTGGGCTTCCTTGGAATCGATAATCTCCTTTCCTGGGAGGGGGGGGGACGGAGACGCTTGGTCAGCAGCGGCAAGGAGTTTGTGTAATCAGACGAGATAGCTGTCATTTCCAAACATCCTGGCTTGGCTTTGTTATGTGTACCTTCCTATGGGCTTAGGGCGGAGGTTGTGGTGATCGGATCATGTTGATTGGGATGGTGGGGCATACCGGGGCATGTCTGGTTGAAACAATAGAAGGATTCCCCATCCCGGTCTCAAGTCAGCTTTCCCTTTTGACCTGATTTGGTACTCTGTGAAACATGGCTTTGGTGTGGCCAAGAAATGCGTGTCCCCTCTCTGTTCATTACTGAACCCTTATTTCATTTCCCCTCTCTGCGGCCTAATTTTTAATTAATTAAAAATTAATGCCGCACACTGGGGTTTGAATAGTCTCCGTTCCCTAGATGGAACATGGGGATATCTTCAGGGTACTCAGGGAACTGTTGCAGGGCGGCTTGCAGGCGCACAGAGGAGCCTAACGATCGGCTAGCAGCTGTCACTGGGGAACAGCTCTGCAGGAAGCAACAGGAGAGAAATAGGAGGAGTGCCAGGGATATGGAGATATAGATAGTCCCCTTCACTACCTCCTTTAGCCAATTAATGTTTGGGAGCCACGACCAAGGGTCCCAATCCCCCATCCCCTCATGTTGGATGTTCCTTAGGTCGTGAACGAGAGAATCCATTGTCTGGAGATGCGCGGTGACGTTAAGGGTCTGGTCAGAAATGTAGGAACAGCACTCTGCCCCGATGAGCTTACATGTGCCGCCCTGGGAGGCCAAGAGGAGGTCAAGAGCAAGGCGGTTCTGTAAGGTCATGGAGCGGACCTGGGTCAACTCCGTCAGGACTGACATGGTGGAGGCTTCAGATTCGTTTATAAAACGGAGCAAAATGTCCGTCAATCGTAAAATGTCCAAGTGGTTAGAGTAGGCTCCGTATGCAGGAATGAGTGCACGGAGCCATGTCTCTCCACTAGCATTGGGCTTCCGGGAAGTCACTGGGGAGCGTCTGTTCCTTCTACGGCCATGGGGTAAATTCCGGGTTACTCGAAGCCCCGGGTGCACATGACCCAGGTAGCAGGATCCTTGCATGTGTATGCTGACCCAAGTGAAAGCTCGTGTGGAACAGACCCAGAACAACCCACCCAAGGGTTCCCCAATACGGCCGGTCTGAAAGGTTTCCACAAGGGCCGCACTAGGGGTTTCGGTTATAAAGGGGTAAAGCACTGCGGTTAGGGCAGATTTCATATTTAGGTAAGGGCGGGAATGGGTACGGTTCTGAATCCATGTCCTGTTTCCCTCAGGGTCACTAATGACAGTCACTAAGCAGGAACTGGATCCTATGTGGTCCTTGGTTCCCGAAAATTTTCTACATAGTGGCCCGGTGATTTCCCCGCTTAAGTAGATATATTGAGAGGTAGGCTTTATAAAGGTCAGGTTGCGGGTGAAGAGGTATTGGGATCTGTACTGATCTAGTGTGAGGGGTGTAGCAACAAAAGGTACTCCTTGCTCAATATGTGCTGGGGTATGAGCGCATATCCAGCAGTCGGTGAGGTTAGTTGCATGGGCTACCTTCTGTACTAATTGGATATAGGAATTGCCTTGCCAAGCGGATCTTAGGGAGTTGCGTTGGGAATCAGGGAACTCAGATAAGTTGATAGATCTGGGGGCCGTGCCGACTGGGTGGAGGGGGTCATGGCGTTGAAGGAGATACAAGTCGGAAGCTATCCCTCCACATCTCTGGGGCCCCTTGAAGTCCCACTCTAGATCAGCGCTACCCCCAACCGGGTGTAACCATCCTTCCACATACTTGTTCCCATCCCATGCTGAAAAGGTCCCCAGATCCCATAGACAGCAGAACTTTCGTACACAAATACCTTGAACTGTGGTGGTAGTGACAGGATGGGTGCAGGTGAGTCCATAAGTCCAGAAATCATTAATAGCGGAGTCCGTATACCCTTCCCAGAGTCCATGTCCTATCTCAGTGGGGTCATAAGTCCTGACTGTCATTCCCCATTGAGTTTTGTGATAAGTTCCATTGTGGCAAGTTAATCGGTTCCACAGGTTGTCAATGGTGTAGAATGCACGTCCGATGATGGAATACGAGGCAGACCGGATGAGCAGTTCCCAGACTTGAGTGTCCCGTAAGCGGGGGCGGAAAGCATGTCGGAGCCAAGTCATGGTTCCGGGCAGGCAGAAGTCGAGGTTTCCCAAGTTGCTCCGAGATGAGGGATCGGTGGAATCAACCGCTCGTCGGTCCAGGAAGAAGAAATCCGTCGGGTTCCCTCCACAGTCGAATGGTGGTTTCGCGGCTACCAGGAGGGCGGAAAAACTGCATGCCAGGAGCAGGAGGCGGTCCATCTTTTAGGGGTGAGTCGCCAATCTGTGTGGGAGAGAAAGAAGAACATGACAGACACGATACACCTAGGGAGGAAGGGAATTGGGGCTTGGGCTTGACGGCATGCAAGGGGGGGTGAGGGGAGAAGAGGGTTGTGATAAGGGTAGGTAAAACAAAAACAGGGAACTCAGGCGTCAGTTTCGGTGGTCTTCTCCTTCCGGAATTGCAGTTGAATAGGAGGGTGGTCAGGATCGTCTGGTCGTGGTTCAAGCAGAATCTGTGACATCCACCTCTCCGGGGTCTCACAGCCAGAGTCGTCTCCTTGAGGTGACGGCGTAGTTGGTCGAGCTGCGGTGTCGCCAGGAAGGTCGACGTCAGGGTGAGCGTTCGATGCAGAGTCGTCTGGGGCAGTGATGTCCTCGGATGGCGGTCGTGTAGGTCTCTCAGCGTCGTCTGGTTGAGGCTCCTCTTCCTCCGGTGGTTGTGCTGATTTGCAGAAGGTGTGGTGGATCCATGCAGAGCGTTCGGCCACCTTGACAGCAGTCGGGGTTGTGAGGAGGATCTGAAATGGTCCTTCCCATTGCGGTTGTAGGGCAATACGTCTGTAGGTTTTGATGCGTACCCAGTCTCCCGGTTTAAACGAGTGGGCATCAACATCAAGGGGTACATTTTGACAGTTTGCAGCATATTGGTGGAGCCTTTTGAGTTGCCGCTGCAACTGTCTTACATAGGCAATTAGTTCATTTTCCCCAGCTTCCAGTTCAGAAATTGGGAGTTGGGTAGTATGGGTTGGGGAAGGTCTTCCAAATAAAAGTTCATAAGGGGAGAGTTTTAAAAGTCCTCGTGGCTGACTTCGGATATTATGCAGGACTAACGGGAGGGCATTAACCCATTTGAGGCCTGTGGCTCTGCATACCTTACCAAGTTGGGTCTTGATCAACCCATTCATTCGTTCAGTTTGTCCGGACGAAGGGGGGTGGTATGGGGTATGGAGCTGCCATTTTATCCCGAAAGCCTTGGAAATGGCTTGGACTATTTCAGCCGCAAAATGGGTGCCACGGTCTGAGTCTAAACGGCGTGGAACTCCGTACCGAGGTATAATTTCTTGCATGAGGATCCTGGCTACAGTTTGTGCGTTTGCGTGTTTGCACGGAAACGCTTCTGGCCACCCCGAGAGGCGGTCTGTTATCACTAGCAACTGTTTATATCCTAAGCAGCTAGGAAGTTCGGCAAAGTCCAGTTGAAGGCTTTCGAAGGGAATGTACGCCCATGGTCTAGAGCCTGGGGGTTTGCGAGGTTCGGTTTTGGGGTTAAAACCTGCACATATGGGGCAGTTTTTAGTCACTGATTTGGCAAATTGGTGGACACCCGGGGCATACCAGTGTCTAAGAATGCTGTCACTAAGTCGGTTTGTTCCCCAATGCGTGAAATTATGTAGTACCCGGAGGTGGCGTGGTACCCAAGCCTTTGGCATTGCCAGGCGGCCATCTGGCATAATCCATAAATTGTCCTTTAGTTGGGCCCCTAGTTCCTGCCATGAGGTTATTTCTTCTATGCTCGCAGTGCGATACATTCGAGTGAAGTCCACGTCGGCTGGAACTACAATGGCCTGAAATTCATTCCTATACATTTCCCCTCTCATGGCCGCTGCCTCCTGGGCAGCGGCATCCGCAATACGGTTTCCCGTTGACACAAAGTCTGTCCCGGTTGTATGTGCCTTACAGTGTATAACTGATATGGCCTTCGGGAAATGTATGGAGTCCATTAACCTTTTTACGAGGGGGGCATGAGAGATCTGTGTTCCTGCAGCTGTTAGGAAACCTCTTTGTTTCCAAAGAGTTCCCGTAGCATGTACTAGCCCAAAACAATATTTGGAGTCAGTGTAGATATTAATGCTCTTGCCTTCGCCTAATTCACAGGCTCTGATTAGGGCGATAAGCTCTGCTGCCTGCGCACTGTAGCGTGGGTTAATAGGCGCAGCCTCAAGGATGGATTCATGTGTGACTACAGCATAGCCGGTTTGTCTGTGTCCTGCCACCACCTTGGAGCTTCCATCAGTAAAAATCGAGAGGTCTGGTTTTTCTAAGGGGAGATGATCTAAGTCTTCCCGGGGTTTTTCTGCCAGTCGGACAGCTAAGGTGCAATCGTGATGGGGGGTGCCATCATCGGGCAGAGGTAGAAGGGTGGCGGGATTTAAGGTGTTGACTCTTTTAATGCGTACATTCGAGGGAGTGAGTAGAGCGGCTTCATACTGGTTTAGACGTTCGTTACTGAAATGTTGACAGTTCCTTAAGTTTAGTAAGGTGGCTACTGCATGCGGCACATTTAAAATTAGCTCTTGGTTTTGAACTATCTCTAGGGCTCTGTCCACTAATTCCGCAGCCGCGGCAATCGCCCTGAGACAACCTACAGTCCCCTTCGCCACTGGGTCTAATTGTATGCTGTAGTACGCGACAGGACGTTCCTGACCTCTGAAGGTTTGCGTCAGAACTCCGGATGCTACCCCCTTCTGTTCATGTACAAATAATGAGAAGGGGAGACGGTAGTCTGGCAACCCTAAGGCTGGAGCCGACCTCAGTTCTCTTTTTATGGTTTCAAAATTTT
The DNA here is from genome assembly GCF_963506605.1 of Zootoca vivipara. Lineage (NCBI taxonomy): Eukaryota > Metazoa > Chordata > Lepidosauria > Squamata > Lacertidae > Zootoca > Zootoca vivipara. The sequence goes on from NC_083278.1 coordinate 69,846,677, forward strand.
GTAAGCTGTCCTTGGACCACTGAAGAGGTTCTGGTTCATCTTTATTAGTCATTTTTACAAGGGGTTTGGTTAATTCTCCATATCCTGGGATCCAGCACCTGCAGAATCCGCTCATTCCTAGAAACCCTCGGAGCTGTTTCTTGGTCTTTGGCAGGGGAACCTTAGCTATAGCATCTACTCTCTCAGTTGTCAAAGCTCTTGTTCCGTGGCCAATTATGTGACCCAAGTATTTTACTTCAGTTTGGCAATATTGTAGTTTTTTTGGTGAGACCTTGTGGCCCTTGTCGGCAAGGGCGGTTAGCAGATGGACGGTGTCCAGGTGGCAATTAGTGTCGGAGGTGGAGCAAATTATCAAATCATCTACATACTGTAAAAGGGAGGAGCCTCCAGGAAAGGAGAGGTCTTGTAGGTCCCTATGCAATGCACAGGCAAAAATTGTTGGGCTCTCTACATATCCCTGTGGGAGTCTAGTCCAAGTCAGCTGTCCCTTTTCCCACGTGAAGGCGAACAAAAATTGGCTTTTCTCATGCACTCTTATGGAAAAGAAGGCAGAGCATAAATCAATGACACTGAAATATGTACTATCTGGTGGGATTCCGGTCAAAATGGTATTAGGGTTGGCGGTGATGGCGTGGCGGGGTATCACAAAGTTGTTGATAATTCTGAGGTCTTGGACAAGCCTGTATTTAACTGGGGCACCCGGGGGTGATGGTTTGCGTACCGGCAGGAGTGGACTATTGCATGGGCTGACGCAGGGAACAAGGATGCCTTGATCCATGAAATCCTGTATCATTGGTCTCAATCCTTCTATTGCCTCCTGCGGCAAGGGGTACTGTTTGATGGAGGGGTATGGGACATCGGTGCGGAATTTAATAACAACGGGATCTGCCGATTTTAAGAGTCCCACAGAGGTATTTGTAGTTCCCCACAGGTGAACTGGTACCTTGTCAATCAGAGGGGTTGGTATTTCTAAATCAGTCGGGATTTCTTCTTTTAAAATGCCTTGAAAGGAGACTGCCGCCTCTTCTGGCATGTGGAGGTAGATACCCTCAGCGCTGCAAGTTATAGTTGCCTGTAATTTACATAGTAGGTCTCGCCCTAGTAGGTTGACAGGGCTCGAGGTCAGTAGAAATGAGTGCTCGGCAGCCAGGGGCCCTATCGTTACTTTCGCTGGCTCTGAAAGAGCGCATGTCCTGGGGATCCCGTCTATGCCCATAATACGTTGCTTTTGTTGACTAGACCTCAGATGGCTGTCGTTTAAAGTTGAGAAAGTTGCCCCTGTATCTAGTAAACACTGATACTCATGGCCATCTATGGTGATTGTGCATATGGGGTCATGGGCTGATAATGCAATTGTCGGGCATACCAGGGCAAGGTTCGAAGGATCCCCGTTTAATTGTCATTGGTTAGTCTCTGAATTAAGAGTGGGGTGCATTTGCTCCTGGTTAAATTCCAGCGGTAGTTGGAATGGGCGCTGATTTTGGAAAGGGTTTGGCGCTATCGGGTTAGGGTTTTGTGCTGCCGTGGATCCCATCCCTAGAGCTGGTTTTGGTGCCACGGTATTTAAGAGTAGTGGACAATTTCGCTTGAAATGCCCTATTTGATTGCAGAAAAAGCATAGAGAGGTGGCCTCTCGATGCTGGACATTGTTAGCCCTTTGGTAAGGAGAGGCTTGACGATTTGCATGTGCGTTCATCCCCCTAGGTTGTGTGGGAGCCTTTGAATTTCTGAAGGGGTAACTCGGCTGGGGGTTATATGCGGTACTGGCTGCACTCAAAGCCAAGGCGAGGACTCTAGCATCGTCCTCCTTTTCCTTCCTTGCCTCCTTTTTCTTTTTCTCATCCCTTCCATCATAAATGGTTTTCGCAAGCCCGAGGATCTCACTCATGGGTTTCCCTTCATAGGCTACTTGGAGGGAGAGGAATTTTCTGATGTCCGGACAAGCTTGGTCTTTAAAGAAGCTTTTTACCACTACTTGGTTGTCTGGGGTATCAGGATCGATTCCCCCCCATGTCCGAAAGGCGGTTATTAGCCTGGTATAGAAGGCGGTGGGAGTTTCATCAGGTTCTTGGGTTACCTCCCTGATCTTAGTCCAATTTGTAGATTTTTTTCCCGCGAGCCTTATCCCATGTAAGATGGCTTTTCGAAACGCCTTCAGATACCAAATCCCAGGCGTGGTGTTATAGTCCCATTCTGGTTCGGTTCTAAGTTGGGCTGCAGTTAGAGGCTCGATCCCTGCGGGTTTATTGAGTTGGACATCAGGTAATTTTAGGGCTTCTGTTGCTTTCTCTAAGATCTCCTCCCGTTCGGGCTCATTAAAAAGACCATTCAGGAGCATGTGTACGTCTGCCCAGGAGGGATTATGAGTAGAAAAAATAATGGCAATTTTACGATAGCACATGTCAGGATTGTCTTTTAAGGTCGACATCTGCTGAGCCCAATTCAGTAGGTCTGAGGTTAAAAAGGGAACATGGGAATAGACGAAGTTTGTCCCATCTGAAACTGGGACTGACCTTAAGGGATATTGTCCCTGGGTTTTCTCAGTAGCCTCTAGGTCCCTTTCTATGGGGTCTCTTTCCTTTGTGGACGATCCCTTTAATTCCGATAGAACTGTCACTAGTTGCTCCATTAAATTGTTTTCTGGGTCACGACTACGAGTTCTGCTAGCGACAGGACTTAGCTGGGGGGGTACTTCAACAGGAATTCGGGCTTCGAGGTCGCCCTGAGGTGCTGGACTTAGACTAGGCATGGCAGGAGTTGCAGATCCGCCTTCCACTGCACTCCGGGAGTTTTGGACCTCATCCTCCCGTTGTCTGTTTGCGTTAGAAGGAGAGGGTGCCGGGGCTTCGGCAGGGCTACAGAGCTGGTCTACCGGCTCTTCTATGATTGTTTCCTGGTACGGTGGGGGTCTTGGGCTCCTTTCCTTTATCACTGGCATTTGTGGGGCTGTTGGACCTTCAGTTCCTTTAAGAAGGATTTTTGCCCTTTCAAATAAGTTGAGATATCGAATTTGCAAGGGATATTGGTCTTCTAGGGTTATTCTTAGTGCAGAGATTCGCTGGGCATTAAAGGAACCTCTCGGTATCCACTTCTCTCCCTCTGGATGGTCCGTGGTGACGCGGATCCAGTTTTTTTGACAGAGTCTCTTTAGCCGATTTTTGTCAAGTTTTTCCACCCCAGGTAATTCATGCCAATGTTCGAATATGAATTGTAATGGGCTTTCATCCTCAGAGTCCCCACTTTGGCGAAGCTTCCATTGAGCTTTGCCACGGCTGGGAGTCTGGGACAGGAATTCCTTTGAATTATGCGCACCCATGTTTATTCTGGCTCTTTATACTGCAGTTCTGGGTCCCCGACCCTTTCTCCTGGACACACTTAACCTTCCGAGTCTATGACCCACCCCCACGTTCTAGTGGTGTTTCTGCCTGCCGTTCGCGTGCACTAACTACTAGGCGGCTGGTGCAGCTAAAACCCTATTGGAACCCTCCCACTGGTCATCAATTGCCTGAGGGTTCCACAGCAACTTCCCTGCCTCTTACACACTAAACTCAGATCCTACTGAACGCTTGCCTATGCAATGCCAGGTCGGAACTGAGGAATAAAAGGTTGGAAAAGAACAGGTGCACTTGCGTTCCCTGGTCATGGGTCATACCCAACAATGGGTCGCCATGGCAGGGGGGCGTCTTCACCCGAAGATTAAGAGCAGAGGAATAGGAAACAGAGCTGGGATAGCCAGATTCCCAGATTGGTAGAAAAGGCGACAGTTTGCTCAGACTTCTGCTCAGTTTGGCAGAAGGGAGCTGGGACAGTCTTTCTAAGCACTGCGTTTAACGTAAAGACTGTTGCCCTGCACCTCAGTTCTACTTTATACCCGTGCCTTGGCAGCCTTGCTGCAACTGAGGTCCAAAGAGGAGAGTAGAAAAGGATAGTTCAAGCGGAGAAATAGATTTTTAGTTGCTGTGGTTCTTAGCTCACCCAAGGTGTCCCCTTTTAATACTCACAACGATTCTTCCCTGAAGCTCCGGATTCTCAACACTTAAAGTCCTGGTATAAAAAGAGAAAGGGAGAAAAAAAACCCACACAACCTTCCCCGAAACGTTGCTCCGCTCTGGCCGGTCTCGCCGGACTCCCAATCACTCCCCAGAGCTCCGGCCCCTGAGGTCTGGATGCCCCCTGCAAATGGCAGGAGCGCGCAGGGCTTCCTTTTCCCCAGAAAGGTCGGGGCTCAAGGAAAAACTGGGTCCCCGAAGTGGTCGCCAAATCTGTTGTAAAATTATGTAGGTCTCTGGGCACCTTAAACAAAGGGGATCTTGACCCAGGTAGAGTCCGCAGATCCTGGTAAACTAGCGCAATTGCCGCTGCTTACCGCTACGAAAATAAACAGAGCCCCAGCCAGAGCTGTCAGAGCAAGGCAAAATTTATTAACCCACTCGAAAATAAAGAAATAAAAGGCCGTTGCAACAGCGGTTCAACCCCACGCAGCAAATTTAGTGGAGAAGAACCCCGAACAAAAGAAGCTTTGGATTTTTATAGGAACAGTTTCTCCATGTTACACAGTTAGCGTGAAAAAGGCGGGAAGCGGGCGGAAAGGAAGCAATCAGGCATGTACAAAGGCTTAACAGTCCGTGATGGGTAGCGACAAAAGGTGACAATCTTTGGTGGTAGCTGACTGATGCATGAATAATTTTTCCTATTGTTTCAGGATGAGCCAACGGAGATGCGGAGAACATCGGTGATAAAAAAATCTAAATAAAGTTGTTTTTCTCCCTTAATTTTGTGTATCTGTGTCATCTGTCCGCGGCCAGCTAGGTGGCAGTGTGGTATTACATATGATGAGGCGGGAGGGACAGTCATCCTAATTCAGCAGAATATGTGAGAACTAATACACCGGAGTTCATAAACATATATAGAAATCAACTTGTGATAATGCGCTGATCGGGGTATACAATATTGATGATAAGTAGCAAGAAGTTACAGTTTCATGGGCATTCTAAAGAGGGTTTACATACAATTGTAGCGGGTGAAAAGTGGAAGGAACGATTACGTTCTGACAGCGATCGTGCAATGACAGCTACAGCGGAACACTTTGACATTCAGTAACAAAATATAACGGGATCTCAGGCCAAACAGTGTATCGAAGGAAACATTTGTTAGAGACAGTATAAAGAAAATTCCTCCTTTATTTTGGTACTGTTTACTGCAACAAGATCGGCTGGGCTTCCTTGGAATCGATAATCTCCTTTCCTGGGAGGGGGGGGGACGGAGACGCTTGGTCAGCAGCGGCAAGGAGTTTGTGTAATCAGACGAGATAGCTGTCATTTCCAAACATCCTGGCTTGGCTTTGTTATGTGTACCTTCCTATGGGCTTAGGGCGGAGGTTGTGGTGATCGGATCATGTTGATTGGGATGGTGGGGCATACCGGGGCATGTCTGGTTGAAACAATAGAAGGATTCCCCATCCCGGTCTCAAGTCAGCTTTCCCTTTTGACCTGATTTGGTACTCTGTGAAACATGGCTTTGGTGTGGCCAAGAAATGCGTGTCCCCTCTCTGTTCATTACTGAACCCTTATTTCAGCTGTTATATCTTTTATCAGTCCTGGCCGTTTATTTCTAAGCATATATCACAGGCACACCAATGCATCATTCTGGATATGATCCAATATATGGCATTTTAAAAATCTGCTTGATTTCAATGGGCAGTTTAATGTTCTCTAAAATCTCTTCCCCACTGGACTCAGTGGACTTACAAGTGCTGTACTTTGGACCGTGCCTTCAGATGTTGTAATACTGTGAGGCATTCCTTTGACAGACAGATTGCAGGTTGATTGTCCAGAATGCTCTTTGATGTCTCTTGAAGGGAGATAATGGTTAAGAGATACCTGGAGATCTGTCTTGACAGGTAGCTGTCAGCAGCATGGAGAGAGAGGGGGGGAGGGCGCTCTGACTCACTTGAAGGTGTATGGAACTGCAGAGTTGGAAACCTCTCTCTGGGTTTCAGCAATGCAGTTAGATAATTTTATACTCTGGTCCACAGAACTTGGTGGGGGATTATCTTTTAGTAGATCTACATTGCAAACTTCAAAGCAGCAGATTTCAGTGCACATAATACCCTGTTGGATTGTGGCCTTGGACTGGGTTTGATAGAGAACACTAGGATCTGCAGTTTGGCTGGCTGGGAGTTTTCAAAAGCCTGCCTCACCAAACTGCAATTACAGAATCTCTGGGGAAAGCCAGTACCGTTGACGTGGCAAGCAATGTCAGTATCTATACAGTATCTATATTTTGATAGCAAGCCTGTGTTTTCTAATTCTTGAAAAGTACCTAGCAATTTTAGATGAAATCGTATATATGTGGTTTAATAATCAACTCCTCTTCGCAAGGTCTCCTAACTGCTTTTCGCACCCTTTGCAAACTGCAGCTCCCAGAATTCTTTGGGTGAAGACATGACCAATTAAAGTGCTATCATAGGGCTTTAAATGTATGGTGTGAATGTGGACTAGGTGATCCAGCGGGGCTCTTACATTTTTAGGTACACCTCTGTCTACGATGGCATCATTAGAGTTAAGTTTGCGGCAGGTAATACTACACACTCTTACAGCAACTCACTGACTGATAATGACTGCTTACCCAGTCACAGGGTGGGCTGCTGTTGTGGCCCATCACGCCACACTCATTCCCCTCAAGTGTATCGCCAGGGCTAGGTGGTTGGCCGTTGGGGAATTCCCAGGCCAGTCGCTGGAGATTGGCAGGCTTTCCTGCCATCTGTCTATTTGAATCCTGGCCGGGCCAGGTAGGCAGGGCTCTGGACCTGATAAAGGCGGGCTGTCCTACACTGTCTTACACCAACTCACTAACTGATAACAGCATCTTCTCCCTACCCCCACCCAGAGCCCTTGGTCCCCCAAATATGAGTTCCCATATGGTTTCCCGTGAGTTGTCCCCCCCCCCCCGTCATACCTAAGGGCACAGCAAGAAGCTCTTTTTCTGTTAAAATTTCCACATTGGAAGTGGAATTAACTAAGGCAAGCCTTACACCTCATTTAAAGCCAAAGAGGCACATGTCACAAATAATTCCGATCAGACTGCAAATGCAGAAAATGCCTTCATCTTTATATATCCATTGCTGGTATACAGGCTATGACTAGGTAACCAAAACAGTAGAATGCATCAAAAGGAGAGCACTACAAAGCAGAAACAAAGAGAATGGCAACAGGGAAGAGAGACCAATTTATTAATGTGGTTCAAATAAATCACAATGCATTTCAAGCAATGAGCACTTTGTGAGGGGTCTATCAGGAAAAGGAATTGTTCATCTCTATTGCAGTGTCTTGGATGATTTGCTCCAAGAAGCTAATAAACATTGAATCCTATGATGGTACAAAGGATTTGGGAGGTTATCAAAGAAATTGTAATGGATGTGAGCTAGTCTTTTTTTTCCTGATAGACTCTCCAATAAACAAATAATTGCACAAACTACTTTGAGACTTATACCAAATGAATTAGTAAATTGGTCCTTTGTACCAGCTGGTTTTTTAAAACAACAACAACAACAATGGCAGTAGCAGTAGCATAAACATAATTGTACAGTGGTTGGGGAGGAGGGCACATAAATATTTCCAAAATCAAATCACACTTAAACCTAATTTTATGGAAGATTGAGAACATGTATTGGAAGAAGATGGGCTAGTGTGTGATTTTAATGACACAGTCAGTGGATTGATTTTATATGTGCCATTTAATGGCATTCAGGGGAAAATATCAAAGTCACAGTGAAAAATATCCTTACAGTCAAACCATCCAAAAGTTTGGAAGATTACTCTGGACTTAATTTTGAAGTAGAAAATAAGTACATATTTTGTAACTGCTGTGTCGTCTGTCTGCCATTCACTTTACTTATTGGGTAACGGAAAGTAATTAATCTGTTTTCAGTTGTTTATGGCAACAGAACGCAGATTTGCCACAGCAAACTTCAAGTATGGTGGGAAATTTTCTGTCAGAACAAGAAGCAACCTGTGAGAAACCGAATTAGCATTTTATAGAGTCATAATACATGTTCACATATGCTAAAGAATAGAGACATATTTCTGGTATGTTTGTTTTTTCAAGTAGCATACAACGCACAAGTTCAAATATATCTCGTCATTCATTGTTCACAGTACTGTTCCGTTCTTATCACAAAGAATCATCAGAAGATGATTCTTCTAGTGGCGCAAATAATCTTTCTGTTCCTTCAGGTGTCAAGAAGTCCTGCACCATCCCCCACAGATTCCTAAAAACAAATGGAAACAACAACACACTTGTGGCTAAAACCCACTGTGGCAAGTATTTGGCTGAAGCACCCCACCAAACTGCTCTCTACTTTCTTATTAAAGAGTAGCCTCAAATGTTGTGGTGAAAGAGTAATCTGCTCTCCCATCTTCTCACTATTCCATGTTGATTCAGCACTAGACAATCTACAGAGGAGAAATTGTCAACTGTTCATTTATCTAAGCTAGAAAGACTCAAATTTAGAAGATATTTTATCCTTGCCAGATTCAATGCCCTCCCATCTGCATTACTGCAGGGCAGATATGAAGGTAAACCGTATTCAGAGCAAATATGCCCATGCGGTTTGAAGGAAGTTGAAACTGTTATTCATGTCCTACTATACTGTCATTATTATAGGGACATACTTTAAGTATTTATCACTCCAATCATGCAGCGAATCCCAAGCAGATCTGATGACCACAATTTAAAATACCTAATAGAGAACAGGGAACCAGAGATTACCTCAAAAGTGGCGAAATTCTGTGCTGCTCCTATACAATTAAGGAGGAAAGCCCTGAATGAATCTAATGGTCAATGTCTTAGCACGCATATTTTAAATTAGAGGTTTAAGGTCTTAACCTACGTATTTCAATTGTTTTATATCTGTACTATTTACCATGTTCTAGCTTATAGAGTTTAATTTTTACCTATTTACCTGTTCTCTATTGCTGTATATGTCTGTATTTCTAGTCTGTGTTCATAATAAATCAATTCATTCATTCATTTACTTCATAGGATATGGAGAAGCAATGTTCTGTGTCTATTGTGGTCTCCAAGACTGTTCAGAATGTTCCTGTCATGATGCCATCTATACAGAAAGTCCTCCTTATAATGAGAGCATGTTTGGGAGATGTGCTCTCAGGGCTCTTCCACACTTACCTATTGCCCTACACCAATTCTATCCCCCCTCAAATATGTTGGGTGGAGTTGAGCCCCACCCCCCCATCTTGAGGGGCTTGATCTTGCCAGGCCTTCCTGCGATGGCGGGGGGGGGGCCTTGCCGGGCCTCTCCATAACAGTGGTGGGCCTCATTGTCCCCCCCCCCCCCGCAGTGGTGGTGAGCTTCATCAGGACTCGCAGGCTCCTCCTGACATGCATGACATCACACGTGTGCATCACATGTGTGATGTCACATGTCAAGGGCCCCCTCCCCCAATGTTGGGTGGAACTCAGTGCCTCTGCTTTCTAGGCAAAGATCTGGACTTTCAAGCTCTGTGATTTATTGGACAGCTCCCCTGCTCCCATTGATTTCCACAGCTGAATCGGAACAAACAGCAATTGGGGTTTTCTGTGGGTTGTCATTTGCTCTGATTCAGTGGTAAGAGTAGGTAAGAGTGGGTTTCAACGGGGAAAGGGCTGGGGCAAAAAAAAAAAACCCAAAAAAGGGCTTAGACACAGAGTTTTAAAGCACAGAAACATGGCACAAAGGGAAGTCTGGATGAACCCATGGATGGGGGATTGCATGTGACCCCAATGAAAAAGACTTTGGACATCTCAAAGGTAGAGTGGAGGATAAATCAATTTAACAGTAGCAGCAGCGGCAGCAAGCAATAATAACATCATTCAAGCTTGCATATGTTCATTTAGGGAGTGAATAGAAATATAAGAATATTCCTCTGTAGTCCGTTCCAACTCTAATATACTCATCTAGCCCCAGTTTCAATGAAGAAACAGGATTAATGTATAAGCCATTGCACCAAAATATGGCTGGAGATGTGTGTTTGAAATGTGTGGGCTACTGAAAGCAATTCAGTGTGGACAGGCAGTATCCATTACATGCAGGCACATTCATTCAAATGCACATCTGGATATGCATTTGATTCATTCCTCTAGTTCCTGCTTAGGTTCATGGGTGGGTTGGGCTGTGTGTGATTCTATATTACGGAGAGTTGGTAACAAGAGCTAAGCCAGCTGGGTGTATTGTGTGCAGGTAAATATTGACTTAGTCACACATTTTGCCTTCAGTTCAGCAGATAACATCACACAGCACCCAAGACGTTGCTCCTTTGGGGACTGAATAGTCTCTTTATTAATCTGTGCCTTGCCGCTAATTAATGCCATTTAAATAGGCTTCTGAGCACTAAGGGCTGGGGGGGGGGAGATGATCCAGTTCTGACTTCACACAATTAGACACCCTCCTTCAATTATGCCTCCCAGACAGACTTTGATTCTCGGGCTCCTCACAGCCTTTCAAATTCCCTAATCTATAATGAAGGAGACTGACGCCAGCTCCCAAAATGAGAATCATAATAAAAGGAGGGCAAAATTTGGGAGCACCCTCATTTATAAACTGTCTTATTATGCAAATATCTCCAAGGCATGGTACAATTTAAAGGAATCTGAATGCGCACTTTCACTGGGAGCAAAATTGGAAATTGTCTTAAAAGTTTAACACATTAAAAAATATTTAGTAAGGGCATTTCTTTAACTGTCTCCCGGCTAATTACTTTTAATAATTAACAGCCTATAAAAGAGACTAATTAACCTTGTATCCCACTATTATCTGCTGCTAATTGCCTTAATATTTTATTGCCAATAACCTCTAGGATAGACATATTTTAATGATTTTAAAATATCACCACTGTGGTTTGGTTTGGGGTTTTTAACTTCTAACATAACAAATTCCATTATTCTTGCAGGAACATGAGCTGTTCATATCCTTCTGCATTTCCCTTTTCCGATGTCATCAAGGCAGAGCTGGCTTAGCTTTTCTCTTCATGGTGCTGAATCCCAGCACATGTTTTTCTCCATCCTTACAAAATCCCTTCACTGACTGTTAAAGGTAAAGGTAAAGGTACCCCTGACAGTTAAGGTTGCGGTGCTCATCTCACTCTATAGGCTGAGGGAGCCAGCGTTTGTCTGCAGACAGCTTCCAGGTCATGTGGCCAGCATGACAAAGCCGCTTCTGGCGAACCCGAGCAGCACACCGAAACGCCATTTACCTTCCCGCTGTAGCGGTACCTATTTATCTACTTGCACTTTGACGTGCTTTCGAACTGCTAGGTGGGCAGGAGCTGGGACTGAACAATGGGAGCTCACCCCGTTGCGGGAATTCGAACCGCCGACCTTCTGATCAGCAAGCCCTAGGCACAGTGGTTTAGACCACAGCGCAACACGCATCCCTCACTAACTGTTAGTGACTAACAAATGGATGAATGGAAGTTTGGCTAGAAATAATCTTTTGGTGACCATCTTCTGATGGCTTTTTTTTTTGCACTTACCAAAAGCTCTCACACCAGTTGTCCCAGAGAGAGCTACTGTTTGTTCACCTCACAACTGTAGAGGAATCAGTTATGTTGGTATCAGGCCTTCCAAAGGGTCATCACCACAGATTGTCACAAACAGTGATTGTTTGTTGCAGTTTGGGTGGCTGGCACTCAAAAGTGTATGGCCAATTCTTCATGGCACAAGTCCCTTGCCTGAATACACCACGCATGCTCTCCTCACAACCCCTAACATGGCACATGTCCCTATGTGGGTGTAACTCAGAGTAAACTCCACAGAGTTCAAGGGGACTTATTCCCAGATAAGTGTCCAGAAGACTGCAGCCTTGCTTATTATTTTTGTGCGCACGTGCATGATGTAAATATAATGTTCATAACCAATCTGTGGTAGGTAGTATAAAGAACAGAGCCATATCTGGCTTCAGTCCTCAAGACTTTTTTAAAAATAAAATACTATGGAACTCAGATTTGTGTGGAAGCACCGCTTTCTTTCTTTTTTGCAGTTACCAAAAGCTCTCACACCAGTTGTCCCAGATTCTGATTCAGGGACCTTTTTCCAATTGAATTGAAATACTTTCTTGTCACTTGTACAACTTGTATACAGTGAGATTACACAGGCAACCCCCACTCAGCTCTCTTCGTCTTAATTCCCCTCGTTTACTGACGCACGCACACCAAACCCGAAAGTGATGTGCGGGGACTCTGCATTTACTCAGTAATGAGAGAAATGCAGTTGTTCAGGGTCACTCTCATCTGCTCTAGCTGAATGCACTCCATAGTTAAGCCCTAGGTTACTGACTCTGCGTGAGCTCATGCACAATTTAAGCCTCACCTAGTTTATTATTAGAACGTTCGGACTCACCGCTGGCTTTTCTCACTAAACTTCTGCCTCTGTAATGTACTTGTGACAGACTGTACAGCATCCTGAGAAACACAAAATGAGACAGATTCTTTACTCGAAACAAATTGGTTGATATAATATACATCCACGTGATTCACAGATGACTGATACAGATATACAATGTTTATTCATAGCTATTTGTTTACATATACAGTAGAACTTATAGATATTTATATATGCGACTTAACGGTGCTGATGTACATATACTGATGAAATGAGTGCCATATATATAGGTCTATATATGTCAATGTTGGTGGTATCAACTCTGCACATGGCACAACTCAGGAATTCTAAGAAACCCCCCCCCCCAAAATTGAACTCAGTGGTTAAAATCACTGCAGTATTGGAAAGTTCAGTTTGTCATCTTGATTCAAAATGGCACCCAACTGTATCTAAACACAGACAGAAATCTGTTTTTTGTTTTTTTCCAGGAACCATCATGCTAGTTAAGTGATGTCCAGGTGCATAGTGGACAGAAAATATATAGCAGAGTAGCGGAAAGTACCCAACCTGAAATTTATAAGTGGATAATGTAATTATCCTAGTGACAAATTGCACCATGGGCTGATTGAAAGCTCTTTTGCCAAAAACAAAAAGTCCCACACTGCTCTTTGTAGAGTCTGCCTGCCTCTCCTTCTTCCTGTCCAATGCCCCACCCCCTGACAAAACCCCAGATTGCTCCAGTGTAGTCTGGAATATTTCAGTCCATCATCCTGATTCAAAATGGCACCCAGTGGTGTCCAAACATGGGCCAAAATCCACTCCTCCATCCTGGGATCAGTCACACCAAACAATGATATCTGCAACAAACCCATAAAGAACAGACAGACAAAACATTTTCCAAAACATTTAGTAGCTGTAGGGCAAGTACCTCTTCTAATGATGCAGTTTTTGATGTATTGAATGAATGCATTTGACTAAAAATGAAACAAACTTACTCCTATTTGTCTTTTAAGAAACTTGTTAGATGCCTGGAGCTTTGATGCTTCACCCTGTAAAAAAAATCATAAATATGCACCTTCTTTAATGTTTTGCCATCTTTTTTGATCAGTAAGATTTTAATATTTTGCTAAAGTCATAATCCTATAGAATCATAAGAATGTCAAAAAGTAAAGAGCAGCACTACGAATTCAATATTGGAGAGCGCCCCCCCCCCCCATTTTCAATGCTTTCAAACCATTTTTATACTTTAAAGCTTCCTGTAAGTTTGTCCAGAATCCCTTACACTTTTTTTTTAAAAAAAAAAACACCTTTCTGGTTATGGGGAGGCATTGCTAAGCTTTGTCTGAGCTGGCATTAGCATCTTGCTTGGTATTGGACAAGAAGCAAATAAAATGTTGAGGGGCAGTTTGTCACTGTTCAAATTACATGAAAGGAAGCTCATGTTTTCCACCTACATACATTGCTATCTGCTCATATATATGTAATATATTTGTGGGGGGGGGCAATAAGAAGAGATGGTCACCCTCTTTCCTTTGTCATGGATTCATTCACTGTTCCTAGCCATTGATCCTTTTCTAGAATGCCCTGAGATACTGGCACAGTTCATTTTGTTTGTGAGTTTCTCCCTCCAATGAGAAGATTGTAAACTTTTGTTTCACTTTTGATTCTGATTTCAGCTAGTCACAGTTTAGCAGTACATCCAAACCCTAAGCTGTGGTTAACCTTAACTAGGTACACTTGGTAGGGGCACCGGAGAGGGCCTTCTTGGTGACTGCTCCCAGACTTTGGCACTCCCTTCAAAGAAAACTTACACTGGCTCTCTCCTTGTTATTTCCTGGCAGGTGAAGACTTTCTTGTTCAAACAGGCTTTTGGGAACTGGCTGTTTCTTAAAGAAAGGACTGATGCTGTGGTGTTCTTATTATAACAAACTGGAGCTGCAAGATGGCGTCGAGGTAAGACGTGCTTGCCGGAGCTCCTCTTTTTAAGTTTTATTAGAGCTCTTCTTTTAAGTTTAATTAGTGGCCTTATATCCCTTCAAACTTCTCGAAGACGGATTGAGGTTGCTCTGTTGATAACGCCAGGAATTCACACTGTTGATACTTGTGAAGTCGGCGTTGTAAATCAGTTTTAACGAGCTGGATTCGGCAGCGAAAAGATGGCGAACGGCACCCAGTCAGCGTGAGCTCTCCGATCTATCTTTTTAAAAGACTGTTTTTAATTACTATAGAAATTTGTTAAATTCGGTATCGTCTTGGTACCCTTTAGGCTTTTTTAGTTTTTAGTTTTTTAGTTTTTTATTTTACTTTTTAAGCTAGTACTTTAGTTATTTTAGTATTTACGAGGTTATCTGGGAGATATCCACTGACCTGGAATCCTGGGGGCAGCTGCATGAAGAGAGAAACGACTCAACAACCGCACAGCACTGCTGATAATAGGAGAGGAATTGGGAAACGTACCAGAGATATAGAGGACATAGAGGAACTGGGGTGCCTGCCTCTTGCCAAGCAAACTAAAATTAGTGAACCTTCCTTTGAAAGGACAAAGGATACTTTTAATATTCCGGTTTCAAACACTTTCGCCCCGCTAGCAGAGATGACTGATGAGGAAGTCACCCTGAAAGAACCTTTTGATAACCTGGATGCTAACCCTTCAAGTAATAATAACATCAATTTAAGAAGATCTACAATCACTGATATCCATTCGAAAGACTGTATTAAAGATCAAGAAAGCTGCCTCGCTGGTGCATTATCTGAACATTCGACCACTTTAGACCTTGTTGCAAAAACGGTGGACTGTATCTTTAAATATATAAGAGACATCCGAGGATCCTTAGAGAAGATTATTTCTCTTGTATCACTAAAAGGTAAAGACAGTCCTCAGGAGGCATTACCAGAGACTAGAACTACACAAATGCCCAGAGCACCTGTTTTACCTCACACACCTCGCATAACCCCTCAGGCTGCTTGCAACCATGAAAATGAACAAAATAAGGATGAACAACATTCTATACCTTCCCATAAACTGTTGCTGCAAGCTACCAAAATCTGCCTAACAGTTTGCCCCTTCAGAGGCCAGGTGATTAACTGGTATTACAAGAGTGAGATAAGGAGGCATCTAGCTGGACTTTTGGGGGTAAATCCTTACTCTATTGATTTGATCCATATTGATCATGTTAGCAGCAGGCCTCAGATGCAGAGAGTGCTGCTCTCATTTGAATCCAAAAGGTTCCCTACACGTATTATGTCCATAAGAAGATATTTAATCAATTTTGGAATTTTTGCTACAAGAGTTTTTGCTAATACCAAGATATACCCTCTTTTACCTAACTGCTTGCTCAAAAAGAAAGCAGTTAAGTCTGAGGGCCTACCAGTTACCACGACTCCAACTCCCCTGGTTGCAGACCTAATCAGCTGGATTGATGTCCCCCTTCCGCCACTGACGAAGGCTACCCATTTGGAGAATTCCATAGAGCATGAATTACTTCTATCCTTTTCCCACCTGCCAAAATCTGAACGAACAGAGATAACGGACAGATTGGACGAGTTGTTGCTCTGGCTCCGTAACTCAGAAGACCATGCCCATATAAATAAGATGAATCCCCCCCCAATTTTAGACCATCCTACTGAAGCCCAAGTGGAGCCTGCTTTAATAACCCCCAATCTTCAATATGGCAGTACATTCCATGGGGATGCTAAGCCTGTGCAGGAACCAGTGGGAGATTCGACAGCCCTTTGGTCAAACTTGGAAGCTGTGGCACGGCTGAACGCCCTTTTGGAGGCAAACCGAAAAGGTTGCCTTCCACCTGCCTTACATTGCATGTTCCCTACAGCAACTGTTGACCTAAAAGGTCCATCTCCCTCCACCTTAGATGCAGAGGCCATGGATCTGTCACTAAGTGATACCCCTGTGCATCAGGACTTACCCCTGCAGTTACCAATAATTAAGCCCCAGTCTTTGGCTGTTGCTGCAGTAAGTGAGGCTCGGAAACTGTCTGGCAAGCAAGCTACAATTACTTCCTTCTTCCAGCCTATTGCTCCCCCTTGTAGCAGGCATTCCCGGGTGGATTTCTCTGAGCAGATTCCGCAAGGGCCAGCATGACCCAAAGGGGTGACCAGGAGGTCACTTACTTTCTTATCCTGGAATGTAGCTGGTATTAAACCTAAGTTGATGGACCCATCCTTTGTTGCTTACATAAAAAGCAACCGTATCCTTTTACTGCAGGAGACATGGGCTTGTGAGGACTTCTTTTTATCAGGGTATAAGGGCTTCTACCTGAGTGCAAAACAGAATCCGTCATCACCAGGTAGGCCGCAAGGTGGGCTGGCTACCTTTGTCTCCTTGGCCTTAAATCTCCAGGCGGAACAAATCGACATCCAATCATCATCCATGCTAGGTGTAAAGCTACAAACAGCAGAGGAAGTGTTTGTGGTAATCAATGTCTACCTGCACCCAGTTTATAAGAAAAATCTGGTTGACCAGAGATGGAAGGAAATTCAGTCGACACTCGAAACTCTCCTCGATAAATACTCTGAAGCCACCTTCCTGGTCGCAGGAGATTTTAATGGCCGATTGTCTTACTCTGATAAATCCTTATTTACTAAATACAAGAAATACCCTCCATTATCCATCCTAACTACAGACCTTTTACCCAGGAACTTCAAAGACAGTGTTGCCACATATGCAGGCCTTAAATGCAGGCAAACCTTGTTGGCCCTTAATTTTCATCTGTTAAACGGAGCTCTTAGTTCTGATTACCCAGCTGAATTTACTTTCTGGTCAGGTTCCCGAGCCTCTACCATTGATTTTATCTGGACATCAGTAGAGTTGATTCCCAAAATCACTAACTTTAAGGTGGTAACAAGGCTGGAAAGTGATCATTTCCCCTTAGAACTTTCCCTGACCCTGGCTGGAAATCTGGACACGTATTCCTGTGTGCCTTTAACAAACAATCAGCTGCAGATGAGGCCTATTGCCTCAAAATGGACCGACAAAATGGCTCAACGGGTAAATGAATTCCTTTGGTCTGACCAACTTCAAGCGACAAGGGACTCCCTTATCCAGGCAGATGAGCCACTGCCAATATATGATAAGCTAGTAGATCTGCTAAAACCATCTATGGCTCGGGTTCCGGTAATGAATAGTAATCATTTCCCTCATAAAAAGTGGTTCGATGAGGAATGTAGACACTTTAAGAGCCATCTGTATAATGAATTCTTGGCATATAGGGCATCAAATGATCCCGTGCCTAGTAGTCACCTTATGAACCTCAAGAGAAAATATAAAGCTCTATTAAAGGATAAGAAGCTTGCGGCAGAAAGAAACAACTGGAACAACCTTCTAAAAGCTGCAGAGAATAGAAATCCCTCCTCCTTTTGGTATCAAATTTCCCAATATCTGGGCAGACCGTCGATAAGGATAGAACCCCAAATTTCAGCTGACACCTGGGAGAGCTTTTTCGCTGATTTATATGCAGCCCATGCTGTTGGCGGAGAAAGACCAGATTTGGCCCCCATGCCTGAGTGGGACCCAGTTACCTACTCTGAAGTGGAAACACTTATAGACCAATTTAAGGCGGGCAAGGCACCCGGAGATGACCTTATATCCATTGATGTTATCAAAGCTAATAAGGATTGGTGGTGCCCACTCCTAGCAGCACTTTATACTCATATAAATAAAACAGCGAAGTTCCCCCCAAGCTGGAACTCAGCACTGATTGTATTAATACATAAGAAAGGGTCGCGTACTGACCCGGCCAATTTTAGGCCAATCAGCTTGCTGAATGTTATCGGGAAGATTTACTCAAGGTTTCTGCTCAATAAATTAACGATCTGGATGGAGAGCAATAATATTATCGCAGAGGAACAAGCGGGTTTCCGCCCTGGAAGATCGACAACAGACCAAATTCTAATCCTGAACCATCTGGCCGACAAATATGCTGGCAAAGGCCTAAAAGCCCTCCATGTCGCCTTTATCGACTTTAAGCAGGCCTTTGATCTAATCCCCAGGAACCAGCTATGGACAAAACTGGCAGCGACGTCTATTGACCGCCGCCTCCTTTTGCTGATTATGAATCTGCATACAAATACCTTCCTGAGAATTAGGCTAGATGGCAAGGGGCTAGTCTCTAATCCGGTTGCCACCACTAGAGGGGTAAGACAGGGCTGCTTGCTTGCCCCTGCCCTATTTAATTTCTATATTAACTCACTAGTGGCCCATATGACCAATGCTGCTTTCCACCCGCCAAAATTAGCAGGTAGAGCCTTGAATGTCCTCCTGTATGCGGATGACGCCGCCCTTTTAGCTACCTCCCCCATTGGGTTAAGGAGGATGCTTCGAGCTCTTCATGAATACGTGACCCAACACGAGCTCCATCTTAATTATGCCAAGACCAAAATAATGGTCTTTGCTGCTCGACCAAAACCTAATTTGTGGTCAATTAATGGTATTCCCATAGAGCAGGTTAGTTGCTTCAAATACCTGGGTCAGATAGTTCGATCAAACAGGTCCTTCTTGGCACACAGAGAATATATAGCCGCAAATGCTTCTAAAGCAGCTCTGTTGATTAGATCCCTGTACTCCAAGAAACAGGCACAAACAGTGGATGTTGCCCTGCGACTCTTTAAAATGAAAGTTCTCCCACTACTTTTGGTGGGCATTGCCTTGGGTACGCGTAGGGACTTTGTAAGATTGGAATCCATCCAATCACAATTCCTCAGGGCCATTCTCAGGATCCCCCCTTCTGTTGCGGGTGCGATCATGAGATTGGAGACCGGTTGCCAAGCCTTTACGTATGTGGCCCTGAAAGCGAAATTATGGCTATGGCTCAAACTATGTTTCAGACCGATGGGTTTGGCCCCCCTGATTCTGAGGGATAATTTTAAATCTCCATGGGAAAGGGAAGTGGTAGAGGAAGTGCAAAAGTGCGGTCTGTCCTCCCTTTATATTGAGTCCATGACGTTCAGTCGCGCTAAAGCGATGATCGCTCAGAGATTGGGGGATATCGCCAGACAGGAGGACATAGCCCGCGTGAAATCTGGGATGTTTTTAGGGGAGCAGGTGTATCGGTCTGCACCAGCCCGTTACCTGGCGGATATCCACTACGTGGAATACCGCAGACTACTTACTGCGGCTAGACTGAATGTCCTTGATTCGGCGGTTTTGAGGGGAAGATTTGGAGGAGTCCCATATGGTCAGAGAATGTGCCATTGTGCCTTGGGTGAGGTAGAATCCACAGAACACATTCTACTGAGTTGTCCCTTTTATAATGATTTAAGGCAATATCTTATAGACCCGTATTTATCTCAGTTTAGTTCCCGACCAAGAGAACGGCAGGCAGCATATTTGCTAAACAAGCCCACTGGGAAAATAACCTTCTCAGTGGCTAAATTCCTTTTCCTGGCGCTCAAGTGTCGGAAACGTATAATCGAATGTCTTGATGTGGGTTACCGGTAGGAGGTTTAGTAGTGCGGTCATACCCCATTTATGTATCCCGCTGATGCCCTCAGTTTTATATTTTTATGTATCCCGCTGATGTCTTCAGTTTTATATTTTTTATATTTTATGTATCCTCCTGATGCCTTCAGTTTTATATGTTTATCTTTGTATTGTGAAATGTTTTTGTTCTGACTATCGGTCGAATAAAGTATATTGATTGATTGATTATAACAATCTGCATGTTTTAGTGGATGCGTGTGTGTTTAATTGCCTACCCTCCAACTTGGTGCTGCTGGAAATCAGGACGCGTGTCTTCCCAGCTGCGCTCCCGCGTGAGTCATGTGACCTGTGTGAGCTCACAGAGTCCCCAGACACATGTTTTAAGGCAAAACTTGCAGGATCACAACCTTGCACGGAATCACAGAGCCCAAAAACATAAAAGTAAGGCATACCACGTTCAACAGAATGGAGCATGCTGATATCCCCACCTACCTTTTCATTATACCCTTGGATCTTACCTCTAATTCTTTAACAGTCTTTTCACGGATGTTGGCGATGCCAGCAACCGCCATCGTTTCTTTAATTTCTTTTTGCATCACTTGGATTTCCTCCCATGTCGTGATAACTTGACACCGCAAGGATACAAGTTTCTCAGTGCTGGAAAGAGCAGGAAGCTCTTCTTTGGACAGGTCCTCACGTTTCTTTTCTGCAGGCGCAAAGACATGATGGTGACTTGTATAGGAGCATTGCAGCTGCAACCTTGCAATCCAAGGGCAAAAGCCAAACAGGTTGAGGAGAGAAAAGGAGCGAAGTAGCTTTTCCCTCAGCAGGACGTCTCTCTCAGCAGCCTGACACCGTACAGAACTACAGCACAATATTAGTCAAACTCAGAGTACAGCATTGGACAACGCCCACTGATTTTACAGTTCTTCTGTACAATCCGTAAAGCTTCCAACACATCAGTCCCATTGTTCAAAGCAAAGCTACCACTCACCTGCCATTTTTTCATAAGACTGGCTCATCCACAGCTCCATTTCCAATTCATTTCTCAATCTGAAATGTAAAAGAAGGAAAACGAAGCCTCTAATTCATTCCAGTCCAGCAGCGGCAGCGTTTTAAGACTTGCGCAATATACACCAGACCCAAGCAAAAGTGGAAGAGCTGATCCTGTTGAATGTGTTTACATGAGGATTACTCCACATGCAAAATGACTCCAAATCTGCACTGTGTGTTTGCTCACCCACCAGTTTATTAGCTGCATGAATGAAAGGCAGAACCCCTCGGATAGCAATCAGATTCTCCCGAATGCCCTTTTCTCAAATATAAACAACAAGGGCCATATTCTCCAGTTATTTCCATGCTTACCTTTTGTGGGTATTTTATTTTGTGGGTGTCAGGTGTAAGCCATAAGGCAGGATATCAGTGAGTGAGTGAGTGAATGAATGAATGAATGAATGACAAACAAAACAGGGGGTGGGAGCACTCCTTGCAAAGGCTGACTTTATTATAAGTGCACATCAAACTAGGTTGGCTTCGTTCATCCCTACAAATTGCAGGTGCGCATTTCTGGGGTGAGCAACATACATAGGTTTTTTTCCAGTTCTATCGTATGGGACAATTTGTAAATCTACATGTACAACTCTGAACATTTGTCAATGCCAGATTGTAAAGTGAGTTCCTTAATTCATCAGGGATGTGTCTACACAATCATTTTAAGAGCGCTGCGAGATTTTAGAGCAGGCAACCGAGAAGTCTCCTTCAAGGTTTCAAAGTTACTTTTAATAATATACTGTTGATATCATTCTGAGGGCATGAATATTCATGGATATAACAGAGAAGCAGAAAGTATGACAGACTTTGTTCACATCCTGCTTTTACTGGGGAAAGGGCCAATAAGTTCCAGGACTTTTGGCAAGAGATTAAGCCTGCAAGTCCATAACATTGTTATTAGAGAACAAGTCCTGTTGAACTGAATGCAACTGGGAGTAAGTAATTTTGAAATTGCACTGCACAAATGTACTTAGATCCCATTGGCATGAATAGGGCTTAAGCTGCCTAACTGTGTGCAGGCTTGGAGCCTAAGACACCACATATATTCACAGCCAAAATTTCTTGGTTCTGTGGCCAAGTGGATTATGATGTGATAAGTAAGAAAGTAAAATGGGTGAGACTTTCTGAGCCACAGAAGAAAGACAGAAACAGGAGCAACCACAAAAAAACACCTCTCTTTTTCTCTGCCAGTTACTTATTTCTGCCCCATTAATAGCATTATTGAAGGACAATAGTAGAACATTCAGAAGGTGTGGAACTCTGGATATAAGCAAATCTGTCCACTTTGGTTTCTCTGCTTTTCATTTTTCCACCCTTAAATTCAGTTCTGCACATTTCCACATCAGTTTCTGATTATTTTTAATAATAATAAAAGTCCTCTTGAAAATTAAGCAGCATTTTCACGCAAATGTCTCCTCACACACACATCTTTGTATGTGTTTTGGCCTAGCCATGGCCCCTTATTAAATGTATTTTTGTATGCTAGTTCCACCAATCCATTTGCCCTAGTATATGAATGAATGAATTTATTAATACGGTTGCAGACCAGCATCAACACGCACAATATCACAGATCATAAAACATATCAAAAATACAAAGGACAGTATGAATATAACAAGGATTTAAATATAAAAATTAAAATTAATTATTAAGGTACCCCCTGTAGTTAACATTTAGGGGTTTGATCATTATGGGATACCACTTGCTTCCTGCGATTGATTGCAGACACACATAATTTGGCTACATTTAATGTAGTCTTGGGATTCTTGTCCTCTACCAGTAGTTTTAAACTATGGTGTTCTGATTCTTTCATGGACTTTTGCAAAACAGGTGTAATAAAAGTCAAACGTATATGCTTATAAAAGTGACAACGTAGTAGTACATGTGAAGCAGTTTCTACTTCCATCGAGCCACAAGGGCAGACCCGTGCTGTATATGGTTTACCCTCAAATCTGCCCTGTAGTAAGGCAGAAGGGAGAACATTAAATCTGACGAGGGTAAAAGACCGTCTGTATTTGGGTATCTGAAGTCCTGACAGGTAGTTAGCTGGAGAGAAACCTCTCCCATAGTCCCTTATTGCTGAATGTTTGATCATTTCGCTCCGGGAAGAAAATAAGCTTTAACCAATAATGGATCTTCAATATCCATATCCGAGCACTGACAGGGATTTGTCCAACCTCCAAACGGACCACTATGTTAGATACACAAGGGGGGATCCCTAGCAGGCAACGAAAAAACTTAAGTTTGAAATGCCTCTAAGAGAGTAAGGTTTTTAAAGCTGCAGATCTGGGATCCATATAACAATTGTGATAGTATTTTTGCAGCAAAGACCTGGGAGGCTGCCGATATATGTTGGCCCCCTTTCCCGCAGAAGAATCTTATTAACGCTTTGGTAGATCTTTCTGCATTTGCAATAGTGTTTTTAATCTGATAGCGCCAAGAGCCCCTTTCCTGGAAGGTTATACCCAGGTATTTAAAGGATGCTACCTGTTCTATTGAGCGGTTGTCTATTCTCCATTTGTGCCTCCTCCTTTTTTTAGAGAACACCATGACTTTGGATTTGTTGTAGTTAATTGTTAATTGTTCGATACTGCAGTATTTGGTAAGAGATCTCAGACGTTTTCTTAATCCAACACAAGAAAAAGAAATTAAAACTGCGTCATCCGCATATAAAAGGACCGGGAGGGGCGTACCAGCCAATTTGGGGGGTGGGCATTTTCTTTCTCCATATTTCCTACTAAAGAATTGACATAGAAGTTAAATAAAGTAGGCACAAGGACACACCCGTGTCTGAAACCATAGTGGGTTTGGATTTCCTTGGATAGATGGCCCTGTCGGTCACACCTTACCTGGATCCGTGTATTTTCATATAGACTGCGGATGAGATACAGTAAGCGTCTGTTTATATTTGAAACGCTTAGCTTTTCCCAAAGTCTATCCCTCGGTATTAAATCAAAAGCAGATTTGAAGTCTATAAAGGCTACATATAGAGAACCTCCTTTTCTTGATGTATATTCCTCCGCAAGGTGTTGGAGAACAAGGCCCTGGTCTAAGGTTGACCGATTTGCCCTAAAACCAGCTTGTGCTTCTGAAAGGATGTGATCTCATTCCATCTAATCCACTAGTTTGTCGCATAGGTGGGCAGCGTACAATTTGCTAATAATACTTAGGAGGCTGATTGGCCTGTAATTAGCCGGATCTGCTCTGCTCCCTTTCTTGAATAATGGGATGATGATTGCTAATCCCCAGTCCTCAGGGATAGTGGCCGATTGATCTATACTGGTAAACAGGGCAGCTAACACAGGGGCCCACCATTCAACATTAGCCTTGAGGAGTTCTGGTGAAATGTTGTCTGCGCCGGGGTTTTTTCCAGGTTTAAGAGATTGGATAAGCCTATAGATCTCTTCAGTTGTTACTGGGGGTCATTTAGCGCCAATATCACTCGGAGCTGGCCCTAGTATATGCATTTTACAATGGCTGGAGAACCACATTGCAAAATTCAGAGAAGTGCAAATTTCAAAAGTTGGCTGAGTTTTCTTCACATCCTGTTTCAGAAAGTGCAGGTTGGGTAGGTTTACCTGTAAGTGCCAATTGAATTTCCTCCCCACATCCATCCAGGCCAATTTATTTAGCAAAATCTACTTCTAGGCCCTGGTGCTGTGCCTACAAAACCCACGAGGATATTGGCTACCCTAGTTAAGTCTCTCTCTCTCTCTCTCTCTCTCTCTCTCTCTGTCTGTGTGTGTGTGTGTGTGTGTGTTTTATATGTTGAATGAACATTTTCACACTTACACAACTTACTCTTCGTTTCTTGCTAAAGCCAGTCTGGATTTCTGCACAAGATCCTGCACCTCCTGCCTATTCTCTTCTACTTCATGAGTCATCGCTGCCCTCTTCTCCATGCCTTTGACTTCATTCTGCAAGGTCTATATTGTGGTCGAACGACAAAGAGAGCCATTAGGACATTCCAGCAGGAGGGAAGCATAGCTGAGAGCAAAGCCAGTTTGTGCTATTTATCTTAACTGGGGTGACAGAACATATCTTGAGTTTGTGTTTATGTGCATACATTTGACACACCATAGATTTAACACACACACACCACCACCACTGAATCCTGGGAAATGTAGTTTTGCCTTTCTCTGAGCTACAATTCCCGGCAACCTTTTTACAATTACAGTTACAAGAATTCGGGGAGGGGACTGCTTTAAATGTGTGGTGCGTACACTGCCTATGATTCATGTCACTGACTGCATAAAGGCCAATTACAAATACTGAGCAACATCCAGTACGGGACAACAATACACAGGCCAAATCCAAATTTACAGCAGAATGAGTAATCTGTAATCTGAACTACAGGCTACAATGCTCCCCTGTGTTAGACACGTCCTAGAAGAAGAAAAATCTAACTCAGCTCTTTGCCTGCTTTGTATACACCTTTAAGCACCAGGCAAAAACTTTCCTCTTCAACCAGGACTTTGGCTGATTGACATCCAATGCCCTTTCAAATGTGCTGTGGAAAGGGGAAATTATTGGTTTGTTTCTGTTCTTATTTTTATTATGTATTACACACACACACACACACACACACACACAC